>NW_023270855.1:44739922-44880941 GCF_011800145.1 Mirounga leonina | reverse complement strand
ACTCCTACCCAGCACTCTCTCCGACCCTAACGACCCCATCTACAGTTTTCCTGAGGGATAAGGTAGTCCCTCTGTTGCGGGCAAAGGTAATGGGACCTCAGGCACTCGGCTGGGTGTGGAGGCAAAGCAGGCCCCCGGGATCGCCTTCTTGGAGGACCCCGTCGAGACTCTCCTCCCGCTTCCTAGAGAAGCGGCAGAAGGATGCGGAGACGAGGGGCGTGGAGCCGCTGGTGACGCACTACCGGCCGCGCCACTGCTTTTCCGGCCTGGGGGTGCGGGGCGGGGGGTAAGCCTGTGCCCTGTGCTCGCGCGCACCTGTGGGACCGTAGCCGCCACCCCGCGGGGAGTCCCCCGACCTCACGGTGAGCGGGCGGGGCCTCAGGGAGGGGAGAGGGGTGGCCCCGGGCGCCTTCGGCTGGGACGTTGGGCAGCAGGCTTGTGTAGGAAGCCTGCCCCGGCCCCGCTCTCCCTCGGACTGCTGTCCGCGCCTGCGGCCCAGAACTCCCAGCGGCCTCAGCCCAGGGCCCGGCACGGAGCAGGCGTCTAAGAAGATGGTGGAGTGAATGAACGAATGAGTGATGACTGCGTGATGGATAGATGGATAGATGATCCAGAGCTAGGACCCGTGTTCGGCAACGAAGTCCCGGGGCTCAGAGTTCTCGGTCTGGATACCAGCTGCTCCCCCGCAATTAATCGTGCAGCTCAGAAACGTTTTTAGGGACCGTCGTACGAGGAACCGGCAGTAGTATAAAGCTCACTAGGTGGCGAGTCTCGAGTGTCTGAGTATGTAATTCCTGAGGATACAGAGGCTGCTGCTGGATCTCTAAAGTTGGACTGTCTGGTGGTCCCTGCCTTCCTTTCTTTACAAGGTTCAGTTGACAGCATGTATGTGATAGCACGTACGGAAACGTTAATGTCTTGCAACAAAATTTTACTGTGCATAACCTGCCAAATAGTACGCAGAACTCAGGGGCGGGGCTACAGAATGAGTGACGTTGGAGCCTGCCAAAGGGGAGATGCTTCCAGTGTAGTGATGGAAGGTATATATGTGAGCAGATTTTTTTGGTGATAATTTAAACTATACTCAGTGCTAAATAGCACTCTTTGAAGCAGTTGGGCTAATTTATTTAACCCTCATAACAACGTATTATCTGTAGTTTTTAATGAGGATATTGAGGTATGGAGAGAATAGATAGATGACTAAGGACACGTTGCTACTTAGTGACCCAAGGCTGCAGAAGAGAGAGGCCCAGTGTGTCCTGCAGCCTGGATGAGTATGTTACTTTTGGCCAACTGACAAGCCCCAGAAGGGCTTCAGAGAGGAGTACATTTGAGTATGGTCTTATTGAAGGAATTGTGGTTTCAGATTCGTGAAAAATCCCACCTGGCTTACCCATAATCCTTTAGCTAATTATTGAGAGGTAAGGAGGTGGCAGGGAAGAGAAAGCTTACAAGGTAAGAGGAGAGAGCTAGCTCCTTGTTATTCTTAACAGGATTAAGCTATTAAAAGCTTCTTTCCTTTTTCCTTTTACCCTTCACCATAATGCCTATCTCTCCCGCAAACCTGGATTCATACAGATCCTTTTATCATCTTAAGATCACTGACAATCAGATTATTCTACACTAGGCATTGGTGGAAAAACCTGTACCTTCCTCTCTGGGGAATTTATAGACTAGGGGTCAGTACACTATGGCCCACAGGCCAAATTTGGTCTATCACCTGTTCTTGTAAAAAAAAAAAAAAAAGTTTTACTGAAACACAGCCAAGCTCATTTGTTTACATTTTGTCTAGTTGTCTTCAAACTACAGAGGCAAAGTTGAATAGTTGTGACAGAGAGAGACCATATAGCCCATGAAACCTAAATTATTGATTTTCTAGCCCATTACAGAAAAAGTTTGCAGTTTGACATAAATTGCTGACAGCTCAGATGATCCACAGTTGGAGGAGAGGTTTGTCACCAATACGTCCTTTCTTCTCCGTAGATTTTAGTATCAAACATAATAATGCCTGACCCCTGTGGAATGCCTGCCATGGGGCAGATATCTTTATAAATGCTTTACTAAATTAACCCCTCTAGGTAAGGAGTCACAGAATGTTAAAGCTGAAAGGACTCATGGATATTATCTCCCCCCCTCCCCCATGGATGTTATCTAATTTGTCAGCTTTTTCAGATAAATAGCTGGTCATGTAGGCCCATTCACAAAGGCTGTGACAGAGCAATTTCCTGATTCCCATTTCAGGCCACTTTAATCTTACTCGAATGAGAGGCCAATACCATATTTATTGGATCTGGCATTTTTGTTGTTGTTGTTGCTTTTGTTTCTGGTTTTTTGGTTGTTGAAACCGGTGAGCAAGGACTGTCATTTTTTACATGATTATTTCTCTAACTATAAAAGTAATACATGGTTATTGTAGGGAAAGTGAAATATATAGATGAGTATGAAGGACAAAGGAAAGTAACCCATTAAATGACCTAGGGATCAATGTGTTAACATTTTGGTGGATTTCTTCTGTTCTTTGTGTGTGTTTTGTATATATCCACGTATTAACAATAGTTCCTGTTTATTGAATGTTTACTTAGTGCTGTATATGCATATTTTTTATTTTCGTGTTTTGTATTCTGTTTTACCATACTGTATTTTCTCATGGATATTCTTTGAAAACAAAGGGTAAGGAACTCTAAGTCCTGAGAAGGAAAAGGTGTAATTCATTCATAAAAAGGATGTTTAAAGAAGCAAATTCTCCCACAAAACTACCTCTTGTATTAAAGATGTGAAAGACCCAAATATATACATTCATCCTGTTACCTCACGCTGCAAGGCTGAGGGTTAGTTGTGCAGCTCACCAAAATGATCTTTTTAAGGTCTGTTCTTCCAGAGTATAGCTCTTATTTAACAACCGTTACATCTACATATCAAGCCAGATTGTTCCAATTAGCCAGTGAGAGCCAGGATTTTGAGAGCTGTTAATATGTACGTGAGCCTTTACTGTAGCAGAGTTAAAAGATGTGTCTTTGGGAATTTTAGATTATTAGTTTCATTTGTGAGCTAAGGCAGGAGCCCTGAGAATTATGTGCTTCATTTCTCTGCAGATTCATTGACTAGAAAGTTCTCCAGTGCCCATACACAAAAGTTTGTGAAGTTGCCAGATTCCTCTCCTCTGTCCCAGCCTCACCCCATCCCAGAGCAGTAATCATCTTCCTCTGTAATCATTGAGAACCAGACATTGTGATAGCACTGGGAATTTTGTGAACAAGATAGATAAGCCCCTTGACTTCATGATACCTAGGAGACCAGCAGAGTGAATCTTAACCAGAATTTACATCAAAATCAAGCAGGCATTTAAATAATTTTTCCAAAATCAAATTTATGTAATCTTCACTTGTTCCTTTTTTAAAAGCTTTTAATTTTAATTCCAGTATTGTTAACATACAGTGTTATATTAGTGTCAGGTGTACAATGTAGTGACAACAATTCTGTACATGACTCAGTGCTCATCACAGGTGAACACTCCAATTCACATCACCTATTTCACCCGTCCCCCCTCCTCCCTCCCCTCTGGTAACCATCAGTTTGTTCTCTGTAGTTAAGAGTCTGTTTCTTGCTTTATCTCTTTTTTGTTTTTGCTTGTTTGTTTTGTTTCTTAAATCCCACATATGAGTGAAACCATATGGTGTTTGTCTCTCTCTGACTTATTTCACTTAACTTTATACTTTCTAGCTCCATCCATGTTTTTGCAAATGCGAGATTTCATTCTTTTTTATGGCTGAATAATATTTCATTGTGTATATATACCACATGTACTTTATCCATTTATCTATTGATGGACCCAGGCTGTTTCCATAATTTGATTATTGTAAATACTGCTACAATAAACATAGGGGCGCACGAATCCCTTTGAATTCGTGTTTTTGTATTTTTTTGGTAAATACCCAGTAATGTGATTATTGGGTGGTAGGATAGTTCTATTTTTAACAGTTTGAGGAACCTCCACACTGTTTTCCACAGTGACTGCATCAGTTTGCATTCCCATCAACAGTGCACAAGTGTTCCTTTTCCTCCACATCATCTTCAACACTTGTTGTTTCTTGTGTTTTTGATTTTTGATTTTGTATTCTATTTTAACATTCTGTATTTTCTAATGAATGTCTTTTGAAAACATGATTTTTAATAGTTACAAAATATCATTGATTTGCCATCAATGTTTATTTGCTTGTTTTACAATTATAGTAACAGTGTGATCTTTGTACATACATTTCTGTGCCCATCTCTGATCGTAATTTTTCATTTTTTTTTCTCTGATTACAGAAGCTATTTATTCCTACAGGAAAACTTTGAAACATTACAGAAAAATAGGCCCTAACACAAAAGTTTATCATAATCCTATTCTCCAGAGATGGTCACGGTTAACATATTCTTATGTTAACCATATTACATATTCTTTTTTTTTTTTTAAGATTTTATTTATTTATTTGAGAGAGAATGAGAGACAGAGAGCACGAGAGGGAAGAGGGTTAGAGGGAGAAGCAGACCCCCCGCTGAGCAGGGAGCCCGATGCGGGACTCGATCCCGGGACTCCAGGATCATGACCTGAGCCGAAGGCAGTCGCTTAACCAACTGAGCCACCGAGGCGCCCCATATTACATATTCTTAAGATTAGAGTTAGTTTTTAAAAAAGAAAGCATGTTTTAACATACATATGCGATGTTATGATGTACTTTAAATTTTAATATCCTCCATTTTTTTCATTTATATTAAGTATAAGTATTTTTCCAAATGATCACATATTTTCATTTTTAATTATCTTAATGTCTATATAATTTCCACCAAGAGGAAGTACCATAATTTGCTAAGCCTCAGTGTCCATTGGTAGAAAGATTGTGTTTCCCAACAACATTGCAGGGTCTTTTTTTTACAGGTAACAAAAGAGTTCAGCTTTTTTCTTCTTTGGGAAGTTACTTTTTTTTATTTTTATTTTTATTTTTTTTTATTTTTTATTTTTTTAAAGATTTTATTTTATTTATTTATTTGAGACAAGAGAGAATGAGAGAGAGAGAGCACATGAGAGGGGGGAGGATCAGAGGCAGAAGCAGGCTCCCTGCCGAGCAGGGAGCCCGATGCGGGACTCGATCCAGGGACTCCAGGATCATGACCTGAGCCGAAGGCAGTCGCTTAACCAACTGAGCCACCCAGGCGCCCTATTTTTATTTTTTAAAATTTTTTTTTAAAGATTTTATTTATTTATTTGAGAGAGAGAATGAGATAGAGAGAGAGCATGAGAGGGGGGAGGGTCAGAAGGAGAAGCAGACTCCCTGCTGAGCAGGGAGCCTGATGTGGGACTCGATTCCGGGACTCCAGGATCATGACCTGAGCTGAAGGCAGTCGCTTAACCAACTGAGCCACCCAGGCGCCCGGGAAGTTATTTTTTTTTTTAAAAGTAGGCTCCACACCTAGCATGGAGCCCAATTTGGGGCTTGTACTCACGACCCTGAGATCAAGATCTGAGCTGAGATCAAAAGTCAGATGCTTAACTGACTGAGCCACCCAGGTGCCCTGAGATGTTACTTCTTTATGAGAAAGTTCTAATAGAATTACTAGATCAAAGAATATAGGCATTTTCTAGGCATCCTGATGACTTTGAGAATCTTCTGAGATACACTGTAGGTGTTGTATATACTTGGTATTCTTTTCTGAGGTCCTGTACTCACAAAATGATGATCCCAGTATTCCAACTGCAACTCAACTTACAACTTTAAAACCTGATGTATATTGCCAGATTAGCTCTAGAAGGATGATACTAGTTTACATTCCCACTGCTTGTGTATGAGAAGCTCTCTTTCCCCATACCTTTGCCAGTCTTGACTTTTAACACTTAAAAGAAAATCTCCAATTTGTTTTTTTGTTTTGTTTTGTTTTTTAAGATTTTATTTATTTATTTAACTGACAGAGAGAGAGACAGCTAGAGAAAGAACACAAGCAGGGGAGTGGGAAAGGGAGAAGCAGGCTTCCCACCAAGCAGGGAGCCCGACGCAGGGCTCGATCCCAGGACCCTGGGATCATGACCTGAGCTGAAGGCAGCCGCTTAACCAACTGAGCCACCCAGGTGCCCCAAAAGTCTCCAATTTGATATAAAAATAGATTCTTTATTCTTTTGGTTTCCATTTCTTTGATTACCACCAAGATGGTACTTTGTTTGATATGTTTATTGGCCTTTTGTAATTTTTGCTCTATGTGTTGTATTTCTTATTTTTTTATGAATTCATCTTTTTCCCTTACTCTAATAAGAAGGCTTTAGGTTCATCTACTTACTCCTTGATGTATAAATAAAAAATACTTTTTTTATTTTTTAAATTTTTATTTATTTGACAGTGAGAGACACAGCGAGAGAGGGAACACAAGCAGGGGAAGCGGGAGAGGGAGAAGCAGGCTTCCCACTGAGCAGGGAGCCTGATGCAGGGCCCAATCCCAGGACCCTGGGATCATGACCCGAGCCAATGGCAGACGCTTAATGACTGAGCCACCCAGGTGCCCCAATAAAAAATACTTTTCTTAGATTGTCATTTAATTTTATTTGTATTTTGGATAGAGAGATTGTTGCTTTTCTGTGATCAGAACTTTTATCCAGTTTTCTCCTTTGTGGTTTGTGTTTTTTGCATATTGCTTAGAAAAGCCAATCCTAACCCTAAAGTCAATCATTTCGTAATATTTTATTTTGTGGTTTCATTTTTTAAAAAAATATTTATTTATTTGACAGAGAGAGACACAGCGAGAGAGGGAACACAAGCAGGGGGAGTGGGAGAGGGAGAAGCAGGCTTCCCGTGGAGTAGGGAGCCCGACTCGGGGCTTGATCCCAAGGACCCTGAGATCATGACCTGAGCCGAAGGCAGACACCCAGCGACTGAGCCACCCAGGCACCCCTGTGGTTTCATTTTTTGTATTTAACCCTTTAACCAGTTTAGATTTATTTTGGTGTATGGTGTGAGGTAGGAATCTCACTAAGTGTTTTTTCCAGGTAGTTAAGCAACAGTTCCAACATAATTTTAAATAATTAATTTTTTATGACTAGTAATGCCAATTTTATCACATTAAATTCTTTTATTTATTTCTCTCAGGGATTAGTAATCTCTAAAATCAGAAGCCAGAGTTAAACTTCCTTTTAATATGTAAAATCGTTGTTGAGGTTTTCCTAGCCACACTCCTTTGATGTTTTTATCTGTTACTCCCAGGATGTTAATTACTCTCTTCATGACACCTCTCTCCTCTGTTCCAGATATGTATGCCTACTTCCTGTTTGGATATTTGAAAACTACATGTATCTTCTTTCTCCCTAAACCAGTGTTCCCATTCTATCTAAAGGTTGCTGTCATCACTCAAGCCCCAAACCGGCAAATTATCTTGACTTCTCCCTCTCCCTCACACCTCTCCCCAATATTCATCCAATCCTGTGGATTCTGTCTCTTAGTTGGTCCAGTCTCCTTATTGGACTGCTGAAACAACCTCCCAGGGGGTCTTCCAGCCTTCACCTTGCCTCCCCACCTTCCACCATTCATAGTTTCCTTCTTTGCTACGGGCAGAAGGATTTCTTTTTTTTTTTTTTTAAACAGCAGATATACTCATGTCACTTTCCCCCCCAAACCTTTTCATATTCTTTTTGTGGCTTTCTACTCACTTTAAGGTAAATTCCTTAAAATGGTTCTCAGGGTTGTATTTGATCTGGCTTTCGCTTGCCTCGCTTCATGTCTTATTTTTGGTGCTTAATACTTTGTCTTACTGGATCTCTCTAATTTTTCCAAAATACTGAGCTTGTTTCCTTTTGTATATTCTGTTTCATATCTCTGATATGTTCTTTTCTGTCTTCACCTGTTTAATTCCTATTTACCTCTTTTTCAGGGAGGCTTTCTTCCTCAGACTACATTAGGTTCCCTCTGCTCTACGTTCCCATATCCCATATTTCCTCTTTTGTAATTCCCATAATTGTAACTACACTTTAATGTCTTTGTTCAGCTGTAATGTAAGTTCTAGGCAGGTGGGGGCATGTCTGACTTTTTGTCCACTGTCTAACTCTGATTATACTGAAACCCCACTCTACTTCATGGTTTTCTGTAGGATTGTGTGGTGGATTCTTTGTATGCTTATAGGTGGGGCAGGGGCAGAGGAAGAGGGAGAGAGAGAAAATTCTTAAGCAGCCTCCACGCTGGGCTCGATGCGGGGCTGATCTCACAACCCTGAGATCGTGACTTGAGTTGAAATCAAGTCAGATGCTTAACCCACTGAGCCACCCAGGAGCCTCCCAGATAGGATCCTCCTAAACCTTTAAAACTCAACACAGAGGCGCAGACTTTGATGAGAAGCCCATAGTACCAGCCTTATTAACGTACTTCAGCAGACTCATGCCATTCTTATATGCCTTCTGAGCTCTTGCTATGGTAAAATCATCTTTCTGTCTTCCTTTTTCCTTGAAATAATGCTGCCGATTCTGCTTCTCACTTCAGGGTTATGTGGAGAGACATTTTTGGATGAACAGTTGTGATTTAACATTCCAGACACCAGAAACTCTGTACTATTTTGTGTAACTTTCTTGTAAGTCAAAATTTTTTCACAATATAAGTGTTTTTTGTTTTGTTGTGTTGTGTTTTGTTTTTTAAGTAGGTTCCACACCCAGCGTGGAGCCCAATGCAGGCCTTGAACTCATGAGATCAAGAGTCAGATGCTTAACCAACTGAGCCACGCAGGCGCCCCTTTTTTTTCTTTTTTAAACTGCAACCTGCACTCTTAATGTTGAGCTGTGTCTGAAGAAAAACTGTTTAGTTGATCTGACACCTAGAAGAAAGGGCAATCAGTATGTCTCTAAGTTGTACAAATAGAGTTCCCTAACTATTGTCCACCTCCTTGGCATATAGTGGAGATGGGTGGAACAAACTTAATGCATTAGCCTTGCTATGAGGCCATTTCCCTATGCAACTTTTTTTTAAAAAGATTTTGTTTATTAGAGAGGGAGTATGTGCATGCAAATAGGGGAGGAACAGAGGGAGAGGGAGAGGGAGAAGCAGACTCCCCACTGAGCATGGAGCCCGATGCAGGGCTTGATCCCAGGACCCCAGGATCATGACTTGAGCCGAAACCAAGAGTCGGATGCTTAACGAGCTGAGCCACCCAGGCGTCCCTCCCTATGCAACTTTTGATTATGTTAATTGACCTTTCATATAGATTGTTGTATAAAGACATGAATACTTTTATCTACTTCATAGGTATCTTTATCATTATAAATAACATTCTGGTTTATCCATCCAGCGCTTGAGTGTTTGCTAGTATATCAGTCTGGCTATCACTTTTTACACAGCTGACAAATGGAATTTGTGAAGCTAGAAGGCTGGAAGCCAATCATGATTTTTGCTGATGCAGTCACATTGCTATCCGAACAGGTTTTGTGTGAATTATTAGATAGTATCCCTAGGCAACAGTTCTTTCTCATTTTCCTATTTACTGGGACAGTGATATCCCCTTCCCCACCTTTTTTTCCCCTATGAGCAGGGT
Source organism: Mirounga leonina (assembly GCF_011800145.1). Classification (NCBI taxonomy): domain Eukaryota; kingdom Metazoa; phylum Chordata; class Mammalia; order Carnivora; family Phocidae; genus Mirounga; species Mirounga leonina. The sequence continues at coordinate 44,871,407 of NW_023270855.1, read as the reverse complement.
TCCCAGTTTTCCAACTCTGAAGTGTTTTCCAATCAAAACAAAGAAAAGATTTGCGGATGTTGAATATGCAAGGAGCTGAAGAGAGAGAGCTTGGAAGAGAGGTTTGTCCAGGTGAGTGAGCAAGGGAAAACCAATGGGAGAAACAGCGGGGCTTTGGAAATTTTACAAGAGAAAATGACTGAAGTTCAGGAAATAAAATTACCCTTTTAGGGATGTTGGGGGCAGATGTGGGTGAGCATCTCCTGGGGCCAACTTTTCTCCAGTATTCATTTTGTCTCATTTCCAGCATTTACTTTTACATTCTCCCAGTGTCCATGTTTCTTCTCTTGACCTAATCTTAGCTTGCTATTGTTTGTTATTTTCCCTTTATTTCTATTGTCTCTGGTTCTCTGGCTTCCTAAGTGTCTGTAGATGCCCATTCCATGGGGTTCCTTATTAATGGTGAACCTTACCCTGATACAGATCTCTTCCACCACTTATAATTAAATTACTTGCTCCACTAGCTTTTATTGGCCCTTGTTTATATGCCATTCTTGAGATATGTCAGAATTAGACCCCTATAACCTCAGGGACTTCCACTCTGTCCTGCACAAGAGATACTCATTCTGATGTTTTCTTTCAGATTTGATGGACAGGTCTGTTCCAGAGCAGGATGTCTCTGAAATTAATTCACCAGGGATAGTAGCAAAGAGATTACCAGAGGATGCAAACCAGGATTCTATATTTGAAAAAAAATATGCATGTGAGAGCATGAAGGAAAACCCTTCTGGAGAGGTTTCTGGACCATGCCTTTTTCAAGAAGGAGGTTTGGGGGAAATAACTTTTATCCACAAGGAAGCATCTCCTGAAACAGTTAGCCAAGAATATAATTTTGAGCGAAGCTTGCTCTTGACCTCCAGCTTTGTTACACATCTCAGGGTTTCTACAGAAGAGAGCCTACATCAGTGGGAGACAAGTAGCATACACACTAATGAGATTTCAGACCAAAGTAAATGCCCAACTCTCTCTACACAGAAAAAGTCTTGGGAATGTAATGAATGTGGAAAAACTTTTACTCAGAGCTCATCCCTTACCCAACATCAGAGGACTCATACTGGAGAGAGACCCTATGCATGTGAGGAATGTGGGAAAGCTTTTAGTCGCAGTTCCTTCCTTACTCAGCATCAAAGAATTCACACCGGAGTAAAACCACATGGATGTGAGCAGTGTGGGAAAACATTTCGATGTCGATCATTTCTTACTCAGCATCAGAGAATCCATACTGGAGAGAAACCTTATAAATGTAATGAATGTGGAAATTCCTTCCGCAATCATTCACATCTCACTGAACATCAGAGAATTCACACTGGAGAGAAACCTTACAAATGTAATAGATGTGGGAAGGCATTCAATCAGAACACACACCTCATTCATCATCAGAGGATTCATACTGGTGAGAAACCTTATTTATGCAATGAATGTGGCTCTTCTTTTCGCAAACACTCAAATCTCATACAACATCAGAGAATTCACACTGGGGAAAAACCCCATAAATGTGATGAATGTGGGAAAACTTTCCAAACAAAGGCAAACCTCTCTCAGCATCAGAGAATTCATACTGGAGAGAAACCGTATAAATGTAAGGAATGTGGCAAAGCCTTTTGTCAGAGCCCATCCCTTATTAAACACCAGAGAATTCATACTGGAGAAAAACCCTATAAATGTAAGGAATGTGGCAAAGCTTTTACTCAGAGTACCCCACTCACTAAGCACCAGAGAATTCATACAGGGGAGAGACCCTACAAATGCAGTGAATGTGGTAAAGCCTTCATTCAGAGCATTTGCCTCATTCGGCATCAGAGAAGTCACACTGGAGAAAAACCCTATAAATGCAATGAATGTGGGAAGGGCTTTAATCAGAATACCTGCCTCACTCAGCATATGAGAATTCATACTGGAGAGAAGCCCTATAAATGTAAAGAATGTGGGAAAGCCTTTGCTCATAGCTCATCTCTTACTGAACATCACAGAACTCACACTGGTGAGAAGCTCTATAAATGTAGTGAATGTGAGAAAACTTTCCGCAAGTATGCACACCTTAGTGAACATTACAGAATTCACACTGGTGAGAAGCCTTATGAATGCATTGAATGTGGAAAATTCTTCAGACATAGTTCAGTCCTTTTCAGACATCAGAAACTTCACAATGGTGAATAACCCCTGGCATTCAGGTTATGACAGCTTCTCTAGAAAGAGTGACTAGGAATCTGGCGGGAGGTGGTGGGGCAGGTAGAGTTTCTGGAGGGAAGGATGAAGGAACATCGACTATTATACTCAGAAGAGTATTTCCACTTACGGAGGCGGGAGCTTGGAGAATGCAGAGCCTACTCCAGCTGGGCATCTGGGAAGACAGGGTAGAAAGGAAGTTCTTGCTCTTCGGATAAATCCTTGCTGCCTGCCACTCCTCCTTCCCCCTGTGACTCTCATGCCTTGAGGTGCCATTTGTTAAGTTAGCACTTGTGTTTCCCTTACTGCACTCCTGCCCCAGCGTCCCACCTGTGTTCTCTGGCCAATAGGCTGAGGTGCTTCCCCAGACATTCAGTGTGAAAGCAGCAGCAGAGCTGAGGTGGTGCTGAGTAGCCTCCCAATACCTGAGGCTGCTCTGCACATGCCATCTGTTAGAAGCGGTCTCGTGAAGGGGAGATGGAAATAAGGGAAAACAAAGAATCCTTATTCATTCATTCAATAAATAAGGGGATGGGTGGCAAGAACTGGGCCGATGTCTACAGATAGAAGAAGGCTTTCTCAGGGTAAGGGAGATCTTTCCTGATCCTTTCAAGCTGGAAGGCAATTTGGGGCCAAAAAGGAAGTAGGAGGTCAAGAGAAATTTATCTTGAATGATGCCAGTTTGTGGGAAGGGAGTCAGATCTGCTCAGAGGGCCAGGAAGAAGAAGGGCCAACCTTTGTCCTGGAGGAACACTGACTCACCCAGGAGGAAAATGGTTTGCGCTAGACTGCTGGTGCTGAGGCCCAGAGCAGGAAGCCTGTGTTTGACTGAGCAGGTCACCTACGTATCCCAGCCTGGACTAAGGTGTACACCTGTCTCTTAAAAGTTTGCTTGGGCCACTGGTTTGTAGGGTCCAGGGGAGAGAGACCCACCAGGATTAACTATGTCCAAACAACAGTTAATTGACGTTTAGGGAGGAGAAACCATTAGTGAAGAGAGAAGACAGCCTTTTAGGTTGGCTGGAGTTGGGGCTGCTGGACCAGTCCTTAAGAGCGTCTTGGCCATTGTAGCAGGGAGGCCTAGGCTTCATGTAATTATGCCATTGGTGGCTCTAAGCAGGTGTGTTAAATTTCAGATACTTCTATTTTTATTGGGACTATCTTATTCTCGGATATTTACCCTTCCCTGCAGGTTAGGAGTATCTAGGGAGACACTTTCACGGAATAAATTTGGAAAGTGTTCTAGAGAGAACTACCTCTTTTTCAAGTCCCTGAGTATTGAGATAGTACAGTTTGCTACCATGATGGTATTTTATTCTTTTAAGAGAAAGGGCATGATTTTTCCTTTATTTCTTTACTCCCTCTCATGTTCTTTACTGCTACTCAGAGCTTGAGCTCTGAGAGATGAGGTGAGGATTGCCTTTGCTATTTGAAATAGTTTCTATGTCCTGAAGCTTATATGGTTTTTAAAATAATGACTGTTAAAAAACAAAGTCCGTTGATTCTGGAATGATTGGTTACCTAGAACTCAGCATTAATTTTGTTTTCCAGAACGGCTATCTTGTAAGCATTCGTTTGAGCTATTAATTACCATTAATAGGAACGTGGCAGAAACATCACTGTCTTCCTCTGCAGCTGTGAAGATTATATTCTCAAAACCTGCCACAGGGCAATTCATAATTGAGTAAATTAATACCTTATGGACAAAAATAACCCTTAAAACTTGATGTTCATGATAAAATTATAGTACTTAAAGGAAATACTGATGTATTTGTACTTTCTAAGTGAAAATAACACTACAGAATTCATTGCTGGCACACAGTAAATGTTCAATAAATATTTGTTGAATTAATATATTTTAATCAACCTGTGCCCACAAGAAACTTTAGCAACTTCCTGATATGTAGGTATTTAGAGTAATATTTATACACTACTGTTGTTAGAGTTCTTGAGTTGAGATTAGAATTGGGAGGGTTTTCTTAAGGAGGAAATGGGAACTCTAAGGATGAAAGATCTCTCAGTTCTTGTTAGAAAGATTTTCCAAAAATCCAAAAACGTTTTAATCCTCAGGCTAAGAGTCTGATACCATTTTCACTTCCTGGGGAAACAGGAAGGAAAGGAATTTGTCATCTTGCTACTCTCCTCATCCCATAGTCTCACACTTGCAAATATTTGCTCCCAGTTGTTGGCCAGCCAAGTGCCCAGTCAGGCCAGCCCTGACTGGCCCCCAATTCCAATCTTGGAATTGCTTTTGGTCAGTCTTTTACTCAGTCTTCATATCCAAGCAACCACTGTATCCTGCTTACATCTCCTAAATATGGAAGCCATCTCCACCGCTTTTGCTTTAGTCCACTCCCCAGTTTATTTCCTAGACCATTTTCCTATTTTCCCAGTCTTCCAGTTGCTTGCCCCATGAGGCCGTCTTTCACATTTCTTCTGGATAGTCTTTGCAAGACACACCTGGCAGCTCTATTATCTCAGAATATCCGAGGCCCTTAAAAGGCATCTAAAGCTCCTCCACAAAAATTAAATAGATAGATAGATAGACAGATAGACAGATAGATAGGTAGATAGATAAAGCTCCTCCACTGGTCCATGCCTCCATCATCGCTCTCTGCTGCCTTCCTGCATTGCACACTGTTCCATAGTGCAAATTCCTGTGATTCCGTACCATTGCTGGACTCAACTTTGGCACCTTTTGCATAGACTGTTCCTATTTCCTCGATTGCCTGCCTGCCTTCTGCTTGCCTGGAAAGCTCCCATGTGTCACTTAATGAGTGTGCTCAGGCAACATCTTTGAAGCGGTCTCTGACCTCACATGTTTTTTATTTCTGTATTTTCTTATCTTCATTTTATTTATGTTACATTGTAGTGGCTAGTTTCCAAATCTTTCTCTTCCCACTGAACTATCCGCTCTGTCAAAGCAGGGGCCATGTGATATTTATTCATCTTTGTATCCACAGTCCCTGGCACTTCAAATGTGCTCAGTAAATATTTACTGAGCTCAACTAAAACACTGAGTCAGACATTTCTCCACGCCTACCTGCAGGTTGTGACTTAGGTCCACAGTTGCCAGCAGAAAGGAGGTATGGAGAGGATATGAGTGTGTCCATGAAGTGTTTGCCAAGTGCAAGCATTCTGAACGTTTCCTCAAGACACAGATTGTGTGGTTGTATTAAGCAGAGGGCCCCTTAAGGAAAAGTAATATTTTGTAGCAAAACACCCCCTTGTTTTGTTACAAATTAGCCATTCAAAATGTCCCATCACAGTTTAACAAAGTACTTTCAGATACGTTGATGTCAGGGTCAACAGGAAGAGGCAAATGCTTGCCCCTGTAGCAGCACTACTATGTCAGCTGGAATATCCCTGAAGTAAGAAGCAGGAGCTGAATCCTGATGCCTGTCTGGCAGGAGAGCGATTGAGTTTAGCAATCCCAATGTGGAAGCACTTCCCGAGCTCATGGCTTTCCTTGGCCCCAGATGATAAAGAACTGGAATGTGTTGCTTATTCTCAGTGTGCTGAAATTTAATTTGTGATTTCAGAAGGACATGGGATGAGGCCACATCAGATCCTCAAAACAACAGTAGAGAAAACAGGTGGTTGGACTTGCCCAAGGTCACACAGCTAGTAAGTGTCATGTGAAATTTAAAGTCCTGTGTCCTTTCTTGCTTTTCCTTCAGATTTCTCGTTATTGGTCATATTTCTGTTCCATGATGCCTCTTTAGTTGTGTTTGTTATAGAGTTGACCACATAGGACTCTAGTCTTGCCCTGCTTGTGAGGATGGGAGGAGCTCATTTTTTAAGACTTCATTTCTAAGTAATCTCTACACTCAACATGGTGCTCGAACTCACAACCCTAAAATCAAGAGTCACATGCTCTACCAACTGAGTCAGCCAGGCGCCCCTGGGAGCTAATTTTAGGCCAAAAAGCTTTTTTGCCCTCAGACCTTCCTGTGTGTGAGTGTGAGAAATAAGTTGGTTTTTGCATTTTGATTTCACCTTCCTACATAATGCAGAAGTCTAGCTTTGACCCCAGGTGTCTTCAGTTTCACTCCCCTTCAGCTACTGGCCACTGCAGGGCTAAGGTTTAGTTTTGTGGAATGTTTTTGGTGTCCAGTGTTACCCCCGTCCCCCATCCTTTTTCTACCTCATTGAAAGAAGCTCAGCCCAAATTGTGTTAAGCCCCAGATTCATGTTTCTAGTAAATTGCTCTGCCTAGGGTACCCCACTCTAGAGTTAGTTCCTACACAGCAGAGCCTGCTGATTTAGATTTTTTGAAGCTTAAAAGTTAGGGAAAAAATGATTAGGCCTAGGCTCTCTGGCCTGTGGGATGTTAGGGGGGTGGGGGTGGGGTAGAACTTGCTATCTGATTCCAAAGAAGTGCTGAGAATATGACACTTGGTAAAAAGCAAGGTGAGCTCAACATTATTGTTCCCTGGCATGTCAGCTGACAGTTCTACAAAGGGTCCTCTTTTAGCTGAACAGGATTAGTGATGGCCTTAGTCTGGGGCATCTCCACTCCTAATTTCAGACTCCTCAAGGGGCTTCATTTTGGTAAATTGCCAGTCTGGAAGTTTGAGCAGGTAACTTCTCTGCTGCATCTCATTCATTTTTTCAAGTATTTACTGAGGGCCCCTTATGGATTGTACACTAGGGATATGGTAAGCAGACAACTCTATTTCCCAGAGCTTGCACATCAGTAAGAATGCCTGGAAGTGGATCAGGTACCCTGCTACCCACGCCTTCATCCCGGGAATACACTGTCAAAGAGGAGCCTGTATGTGCAAGTATTCCCTGAGTGAGTCTCAGCAAGATTTGAAGTTTTGCTGCAGTGGAGATGAGGGCCTTGAGGGCTGGCAAGGTCCCTTGAAGCCAATGCAGAACAAAGAAGACTGGAGCTGGAATTTGCGGAGCATGATAGGACAAACATTTACTTAGCTTTTTTTAAGTGCGGGAAGGTCTTAGTAATTACATATATTAATCTCATTTAATCATCATGATAACCTTCTGAAATTCGGTGCCATTATTTATTTCTGTTCTGTAAGTCAGCGAACAAGTACAGAGAAGTAAGTAACTTGCCCAGGTTTACACGCTGATAATCTGGGACTTAAGTTGAAAACAGAACTCTTTACGTTCTTAGGGCCAGTTGTTGAACAAAGAGCCTAAAGCAGAGGGTGTTTGGGGTTCCTGTGAAGAGGCCAATTTTCTGGCAGGTGAGACTGTAAGGAAGGTCTGAAGCCAGCTTTGTGAAACCCTTGGGAAGACCTCCAAAAGGCAGGGACATGGAAGAGTTTTTAGGAAGATAATGTGGCCAGGTTGCAGAATGAGTAGTTAGAGCGCCTTGTGGTGGCCACCAGTCTCCCTCCAGTTCTGTTTCCTTACTCTGGGCAGGAGCGCGGTGAGGTGGGTTTGCGGGCTGTTTCTGCAAGGGCGGCTCCGGTGTCGGGCCGAACCCCGGAGCTCTGGGCCGGGGAGGAAGCACCGAGATGAAGCCGCTCCCGCCTTCCTAGAGAGGAGACCAGTGTTCTGACCGTGGCGCGGGCCGCTGACGTCACGCCGGCGCGGAGGGGACTGGCTGCGAGCCGGCCAGGGGCGCCCCGACGCCCGAGTGCCGCCAGGTGTAGCGGGAGGCCTTCGGGAAGCGCCGTGTGTGTCGAGTGGGCGTGCTGGGCGGCCACGGGCTGGTCTCGGAGCCGGAGCCGGGCCGGCCGGCCGCAGCGCCTCTTCCCGGAGCGCGGGAAACTGGAGCGAGGGGTCGGAGCCACCTGGCCCTGAAGAGGGAAGGGAGAAGCTTGTTCGAGAGCTCTGTTCTGGGAGTCGGGAGACCTGGGTTCCATTTGTATGTTCTTAAGGGAGGAAGCGAACTTCTGATTGCTTCAGTTCTCCGATTTCCAGAAGCAAATGCTATTCCTTGCTTTGCCACTTGACAAAGTTGCGCGGGTTGAATGACTATATGTGAGAGTTACCAACTTCCTTTAAGCTTTTATTCTCCTCTAATAGTAACAGTACTTTAACAGCTGATACTACTTATTGAAGGCATTTTTCTAAATACTTCCCATGTATTATTCATGCATCATCACAACCCTATGAAGCAGTTATCTACGCCATGTAACATTTGAAAAACGACCTCAGAAAGGTTAAATAACTTACCCAAGATCACTTGGCTCATAAATCTAGAGCAGGGATTCAAACCCAGGGAGTCCTGGCCCCAGAGCCCTTGCCATAAGACAAAATGTAATCAGAGCATCAAAACAATGGGGAGTTGTACAGTACAGCCACGTAAAGTTCTTTGAGAATGTCGAGGAGAAAGGGTCTTGCAAGTCAAGAAAAATTACCCATGTGGAGTGGCTCACATTTGAGCTGAATATTAAAGTTGAGTAAGTTTGAAAATAAGTAGTTTGTTCAGTGTCAAATAGGGGGTGCCAGTGTATTGGGATGGATTAGACTGGTTGCCAGCCTTTTAATAGTGTTCTTTCCTTTCCGTTCAGAGGGAGTTCTTTTTTTTAAGATTTTATTTATTTATTCATGAGAGACAGAGAGAGAGAGAGAGGCAGAGGGAGAAGCAGACTTCCCGCGGAGCAGGGAGCCTGATGCGGGACTCCATCCCAGGACTCTGGGATCATGACCTGAGCTAAAGGCAGACGCTCAACCATCTGAGCCACCCAGGCACCCCAGAGGGAGTTCTTAAAAGCTTTCCTCCTAAGAGGGGTCCTTAACATCTTCCAAAAGACTCCCCCTGTCCTTTCTTGGAGATTCTGCTTCACATAGATGCGGTCTTATTTTCCTGAAATTCCTCTGCCTCTGATTGTAAGATAACTGGAAAGGAGTTTCCTTAATGTTGACTCAGCCTGTTCTCAGAAGAGCTGACCTCACTGTTTGACACATAGTACCTGCGCAGTTAGTATTTTTCAGATAAATGAATAACCATGCTCAATCAAAGATGGACTGGACTTAAGGCTTTTGCTCTTTTCCCATGTGTTTTTAGAATCAAAGGATCACAGAATGTTGGTACTAGCTTTCCACTTCCATTTCACAGATAGAAAACAAATCACAGATAAGACCAAGTGACTAGCTTTAGGTCATTGAACACATTAGTGGCGAAGCCCATACTCGAATCCAGACTTCTTGACTCAGGCCAGTGTTTGTTCTAATGTCCTCTACCGTAGCTCCAGTTTTTGATTTTTGAAGTCAATGGCTTTTCCAGTCGGTTTGGGGAGGTCTTTGGCTCCAACTTTATCTTTTTTTTTTTTTTAATTTATTCTTTTTAAAGATTTTATTTATTAATTTGACAGAGACAGTGAGAGAGGGAACACAAGCAGGGGGAGTGGGAGAGGGAGAAGCAGGCCCCCCGCGGAGCAGGGAGCCCGATGTGGGGCTCGATCCCAGGACCCTGCAATCATGACCTGAGCCGAAGGCAGATGCCTAATGACTGAGCCACCCAGGCGCCCCTCCAACTTTATCACTTGGGGAGGAAATTTCACCCCAGGATAGTCCTTAGGAGCACCTGCCTCCTTTGTGCATGGTCAGGTCTCTTGGAAGACAACCCACTCACTGATTTTTGTCATTGGTGATACTTTTTTTTTCAGATTTATTTGAGAGAGCGCATGTGGGAGGGTCAGAGGGAGAGGGATTGAGTCTTAAGCAGACTCTGGGCTGAGCTTGGAGCCCAATGTGGGGCTTGATCTCACCACTCTGAGATCACAACCTGAGCCGAAACCAAGACTCAACCACTTACCCAACTGCACCACCCAGGCGCCCCATGGGTGATACTCTTTTAAGAAAATAATGATATTCTTCATTCAGACTTAAAATCGTTATTTGGTTAGGGATTGGCTATTTCTGAGTTCCTCTGAATTCAGAATAGGAAGGAAGTGGCTGACAATTTATAGGTGCTTTTTTTCTCCTCCCTCCATGCCTCAGATTCCTGCCTTTCCTTGAGAGAAGCCCCCAGGAGACAAACCAGTATTGCTTGTGTTCTTCACAGCTTATCTCTGGGTAAGTGAAATCTAACTAGAGCGCCCAAGATGGGTTGTTACGGGGGTGCTCATTCTGAAGTGGTGGCAGACTTATAGTGGGACCCACCAGTGACCACTACACCTAAACCCTGCAGAATGAAAATACAGAACCACCCAGAAATAGCCCCACCTTATTAAAATCAGAGTGAGTGTGGCCCATTGTGGAAGCAGGCAACAGAGTAACTGGCTATAGGACAGATCAGAGAATGTACTAATTTTATATCACATGTACTTAAACTGTAGCAAAAATAGCTACCCCCTGTGCAGTTACCTGGTAGCTGGTCACTGAACTGCTAACTCTAATGCCTAATGATGTAGCCGTCAGATGTGGGAAAACTGGGAGGAAATTACTGGACAACCCATCGCAAAAGTGATTTCAGTGTTTCCTCAGAGAATATGAATGCACTCCTGGCTCTGTTGGAACAAGAGCCTAAGTAAGAGCAACTTCATTGTTACTGGGCATCAGAAGGCAACATGGAGCTTGGGGATCTGTTAAATTCAGTAAGAAGAGTACTGTATGAACTGGATTCCTAGGCTATGGAAGTTCTGTGAATAGATTGTGACCATTTATGGCCTGAAGAATTCAGTCTAGTTTAATATGTATGCATAATATATGTACATGTTTGTCTGTGTATGTGTGTATGCATTGAGAGATGCCTAGAAGAAAAGGTCATCAAAAAACCAACTGTATTTTCACTGGGTGGTAGGATTTCAAGTAATTTCCTTTGTGGACTGACTGTTTTTTAGAATGAGTATGCATTTTTTGTATGGTTAAAAAAAAACTTTTTGAGACAATAAAAATGAAGGAAATAAAAGTGTGGGTAGAGTTTTGGTTTTATGTTTAGCTATTTAAACCACCTGGCATTAATTTTTGTATACAGAAATATCTATCCTGGAAGTTTATACATTAGATAGATGCATTCAGGAAAAATATTCAATATATTTAACAACCAGTGCAGTATAGTGCTGTCCAATCAGATCAGTCTCTGACTATAGATAATTTGTGCAGAGATACCAGTGTATACCAACTAACTCTTAGCCAGGATAGATCCGTATGTACCAACAAGAAATGATCTTGAAGACACATTCTTTAGTGGAACACAGAACCTATAGAACAATTTTATGTAGAGAGAATCAAATGATATATGTATAAAAATATGTGGAAAAAAGACTGAGTGAATATACTCCAAACTTAATAATGATAATCTCTGGGAAGGAAATGGGCTTGTATGGGTAGGGTGGGATGGTGATAAAAAAATGACTAATTTATTCTATATCCTTCTGTATTATCTAAATATTATAAAGTGAGGATCCATTCATGTGTAATGTGTCAGTGTCTCCAGCACCATCCAGGGAAGATGTTGCTGATGTGTGACACCTGAATATCTGTTCTCAGATTCTCTGTGCCCTTATTCAGAGCATCAGGGTTTCAAAGTCTGATGCCACTAAGATCATCTAAGTATTTCTCTTTCTCCAGTTCTAACATGACAATGATTTGGTTCCCATATAGTTTTTCTGTAGTAGAGAGAATGTGTCAACCACCTGGACATTGAGCATATAAATTTTTCATTGTAGATCAGTAAAGTGACTGTTTTCTACATCATTTTGTGAATTTGATATCAGTGTACATCAGATTCTGAAGCACTTCATTAGTGTCAAAGGTGAGGGCCAGATTCTGGACCATGATGCTATAGTCAAGTTACTGTCCAATGGGAATCTCTTCCCCAAGGACCACCCCATCCTATTTTTCCTCTAAACAAAACAATGATATCTTACTTTCTTTCAGTAAGCAGGGCTCTAGTTTTCAAACCTAAAGGTCTTCCAGTTGGACGCAGAGGGGAGTGCTACAGATGCTGAATGTTTTGGAGAGAGAAGTCCAAAGAGACACGTATCAAGGTAAGTGAATAGGAAGGATTGGTGTGATGGACCTAGTAAAAATTACAGCCTAGTAAAAAAAAAGGATAACCTTTTTTTTTTTTTTAATTATTTTTAGAGACAGGGGGAGGGCAGAGGGAGAGAGAGAATCTGAAGCAGACTCCCTCTATGGGGTCTGGGAGGGAGCCCGACATGGGGCTTGATCCCAGGACCCTGAGATCATGACCTGAGTTAGAGTCAGGGTGCCTGGGTGGCTCAGTTGGTTGGGCGACTGCCTTCGGCTTGGGTCATGGTTCTGGGATCCTGGGATTGAGCCCTGTGTTGGGCTCCCTGCTTGGCAGGAAGCCTGCTTCTCCCTCTTCACTCCCCCTGCTTGTGTCCCCTCTCTTGCTGTCTCTCTCTGTCAATTAAATAAATGAATAAAATCTTAAAAAAATAATAAAAAATAAAACCAAGAGTTGGACACTTAACCTACTGAGCCACCCAGGAGCCCCTCCTTTGAAATCTTAAAGAGAAACTTTAATTGGCACTAAACAATGATACAAGCTTGTACTTTCTCAAGCAGCACGAGCAATAGATTGCTTACAGGCAACCTAAGGAAATATAATTACTCTTCACCTAGTTTTTGAGGAGTAGAGACTGTGGGTAGGTAGGTAGTTTTCCCTAACACTAATTTACCCAAGATTGGTATACTTATCCCTTTCACATTCTACTATTTATCACTCTGGATGATTCTAAATTACCTGGATTCGTTTTTAGTATTTAAGTGTTCCAGAATCAATCATGATAGGGAATTTTATAGATTTCCCAATATGTGTCATCACTTCATCTCTTCTCCCTATTATCTAATCTTTTCTCCAGGTCATTGTGATCTATCTCAATTACTGAGAAGAGGATAAAATCAAGATTCCACAATGCAGGTCCCCTGTTCTGCACAGAGGACATTTTCCTTTTAGATTTTTTTTTTCCCCCCAGACAAGATGACCAAGCCTGATGCAACAGTGTTAAATGACTTGTGGAAGATGTGCAGGGTCAGAGAACCTGGTCATCTGGGTTTGCGTTTGGAGAAGGTAAAGATGCATGCTGAAGAAGGAAGAGAAGGGGTATCCTGCAGGAATGCCCAAGGGGACGGTACATGCACACGTATACCCAAAGCTTTCCTAGCACAGAGTTACTGTAACCATAATCATCTTTGAGAACGTTCCTTGTAAGTGTCATGAATTTGAGAGTTTCCTCTAAACCTGAACCTACTGGACAGATGTTCCTTGTGTTACAGGCAGCATGAGTTCCAGCCAGATTTCACTACAAATGAACCCTCAGAGACTTCACATGCAGAAGAAACCTTCAAAGTGTAGTGAATGTGGGAAGTTCTTTACTCAGAGATCATCTCTTACCCAGCATCAGAGGATTCACACAGGAGAGAAGCCCTATGTATGTAGTGAATGTGGAACTTGTTTCCGTAAACAGTCAAATCTTACTCAGCATTTGAGGATTCACACAGGAGAGAAACCTTATAAATGTAATGAATGCGAGAAAGCCTTTCAAACAAAAGCAATCCTTGTCCAGCATCTGAGAATTCATACTGGAGAGAAACCCTATAAGTGCACCGAATGTGGCAAAGCCTTTTGTCAGAGTCCATCCCTTATCAAACACCTGCGAATTCATACTGGAGAGAAACCGTATAAATGCACTGAATGTGGCAAAGCCTTTAGTCAAAGCATTTGCCTTTCCCGTCACCAGAGAAGTCACTCCGGAGATAAACCTTATAAGTGTAATGAATGTGGGAAAGCCTTTAATCAGAGTGCATGCCTCATGCAGCATCAGAGAATTCATTCAGGAGAGAAGCCTTACACATGTACTGAATGTGGTAAAGCCTTCACTCAGAACTCCTCCCTTGTTGAACATGCGAGAACTCACACTGGAGAGAAACTTTACAAGTGTAGTGAGTGTGAAAAAACTTTCCGCAAACAAGCACACCTTAGTGAACATTACAGAATTCATACCGGAGAAAAACCTTATGAATGTGTTGAATGTGGGAAATCCTTCAGGCACAGCTCAGCGCTTGTTCGACATCAGAGGCTTCATGCTGGAGAATAAAACTTGGGATATAACCAGTGTGGAAAGATTTGTATGAAAATGCCATTTCCCCCCCTTTCCAAAATTCTTAGGAGTTTAAGACTCAGTCTTCAGCTGGGATGAATGTTCTGTATGTTGAGCAAGACGCAATGTGTCCTGAAAGTTAAGAAAATAGATTCAGAACTAGACAGTCTTGAGTTTGGGGACTTCTCTGCCACTTAATGGGAGTAAGACCGGATCCTCTCTCAGCCTGTTTTCCCCATCCTCCTCAGAAGAATGATGAGGATACTTACTAGGGTTGTCTTGAGAATAAAATGAGTTGTATGTAATAAATAACTGCCATTAATTGGTTTTGAGTTATAGATGTTCCAAACATATATAAATCTAGCTACTGAAAACAAGCAAAGTTCAGCATTAGTTTTTGGTTCTCAATGTGTTTAGGAACTTTTTTTTTAAAGAACATTCTTGAAATTGGGCTATGATTTCATCCTTAATCTACAGAAAGTTATTTAAACTATGTCTAGATTTAAGTAGAACACAATTTAAGACCAGTTTATCCTTGAGAAAATTCAGATTTAATCAGAGAAAAAAGAAATTATTGGGATTTCAGTGGACATTGTGAAGTGTACTTCTGGGTACCCTGAAGAGCTTTTTTAGATTTTGATACCTCCCACTGTTGGATCTTACTTCACTTCAAGCTCTAGACCTCTCTTTTCCATGAAAAGGGAAGCCTCACTGACACTAAATAAAAACTTGTGTTGTAGGACTTTTGTGTGTTTGTGTTGCGGAGAGAAGGGGGGGAGGGGGTTGGTGAAGAAAAGTTATATGAAAATAAAGAGGGGTGGCTATAGAAGAGAACATAAGCACGTTGATTAGTATGTGGCTGTACTTGTTTGGAATTTGTAACTAAACAAAGAAAATTTCACTTAAAATAGAGTTGGGAGGCCAGAGGGAGGAGCTCACACATACCACACCTTGCAGCCCTTTGCAGAACCAACAGAAAGAGCCATACCTTGCATTCCTAACAAGAAGCCTACTTTACTAACCTCCAGCAGGAAGAAGGAAGATTATCTCCTTGCCTGGCAACAGCCCAGCCAATGAGATCGTCACAACTCAGCCAATGAAAAGCCATTACGTTTCAAACTCCCAGTGTACTCCAATGCACATTTAGTTTATAACAACTCCTCCAAATTCCCCCTTTCCTCTGTAAAAGAGCAGTCCCCTCCTTTGTTCTGACTTGCCTACGGTTTTGTAGTAGCTTGTATGTCCTGAATTGCAACGGTCTACTATTCTCAAATATACCCATTATGCTGGTAAAATAATTGTCTTTTATTTTTAAGGTTGACAAGTTCTAGAGCACAACACGAAAGGGGGCCTCTTAAGGGAGGAGGAGGGCAGGAGACATTGAATTCTCAGGTGTCAGCAAGTGGTACTACTGACCAACGACTTTCGGTTTCTTCTTCTCATGTAACAAGAAGTCCAGAGGTGGGCAGTCCGTGGCTGGTGCAGCAGCTCCTTGAGCCATGCTGTCAGGATCCAAGTGCCTTGAATCTTGCCACTGTACCACCCAGAGAAAGGATCTGCCTCCCTTAGGCCAAAAAATGGCTCCAATACTCCTAGGTTTCATGCATGTGCTCCTGGATGTAGCAGGATGTAGCGAGAAGGACAAAGGTTTGTGTTTGCCAGATCTGCTTTCTTGTATCAAACACCTTTACTGTAGCTTTATTAAGCAGACTTCTATTTGTATCTCTCTCTTTTATAGTGTTATTAACTACAGTCTCCATGTTATACATTAGATCCTCTCTTCTATCAAGATCCCTTCTTTTAGAAGCTCACTTGTACAAGATCCACTTTTATCTCTAAAATTGCCAGAGCTGTTATATGGCTACCTTTAGCAGGAGCTGGGGAAGTATTCTTAAATAGGCACATTATCATCTTCCTCCAAAGTGGGCTTCTGCTAATGAAGAAGATGCAACAGGCGACCTGTTTAATGACAAAATCCTCTGTAGCAATTATGTTAAATTTTTGAATTTTACTGATCTGGAAAAATGCTCAGAATATGTCATGTGAAAAGCAGGACAGAAAACATATGCAATATAATCTCAATTTTGTTTAAAAAATACATACCCCACAAGTGGGAGTTCCAAAATGTTAATAGCAGTTAATATCTACAGAGTTAGCCTCATGTCAAAGGGGTATTGATAGACAAAATTTTTATCATACTAAATTTTTTCTGAATTTTCTATAATGAACTTGTATTATCTTTAAATAGAAAAAAAAAGTGTCACTTTAAAAAACACCCCATATACTCTTAAGGGTGACTAAGTCCAAAATATTTACACTTACTCAGTTTCATCTTCATTGTCAAAAGAAAGGAGGCAACTGTTTTTGATTTGCTTTTGTGAGTTCTTTTTAACTGAGTCCTGCTTATTTATTTCACCTTCATTTGCCTTCCTCTTTTTTGAGCTTGCTGTTAAACCTGAATATTTTTCATCCGAGGAACGTTTGACTGGTTTTCGATACATGATTCTTCCGTCAACTATAGCCGGTTCTTCATCTGCAGCAAAAACAAAGTTAAAGAACTTTCTTCTCTCATTTTGTCTTTATTAGAGACTCAAATGGCAAGAAGATCTCAGATGATAATGAAGGATGTTCTAAGTCAATTCAGTCTAGTCTTCTCCACTGTTTCTAGCTACACCCACAAGACATGTAGTCCCTTAATAAAAACTCACTTCCTGAAGTACTCCATCATATTGCCAGTCCCCAAATAATTACAGTCAGGTTGTATTTTTAAGTATTATGAAAAGTGATTGTTTGGAACTCCAGGATTTTTCCTCAAAGCAATGTAATAAATATTCAGGAAAAATGAAAACTATACCATGTAGCATATCACGTTTCAGGCACTGATTAAATATACCTCTGTTGACTAATTTGTAAAACTAACCACCTATTTTTTTTTAACAGGATGTTTTTATTTAAATTTGTACTTAATCCCCATAACAACCCAGTAAGGTAGGTACCATTATAGTCCCCACTGACTGATGAGGTAGCTGAGGCTGGGAGGTGAAATGACTTGTTCAAGATCACGTATCTGGTGCATGTTAAAACCAAAGTTTGAACCTAGGACTGTCTCCTTCAAACATACCATACTATTACATAAGACAATTTCATATTCCAGGCTCCCTACACTGTTAGAAAAACCAGATTACTTTCAGACATACCTGCTTTGGCAGCCTTTATTTCTGATTTAATTTTCATGACTTCTTCAACTGACAGGTCTCCCTTTTTTAAAACCACCACTTGGGGCTGTTCATCTTCTTTGTCACTGTGATCACCATCTTCATCTGGGAGCTGAGGCTGGATTCTCTAGGAGAAAACACAAACACAATATGGAGGCTGCTGACCTTGAACCAAATACAACTGTTGTCTCTGTAAGACACTGTGATGACTAAGTGACAAGGGTAACTTGATTCACTAAATATATCTGGCAAAGAATTTTCAAGTAACTCTTAAGGGCCTAACCTTGCCACACTCGGGAAGAGGTCTACCTGCCAGTTACCCTGCAGTGCCGACCCAAAGGGATTCATTTCTTTCTCAGCAGGACCCCAGCCTGCAGTTCCCAGGGTCAGGGGCCTCTGCTTCATGGACCGCCAGCATGCCCAGCCTCCTCAGGGCATGCTGAACTGCATCCGTTCTCTCTGCTCTTCATCAACTGTTTTCACTTCCATCGCCTCTCAAAGCCTGACAAAAAAAATAATCAACTCCAAAGTACAGAAAGCAGCAAGTAAAAGGTAGTCTTTTTCCCACTTCTGATGATCTCTCCTCCCTTCCAATGGCTTCAGTTTGGTGGGCATCCTATCAGCTGTTTTCTAAGTGTATAAAAACATGGAAGTATAGAAACCATTCTGTATACAAACAGGATACTGTACATCGTACTATGTGACTTGCTTTCTTTTCTCTATGAAAGTTCCCAAACATAAAAAAGTATAGAGAACACCAACACAAACCATGTATTCCATATATACATGTAACAAGTGGTAACCTTTGGCCAGTTGATTCAGTTTCAAAAAATGTCAGATACTATAAAAGTCCCTCTCCAACTTTTTTACTCAAAAAGTATCTTTGTATAATACCTTGGAATTATCTATTAATTTGGAATTATCTATTTTAAAGATTTTGTTTAAGGATTTTATTTATTTGTCAGAGAGAGAGAGCGAGCACACAAGCAGGGGGTGCGGCAGGCAGAGGGAGAAGCAGACTCCCTGCTGAGCAAGGAGCCCAACACGGAACTCGATCCCAGGACCTTGGGGATCATGACCTGAACCGAAGGCGGATGCTTAACCCCGAATGAGCCACACAGGCATCCCTGGAATTATCTATTTTAAAAATCACTGCCTAGTATTTAACGGTATATGTGGTCATCTCATGGTTTATTTGGCCAGTACCCTGTAAAAATTTTGGTTGTTTCTAGTTTTTTTCCACTATGCACATATTTTTGTTTACTTTTTTCTACTGTGTACTTGTTTTTGTTCACTTTCGTGAACTCGTATGTAAGATAAATTCCTGGATGTGGAATTGCTGGGTTGAAAGGCAGTATACCCACCACACATTATTCAAATAACTTTTTACTCCACCTCTCACAAAGCCTTCCTTGTCTCCCAAACAGGGCAACAGAGCCCTCCAGGATCTGGCCCACGAACACAGCTTTATCCTATACCACACTCATGACCTCTGGACTCCAGCCAGCTTGGAGGATTGCAGATCCCTGAACATATTAGCTCCTTTGCCTCCCTTGTCTCTGAACAAGTTCCCAGTGCCTAGAAAGCCCCACTGCCCCTGGTCCACACCTACTCTAGCTGCCTTCTAAGACTTAGATTCTTTAGAAGTACTTTCCTAATGTCGCCTCATCTTCTTTCTCACACTGTGCATAGCTCATAGGGAGCATGTGCCATACTGAGTTATCCATATTTTTCTATCTGGTTCCACTAGGTAGCTCCTTTGAGGTACTATGTGTTTCATCTCTGTATCTAGAAGCACAGAGCCTGGCAAACATCAGGGACTCAAGGAGTATTTGTTGATCTATTCATGAATGATTAATGGGATGAAAAATGATGAACTACCTAAAGCCCTGGCTGGCAAGTCACTCACAGGCACATTCATTCATTTTGTCTTAATCACTTCACACAAGTGCATTCTCTTTAATAATATCCATGTTAGTTCACTGATTACTCATTAGTTTTGCCTATTTTTTCCCCAATAAGACGAAGATTCCAGGGGCGCCTGGTGGCTCAGATGGTTAAGCATCTGCCTTTGGCTCAGGTCATGATCCCAGGGTCCTGGGATCGAGCCCCGCATCGGGCTCCCTGCTCAGCGGGGAGCCTGCTTCTCCCTCTGCCTCTCTCTCTCTCTGTCTCTTATGAATAAATAAAATCTTAAAAAAAAAAAGATTAAAAAAAAAAAAAAGACGAAGATTCCAATAAGTGACCACAAACTAGTAGGTAATTATAAGTATTTTTCACCAAGGAAATGGGAAAGTGAAATAAAATAATTCCTGGGGCGCCTGGCTGGCTCAGTTGGTTCGTAGAGCATGTGACTCTTGATCTTGGGGTTGTGAATTCAAGCCCCACAATGGGTGTAGAGATTACTTAAAATCTTAAAAAAAAAAAATTCCTGGTGTTCATTAGCTTGAGAATCATTAGTTCTGATTCTTTTTGTTTACACGACTGCCCGGAAAATAAGAAACAGTCAAAGAAACAGTGGCTGCTCAAAGCCACTCCTGAATTAACTCTCAAGAAGGTGAATAAGGTAATTTAGCTCAATTATATAATGATTTCCCATGAAACACTTCTTTTTGTTAACACATCACTAGAGCGATGGTTATACTGCCAACCTGATTAACAGTGCAGTTGGTTTCTCAAACATAGAAACACAGGGTATCCCTCTACGGAAGTCTCTTAATTAAGTCAGTCAGTCTAAATCATTAGTATGAGTTGGAAAGCATCTGTCCCCACCCCAAGTTCTTCTAAAACAGCATTCCAAGCTAGAATCTTCAAGGTGTTAATTATGTACACATGATCATCACAAGGACCTCAAACAAACTATAAAATTAGGTCTCATATTCTCATTGCTAAATCCATGTCTCTTTCCTCAAATCTCATCCTCTTTGTCATTATCACTGTTTTTGGTCCTGGGGGAATCCGTCACTCCCTGATCATGTTATCTCTAACCAAAAATGGCTCCTTGTTGCCTACTGAACGGGCCATGTGGCCTCCCCTCCAACAATTCCTCAATCACCTCTACATACAGTCCATGACTCATCATCTTTTTTTTTTTTTCTTTTTAAGATTTTGTTTTTAAGCAATCTGTAACACCCTATGTGGAGCTCGAACCTACAACCCTGAGATGAAGACTCACATGTTCCATTGACTGAGCCTGCCAGGCGCCCCGTTGACTCACCATCTTTACACCTTTATCCACCTTTCCTTCCATCTCTACCCGCTGTCCTACCCATGCTCAAGATTCTAAGTATCCCTTCGTCCATGAAGCCTTGCCTGATAAGCACAGTCAATACAAATGGTCACCTACTACCTGGTGCCAGGCACTGTGCCAGGTGCTAGGAAAATACAGAAAGATTACGGTACTTAGTTTGATTTAGTGGTGGTGATACACAGGAGAGCAAGTAGTTGCAATGCAAAATGATGAGTATCTCAGATACGGACAAAGTGAAGAGAAAAACAAGAGGAAAAGTAATTGGAGGAGTTTTGAAGAGGTTCACAGAGGTGTAACCTGTGAAGGCAGAGATCAGACAGGCAGGAAGGTTATAAAAGAATATGGTATTTTGGAGATCCATCTCTTTGTCCCTTCAAAGCCTGGCACAATGCCTGGATTTAGCACATACACACTGGATTGAGTAATTTCACACAAGTCAATCTTGTTTCCTTTCCTAAGCTCTAAGTGATGTGAGGAGTGGATATTAGTGAAAGTACTAGACATAGAGTGCTAAATGAAGTCTTTATTTCTCCACACAATCCCTAAGCCTAACAGTCTCTTCCTATTGAAAGAAGGAGGGCAGGTTTTGGTGTGAACCAGTTAGCCCCTGGGAGGGCTCAGACTGATTCCCACGGATTCTCATCTCTAAACTATTCAGGTGTTGTTCTTTCCTGAAGCTCTTCTTCTATTTATTTATTTATTTATTTTATTATTATTATTTTTAAAGATTTTATTTATTTATTTGACAGAGACAGCGAGAGAGGGAACATAAGCAGGGGGAGTGGGAGAGGGAGAAGCAGGCTTCCCGGCGAGCAGGGAGCCCGATGCGGGGCTCGATCCCAGGACCCTGGGATCATGACCTGAGCCGAAGGCAGGCGCTTAACGACTGAGCCACCCAGGCGCCCCTCTTCTTCTATTTAGATCCAGGATATTCTTAAACAAGCTTTTTTTGGGGGGGGGGCGGTAAACAACAAAGGATAAAAATAGATCTAGGGCATTCTTCCAAAGATGCTCCAGACTCCAGGCCTAGGACATCAGGTCATTTGATCAGGTGGCCTCAGTTTCTTTATCTGGAAAACGGGACTAAGCTACCACTCATCCTGCTAACTATAGGTTTGGGGATAAACAAATAAGACGAGAGAGGAAAGTGATCTTTCTTAACCATCTACCAAGGACGAAGCGCTCTACCGGCGTCAAGTCGTTTTCAAGAACACAAGAGCACTACGAAAAACGACAAATAGCTTCCTGGGCATACGAGGCTGTAGTTGTTTGAAGAGGACCAGCCTGGTGGCTGAGGCCCATCCAGATTCCCGACTGGGCGCAGGTGAGAGAGGGGACCCGTCAGTGCCTGGCCTCCAAGGCAGAAGCCGGAAGTGGCAGGGTAGCCCGCGTTTCTGAGGTAACGCGACTGGCCTGGGCTCACCTTGGTTTCCACGGTAGGCCCTTCCCTGTAGCCGACCTGTTCCTTGAAGCGAGCCAGGAACGCCGGTTCGGCTGGCCGCACGTACGAAACCTGGTTCCGCTTGCTCATAGCTGCTCCCGGGAAAAACAGGTTTCCGGTGCCGCCTGGAAATGGTACATTGGCGACGGCGCCTACTCGTGACGTCACGTCGCCCCCGTCCCCTGGCCAGAGGCCGGGCAACATGGCGGCCTCCTTGCTGGCGTCAACGTCCGATCCGAGCGCCAAATTCAAATTTGCGGCCATCTTGAGCGTGCGGAATCCCGGCGCGCCGCGCGGCTGGAGGTGGGGGTATCCTCTGCCTTGGTTTTGGGATCCGGGGGTGAGGGCGCCATGGCGCCCGGCTGCAAAAGTAAGTAAGGAGCCCCGGCTTCGTGACCCCGTCCCCGTCCCCAAATACAGCAGTGAAGGACGGCCCTCCTCGCCCAGAGTTCCCGGCTGGGCTTGAAGGGCAGGAGTGGACTGAGCGGCGCCGGGCGTTTGGGACCTCTCTGTCCCTCAGACAGACAATACGCGGCCGCAACAGCGGTCTTCCCTTCTATCTGTGCATTGGGCGTGCGCCACGAGCCAGGCACAGTTCTAGGCGCTTGGGCTGAGCAGTGAACCCGAGAGCCCAATCCTCCAGGAGCTTGGCGCCCAGCAGCCTGCTGGTTTCTTCCTTCCGGTTCTCTGTTCTGCGACTGGGGCTGCCTCTACGTACCCTTGCCTGAGGTTCTCACCTCCTTCTGACTCTCACCACCTTCTGCGTATTTCCACATTACTGACTATCCTGAAGGGGAGAACTCACTCATGTTCCAAGCACGTCTTTCTCTTCTGGAGGGCCTGCTGTAGAATCTCTTTAGATAAGCCCCGGTTATCACAAATCCCTATTTTCTTCTCAAGGGGACCCGTTCGGTTTCTTCCTGTTTTCTTGGAGAGGAGCACTGCCAGTTTTTGCTTTTGTTAAACCCTCCAATTTTCACTAATTTCGTGGTCCTTTGCCGTTCTTGTGTACGTGCCCCATCTCTTACAGTGCCTAATCCTGAAACAAGGAGTCTTGTGTTTTAAAGCTGATTTTGAGCTAATTCGATACATCTCGGTGAATTAGGTATAAATGGCAATGAGGAGAGGCCTATGTTAGAAGATTGGAGAAACTGAAGTTTTGGGCTTTGCCGAGACTTCCAACAACGTTAATCCTTCAAGCTGTCAATTGTAATGGTCTTCTGATGTCTTTGTTGTTTCCTGAACTTTCTGGGTCATCACACCATTCACTGCCTACTCATCGTGCTCTTTTTCCGTCTAAAATGTTTCTCTCTGTCGCCCTTTTTTCAGGATTCAGGGAATAGTAGCACACAAATTGGTACGTTTTTGGACTGAAATGTTCGTGGGGCTTCCTGCACAACCACAGTATTTGTTCCGTAAATCTGGACTCAAACAAGACAATTGATACGTGTGATATAATTAGAGCATCTGCTTACATAGTGGAAAGTGACGTATGTCACTGTCTATTAAAGGACTCTGTCCTGTCTGTGTACATCACTTTCTAGAAGTGATGGGAACAAGGATATTGACAACTCCCCTGTGTGAAAATGGTGATTTCCATGGGGAACTCTTCTGTTCCTTGTAGTCTGTTAGCAACCTTGAGGTTGATGACATCCCGGGTTCGAGCTCCTTGCATTCCCAGCGGTTCAGAGATCTGGAGCGTGAATTGGGGAACTCACCCAGTGCTGTCCACAACTTTTGTGCTGATGAAGGTTATTTTTTGTGACACCATTAGCAACATGGGTTGCTGACTGAAATCAGAGAAATGAGAATGTGAAGTACAATCCCAGTGAAACTGAGTTTAAGATTCCCTTTCTGAACTTAATCATATTTGGTCAAATGATCCATAGGTATTTATCTGGACTGCAGAATAAAGTATCTTATGGGTTGGTTGGTTGGTTTGTTTGTTTTACAGCAGGAAGACTGATTTAAAAAAGATTTACTGTTTTGTTGAGGATTAATATATATACAGCAAAGGACACAAATCTTAAGACTACTATGTGATAAATTTTTACATAGGAATACAGTTGTCACTGCCACCAAGATCAAGAATGGTTCCTATGCCCCAGAAAGTTCCCTGTGATCCTTCCTAGTTGACAACTACACTGTTAACTACAGTGTAGTTAACAACTACACTGATTTCTATCACCATTGACTAGTTTTGCCTCTCCTTGAACTTCATGTAAATGGTACAGTATTTATTCTTTTTGTTCTGGCTTTTTACTGAACATTATGTCTGAGCACTGTTTATCTGTTGTCTGTGGCAGCAGTTAATTCTCTTACATTGCCATTTAGTGTTCCATCCTGTCAGTATGCCACAATTTGTTTATTCTTTTGATGTACATTTGGGTTTCTAGGTGGGCTATTATGAATAAAGGTGCTGTAAGTATTCTTCACCATATTTTAAGGTAGATGTATTGAGGACCTCAGAGCTAAAAGAATTTTAGTGAGTGCCTACGAGGGACCCTTGTTGTGTCAACCTTTGACGGCAGCCATGTGATAAATTTTTATATTCTGTTTATTTATTTTAAAGATTGAATTTATTTGAGAGAGAGGAGAAACAGAGATAGCCACAGAGATAACGAGAGAGAGAGCATGAGCGGGGAGGAAAAGGAGAAGCAGGCTTCCCGCTGAGCAGGGAGCCCGGCGTGGGACTCGATCCCAGGACCCTGGGATCATGACCTGAGCCGAAGGCAGATGCTTAACTGACTGAGCCACCCAGATGCCCCCAAATTTTTATATTCTGTTTAAACTTTGCTTAAGATACAGCACACTGAGGTGGTTAAGAATGTGCGCTCTGGATCCTGAATGGCTGGGTTCGCATGGCAGCATTTCTCAGTGACAGCATTGCCTCAGAACTCAGTTAGGCTTAATGCCAGAACTATCTACCTCTGTGTAATTTTTTGTTTCACTTTATCTCACTATTGGCTTACTAACTTGGCTTTTTTCTTTTCTTTAATAAAGATTTCATTTTGGAGTAATTTTAGGTGTACAGAAAAGTTGTAACAGGTGTTCATCCAGCATCTCAACTCGACTAGACCACCAGACACTATATGGACTCCCCTCCCTACACTTCAGACTTGAAACTCTAGGCAGTTGAGCTGGGGCAATTAAAGGGCTCACTGCCTTTGTTTCCCGCTCTCAGGGTCACTTTACTGTGCTGTCTGTTGTCCAGTGTCTGAAACTTGTTGGCGTGTTTTTTCCCAGTTTCCTGGCTACATAAGATGGCAGTAAATCCAGTCTCTGTCTAGGCCTATTTCTGGTTCATCTTTACACGTAGGGTGTGGCCTTTCCGCCTCCCATTTGAAAGCATGGGCATTTAATAGGGCACTGAACCCCAAATTTTGCTCTTCTAATCTGTGAGTCTATTCAAAACTCTGCTCAAAATCTCAGCCTCTTAGCTGCAGCTTGCAGAATCAGTAATTTCCTCCTAGGGAAGAGCGGCCTCAGATGCTGTGCTCACACCTCTGGACTTCCATCCTCTCTTGGGTTTTGGCTCTGTATTTGCTGATTGCCTTGGCAGGTCTCCAGTGCCTCCAAGTAGATGTTTTTTATACTTTTTCTGCTTTTATAGTTGCTTTCAGGCAGGACGGTTGGTCTGAAGTAAATTAGTCCTTTAGTTCTAGACTGTCCTAGTAAGGAAAGCCTTACTGTAATAAATTCGGTTTTATTCCAGGACAGAAAAAAGAAAAAATCTGTATCTGAGGAAGCATAAAAAGTAGAAACAAGTTTAAAATCAGTCTATTGGCATGAAGGAGGGCCAAAACTACAATTTAGGATAGTGTCATTTTTTTCCCCACTATGCTCCTGCCTAGCACCTCAAATCCTGATTTTATTACTAATGTTAACATGTATGGTGGCTTGAACCTTTCAATTTTAAGTAGTTAAAAAAAACCAAACTGATGTATAGTGTCTTCTGCCATCATCTTGAGGATTCATGGTTATGGTAGATGATAGTTGTCTTAGTCCGGGCTGCTCTAACAAAAATAACAAACTGGTGGCTTTTATTTTTTTTTATTTTTATTTTTTTAAGATTTTTTATTTATTTATTTGAGAGAGAGAATGAGAGACAGAGAGCATGAGAGGGAGGAGGGTCAGAGGGAGAAGCAGGCTCCCCGCCGAGCAGGGAGCCCGATGCGGGACTCGATCCCGGGACTCCAGGATCATGACCTGAGCCGAAGGCAGTCGCTCAACCAACTGAGCCACCCAGGCGCCCCCAAACTGGTGGCTTTTAAACAGTGGACATTTATTTCTCACAAGTCTGGAGTCTGGAAAGTCTAAGATCATTGTGTCTGCATATTTGGTGTCTGGTGAGGGCCCACTTCCTCACTGAGTCACTCTTTTTGCTATAAACTCACATGGTGGAAGGGAAGAGCTGCCTAGGGTGTCATTTATAAGGACACCAGTGTCAATCACGAGGGCCCTGACTTCAAGACCTAATCACTTACCAGGGGCCCCCACCCTGGGGGTTAGGATTTCACCATACGAATTTTGGGGAGACAAAAACATTCATACCATAGCAGTGATAAAGAGATGACTTATTCATCATTTGTATAGAATTAAAGGTTGCCTGCTTTTAGTGTGGTACACTGCCTTTATTTTTTTTTAACTTTTAAAGATTTTTTTCATTTATTTATGAGACAGAGCGAACACGAGCTGGGGGAAGGGGCAGACGCAGAAGGAGAAGCAGACTCCCCGCTGAGCAGGGAATCTGACTCAGGGCTCCATCCCAGGACCCTGAGATCACGACCTGAGCCAAAAGCAGACGCTTAACCGACCGAGCCACCCAGGCGCCCCATAGCATGGTACAGTGCCTTTAGATAGCTGATGTGTAGATGCCTGTTTTGAACTGCCTCCCCCTACAACCTCCAAAACTCTGAATACTTGCCTGATCTATGCCTTTGTATTCTTTGCTTACCTTTTCTGCTGTCAGGATATGTGACTCCTGCTCACATCATCTAATCTTCGTTTTCCTCTTTCCCCAGTTCTTCATAAGGATCAGACTTCAGCTTTTATCATATTATGGCATTCTCATTTTTTTTTATTTTTGATAAAGATACAGAGGGACTGTGTCTTTGCTGCCAACTCTTGTAGAAACTGTGAAGGGCAGGTGGGGAATTGGGTAATCTGGTCTATTTTCCACTTCACAGACGTTCATTTGCTTGAGGGTATAGAATGGGTAGTTTCCAGAACAGTCGTTCTGTGGTGAAAATTTACTTTGAGCTTCTGTGCTATGAAATGAAGAATAGAAATAAACAACAGAAAGAATAGAAATTAAGTTTTTGTTTTTTTTTTACTGATGTCTTAGTATTAGTTCATTCAAAGATATTTACTGAGTGTTCACTGTGTCAGGCACTGCTGTAGACAATGCTTTACAGTTAATTTGGAAGAGAAAGAGAGTAAATTAACATATATTATGATGGCAGTAAGTCCTTTGAGGGAAAGGCCAAGGAAAGGAGTTAGAGTGATAGGTGGGTGGGTGGGGAGATAAGCTGGTGTTTCCCATAATGTGAAGTCATGGAATGCCTTATTGAGAAGACAATACTTAAGTAAATGCCCAAAGAAGTGTTCTAGGCAGAAGGTATAGCATGCGTAAAGGTCCCGAAGTGTGACTTGTTCTAGAAATAACAGGAAATCTAGTTTGGTTGTAGTGGAACAAGGACAAGGAGTGTAATAGGAAATTACTCCACACTCCAAGGAGTTGTGGAGGTGGTCATAGGGGGAGGCAGGGGCACTAGATCATGTAGGTTCCTGTACGGTGTTGTAAGAACTTTGCCTTTTACTCTGATTGAGATGGACAACCACTGCAGAGTTTTGAACAGAGAAGTGACTTGCTATGATACACACATATCCTTATTTTAATAGCTTTTAATTTTGCTATAATTCAAAGTTATAGAAAAATTGTGAGAGTAGTACAAGGAATTCTTGCATAATACCCTTTACCCATATTAACCACTCTCCATTTTGCCACATCTGCTTTATCATTCTCTCTCCCTCTTCCCTTATCCTCCCGATTGTGTGTGTGTATGCATATTATTTTTTATGAGCCATTTGAGAGTAAAATGGGTACCTTTACCACGAAATACTTCAGTGAGTAATTTCTACGAATAGGTGTATTCTGTTGGTTAATCACATTGCAGTGATCAAAGTCAAGAAATTTTATATTGATATAGTACTGTTATCTAATCCACGGTCCATATTTTACTTTTATCCAGTGTCCCAATAATCTATTTTATAGTTGTTTTTCTCTAGAACCAGATCTCTCATTGCATTTAGTACTGATATCTGACATTTTTTTAACAGCTTGATGGAGATGTAAGTCAGATACTGTACAATTCACCTATATAAAGTGTAAAATGGTTTTTAGTATATTCACAGATATGTGCAACTATCAGCATTGTCCATTAGAACATTTTCATGTTCTCAAAAGAAATGTCATACCTTCAGCTCTCCTCCTTCCCACCTCTCTATCTCCCACCAGCCCTAAGTAACAACTACAATCTCTTCGTTATTCAGAGTGGCATAGTAAAGTCTCCAGCTGTTACTGTTGAATTGTCTATTTCTCCCTACTTTTCTGTCCATTTTCGCTTCGTGTATTTTGGTGATCTGGAATTAGGTGAATATATTTTTATATCTGTATTATCATCCTGAAGGATTGACCTTTGTATCATTATAAAATGTCCCTCTTTATCTCATTTACCTCTTTATCAGTGTTTTTTGGTGGTTTTTAAAAATCTGTATTGTCTAATATCAGTGTAGCTACTCCAGCTTTCTTGTGGTTGCTGTTTGAGTGAGATATCTTTTTTTCATCGTTTACTTCCAGTGTATTCTTATCTTTGAATCTAAAGTGTGTTTCCTGTAGGTATTGTATAGTTGGAGCATGTTTTCTGAAGTAGTCTGTCAGTCTCTGCCTTTTAATTATTTAAGCCATTCACATGTTATTGGTATAGTTGGATTTACATGTGCCACTTTACTTTTTGTTTTCTATGTGTCTCACATCTTTTGTGTTCCCCTGTTCCTCCTTTTCTGCTTTCTTTTTTGGATTTTTTTTTTTTATTAGTGGTTGCTCTAGGGTTTAACATGCTCATTTTACCAGAATCAGCTTCAGATTTATACTAGCTTAATTCCAGTGATACAAACATTACTCCTATGTAGTTCTAGTCCTTCTCACCCCTTTTTTTTGATATATTGTTAAACATATTACATTTAATAATGTTATAAACCCAAAAATACATTGCTATATTACTTTACCAACTTTAGTTACTTCCTCAGGCCAGTACAGCTTTGCTCCTTCCCACCTTGTATGTATATTACATTCCTATATATTGTAGACCCAACAATACATTATGTACATTTTATTTTATTTGCTTTTTTTAAGATTTTATTTTTTAAGTAATCTCTACAACCAATCTGGGGCTCAAACTCAAAACTCTGAGATCATGAGTCACGTGCTGTATCGACTGAGCCAGCCAGGTACCCCCATTATGTACATTTTATAGAAACAATACATTATGGGCATTCTAAAGCTTTAAAAATTAATTAAGAGAAGAAAGGAAAAAATAGGCATTTCTACTATCTTTTATAATTACATAATCACCTTTCCCTGGTGCTCTTTGATTTCTCATATGGATTCAGATTACCAACTGGGATCACCTACTTTGAACCAGAAGGACTTCCTTTACCACCTTCTTGAAAGGTGGGTGGGCAAGCAGCAAATTCTCTTATTCCTTCTGGCCTCCATTGTTTTTGCTGAGAAGTCAGCTGTTGATGTAATTGGGTTCTCTTGTAAGTAACAAGTTGTTTTTCTCTTGCTGCTTTCATGATTTTCTCCTTCCCTTGGGGCGCCTGGATGGCTCAGTCAGTTAAGCGTCTGCCATTGGCTCAGGTCATCTTCCCAGAGTCCTGGGATGGAGCCCCTCGTTGGCTTCCTGCTCAGCAGGGAGTCTGCTTCTCCCTCTCCCTCTCCCCCACTCATGCTCGCTCTCTCAAATAAATAGATAAAATCTTTAATTAAAAAAAAATGTTTTCCTTCTTTTTGATCTTCACCATTTTTACCATGATGTCTCTTTGTGGATTTCTGTGTTTATCCTCTGTGGAATTCATTGAACTTCCTGGAGTGTACATTATTTTTCAGTGAATTTGGAAAGTTTTTGGTAATTATATCTTTGAAATTTTTTCTTTTCTTTCTTTTTTTTTTTTATTTATATATCTGAGACAGAGAGAATGAGAGAGACAGAGAGCACATGAGAGGGGGGAAGGTCAGAGGGAGAAGCAGGCTCCCTGCCGAGCAGGGAGCGCAATGCGGGACTCGATCCAGGGACTCCAGGATCATGACCCGAGCCGAAGGCAGTCGCTTAACCAACTGAGCCACCCAGGCACCCGATCTTGACTAGATGTTTTTTCATTTGGCTGTTTGCTTTATGGCTGTTTCTAGAGAATTTAAATGTTGTTTTTGTTTTGTTTTCTGTTTTTTATTTCACTAGTTTTACTGGGCAGTGGGTCACTGGAGTTCCTCATGTGGTCATGCTGGAAGTTGATCTCCGGGTTCTTTTTCAACAGAATCATTCTACCTTCTGGGTTGAGAATAGGTGGGATCCTGGGGATGAGGGAGTGAGAAAGAGAAGCAGGGAGACTGTTGTAATAATTCAAATGAAGGATGTTGCTGGCTTGATTCCATAGCAGTGGATTTGACCAGAAGTTGTAGGATTCTGGATGTATTTTGAAGGTAGAGCCAAAGATTGGCTAACAGGTTGATATGAAGTATGAGAAAGAGAGGGGTCAGGGATAGCTCCCAAGGTTTTTGGCCTGAGCAACTAGAAAGATGGAATTGTCAGGGCGCTTGGGTGGCACAGTCAGTTAAGTGTCTGACTCTTGGTTTCCGCTCAGGTCGTGATCTCAGGGTCCTCAGACTGAGCCCTGCATCAGGCTTCATGCTTAGCGAGGAGTCCATTTAAGACTTTCTCTCCCTCTCCCTCGGTCCCTCCCCCTTGCATGGTCTCTCTCTTTCTCTCTTGCTCTCTCTGAAATAAATAAATAAATCTTAAAAAAAGAAAAGAAAGAAAGATAGAGTTGTCCTTAATTGAGATGGAGAAGCATGTTTGGGGTGGGGGTTGGGTAATCAGGAGTTCAGTTTTGGACACGTTAAATTTGAGACATTGCCCATTGGGCATCCAACTGGATATGTCAAACAGGTAGTTAGATGTGAGAGTCTGGTACTTAGGAGAGTGGTCCAGGGAGGTTTAAATTTGGGACTCATCAACATATACTTAGCATCTAAAACCATGAGCTTGGATGTCATCACCAACAGAGTAGATGCAGACAGAATAGAAGGAAGATCAAGCCTGGGCCCTGGAAGTCCTGATGTCAGGAGGTCGAGGAGCTGAGGAGACTGAGGAGTGTCAGCACCAGAAGACCAGGCTAGATAAGAATGAGATTTTTACAGTACAATTTTAAATGCCTGTAATAACTTCTTGTCTTTTTTTCTAGCTGAGTTACGCACTGTGACAAATTGTCAGTCTAACCAACCAAGGTAAGGGAAAAAATCTCGTTGATGAAACCGAAAGAATTAGGGATGTGGTATTCCTAAAACAACCATTTAGCGTAGTAAGGGGTACTTTTTTTCAGAATTAAGCTTGGTCCTCAGATACCTGGAAATCTGGAAACATCACACTTCCTCCCCAACCCTCCCTCCATCCTCTCACCTTTTAGGCTAAAAGATGAAATCAGTAATATCATTCTCCCTTGGGGTGACTTATTTTATTACTGCTACTAAGAGGGAAATCAGACAAGGAGACATGCTTGGAGCTCCATGGAATCAACTCTCTTTGAGTTGATTTCAGATAAAAGCTTATGAAGATGCGTACCATGAAGTAAATCAGTAAAGTCATGTGAGACTTGGGGCTTTGTTGGGGAAACTCAGTATGGAAACATTAGAGGCAATATGAGACTCATCCTTTTTTAGTTTTCTCCAGTAAACTTAGGCTGGTACATTTCTTGTCTTTAGTAATGAAGGTGATGCCATCAAAGTTTTTGTGCGAATTCGTCCACCTACAGAAGGTTCTGGATCAGCTGATGGAGAGCAAAACTTATGCTTATCTGTGCTCTCCTCTACCACTCTCCGGCTTCACTCCAACCCTGAGCCCAAGACCTTCACATTTGATCATGTCGCAGACATGCACACCACTCAGGTAATGATAGTTTTGGAAACTTAACTTTCCATTTGGATAAGATTCTGTTATTTGTGAGGATTTCATTTTTGGTCTCTTTAGTTTGATAGATTTCAGATAAGGACACTCAAACATTATGTAAATATTTTAGATTTAATATATTTTAAAATATTTTAAATTTAATTATTTTTCTTCCTTCATCACACTTTGTACCAGAATGACAAGCCTGCTTTACTTTCGCTCACCATCCAGTGATGGAGATTAGTGGAGGTATATTTTTCAGAGCCACTTGGATGATTGATAAGTACAGTTGAACTTCCTAGTTTAAGGAGAGGATCTTAATTGTGACTGCTATAACAAAAATATCAAAAACTGAGTGGCTTAAACAGCAAACATTTATTTCTCACTGTTCTGGAGGTTGGGAATTCTAAGATCCAGGCCAGAAGATCCAGTGTCTGGTAAGGACCTGCTTCCTGGCTTGTAGACAGCTGTCTTCTCACTGTGGGGAAAGAGAGAAAGCAAATTCTCTCCTGTCTTGTAGAAGGGCACTACTCCCATCACAAGGGCTTTACACTCCTGATCTAATTATCTTCCAAAAGCCCCATCTCCAAATACCATCACACTGGGGATTAGGGTTTCAACATAAGAATTTTGGGGAGGACACAAAGATTCAGTCCATAGTAGAGAGTAGCAGGTTTATGATTGCTATGATGTCAGTAACTGCTTTTCTAATTAAGGACAATTTAGTTCAGATCTAGTCAGCACTATCCATTAGAACTTTCTGTAATGAGGGAAATATTCTATTATCTGTGCTGTCCATTACCGTAGTCTAGCCACATGTGGCTATTTAAGTTTGAATTTATTAAGATTAAATAAAATCTAAAATTTAGTTTCTCAGATACGCTAACTGCATGTGGCTATGGAGCACTTGAAATGTGGCTAATGCATCTAAGGACCTGACTTTATGTTTTATTTAATTTTAATTAATATGAATTTAAATAGCTACATATGACTAATGGCTACTGGATATCACAGATCTTGATTATTCCCTTACACACATGGATATTTTTGGTGAGACATTTAGATCTTTTCATCTAGGACATGGCTGGTCAATGGAACTATAAAATTAGTCACATATATAATTTAAAATTTTCTAGTACCCATGTTGAAAAAAAGTAAAAAAAAAACAGGTAGACGTAATTTTAATCCTATATTTTATTTAACCCAATATATGCAAAATATCATTTCCATGTGTAATCAATATAAAGCAAATTATTAATGAGATATTTTCCATTCTTTTTATTCATGCTCAGTCTTCCAAACCTGGTGTATATTTTATACATAACAATACATCTCAAGTTGGACTAGCTACGTTTCAGGTGCTCAGTAGCCACATGTGGCTCGTGGCTATGGTATTAGACAGTGTAGGTTTAGGAATTCTTGCACTGTTGATAAGATTGCATCTACTTATATGTAAAAATTAAAATAAAAATCAGGTATTGATTCTTTAGTATAAGCTGGTAAGAAAAGCACCAAAGAACATACAGAGCCACGTATTTGATGCTAATACCAGTATAATATTTGCGTGCAACGTGCTGAACAGAATTCTCTATAAATTGTAGATGTCAGCTTTAAATCTATAATTGTATATGAGATTAATGGACATAACTGTCTAATGTTTTATCCCAGCTTAGATGTTTTAGCTTTTTTCTTTTTTTAAAGATTTTATTTATTTATTTGAGAGCGCGCGCGAGAGAGACAGCATGAGAGGGGAGAGGGTTAGAGGGAGAAGCAGGCTCCTCGCCGAGCCGGGAGCCCGATGCGGGACTCGATCCTGGGACTCCGGGATCATGACCCAAGCCGAAGGCAATCGCTTAACCAACTGAGCCACCCAGGCGCCCCTAGCTTTTTTTCTATAGTGATTGCAATGTTCATGTTATCACAGGGGTTGAAAAATCTAAGCATGTTATTTTTATTCTGTTTTAGAATCTGGTTTAGGAAAAATGTTTTCATTTCTATGAAATGTTAAAATGCTTGGTGCTTACATTTGTAGGAGTCCGTGTTCTCAGCTGTGGCCAAGGGCATTGTGGAATCTTGCATGAGCGGTTATAATGGTACCATCTTTGCATAGTAAGTTCCTAACTGGGTCCTTATACAAGGGTACAATAGTAAGTGCTTCTTACTATAGCTGCTGTAATCAATTACCCCAAACTTAGTGGCTTGAAACAATACGAATTTATTATTTTTCAGTTCTGTAAGTCCAGAGTCTGACACGAGTCTCACTGAGCTACAATAAAAGTGTTGGCAGGGCTGTGTTCCTTTCTGGAGGCTTTAGGGGAGAATTCCATTTCCTTGCCTTTTCCAGCTTTTAGAGGCCACTCAAATTGCTTGGCTACAGTCCCCATTCTCTGTCTTTGAAGCCAACAACATGCAACCTTCTGACTCTTCTTCCTCAGTCACATCTCCGTCTGACTATGGCTGGGACAGTTCCCTAATTTTAAAGATTCATGTGATTGGATTGGCCCCACTGGGATAGTCAAGGTGGAGGGGATTAAACTCCTACCTCCTGGAGAGGAGAACATCTACTTATATTATTTGGAATTCTTCTGTGAGGAAGATTTGTCTCTTCTCCCCCATTTATTCTACTTGGAGTTATAATCCAATATATTATTTTTATCTTATTGCTCATATTGTCCTAGCCTGGCCATTGGGAACTATTTGAGGTTGGTTTCTGTGTCCCCTTGACATGTCACATCCTTTTGCTTGAGCATGTCCTTATTTTATGATGCTCCAGGCTGCTCCTGGTTCATCTGTATTTTCCCTGTCCTAGACCTAGACTCAGCCATTTCGCCAAGGAGCCCTGGTTCCTTTTATTGGAGAATGGTTTTCAGAAACCAAGATGTGGGCACTCGGTGTCTTTCTTGCTACTGGAGTGTCCTTGATTCTAGGTCTTCTCAGCAGACAGCTAGGTAATAAATGTATATATACTAAGTCATGTCTATAGGCGTGTCTGTAATTGTTTCTGTATATATCCATTTGTACATGTGTTAAGCTAAACACGAGTTCATGTGTATGTATCTGACTCTAATCCAAGGGTTTAGAATCCACATGGGTTCATTCTAACCTTTCTTTCTTGTTTATCTGTAACTTCCCTTGCTGGCAGTGAGAACCCTGGCTCCCACCTTCTGTCATCCCTTCACTTTTTGTCAAATTCTGAATTTGTTCAACCCCCATGTACAACTTTCAGAATTGTTATCCTGTATCCCTGTGAGAAACACATTTACTGAGGACAGTATTGATGTACAGTTCTTTTTATTTTTTATCCTTACAATTTCCAGTCAGAACCTCCTTTTCTAAAGTTACTTAGGTCAGCGCTTTTGCTACCCACCCACTTTGTGCACTTACGTCACACGCTTGTAATGTAGTTACCTGCATTCCATCCTGGGACCGCTGACATCCTGGTTGATGTGTTTTGCTTGTTTTTTTTAGTTTGCATACCTTAACGTTCACCCTTCGTGATGTACGGTTATATAGTGTTTTGACAGATGCAGAGGGTCATGTACTTACCACCCCAGGAAGAGGACAGTTCCTTCACCTTAAAAGTTTCCCCTGTTTGTCCCCTTGTAGTCAGCTACTCCCCCTTCCCCCAACCCCTGACATTCAGGGTACCGTAATATATTTTCCATTTCTATAGTTCTACCTTTTCCAGAGTGCCATATAAAAGAAATCATACAATATGTAGCCTTTTGGATCTGCCTTCTTTCTCTTAGTAAAAAATACATTTAGGATTCGCCTGTGTTGTTGCAGGCATCAATAACTTTTTTTTTTTTCCTTTGTAGTATTTTATTATATGGATGTATCATGATTTGTTTATCCATTTCCTTGTAAAAGGATATCTTAGTTGCTTCCAGTTTTTATGATTATGAATAAATTGCTACAAATGTTTGAATATTGGTTTTTGTATGAACATAAGTTTTCAAACCATTTGAGTAAATCCCTAAGAATGCAATTGCCGGACCATATGGTAAGTCTATGATTAACCTTGTGATAAACTGCGAAATTATTTTCCAGATGTATGTTTAAAGTGAGTCATGTTCCTGAATTTCTAAATGTTGGCAGCCTTAAAATATTGCTATAGATTTAATGTTGGAATGTAAGATGGAGGTCCAGAAAACATTGTGACCTTGGCAATTATACAAGGTGAATTTTGGTATCATTTCAGATTTATTTCATAAATAGTATAGTTTGTAGTGTAATTTTTTTTTCTTCGCAGTAGACTTTTAAATTTTATTTAGAACTAGAGCTTTTTAACAATGTAGTGAATTATATAAGACATTTGAGCAGCTGATGCTTTGTGTGTGTGTGCCCTTGGTTCATCTATAATTGGTTCAAGGCACAAGAAAATAGAAAACACATTAAAAAGTGTAAACTTTAGGCTCATATACACATCCTTGAAAGTTTGCCTTTGCTTTTCATGCTTACTTTTCAGTTGTGTTCAGGAAAACTAAATGTTCTCTCTTTAGCAGTGAGACAGGTACCTCTTTTCTCATCTGTCCTCTCAAGAGAAAAAAGATATTTTTTTTCACAGAATATTTTGAATGGTAAAGTTCAAAAATGAATTTGAAATAAGAGCCACAGTTGGCAGAGATTATATTATCTTTAGAACTGTTATCTTTGAAGACCTTGTAAACATACTAATTATGTTTAATTTGTGGCATATTCATTAATAACAATGAAAATTGCTTTTGCTAGAAGAGGGTAGAAATGAGAAACACTTGGAGAGAAATGAGTGTTTGATTTATTGGCTGGGGAACATACTTTCTAGTTTACCTAAAACAGCCCCAATTCTAGGGTAATTATTAATAGTGTCCCCATCACTCTCAAGTAGGGGACTCAATAATAACCATTTTTCTTTCTGAGTTACTAAAGAATTTTTTTTCCTACTTCTAAAAGGAAGAGGTAAACAACTAGATAATACTGGGGTTTTTTTTGTTTGTTTTATTTTATCTTTTGGGGCATTTAAACAAAAAATGAATTCAAAAACTTTTTTTAAAGATTTTTATTTATTCATTTGACAGAGAAAATGTGTGTGTACAAGCAGGGGGAGGGGTAGAGGGAGAGAGGGAGAAGCAGACTCCCCGCTGAACAGGGAGCCTGATGCGGGGCTCAATTCCAGGACCCTGGGATCATGACCTGAGCTGAAGGCAGACCTTAGCCGACTGAGCCACCCAGGTGCACCTCAAAATTTTTTTATATTTGTGCTGTGAATCCAAGCTAAAGACATTTGACACCTTGATTGACATCTATCTTTAACATAAGCATTTTTATTTTTATTTTTTGTTACTCTTGTTTCTTGGGGTAATGGAGAAGATATGACACTACATACAGAATCAGGCCTATAGCATAAGGAATTTTAAAATTGCTTTATTTTTATTTTTATTTTTTATTTTTTTAAGATTTTATTTATTTATTTGACAGAGAGAGAGAGCGAGAGCAGGAACACAAGCAGGGGGAGCGGGAGAGGGAGAAGCAGGCTTCCCGCCAAGCAGGGAGCCCGATGTGGGGCTCGATCCCAGGACCCTGGGATCATGACCTGAGCTGAAGGCAGACGCTTAACGACTGAGCCACCCAGGCGCCCTAAAATTGCTTTGTTTTTAAATGAAGACATTTTAGTATCTTTAAAGGCAGAATTTAGGAAAGGAATTGCTAACTTATTTAGAATAGAAAAAGTTGGAAACAAAAGTCCAGTTGTTTCTGGTTAGATCAATTATACATGCGTGGAATATACAATGTAGCTATTAAAAATAATGAGGTAGATCTCTATTTACTGACTTAGAAAAATATCTGAGATAAAATTAAAGGACAAAACAGATTGCAGAGCAGTATGAAGAGCATCATTTCAGTTTTGTAAATAAAAATTAAATGAAAATTCTGATGGCTGTGTTTGTATAATCCTGAAGCATTACCAGACAATTGACAGTGTAGTTCTTGGTGGTAGAATAAGAGAGAGAGAGAGATAATGAATCATTCACTTCTCACCTAATATAATTTTTTTTTTTAATTAAAGATTTTATTTATTTATTTGGGAGAGACAGAAAGCACGAGGTGGGGGTTGGGGACAGAAGGGAGAGGCAGACTCCTCACTGAGCCCAAAACCTGGGTGGGGGCTCAATCCCAGAACCCTAAGACCATGACCTGAGCCAAAGTCTGATGCTTAACTGACTGAGCCACCCAGGTGGCCCCATTTATTTATTTATTTTTTAAAGTAAGCTCTATGCCCAATGTGGGCCTTGAACTCATGACCCTGAGATCAAGAGTTGCACGCTCTACCGACAGGCAGGCAGGCATCCCTACCTAATATAATTTTAAAAAAGAAAGAAAATAGATCTTTGTGGGAAAAATTTATACACTAGTAGGCCATATTAAAGTAAGAGGGTAGTGTTTTAAGTTTCATATGTCAAAATAATGTATAAAACATTTATTTTTACAGTGGACAGACGGGTTCAGGGAAAACATTTACGATGATGGGTAAGTGAATTAAAGATGATCATATCCTGGCTTAATTTACTCTTTCTGCAATGACAGCACCTAGGCACCTAGTACATTTTGGGGGAAGGCATACTTTCTATATATGATGTTGACCTCATAAAAGTAGGGCTTTTCCCAGGCTTCTCTCAGATTATGAGTTCTATGATAGCAAAGTCCGTGTTTGCAGCTACGTTCCCAGTCAACGCTCAGCACAGAGTAGGTGCTCCATAGACGGGTTTTTTTTTTTTTTTTTTTAAGATTTTATTTATTTGCGAGAGAGACAATGAGAGACAGAGAGCATGAGAGGGAGGCGCTGAGCAGGGAGCCTGATGCGGGGCTCGATCCCGGGACTCCAGGATCATGACCTGAGCCGAAGGCAGTTGCACAACCAACTGAGCCACCCAGGCGCCCCATAGACAGTTTTTGAATTGGGTTTATTTTTTATTTTTTTTAAAGATTTTATTTATTATTTGAGAGAGAGAATGAGAGAGGGCGTGAGAGGGGAGAGGGGCAGAGGGAGAAGCAGACTTCCCGCTGAGCAGGGAGCCCGATTTGGACTCCATCCTGGGACTCCAGGATCATGACCTGAGCCAAAGGCAGTCCTTTAACCAACTGAGCCACCCAGGTGTCCTGAATTTGGTTTAATGACTTTTTATATATTTATAAATCTGTACAATCACCATCCAGATCAAGATTCCCAGTTAGTAACTACCTCACTCCCTTCTCCTGAAGTATGTATTACTCTGACTTCTCTGTCATCATTGGTTTTGTTTGTTTTTAAGCTTCTACAAATGAAATTTTACTTTATGTACTCTTTTATGTCTAGCTTCTTCCTCTCAGCATTAGGTTTCTAAGATTCATCCGTATTGTTGCATGTCATAGTAGTTTATTCCATTGCTGTATAATGTATTATTGTACAGATATGCCACGTTTTCCATTCTAGTGCTGATAGACATTTGGATTGTCCCCAGTTTTAGACCATATGAATAATGCAACCATGACCACCTTGTTTTTTTAAAGTTCATTTCTAGGAGTGGAACTGCTGGATCATAGTTACATGTGTATCAGCTTTAGTAGATATGGTCATGATAGATATGGAAGTTCTAGGAATCCTTGTCTATATGTGGTATTGTCGGTTTTTAAAATTTTAGCCATTCTGGAGTATGTGTAGTATTATCTCCTTGTGTTTTTGTTTGCAGTTCCCTGATGTCTGTTGACAACTGAGCACCTTTCATATGTTTTTTAGACATTTGAACAGCCTCTCTGTAAAATGCCCATTCAAGCTTTTTTCCCATTTAAAAGATTAGCTTGTCTTTTTCCTACTCATTTTTGGGGGTTTTTGTAAAATAAGGAGGTTAGCCCTTTGTCTACGATATAGATAACAGATTTTTTTCTAGGTTTTTCATTTCTCTTTTCAGTTAAGGTTTTTCCCTTTACTCAAGTTTTTTATTTTCTTGTGGTTGAATTTCAGTTGTGGGGTTTTGTTTTTTGTTTTTTTGGGTTTTTTTTAATGGTTTCTGAATCGTGAGTTGCAGTCAGAAAGAGTGTTACTGAGTGAAATGAGAAGGAACCATGAGACTCTCTGGGAGAAGCATCTTCCAGGCAGTAGGTTCTGAGTTGGGAGTGTTCAAAGAATAGCAAGAAGACCCATGGGGCTAGCGGGCAGTTCCCTAGAATAAGGGGCTAGTAGTGAGGGAAATTAGAGTTGTATCCTGAGGCCAGGTCATGTAGGACATGGCAAGGATTTGGGATTTTGTGCGTGGGATGCGAAGTCATTGGAAGGTTTTTTTAAAAAGAACTACATGATCTGATGTATAATTAAAAGGATTACTCAGGCAGATGAATGGACTAGACTGGGAGGGGCTAGAGTGGAAGCAGGATGAGGAGCTAAGGCATAGAGGAGGCAGGAGATGATGAAGGTAACTAAAGAATATGTTTAATCTCTCTCTATATATATTATTTAACAGGAAAATGTTATAAAATTATCTGCATACTTATTTGTATACTTGTGTACTGCATACTTATTTCCTCTTTATTTACTTGTATTTTTCTACATCCATTATATATATATATTTTTAGGTACAGTTTACAAGGGCCATTTATTTGTTTTTAATATTTATTTATTTTAGAGCATGCTTGAGGGGAGGGGCAGAGGGAGAGAATCTCGAACAGCCTCCCCACTGAGTGGCGGGGCTCCATCTCAAGACCCTGAGATCATGACCTGAGCTGAAACCAGGAGTTGGATGCTCACCCGAATGCGCCACCCAGGCGCCCCTACAAGGGCCATTTAAAATATTCCAGGTTATAGCACACCAAGACAGCATTAGTGGCTATTATGGGCCCTTCCTTCAGTCCTACTGATAGGCAAGTTCTCTTCGATCTTTCAGACTAAAATTTAACTTATTTGGGGCACAAAGAAGGAACTGATTATACAGTGTGTCATCTTATTTCT
The DNA here is from genome assembly GCF_011800145.1 of Mirounga leonina. Classification (NCBI taxonomy): domain Eukaryota; kingdom Metazoa; phylum Chordata; class Mammalia; order Carnivora; family Phocidae; genus Mirounga; species Mirounga leonina. The sequence goes on along the minus strand of NW_023270855.1, from coordinate 44,830,121 downwards.
GTATAAATTTCCAGTATTGCCATTTTGAAGGACTGTTCTAGAATAAAGATGAATAGCTACATATGTATGTTTTTTTACATTTCTTTAGGACCATCTGAATCAGATCATTTTTCTCATAACCTGAGAGGAGTAATCCCACGAAGTTTTGAATATTTGTTTTCCTTAATTGATCGTGAAAAAGAGAAGGTAAAACTTGTAAAAATAAAATCATTGTATGAAATTCTAATTTCGAGTAGTTAGCTACTAATAATTAGCTCATAACACATAGAGGGTCATGGGTGGTACTCTACAATGTGTATAGGCTTGTGTGGCATAGAAAAACCTCTCAGTTCTTAAGAAAAAATGAAAGATTCATTTTAAAATTTAATTTTCTAAAAATTTTTAGTTTCTAAACCATGTATCCTCTGTGAACTCAGAAAAAAGAAAGAAGAATGTAGTGCTTCTTAGTGCTCAGATTTTGCAAGAAAGTGTAAAGAAAATCTTAACTGAGGAAAACAGATCCGTTAAGTCCCATCACCTACCTGCACGTAGGCACAGTTGACGACAGGTGTCTCTAGATCCTCAGGGTGCCCTGGAGTGATGGGCCCATCCTTGCCTCCTTTGCAGCACCTTCTACCACCTGACCATAATTTGCTTTTTCATATGTGGTGTGACTCCATCATCCTGGAGATGTGGGCTTCCCTCTTCCTTTGGCTCTTAGGTTGGGCCTTTCTCATGATTGTGCTTTTTTAGCTTGGTGAATTCCATGTTTAGGAGCTGTTAGTGTTGCTGTTCCATTCCATGTGTACCAAGGAAACGGATACATAACATTGGCTTACCATTTGCCCTTTTGCAGAAACAACCCCTAACCTTTACAGTTAGACATGCACCTTGGGTGCCAGTGAAAGTTTAGTGCCCCGTATTCCTGTGGTTAAAAATCCTAGAGAGAGGCTTTTGAGATAAATTATTTTCAGTCTTTTCAAGAATATAACCCTTGTTGCAAGTAAAACTTTCTGAGGAAGTCCAGTATATAATAGATAAAAATGGAATTGCTCTTCTCATCATAAGGAAAAAAAATTGTAACTGTGTATGGTGATGGATGTTAACTAGACTCACTGTGGCGATTATTTCTCCACATTTATAAATATTGAATTAGTATGTTGTACACCTGAAACTAATACGATGTCGTATGTCAGTGATCCCTCAGTTTAAGAAGGTAGAATTGCCCATCTGGACTGCTCCAGTCCCACCTCCCTGTCTTGCTTCTGAGTCACCTCTGGAGACCTCGGCCTCCTGGGATCACAGTTTGATGCTGCCTTAAGATGTAACAATATGTTAAAACTAGTTACCTGGATTTGTAATTGGCTTTTAGGTACCTTGTACTGTGTAAAGGAGAACATGGTAGGAAATGTACCCCTTGTGAAGCACGTGAGAGGGTGATGCTCATGAAAGATACGGATGAACTCATGAAAAGAATATGTCTAAACGAGGCTTCTCTTTCCAGGCTGGAGCTGGAAAGAGTTTCCTTTGTAAGTGCTCCTTTATTGAAATCTACAACGAACAGATCTATGACCTACTGGACTCTGCATCAGCCGGACTATACTTAAGGGAGCACATCAAGAAGGGAGTCTTTGTTGTTGGTGCAGTGGAACAGGTGGTGACCTCAGCTGCTGAAGCCTATCAGGTATCCTACCTTGAGCACTTTGATCCTTAGGCGATGTTGCATGCTGTGAAAAGCACCTTGATCTCAAAAAAAAGCAAGAATTGAGCTACTAAAAATAATTCTGTAAAGGCGTGACGCAGAATGTTCATGAGAAGCAAAAAAGAACAGGACTGTTTTATAGATCTCCCCTTAGTTAAAATAGAACTTTGAGCCTCTTGATTTTGCATGACTTTGGTGCTGTTCATTCCAGTCAGTCACCCTGCAGGTCACGGGGACAGTTCATTAGTGTTGTATTTCTTCAGTAATTCTTCCTGGGAACTGCCCCTTTGAGTAGCTTCTGGGATTGCTGCTTTTTAAACCAGCTGGCTGTTCTCTTCCCTTTATTTTCTACCCATGTTTACTTGTTAGGTGTCAAAAGCCAACCTCTTTTGAGACTCTGCTCAGGGCAAATAAACCTCTTGTCAGGTATTTACAAAATAGCCCATTTTTATGGGATCTGATCTGGCCAGTTGATTTTAAACAGTTTTTTACCATGTAGTATTTGATACATACAAAATACTGCCACGTGCATAGACGTTGCTGAGCTTAATGTTAAAATGAACTTGGAGGACCTTAAGAATTCAAGACCCAGATGTCACCAGTACTATCCTGTCTACCTGTGTGTCTCTCCCTATCTCATGTCCCTGGCTCCTCATATGCTGAATGCTCATGATCATTTCCTTCCGCTTTTAAATCACATACATAGGTATTTCTGAAAATGTTGGTTTTGCCTGTTGGTGAGTTTTAATAAATTGTGTGTATTTAGCCGTCTATAACTTTTTTAAACTCAACAATGTTTATGAAATTTATCCATGTTGCGTTTCACTTATCTTCACTGCTATATAATTCATTGTATGAATATTAGTGTGTGCATGTATTATGTGCGTATATATATACGTATATATGTCACAGTTCGTTATTCTTCTATCTTCAAGCAAGTCTCCTGATTCAAACTTTTTAAACTGTGATTCTCATAGTAAGCAATAGGTTTTACATGTGATCCAGTGTGTGTGTGTGTGTGTGTCTTCGTGTGTACATATACATACTAAAAAAAAATTATGTTGAGATTTTGGTTGCACTGCAGTTTTGGCTTAGATCAAGTGTGAAAATTCTGTATTAGAGCCATGCAGGCATTTTACCTCTTCTTGGGTCAGAAGTTTCGGGAAGTTTTCTATTTCTAGAAAATTTCAGTTTCCTCTCAGTTTTCAAGTATATTGGCATAAAGCTGTTCCCAGTATTCTCATTTTTAAAGTACTTTGCTGTAACTATAATTTTGTTTTCTTTTTTTGCATAGTTGATATTTTTTACATGGCTTTGCTCTTTTAATGTTTTCTTTGTTTTTCTTTGGGTTCATCCTGCTATCCTTGTTCCAACTTCTTAAGCTGAATGCTTAGCTTATTATTCCCTTTCTTTTGTGACCTAAGTGTTTAATGCTATAAGTTACTACTTACTATTGCTTAAACTTCACACAAGTTTTAATAACTTAATTGTCCTATGGATCTAAGTATTTTTCCATTATATATGTGCTGCTGAAGCGAGCACAGTATTTTTCCATTATAATTTTATTTTTTGACCCATGAATCACTTAGAAATGTGATTTGAAATTCCAGATTTATGGTAATTTAAAATTTATTTATCATGTTGATTCTTAATTGCCATGGTATCAGAGAATATGGTCTTGTGCGATGCTTTGAAATTTATTGAGAAATGATTTATGAATCAACAGTGGGCCCGTTTTGTAAACTTGTGCATGAGAAGAATGTATATCCTTGGATACAGGGTTTTACATTTTTACTAATTTTTTTGTCTGTATAATCTGTCAGTATGAAAATGGCTGTTGTATCACTTGAAAGTTGTGGCAATTTTCCCTTTGCCTAGGTGCTGTCTGGAGGATGGAGAAACAGACGTGTGGCATCGACATCAATGAATAGAGAATCTTCTCGGTCTCATGCAGTTTTTACAATTACAATTGAGTCAATGGAGAAAAGCAATGAGACTGTGAATATACGGACCTCCCTACTCAATCTGGTGGACTTAGCAGGATCTGAAAGGCAAAAAGATACCCATGCAGAAGGGATGAGGTTAAAGGTAAGAATGGAATTATGATCTTCAACTCAACTTGTGTGTGAATTAATTACTAGAAGTCAGTACCAAGGTGAGTGTGTGGAGGTTACAAAGGAATGAGAACATGCTCCCATTCTAAAGATGCGGAAATTTTTGTTGTGGGGTAGGGACATTAAAACATACGTGGGTTAGAACAAGTCTGTCGGGAGCCAGAATATTTGAATTCACGACAGAAGGGTGATAGTACAAATACCTGCCAGAGTCAGAGGAAGAAGGGACTGGACTGCTTGGGGGAAGCATGGAAAAGAAGTAGTTCTTGAGTTGGGTTCTCCAAGGGAGCAGGATTTGGATTGGGAGAGAGGAACAAGGAATACATGCTTGGTGGGGGGACATCTCAAGGGTCGTTATGGATGCAGAGGGAGTATGGCATTTGGCATTTCAGCGTGGATCAATGAATGGGTTGGACTCGAGGTGCAAGCGTGCCCAGGTCACTGAGGACCAGGAGTACCAGGTCAGGTTTGCACTCAGTTCTCCACACGCTGGGAAACACTGAAAAGTTTTGAGTGATTTCACGCAAAAGCCTCTTTTATAGAAGCTTAGCCATCTTGGCCCACCACTGCCAGATTTACGAGGCGAGAGTCTAGAGAGAAAGGAGGGCAGCTGTGCTGGTTAATATTTCAGGGGGAGGGCAAGGACCTAGTCCTAGGCTGAGGGATTAGCATTGGGACCTGAGGTTCTCTGAGTATGTTTTGCCAGTACGAACATGTGTATTGTGATCTGCGTTGTCAGTAAAACGTGTGGATGCTGTAGGTGAGGGTGTATGAGGACTAGGGGCAGAGAGTCGGAAATGGTGGAGGACCGTCTACTTTTTGCATTGAAAGTGAGGATTTGAGCCTCCTGAGCTCTCAGGCAGTTTAAGGTGAATTTAGGCTTATGTTCTATTGAGACATGAAGCAAAGAGAAATAGCCAGGGTTTATATTAGGACATATGCTGGGCCTATTTCAAGTGCTTCATGTGTATTAACTCATTTAATCTTCCCAGCATCTCTAGGAAGTAGGTACTGTGATCCTTTCCTTTTTGGAGAAATGGAAGTGAAATTGTCCAGGGGCACACAGCTAGGAGTAGATCTGGAATTCAAGCAGAAGTAGCCCAGTTCCACAGACAGTGCTGTCGACACCTTTCTGATTTACTGACTGCTAAAACAGACAGCTGCACTTGAACTCAGCGCATCTTGCTTGAGAATATGCACTCTCTCTCTTTCTTCTGTACTCCCACCACTGCAGACCCAGTTATTGAAGTATGATAACTACAATAAAAATCCAGCGTAACATATTCAACCCCAACATTTTTCCCTCCCCAAACCACTTTTTAAAAGGGTCTTATTATACTTCACAGAATTAGACTGAAAAATCTCTTGTAATAAGTTCATTAATCACTTTGTAGGACGTGGTGTAGGTTATTAGTTATCACACTATTTTAATGTAGCAAACATTTTAACATAAAAGGATTGAAAAATAAGCCTATTAATGCACTACTCCAACCTTTTTTTCTCTGTTCTTTTCTAGCTTTTATCCCTACCTATAGGTCAATTTAAAACTCTTAGAATCATGAGGTGGCTTTTTTTTTTTTCCTTCACATAATTTCTGTGTTTGTCTCTGAATACTAAAATTGCAATGTGTGTCAAATAGGAAAAGGTTAGGGACAGTTGAGGACATCTGCTGAAAAGTCAATTATCCTTAGTAATACTGTCCATGACTCGACTTTCCATTCAAAATTCACTGCTAGGCATATTTTAATTCAGAATACTAAAATGAAACCGGTGCATCTCAGTTTTTTTTCTTTCTCCCCTTAGGAGGCAGGTAACATAAACCGGTCGTTGAGCTGCCTGGGCCAAGTGATTACTGCGCTTGTCGACGTGGGTAATGGAAAACAGAGGCACGTTTGCTACAGAGACTCCAAACTTACCTTCTTACTTCGGGTAAAGTAGACCATTGGCTTCCTGGGCCCTTTTTTGGGTTATGCTCACTATGGTTGACAGTCATGTAATCTCTCAGCTTTAGTGGTAAGAATATCCATTTTCTTGGCTTAACAAAGATCTTGTGGTTTCTCCCCTGAAAATGCATACCATTCATATCATTAAACAGGATTCCCTTGGAGGCAATGCCAAAACAGCCATAATCGCAAATGTTCATCCTGGATCCAGGTGTTTTGGGGAAACCCTATCAACACTTAATTTTGCTCAGAGAGCCAAGCTGATTAAAAATAAGGTAAAATATTAGGGCGCCTGGGTGGCTCAGTCGTTACGCATCTGCCTTTGGCTCAGGTCATGATCCCAGGGTCCTGGGATCGAGCCCTGCATCGGGCTGCCTGCTTCTCCCTCTCCCACTCCCCCTGCTTGTGTTCCCTCTCTCTCTGTGTCTGTCTCTGTCAAATAAATAAATAAAATCTTTAAAAAAAAAAAAAAAGGTAAAATACTGAGTACAACTAAGTAAATTAGAAAAATACTTAAGCTTGTGATTGCCCTAATATTAACACTCTGTGAAAGCTTAATTCTAAGCAAGATTTCTGTTTCATCTTTCCTAGCTTTCTGTATTGCTCAAGTAATTTGAGATCTAGATTAGGTCTTATGGTTGGTATTGTTTGGCTCGATTTTTCTTAAAGGAAGGCAGAGTTTTTCCTTTCTAACTGGGTTGGAGACTAAATTTATTTACCTAAACCATTGCTAACAGAGCTGTGTGTGTGTGTGTCTATGTGTGGTGGGGCTTCACTATGAAGATAGTTTGATATTGACAAGCTTTGTCTTTTAAGTTGTCTATACCTCCAAGGATTCCCCACTTTTCTTATATATAAGAAGCTTCCTTGATATTGGTGTACACCAGTGGTCAGAAAAGTTTTTCTGTAAAGGTAAATATTTGAGGCTTCTTGGACTGTGTAGTGTCTGTCCCAGCTATACTGAGCTCTGCCTTGGTGGTGAGAAAGTAGCCGTCGGCAGTACGCAGACATGAGGGCGTGGCTGTGTTCCAGTGCAGCTCTCCTTACAAAAGCAGATGGCAGGCCGTATTTGGTCCATGAGCAGGCAGCTGTTTGCCAGCCCCTGGAGCAGGGGTCCCCCACTTCTTTTGGAAAGGTTGGAGGCCACTTTGGTTCTAGACAAAAGAATCACAGTGCCATGAATTGGCAGATTACTTTCCTCTTTCTTTCAAAGGAAAAGTTGGTCATTTCTACCCCCCAGGTAGACTCCCTGATCATCTTAGCATGTAAGAGTAAAGAGGTCCATGTTGCCTCTTCTCGTGGGTAAGTCAGAAGAGTATAGGTCTAGTTGTTGCTTCATTTTATTGGATTATGACCCTGTGGTGGGGTATTCGTAATATATGGAGGAAAAATCACTAGAGCTTCCTGACCCTATCTCTTGGGACTTACTAGAAGTTTTTGGATAGTGGAGGACTGCAGGGATAATTAGGATTATGATGTCACTGATGTAGCAGTGATGTCAGAATATACAGGAGTGCCTTGAAATGAGACTGGCCATAAGCATCAGAAGCAACTAGAAATGACTTCTGAATACATCAAACGATAAAACCAGGAGGAGCCTTAATACTAGTTATTAACAATGGTAAGTCCAATACTGCAGCCTACCGGTGGAAAGTGACTAGGATATCTGGGACTCGTTTAAGGATGTGCTATTTAGATCTTTCCCAATGGGCAGACCTAGCTTAAGACAAGAACACGGGGACCTTGGGACTGTGTCAGAGAGTTTTTCTCCCTCTTTAGGATATTGGGTATTTCACAACTGGGTCCCGTTGATCTGATTGGTAGTCAGCTGTTGGCTCTTATTATCACCCTGTAGGTTTTATGGGCTTTTTAAATTAATTAATTAATTTATTTATTTGACAGCGAGAGACACAGTGAGAGAGGGAACACAGCAGGGGGGAGTGGGAGAGGGAGAAGCAGGCCTCCCGCCGAGCAGGGAGCCCGATGCGGGGCTCGATCCCAGGACCCTGGGATCATGACCTGAGCCGAAGGCAGACGCTTAACAACTGAGCCACCCAGGCGCCCCGGTTTTATGGGCCTTTTGAACCTCTTAGAAGTTGTCTTAAAGAGGTTGTCTCAAGAAACCTGGGTGGCTCAGTCAGTTAAGCATCGCCTTTGGCTCAAGTCATGATCCCAGGGTCCTGGGGTGGAGTCCCTCAGGCTCCCTGCTTCTCCCTCTGCCTGCAGCTCCCCCTGCTTGTACACTCACTTGTGCTCTCTCTCTCTCTCTCTCTCTCTCAAATAAATGAATAAAATCTTTAATAAAAAAAAGTTGTCTTAAAGAAGTCATTTCTTTAAGATAATTTCTTCAAGAGACATTCCTTTAAAATAACATTTGAGTGTGGTTAATAAAACAGAAATAGAGCTATCCAACCAACTCCTCTCTCCAGGAGGGCTGTTAGGAAATATAGGGTTGGATTCCTTTGGAGAAGGTGGTTTCTGCTAAGCTGATGGAGCTCAGGCCAACTCTGCAGCTAAGTGGGCCAAGACAGAGGGGAGGGGATACTCCTTCCAGAGAGGAAGAGATTTTGCTCTTCTCCATGGGGGTGGGGCTGTCCCAAGAAGAAGGCAATGTTAGATGAACATCCAGATCCCTGGGTGACCCAGCCCAATAGGGTGGGGCCCTAAGTGGGAGCATATAGGAGGGGTGGTGAGGGGGGAGAGTCCCTGGCTGTAGCTATGAGACACAGGGAAGGGAGGCTTCCTCTCCACCCCAGCACACTGTGATTCTAGGGGCCTTGTGATTGTTTGTGGGATGGAAGTGCAGTTTTGTTTGGTGTTTGTCATTCCAGATCCTATAAACAAATAAAACACAAGGTTGTATGACTGAAGAATATTCTTTTAACGCTTGTTAAAAAATTTTTGAACAGGCAGTGGTAAATGAAGACACCCAAGGAAATGTAAGCCAGCTCCAAGCTGAAGTGAAGAGGCTCAAAGAACAGCTGGCCCAGTTTACTTCAGGGCAGTTACTACCGGAAAGCTTTCTGACCAAAGGTAAGACGAACACAATGTCCTTTATCCTGAGGAAGACCACATGCGGATATTAGTTTGAGAACCCTCTGCTGACAGGCACAATACAGTAAAGCTACTCACATTTTTGAACAAGTGTATTTGTTTTACCTACATGGGAACATGGTACAGACATATCTCAGAGATACTGTAGGTTCGGTTCCAGACCATTGCAATAAAGCCAGTCAGGTGAATTTTGTGGTTTCCCAGAGCATATAAAAGTTATGTTTACACTATACTGTGTTATGTCTAAAAACACAACGTACGTTCTTAATTAAAAAATACTTAATTGCTAAAAAATGGTAACCATCATCTGAGCTTTCAGCAAATTGTAATCTTTTTGCTGGTGGAGGGTCTTGCTTCCATGTTGATGGCTGCTGGCTGACCAGGGTTGTGGCCGCTGAGGGCTGAAGTTTGAAGTCTGAAGTTTGCTGCATTGATTGGCTCTTCCTTTCCTGAATGATTTCTCTGTAGCATGAGATGCTGTTTGACAGCACTTTACCCACAGTAGAACTTCTTTCAAAATTAGAGCCAGTCCTCTCAAACCCTGCTGCTGCTTTGTCAACTAAGTTTATGTGATACACTAAATTCTTTGTGGTCATTTCAACAGTCTTCACAGCAACTTCACCAGGAGTAGATTCTAGGTCAAGAAACCCATGTTCTTTGTTCATCCATTAGAAGCAACTCCTCATCTGTTTAAGTTTTATCATGAGATTGGAGCAATTAAGTCCCAACCTCAGGTTCCACTTCTGATTCTAGTTCTTGTGCTGTTTTCACCACATCTGTGGTTACTCCCTCCACTGAAATCTTGAATCCCTCGAAGTCCTCCATGAGGGCTGGAATCCATCCAAACTCCAGGTCATGTTGACATTTTAACCTCTTCCCATAATCACTATTTTTCTTAATGGCATCTAGAATGGTGAATCGTTTCCAGATTTTCAATTGACTTTGCCCACATCCATCAGAGGAATCACCATCTATGCAGCTATAGCCTTATGAAATGCTTTTCTTAAATAATAAGACTTGAAAGTCAGAATGACTTCTTGATCCATGGGCTGCAGAATGGATGTTGTGTTAGCAGGCGTGAAAACATGTATCTCATACATTTCCATCAGAGCTCTTGGGTGACCAGTTGTATTGCCAATGAGCAGTCATATTTTGAAGGGAATCTTTTTTCTGAGCAGTACATCTCAACAGTGGCCTTAAAATATTCAGTAAGCCATGTTCAACAGGTGTGCTGTCATCTAGGCTTTGTTGTTCCATTTCTAGGGCATAGGCAGAATCGATTTAGCATAATTCTTTTTTTTTTTTTTTCATTCAGTAGAATTAAAGTTGATTTTTTTTTTTTCATTTAGCCTAATTCTTAAGGGCCCTAGGATTTTCAGAGTGGGAAATGAACACTGGCTTCAACTTGTAGTCACCAGCTGCTTTAGCCCTCAACAAGAGAGTCAGCCTGTCTTTTAAAGCTTTGAAGCCAGGCATTACTTCTGTCTAGCTATGAAAGTCCTGGATGGCATCTTCCTCCGGTAAAAGGTGGTTTCATCCACATTGAAAACCTGTTGTTAAGTGTAGCCACCTTCGTGAATTATTTTCTAGATCCCTTGCTGTAGCTTCTCCATCAGCACCTCCTGCTTCACCTTGTACTTTGATGTTAGGGAGACGGCTTCTTTCCTTAAACCTCATGAACCAACCTCTGCTGGCTTCAGACTTTCCTTCTGCAGCTTCCTCACCTCTCTGAGCTTTCACAGAATTGAAGAGAGTCAGGGCTTTAAAGTTCTGGACTAGGCTTTGGCTTAAGGGAATGTTGTGGCTGGTTTGATCTTCTATCCAGACCCTTAAAAGTTTCTCCCTATCAGCAATAAGGCTTTTTTGCTTTCTTACCATTCATGTGTTCATTGGAGTAACACTTTTCATTTCCTTCAAAAACTTTTCCTTCACATTCACAACCTGGCTAGCTGTTTGGTGCAAGAGGCCTAGCTTTCAACCTGTCGGCTTTTGGCATGCCTTCCTCACTAAGCTTAATCATTTCTAGCTTTTGGCTTAAAGGGAGATATGGGCGACTGTTTTTTCACTTGAACACTTAGAAGCTATTGTAGGGTTATTAAAGGGCCTAATTTCCATATTTTTGTGTCTCGGAACAGGGAGGCCTAGGAGAGGGAGAGAGATGAGAACAGCCAGGCAGTCTAGCAATCAGAAAACACGTTTATTGATTAAGTTCACCATCTTTTTTTTTTTTTTTTTAAAGATTTTATTTATTTATTTGACAGAGAGAGACATAGCGAGAGCAGGAACACAAGCAGGGGGAGTGGGAGAGGGAGAAGGAGGCTTCCCGCGGAGCAGGGAGCCCGATGTGGGGCTCGATCCCAGGACCCTGGGATCATGACCTGAGCCGAAGGCAGATGCTTAACGACTGAGCCACCCAGGCACCCTAAGTTCACCATCTTATATGGGCATGGTTTGTGGTGCCCAAAATAATAACAATGGTAATGTCAGAGATCACTGATCACAGACAGATCACCATAACAAATACAATAATAATACTGAAAAATGTTGAAATGTTGGAAGAATTACCAGAATGTGACACAGAGACAGGCGCAAAGTGAGCAAATGTTATTGTAACAATGGTACCAATAGACGTGCTCAATGCAGGGTTGCCACAAACTCTCAACTGGTAAAGAATGCAGTATCTGCAAAGCATGATAAAGCAAAGCACAATGAAAGGAGGGATGCCCATACTTTGTAATCAGATACAGTTACCATATGTATCATATCTGCGGGTATGATGGGAAGGAGGAGGAGAAATCATTTTGAGTAGTTCATTCCTCACAAAAGCTAAAAAGAGATACTAATTTCATTTAGATCCACTTCCAAGATTCAGTCATATGTAACGTGTATGTTTATTAAACAGGATAAAAGAACTTATTTTTCTTCAAAGAATTGCTAGTATGTAGATTTGATTGATTTGAAATCTGTGATCTGGGGACGACAGTCTGATTCTTTTAGATTAATTGAGAGCAGTCACTCAGAGGCTGTTTTAGCTTAATTCTTGGTCCAAAAATTTGAGAGAGAAACATTTTTTTTCCATTTCCTTTTCTTTCTTACTGGATCAATTACAGACAAAGATGAGACTAATTATATGAAGTATTTCCAAGAGGCGATGTTGTTCTTTAAGAAATCCGAACAGGAAAAGAAGGTAGGAAACCGAGTTGGTATAAAGGGGATTCTAGATATTTTAGGCTTTTGCTCCGTGGTGTCTTTCTGAGTGAAATAAAGGGCACAAGTAAATAAAGAAAACAAAGAAAAACTGGAAAATCTAATTTTGCCCTTGAGATTAAGTGTCAAGTTAGTGTTTATTGCTTGGTTTGTGGAAATTTAGGGAGGCTGAATTACTTTTCATGTTTAACCAAATTATGAATTTCTTAAGTCTCTGGTAGAAAAAGTTACCCAATTAGAAGACCTCACCCTCAAAAAAGAAAAATTTATTCAATCTAATAAAATGATTGTGAAATTCCGAGAGGATCAAATAATGCGCCTGGAGAAGCTCCACAAGGAATCCCGGGGAAGTTTTCTGCCTGCAGAGCAGGATCGCTTGTTGTCGGAATTAAGGGATGAGATCCAAACTCTGCGGGAACAGGTGAGTGTATGACATTTGCAGTATTTCTAAAAAGAAGGAAGGTTCAAGGTAAATATAAATTTGTCACCAAATTCATGTGAGTTAATACAGTGGAAAGTGTTTTGAATGAATTTAGCTGACGTGTATGATTGCACAACTCCTTTTCCCCCGTTTTCCAAGATGGTAAAATGAAGGGGGGTGGGAGGAGCTGTGAGATGCTGCATTAGCGCCCCACCCAGCAGGCAAGTGTCCCTTGTCCCTTGTCCCGGTGGGCAGTTGTGGTTGTCTGAATCAGCAGTCTCTTTACATTGGGGTCCTTCCAATTTCTTGTTGCTGGTTTTCCTTTTCCCTGGGGAGGATGGGTAGTTAATACAGGCACATCATTAAAAAAAAACAAAACAAAACAAAGAAAATCTGTTTCTGGCTTTTGTATCTTTCTGAGGCTTTTTAATGCATATTCAAACTAATATGGATATTTTTACTTTTACTCCTTTTCAACACAAAAGTCAACTTACCATACATACTTTTCTGCTGTCCTTTTCACTTAATACCTCTTGGAGGGTGTTCCATCCTGGTCAGTAGAGCGTTTCCTTATTCTTTACAGCGTGTTAATGTCAACAGCCCCCATTGCGTGAAGAGTTGGCCACAGTGTACACGCTTGCACTTCTCTCCTTACAAGCCCACGCCCGGGTGACAATTTCAAGGCACAGACCCAGACGCAGAATAATGGCGTCGTAGGCTATGCACGTAGTCAGTGTGGTCACAAATGCCAGGTTGCTTTCCACGGCCCTTGCAGCCGGCCACTGCCAGCAGTGCGGGCGGTGTTCCTAGTGTTTCCCGATGGCTCGGCAGCAAGACTGGTTATTGAGGAAATGTCTGTCTGTCTGTCTGTAAGCCTGTAATTCTCCTATGTCACAGATAGAGCACCACCCCAGAGTTGCAAAGTATGCTATGGAAAACCATTCCCTCCGGGAGGAGAACAGAAGATTGAGATTATTAGAGCCTGTGAAAAGAGCCCAAGAAATGGACGCCCAGACCATTGCCGTACTAGAAAAAGCTTTCTCTGAACTATCTGGCACAGAGAAAAAGGACAAGGGTAAGAAATGATTATTGTCTGCATGCCTTCTGAGGGGGGCGGGAGGGCACTGTTTGAAAGGGCATTTTTATTGCCTCGCTGGTAGGGTCTTCATTTTGGCCTCCAGACCTGTGTGGTAATTTCTTTTTTTATTTTTATTTTTTTTTAAGATTTTATTTATTTATTTGACAGAGAGCACAAGCAGGGGAAGTGGCAGAGGGAGAGGGAGAAGCAGGCTTCCCTCTGAGCAGGGAGCCCGATGCAGGGCTAGATTCCAGGACTCTGGGATCATGACCTGAGCTGAAGGCAGATGTTTAATCGACTGAGCCACTCAGGCGCCCCCTGGTGTGCTAATTTCGTATTACATACTTACGCTTTTATGTTACCAAAAGGCATTTTCTAAACTTTTTTCTCATAAATCTTGTAGTAGTGAGTTACGTAGGCTAAGAGACATATCAGTGAAAGTGAGAGAGAGAAGTGAGAGAGACAGAGACAGAGGGAACGCAAGCAGAGGGAGTGGGAGAGGGAGAAGCAGGCTTCCCGCCAAGCAGGGAGCCCGACACGGGGCTCCATCCCAGGACCCTGGGATCATGACCTGACCCGAAGGCAGACACTTAACGACTGAGCCACCCAGGCATCCCTTAAATAAAATCTTTAAAAAAAAGAAAAAAGAAAAAAAAACACCTGTTATGGTTCTGTTTTGTTGCTAAAAGTTTGATTTAGATATTTTTAATTTTTATTAAATGAAATTTTCCTGTTTTAACTATTTGACATCAAGTGGAGATGTTTACCTGCCTGGCTAAGGTCTGTACAGTGTGAGAGGCATCTGTAGGTCAGACTCCTGATGCCAGCTCGGTGCTTGCGTCCTAAAGTCGTGGGTGCTGGTTATACCCTGTTAGTTATACACTGGCCAGCATACACTGTTAGTTCTACATTATTTCTGTCTGCTTTTGCTCTGTGAAAAGTGGTTTAGTTGGTACCGAATCTCACTTACATGCTGGGCAGCTATGGGTGTTAATGCCTTGGGATTTGGCAACGAAGTCTGTGTTTGCCCCACTCTCAAAGTGAATATTTTCACGGGCTTTTATCAGATTCTGTCTCAGCCTTTGTCATTTCAGACAGAAATTGAGAACACTCTAATCTCACTCTGCAATCGTAACGAAGCCTGTTTGTGCCCATTTAAAATTTTCATTTTGCAAGCCTTCTTCCATTCTGTTATGTCTCAATAAAAATAAAATTTGATTGTGGAGAGACTGATTTTAGATGCAAAGTTAAGATCGGGTTTTGTGTATTATTTCAGCTATTTTTCCCTACAGTGCTCTATATTTTGTTGGCCATTTATATAATTCCTTGACTTACTACCTTGGAAGGATACTAATAGTCATTTCTTGATCCCATCATCTTTTTTTTTAATTAATTAATTTTTTAAGTTTTATTTTATTTAAATTCAACTAACATATAGTATATTATTAGTTTCAGAGGTGGAGTTCAGTGATTCATCAGTTGCATATAACTCACCATCTTCTAAACAAAGATCATTCTCTAAACAACTTTTACATGATGTATTCCCACAGCGGAACTCATCAGAACTCTCTTCAACATATCCGGTCCTCTAAGCAATCCCTGAACATATTTCCCACCAGTTAGATGATCCCAAGCTCTTTCAACTTGCTGCTTTTGCTCTTTGGTTCCTTTCCTGAATAATTTATTGACTGTTCGCTTTAGCTATTCGCATGGATTTCTGCAGTATTGGCCTGTTGACGTTTCACCAGCCTGACGTGTGCTGTGCTTCATGGTTTGCTCTTTCTCCTGATGGAAAAGGTGTTGCCTTCAATGTGCCCCTACATCCTGGGGCTTCTCAGCTTCTCAGAAACAGCTTCCAGCACTCGTTGACACACTGCATTGTGTCTTTGTCTCCGCTGAGCTACAGGCTCTTGTTTCTTAGGGTCCACTTTCCAATCTTTGCTTCAAAATTGATATGTGACCGAGAACTTAGAAAACGTGTTCTGTTATTTCTTTCAAAGACCATGTTGTTTCCTTATTACCAGGTCAACAGGGATTTTCTCCTAAAGCTCCAAAGGAGCCATGTTCATTAGTGAACACTGAGAAGTTGAAAGCACAACTCCTGCAAATTCAGACAGAGCTGAATAACTCAAAGCAAGAATATGAAGAATTCAAAGAACTAACGAGGTAAAGTGTAAATACACATTCATGCTTACCTATTTCAGCATCTTGTTTTAGCGTTTAACACTGACAATTTAATTGAGCATTTTACGTTAAATATTAATTCTCATATAGCAACTACCTTGTTTGGACAAGAAGAGAAAGCTCCTTAATATATTTAATGAACTAGATGATACAGATGTTTTCACGGATACACCTGTATCTGTTTAGCAAATTTAAATCAACGGTGTTATGAATCAAATCAGGATTTTTAGAAATTACAGGTTCTTTATGTTCTTTGTGTAACAAAGATAAGCCACATTCATAGTATAACTAAGATTAATGCTATCCTAAAATATAAAGAAGTGTTTATTTTTTAAAAATTTTTAAAAGATTTATTTATTTTAGAGAGAAACAGAGCGCACATGGGGGTAAGGGGCACAAGGAGAGAGAGAATCCCAAGCACTCCCCGCTGAGCACGGAGCCTGATTCGGGGCTCGATCTCACGACTGAGATCATGACCTCAGCTGAAACCAAGAGTTGGACACTCAATTGACAGTCACCCAGGCACCCCAGAAAGTGTTTATTTTAAAAATAACATACCACATGTGGTATCATCATGGACTATTAGGGCTTTTGAATTGGAGCTCTACCATTTATTAGTCAAATACTTTAAACTGTAGTTCATTCTCATAGCCATATATTACCCAACTGTCAGTTGAGGGTAATAATCTGAGAATCTCTCAGATTGAGAGAGAAAAATATCAAGTTATGTGAGAGTATAAACTGTACTCTACAAGTGTATGACATTATTTATTGCCTGAAATACTCAATTTTTAAATATCCCTTAGGAAAAAGCAGCTAGAATTGGAATCAGAGCTTCAGTCCTTGCAAAAAGCAAACCTTAATCTTGAAAACCTTTTGGAAGCAACAAAAGCCTACAAGCGGCAAGAAGTTTCTCAGCTGAATAAAATTCATGCTGAAACGCTTAAGGTAGGTGGTCTGAAGCAGTTCTTCAATCCTAAGTCAGTTTGATCTCATTTTGTTAATCATGGAGAGACTGCACAGATGATACCCAGATACGCTAGAATCCCTTGCAGGCAGTGACCCCCAGGGTGACTCTGGTCCTAGTGTTCTGATGTCTGCCTCCATGGTGGGGGTGGGGTGGTAAAGAAGGCAGTATTTGGAATCAGACCTGGGAGCAGATTTTAATCTGTCACTAGCCTTAGGCAGGATTTCCTAACTTCTGAGCCTCCTATTTATGGTCTCCAAATTGGGGATGAGGAGAATGTGATTGTAGGTTTTCTAGAGCATTTAGTGAGATAGTAGAGTGCCTGACACCTGGTGGAGCTCGGCAGCTGTTGCTGTAAAGTACCATGTGCTCCCAGCTTGTGGTGGAAGAATAGAAATCCTAAAGACAAGGACCATGGAAGGATCCAGGGTATCACTAGTGATAACGGGAGGGCTTTTTTCCATAAACAACCATTGCCCTCATAAAAGAAAAAAAAATGTATGAACATCTGAGAATGAGGAGAGGAGGAGAACCCAAGGAAAGCCAAAGATTAAGAAGGTGGTGATGCTGATGCTCGTGATTGAGCTTTTTTGTACCAGATTCTCTGGAGGCTAAAAATCTTTCCTTATACAGCTTAAACTTAAAAATAGGTGTTTATCTCTAATGCTTATTTTTAGAAGCGATATTTTTGGTGTCACTTTTTAGGAAACTGCTTTTAAAAGAAATTTTATTCATTCATTTGAATAGGCAATTCACACGAGTGGAATTTTTTTTTTTTTTTTAAAGATTTTATTTATTTATTTGAGAGAGAGAGAATGAGAGACAGAGAGCAGGAGAGGGAGGAGGGTCAGAGGGAGAAGCAGACTCCCTGCCGAGCAGGGAGCCCGATGCGGGACTCGATCCCGGGACTCCAGGATCATGACCTGAGCCGAAGGCAGTCGCTTAACCAACTGAGCCACCCAGGCGCCCACGAGTGGAATTTTTAAAGGTACAAAGAGTATACAGTGACAAATCTCTCTCTGCTCTCCTTCCTGCTAACCAGCCACACCCCTTTTTGGAGGCAGTCACTGTCAGCAAGTCTTTTGGGGTTTTATTTTCCATCTTTTAACTTTTTTTTAAATCCTAATTGAAATATAGTTGGCATGCGATATTATTTTAGTTTCAGGTGTACAACATAGTGATTCGACAATTCTATACATTATGTAGTGCTTACGCAATAGGTGTAGTCACCCTCTGTCACCATACAGAGTCATTGCAGTATTATTGACTATAATCCCTATGCTATACATTACATCCCTGTGGCTTATTTATTTTCTAATTTGGGAGTTTGTACCTCTTAATCCCCTTCACCCATCTCGCCCATCCCTCACAGCCCCTTCCCTCTGGCAACCACCAGTTTGTTCTCTATTTATGAGTCTGTTTCTGGTTTGTTTTGTTTTGTTTTGTTTTCAGATTGTATATATAAGTGAAACCAGATAGTATTTGTCTTTTTCTGACTTATTTCAGGTAGCATGCTACCATCTGGGTCCATCCATGTTGTCACCAATGGCAAGACCTCATTCTTTTTTATGGCTGAGTAATATTCCAGTGTGTATATGTCGGGGTATGTCTGTGTATATACATATACACACACACATACACACATATGTATATAAATATATCACATCTTTATGCATTCATCTATTAATGGCTACTTCAATTGCTTCTATACCTTGGCTATTGTAAAAAATGCTGCAAAAAACATAGGGGTGCATGTATCTTTTCAAATTAGTGTGTCCATTTTCTTCGGGTAAATACCCAGGAGTAGAATTTTGCTGGGCCATATTATAGTTCTTTTTTTTTTTTTTTTTTTTTTTTTTAAGATTTTATTTATTTATCTGAGAGAGAGAGCACATGAGAGGGGGGAGGGTTGGAGGGAGAAGCAGACCCCCCGCCAAGCAGGGAGCCCGATGCGGGACTCGATCCCGGGACTCCAGGATCACGACCCGAGCCGAAGGCAGTCGCTTAACCGACTGAGCCACCCAGGCGCCCCATATTATAGTTCTATTTTAATTTTTTGAAGAACCTCCATACTGTTTTTCACAGTGGCTGTGCCATTTACATTCTCGCCAGCATTGCACGAGGGTTTCCTTTTCTCCACATCCTTGACCACATTTACCATCTCTTGTTTTTTTGATACTGGCCATTCCGACAGGTATAAAGTGGTATCTTGTCATGGTTTCGATTTGCATTTCCCTGATGATGAGTGATGTTGAGCATTTTTTCATGTGTCTGTTGGCCATCTGGATGTTTTCTTTGGAAAAATGTGTATTCGGGTCCTCTGCCCATTTTTAATTGGATTATTTGGGGTTTTTTTGGTGTTGAATTGTATGAATTCTTTATATATTTTAGATACTAAACTCTTATTGGATATATCATTTGCAGATATCTTCTCCCATTCAGTAGGTTGCCTTTTTATTTTGTTGGTGGTTTCCTTTACTGTGCAGAGGCCTTTTACTTTGATGTAGTCCCACTTGTTTATACTTTTTTAAAAAAATTTTACACAATGCCTATTACATATGTCATTCTTTTTTTTTTTTTTTTAAGATTTTATTCATTTGACAGAGAGAGAGAGACAGCGAGAGAGGGAACACAAGCAGGGGGAGTGGGAAAGGGAGAAGCAGCCTCCCTGCTGAGCCAGGAGCCCGACGTGGCGCTCGATCCCAGGACCCCGGGACCATGACCCGAGCCGAAGGCAGGCGCTTAACGACTGAGCCACCCAGGCGCCCTACATACATCATTCTATGCCTTGGTTTTTTGGTTTTTGTCTTTAGGGTTTGTCCCATGACTAAAGGGAAAAAAAAGAACTTTCCCTCCATTTTTTTTCCCCAAGATTTTATTTACTTATTTGTCAGAGAGAGTGCAAGCGCACAAGCAGAGGGAGAGGCAGACAGAGGGAGAGGGAGAAATAGGCTCTCCGCTGAGCAGGGAGCCCAACAGGGGGCTCTATCCCAGGACCCTGGGATCATGACTTGAGCCAAAGGCAGACGCTTAATCGACTGAGCCACCCAGGTGCCCCTATTTAGCAGTTTTGTACAGTAAATATGCAGAGACTGGGAAAATATGGAGTTATTTCATAGATTATTTTTTGTTGTGCTTTGGTTTTTTTGTTTTGTTTTTTAAAATATTTTATTAATTTATTTGACAGACAGCTAGAGAGGGAACACAAACAGGCGGAATGGGAGAGGGCTTCCCACTGAGAAGGGAGCCCGACGCCGGGCTCGATCCCAGGACCGAGATCATGACCCGAACCGAAGGCAGTCGCCTAACTGACTGAGCCACCCAGGCGCCCCAGTTATGCTTTGTTTTTGTTTTTGTTTTTTTAAAGATTTTATTTATTTATTTGACAGAGAAAGACTCAGCGAGAGAGGGAACACAAGCAGGGGCAGAGGGAGAGGGAGAAGCAGGCTTCCCCCAGAGCAGGGAGCCCGACGTGGGGCTCGATCCCAGGACCCTGGGATCATGACCTGAGCCAAAGGCAGCCGCTTAACTGACTGAGCCACCCAGGTGCCCCTGTGCTTTGTTTTTAAAAGTAAATGGAATCATCCTACATATGTTATTCTGCAGTGGGCTTTTGTTAACTCTGGGAATGCCTTGGGTCTTCCCACATTAACTAGTACGTAGAGCTCTACCTGATTTTAAGTCTAGGCTTCCATGTTTTGGACAACCCATGGCTTGCTGAGGTGGTTGCCAGTGCAGGTGTTCTTTGGGTGGAGTCTGTGAAGGAGTGGTCTCTTCTGATGTCTCAGCATTGGGGTCATGCCTGCCAGGTGTCTGTGCCGTGTGCTTTCGCAGGAGGTGTGGGAGCACTCACTGCCCAGTGCCAGCCCCCAGAACTGCCTCTTTAATGTTTGATGGTCTGATGGGTGAGAAATGGTATCTTTTGAAGATTTTAATTCTCATTTCCTTCATTTCTGATGAGGTCACACATCTATGATCACTTTCCATTTGTGCATGTCCTTTTCTATGAAAAAAAAAAAAAAAAAGAGTCCATTTTCCTACTAGTTGTTTGTCTTCTGATTTGTAGTTTTTAACATGTTACTCTTTTATGTGTCATATATTACTGCCAGTGTATTCTGCAATCATGTTGCTTGTCTTTTATCTTTGTATGCGATACTTTTGTTATACAGAAGCTTTAAAATTTTGATATAGCCAGGTTTATTCATCTTTTACCTTTGTGACTTCTTTTATGTATTTTTTTTTTCTGGGTACAGTATATTTCATTGATGGTCCATGACAAAGTAGGGCTCCCCCAAGACCTTCCCCTTCTCAGGGGGCCTGGGGTGGAAATTGGGTAGAGGTTGGGAGATTCTCAGTGTGTTGGGGGATGAGTTGGGGCAAGGACTCCCCAGCAGCTGAAGGCCTCTCTTCCTCTTGCTCTCTCTGGGTCTAGCCAAATTCAATGTCATACCAGGAAACGAGCTTGACAAAGTGGTTATTGAGGGCAATGCTAGCCCCAGCATTAAAGATGGAAGAGTGGGTGTCACTGTTAAAGTCGTGGGGCATACCTGATCCTCAGTGGAGTCCAGGATGCCCTTGAGGGGCCCTCTGATGCCTGTATCACAGCCTTCTTGATGCCATTGTATTTGGCAGCTTTCTCCAGGCAGCCGGTGAGATCCATGGCTGGTACATTGGGAGTGGGGACACAGAAGGCCATGCCAGTGAGCTTCCCATTCAGCTCAGGGATGACCTTGCCTACAGCCTTGGCAGCGCCAGTGGAAGCAGGGATGATGTTCTGGGCAGCCCATCGGGCATCACGCCACAGCTTCCTGGAGGGGCTGTCCACAGTCGTCTTGGTGGCAGTGATGGCATGGACTGTGGTCATGAGTTCCTCCACCATGCCGTAGTTGTCATGGATGACCTTGGCCAGAGGGACCAAGCAGTTGGTGGTACAGGAGGCATTGCTGACAATCTTGGGGGAGCTGTCATACTTCTCATAGTTCATGCCCATCACAAACATGGGGGCATCAGAAGGGGCAGAGATGATGACCCCCCATCCCTACCCTTCAAGTGAGCCCCAGGCTTCTCCATGGTGGTGAAGACCCCAGTGGACTCCACAACATACTCAGCATGAGCATCACCCCATTTGATGTTGGCAGGATCTCACTCCTGGACGATAGAGATGGGCTTGCCATTGATGACAGGTTTCCTGTTCTCAGCCTTGACTGTGCTGTGGAATTTGCCGTGGGTGGAATCATACTGGAACTTGTAGACCATGTAGTTGAGGTCAATGAAGAGGTCATTAATGGCGACAATATCCACTTTGCCGGAGTTAAAAGCAGCCCTGGTGACCGGGTGCCCAGTACACCATATCTGTTTACTATGACCTTCGCCATCATGTCATTGTGTCTTGGGGGGCACACAGCTGGAACTGCATCAGAGATGCGGACTGTCTGTCGAATGGGGAGGAGCAGAGAGCCTCTTTTATGTATTTTTAAAGGCCCAGACAATCTCAAGATCATCAGTATGTTCTACTTCTTTCACTACTTTTATAATTTTCTTTTTACATTGAGATGTTTAATTCATCTGCCATTTTATTTTTGAATGGTATTACATCGGGATTTAACTTTGAATAGTCCTTTTTTTCCTCACAATTTGAACTTTCCACATATAAATCACTCTTTTTCTATGTATTTTCTTCCAGTGTTCTATTTGACTATTCATATGCTAATCACTGTTTTAATGACTGTACCCTTATAATGTATTTTTATGTGGGTCAGGGAAGTTTTCCTAATTTGTTCTCTTTTTAATTGTCTTTCCTTGAACTTTTATTCTTTGTACGAAGTTTGGAATCAGCTTATCAAGTTTCAGTTTTAAAAATCTTACTAGAATTTTGCTTGAGACCTCATTGAATTGCTAGATTTGTTTCTACTTGGGCATTTCTCGGCTACCTCTTAAGGATACTCTTTCTTTTCTTTTGATGATTAGAATTTCAATTTTATCCTTTCTGTTCACACAGTTACTAAATACTTTCACTGTTTTGTTCACGTTTGCCAATGCTGTTTCTTCATCACTTTTTGTTGCAGATTATCACTACGCCAACCAAGGCTTACCAACTTTGGTCTCGACCAGTACCAAAATTAAGCCCCGAAGTGGGGAGCTTTGGCCCTGTGGGCACTCAGAATTCCAGTGAGTTGGATGATAATATCTTGAATGAGCCAGTTCCACCTGAGATGAATGAACAAGCTTTTGAGGCCATTTCTGAAGAGCTTAGAATGGTGCAGGTAATGTTTGGTTTTAGAAAACATAAATAATTAGACATTCATTGAAAACAAACTTCCCTTACCATTTTAACTCTGTGATTTGTAGTGTTCAAACCTGTGTAATATTAAATTTGTATCTCTAAATAGGGGTTTGTGAAAGTCCTTGGCTTCGAAACCAGCCTGCTTTTGCTCTTATAGTTTGCTCTGCAGTATTTAGCAAGTCCCACTCTATAGTCTCCTCGGGCTTTGGTTCTCTCATATGTGAAGAGACCAGTCTGCCACCAGCTTCAGGTTCCAGAACTGGTTGATATGGCACAGTACTGTATCTGCTAAAGAAAATTAAAATAATTGAAAGAATCTTATAGATCAAATTTCAGACAGTTTTTGGTATATTTGAAAGAACATGTGAAATGTGCTTATCTCAGAATTCTGGTGACTTATTTATTTATTTTGGTGATTTATTTTTTTAAAGCGTTTTTCTGTTGTCTAGTAAAACTTAGAGTGGGCCAGACCACCCTCAAATTCCAAAACTTTGCCCTTTCCAAGGCCTGGAGGCCATTCTGGTGAAATCACTCACATGCAGCCCTGGGAAAGCTTCTTAGAAGTCTCAAGATGGCTCTATGATTGAACCCATTTAATTTTAATCGCCTTTTCCCTTTGTGTTTCAAATTTTCCGCTTTGATGGACCACAAGTATAATTCTAAGACGTGAGAAGTCATTAGTGTAGTAAAAACATTTGAAATTGTTTTCTGGCTCCAAACTGGCCTTTGATATCTTTGTCCATGTGAGGTTTTGAATTTTATTTTTTGTTTTTCTAATGCAGAAGAAACAGTAGAATGTTTGAGAGTTCCATTAAAAAGAATTTTTGACAACTGAAGATTTTTTGTTGCTGCAGGAACAAATGAGTGCCCTTCAAGTGAAGTTGGATGAGGAAGAACATAAAAACCTAAAGCTTCAGCAGCACATTGACAAACTGGAACATCATTCCGTACAAACGCAGGAGGTGAGACCAAGAGCGTGGCCCCAGAAAATGTATGAAACAGACCCTCAAAGCGAGAGTATTACAAGAAGAAAATGACTTCACAAAACCTTTGTCAAGGCTAATTTGAGTTGTAGTCTTTTTTTTTTTTTTTTTTTTAAGATTTTATTTTTTTGACAGAGAGAGACACAGTGAGAGAGGGAACACAAGCAGGGGGAGTGGGAGAGGGAGAAGCAGGCTTCCTGCCAAGCAGGGAGCCTGATGTGGGGCTCGATCCCAGGACTCTGGGATCATGACCTGAGCCGAAGGCAGACGCTTAATGACTGAGACACCCAGGCGCCCCTTGAGTTGTATTCTTTATTGTGTTATTACTTCACATACTGCTCTGATAATGACACACACACCCCTAGCCTGAATTCTAGCTCACGTCGTCGATAGTGCAAATAGGTCCCTTGCTGTTAGTTCGGAACAAGGCAAGACGGATGGCCCAGGTGCTTACGGGGATCCTTCCCTTTGTTGGTCATCCTACTGTAATTCATGGGAACAGCCAGTTTTCTTCTGTCAGAGACCTTAAACTAGATTTTTAAAACAGACGCAAGGTAATGATTTGGAGTGTATCTTAGCACACCAGTATTCCTTTTCCAGTAAATTTCTCTCTTTCTCAAAGCTTTTCTCCTCAGAAAGAACTGATTGGACCAGACAGCAGCAAGAGCATCTCTCACAATTGAATGTCCTTGAAATGCAGCTTCGGGACACTCAGACTAAGAATGACTGTAAGTTTGAACAACTGGGAGCTTTGTGACCCGAATACTGTTAACTCAGTATCTTTTGACTCCTCTGAATAAATCTTGCCCCTATGTTTTTGGTGGGTTGTTTTTTGTTTGTTTTTAGTTAGATGACCAGATTTGAGTCTGCATGACAGTGGTTAAATAGTAGTCATATCTCATAAAGGGGAATTTGCAGCAGGACAGCTCAGAAACAAGTGATTGAACTGTTGGCTGAAAGTTTTAATACTCCTTTGAAAATGAAGTGTCTTGAAGTCATAAGATGAATAATGTTTTGATAGTGACAAAATAGAGCATAAATTAGATATTTGTATATATCCGTAGAGGTGGGAGTTACCACTTGATTCCCAGTTTTTTCAGTGTATTTCTCCTTTCATCGAAGTGTTTGCAGCAGTTTATAATAAAGCTAAAACAGAAGACAGCCATTGTGTTCTCTTTGATCTAAAGAGCTACCTAATTTTACCTCCAGTTGGAGTATCCTTAGAAGATCGGAAGTGGTAAACCCATTTCGGAAAGTTCTGGTACATTACCAAGGAGTTTTCAATAAGTAAGATTAGGTCACTTAAAATATGCTAAGTCTCTTGATTTCTTTCCCTTATATTAAAAGTTTTCATGCATGTGCCATAGGAGAAACGTAGAACAGTCAAGTGACCTGCAAATCAGGGACAGATGTTAACTCTTCTGTTTTTCGTAGAAATATATCAAAAATCCTAAGGGGGAGGAAGAAAATAATCTCCGTGCTCCTAGGAACCAACCACTTGGTTGTTTAACGTCTTAACTTAAAATTGGTCTCTTCAACTTGTTTTGCTGTTTGTGTGAAGATACCCATCAAAATTATTTGCCTACTTTGTTAAAAAAAAAAAAATCGATGTAAAGGAACCTGTTGAGGATTTGTTTTGTTTGTTTTTTAGTTTTGAAAAGTGAGGTGCATGACCTGCGAGTCGTTCTTCATTCCGCAGACAAGGAACTATCTTCCGTGAAACTGGAGTATAGTTCATTCAGAGAGAGTCAGGAGAAAGAACTGAGTAGCCTTTCTGATCGACACGCGCACGCACAACTTCAGCTGGATAGTGTCAGGTAGAGTTGTTCTGTGGTGGTGTCCCGTTGCCTGGTTGGCCGGCAGCCCAGGCCTGCTCGCCATGCAGGTGCTATAAACCCAACCCAAACTAGTTAAACAAAAAGGCAAATTACTGGCTCACAACACTGGGGAGGCCTAGAGGTGATTTTGGTTTTAGGAACAAACTAGATTGAGTCTCAAAAGATACTGTCAGTGCACGTTCTCTTTGTCTCTGTCTGTCTCTATCTCTCCCTCTCTCAGTCCCTGCTCTGCTTCCCTCAGTATGTTGCCCTTACTCTCTCCTACTATTGAGGGCCTGCCTTTATGTGACAGGGAACAGATTGCTCAGACAACTCCATATTTTGTCTCTTAGCATAACGACCCCTGCAATGAAATCCTTTGTCCCAGAAGCCATGTATCGATTCCAGGGAAAATCTGAATTGGTCTTGCTAGAGTCAGTCTGCTTACCTCTGGACCAGTCACTTATCAAAGGTTTGAGGTGGTGTAGGCCCAGCATACATGATGCGCCTTTTCCAGAAGGAAAGGTACACTCTTACTAGAAGAAAGGGCAGTGCAAGGCAGACCAAACCAGTAGCTATCACTGTTGTCCGCAGTGACTCGCCAGAGGCTGGTGGGAGTCAGTGCTAGTAACCTTGAAACAAAGGGATGACAGATGTAAGTTGTTTTTACTGTTCTTTTTCTTGCTCATTTCAACCTTTTATAAAACCATTTTGTGTTTTTGATGCCATCTCATGGATCCGTGGCAATAATTTAATAATGGACATCTGGCATGTGATACTGTGAGTGTGAGAGATGTGGCAAAGGTTTAAATCTGCAGTTTGTATGTGTTTTCTGCATATATAAGGAATTAAAATAGAGGAAGAAAATTTGAGATCTGCAGACCAAATCCATCCATAGATATGTTTTTGCTGGGCCTGCCCAGTGTGGTTTAAAAAAGTTTAGCATAGCAGTCTCAAAATTGAGAGCTTTCTTATAACAATCTGTCTTTGAACATCCTCTGAAAATCCCATCCCTGCCATGTGAATGACTCCTTTCCTGTAAGACAGGGGCGTGTGCACGCCCTCCGCTGCCCCGCGCTCTTTCCCCAACACCAAGCCTCCGGCCAGTGGCCATTTGTCATCCCTGGTGCACTGTCCTTTTTTCTGACACGTGGCATTTGTTTTTTTTTTTTTTTTTAAAGATTTTATTTTATTTATTTGATAGAGAGACAGCTAGAGAGGGAACAAAAGCAGGGGGAGTGGGAGAGGGGGAAGCAGGCTCCTGGCCGAGCAGGGAGCCCGATGTGGGGCTCGATCCCAGGACCCTGGGATCATGACCTGAGCCTAAGGCAGACGCTTAACGACTGAGCCACCCAGGCGCCCCTACGTGGCATTTGTTTTTAACATGTGAATCCGTGACTCTTGGCTCTGTTGTAAAATAATTTTGTGTGATTTTTTTTTCTTAAAGGTCACTCCACTAATCTCACTGGATTTTCATTTCCTCGTGTTTATATGTCAGTTGAACTAGATCTAAAATGTTAAGAATCCACTGTATTTGACTGTGTACTTAAACTCTGTCTTAAAAATCACGCGCATTGCCACGCTGTTTAAATTAGATATAACTTAATTTTTCTCGATGTCTCAGGTTTAACATTTGAGTGCATCACTCTGTGGGTTGCTTGCACTCTGTGGCTCTCCAGGCATTGAGAAGGCCCCTGCATGAAATAGCACAATACCACTGTGTGTTTCTTGAATCATTTGGCTGCTTTATATATACAGTTTGTATCGTAAATACACATATCCCCCCTCCCTCCCGTCTATTGTCTGTATGTCTGTCTTTAGCAACTGATTTATACCACTTTGTAATTTGCTGCTTCTGCCCTGCTTTCAGTTAGTAAAGCAGATAGATCCCCGTCTAATGACCTGTGTGTAAGCTGGGACATCTGTTTTGGATGGTGCAGAGTCACGTTCATTGTTTACGAGTTCTTGGCTGAGCTCTGGATGTTTGGGTGTGTCACAGCATGGCGGAGACGAACGAGGGAATGAGAACTTAGAAAGCAGGAAATAATAATCATATGAATTAAGAGAGAGTTCTGTCTGAGGGGGTTTACTCTCTTGCTCAAATCAAAGCCACATTTACCATCTTAAAACCTTCCTGGAGTTGAGAGAATATGTGAAGAATGGATAGAGGTGAGCTGTCAACAAAACTGACTTAATGGGGGCGCCTGGGTGGCTCAGTCGTTAAGCGTTTGCCTTCGGCTCAGGTCATGATCCAAGGGTCCTGGGATCGAGCCCCGCATCAGGCTCCCTGCTTGGCGGGAAGCCTGTTTCTCCCTCTCCCACTCACCCTGCTTGTGTTCCCTCTCTAGCTGTCTCTCTCTCTGTCAAATAAATAAATAAAATCTTAAAAAAAAAAAAAACTGACTTAATGGCCAGTCTCCAGCTTAAATGAGGGAGGGTTAGGTCCGGAACCCCCTAAAATGAATCCATGACCCCAAACCGCCCATCAGTTACACATGTCCGCTTGAGACAGCAGGAGGAGGAATGAGGAGGTAGACGGCTACAGGCTAACATGCCCACCCCATCTCTTCCATCCCCATCACACTGCTCTGTGGTCCAGTGTGTCTTACATGTTTGTGTACTGTGCACATTCCACACAAGTTCATGAGGAGCTTTACATCTGTCAAGGCTTCTGTCAGCTGGGAGTGGTCTGTAGATGGGAGAACTGGAACTGCCGATAATCTGAGGAGCAGAACTACATTTAATGTTTATATTTACCATTGTAAAAATGTTTTCCTGATAAAGATTAGAGAAGGAAAAGCTTCTTGAGAGCAAAGCCTGCCTACAGGATTCCTATGACAACTTACAAGAAGTAATGAAGTTTGAAATTGACCAACTTTCAAAAAACCTCCAAAACTGCAAAAAAGAAAATGAAACTCTGAAATCTGATCTGAATGTAAGTTAAGAAGGGTACTGGTAATTGGTGCTTTTGTCCTGGATATGTGATTGTTCCCTGGGGCACAGGGCAAGGCCTGTTCTTACTTCCTGTTCTGGCCCATCGTGCCCGCCAGCGTAGAAGGTACTTGATGTGTTTGTTGACTACACGTTGCTAGTAACAATTACTTAAAATCTGATATGACGTTGTCTTTTAGAATTTGGTGGAGCTTTTTGAGGCAGAAAAAGAACGCAATAACAAATTATTATTACAATTTGAAGAAGATAAAGAGAACAGTTCTAAGTGAGTGTTATTTATCTTTTCCGTTAGTTGACTAGAATATCATTTATTACCACATTAACTTGAGTTATTTTTTTTTTATTGCTGAAACCCTGTAAAGTTATTTTTTTAAGCATTCTAAGATGAATATCAGATTCTTTTGTGTAAGAGGGTATATAGAGAAATATATATGATAAGCTGTGGTACTTATGAAATGAATAGCAGTTGGCGGTGATCAGAACTTAGGGCCTTCTCTAAATAAATCAGAGTAATTTTATAACAAAATGGAGGGGGAATGGGGGACTGATTTTTATTTCTGTCTCTGCTCTTCTTTTTCTAGCTGTTCTATTTCTCTCTTGGTCTCTTAATATGAATGCCGTTGTCTTTTTTCCCACTCTCTCCTCTTTCCCTTGGTGATCTCGGTCAGTCTGTTGGCCTTAGCCAACAGGATGATCATTACTCGAGTGAGAAGAAATTGCATTTGCTTATTCAACAGATACTTGTAGAGTTTTTAGTATGACTCAGATTCTCCTCTAGGCCTCGGGATACAGGGGTTTATACATCTAGTGGGCATACATCCTAGTTGGGAAAAAGTTAACATTTAGTCATTTGTTCATATACTAGGTGATATCCAACAAGCCAGGCACTGTTCTGGTAAATGCCAAAACATTTATTTAGAGGTAAGACAGTGAACAAAATATCCCTGACCCATGAGTTTCACATTCTAGCACAGAGAGATAGGTAATAAACAAGTGCTTACGTCAGCAAGTCCTAAGTGCTCTGAAGAAAAAGAAACTCATAGCACAAAGATGGGCTCTCCTTTAATAGTTGTTGAAGAAACAGGTAGACCCCTGACTCCTGCTGGAACGCAACGCCTACCACCAAGTGTGTGCTGCACAGAGTTCCCTAGTAGTTCATTGAATCTCTTCTCTACAGACACACTCAGTTCCTGTTTCCCTTGGAGGAAGTCATGAGTAAAAAACATCGTTCTTCTCTTCCAGAGAAATCTTAGAAGTTCTTGAGGTCGTACGTCAGGAGAAACAGAAAGAGATGGCCAAGTGTGAGCAGCAGGTGAGTGACCTGTGCTCTAATTCTAGCATTTGAGGTCTGTAACTTCTGTTTCTGGTGTCGGAAGAGGTGTATTAGAAACATGGTTTCAGCTCTCAGGTGTCAAAAATTGGTAATAAAAAGTAGGACTTGTTGGTTGGTTGTATTATTTTTGAACTCTTGTTCTTCTAACTCCTAGATGGCTATAATCATACTTTGTTGGTGGTCCCCTGGAGGAAACCCACAAAATCATCGCCTTTTAACACAGCTTCTCCTTTTCAAGTGTTATCCTAGTGAGCACTGTATAATGTGAAAAGCAGATTTCTTCTCCTTTTTTTTCCTCTATGTGTGTGTGGTTAACTTTGTGATTTAATTCTTTTTCTAAAAATACTTTTTTCCATAGATGGCAAAAGTACAGAAACTGGAAGAGAGTTTATGTGCTACAGAAAAACTAATCCATTCTCTGGAGAAGTCTAGAGATGCTGACAAGGTTGGTAGAGGCCGAAGGTGCATCCCTCTGCCTTGTCTTTATAAGTGACGCTTTAACGTTCCAGTCTCCTTTCCCGGGGGTGACTGGTAGCTAGCCTTTTCATAGACACTTAGGCCTTGTTCATCTTCCGAGGTTGCCAGAAAAGAAGGTCTTCTATTTAAGCTAATTCTCCATGGAACTGCAAGAGCAAACCATTCTGTCACTTCTTTTTTTTTTTTTTTTTTTTAGATTTTTATTTATTTGACAGAGAGATAGAGAGAGAGCACAAGTAGGCAGAGAGGCAGGCAGAGGGAGAGGGAGAAGCAGGCTCCCCGCTGAGCAGGGAGCTGGACGTGGGGCTCGATCCCAGGACCCTAGGATCATGACCTGAGCCGAAGGCAGACACTTAACCGACTGAGCCACCCAGGCGCCCCTCTGTCACTTCTTACGGCACTGTGTCTGAAACACATCCTGCCCCTTTTAACTAGGATGCTGTTAGTAGGACCTTTTCTTGTTGGCTCTGAGTCCCGTAATACAAACTGTCAAATCCCTGCTGTTGACTTTCACCAGAATAGTAAATGAAATATGTATGTTCAAGTATGAAATTAGGTATAAATTCCTTATATGCCTGCCTCTAATTCATTCAGAAAAACCAAAGCAAATGACTCAGTAAAATAGTATAAAGCCGTGCACCTGGGTGGCTCAGTTGTTGAGCGTCTGCCTTCAGCTCAGGTCATGATCCCAGGGTCCTGGGATCGAGCCCCGCATCGGGCTCCCTGCTCAGCGGGAAGCCTGCTTCTCCCTCTCCCACTCCCCCTGCTTGTGTTCCCTCTCTCGCTGTCTCTCTGTGTCAAATAAATAAATAAAATCTTAAAAAAAAAAATAGTATAAAGGCATTAAAATATAAATTGATAATAATGTAAGGTGATATTTTGCTAAAATAAAATTGACTTCTCTTATTGTCATTAGGAAGGACTATTTGTTTTAAAAATGATCT
Organism: Mirounga leonina; assembly: GCF_011800145.1. Classification (NCBI taxonomy): domain Eukaryota; kingdom Metazoa; phylum Chordata; class Mammalia; order Carnivora; family Phocidae; genus Mirounga; species Mirounga leonina. The sequence continues at coordinate 44,798,683 of NW_023270855.1, read as the reverse complement.
CCTCCTTAATGTCACTGGGTATGAAGATACTGTTTCTGTCCTTGTCAGGAAGTTGTAGCTGACCTCATGAGCCAGGTCCAGGAGCTGAGAACAGCGGTCTGTGAGAAAACAGAAACCATAGACACCCTGAACCAAGAACTGAAGGACATAAGTGTAAGTTCTGTCACCGACGAGATACCACACTTCACAGATTCCCCAAGAGTTTAACAAATGCTCCACCAGAAAACAGATTTCTATGGTCAACTCGGTTCAGAAACATTAGGTAAAGTTCCACAGGTTTCTGGCTTTGCAGCACTTGCCGAGCCTTTACTCTGTCCCCGGGCAGCATGCGCGTCTGGGGGCAGCGTAGGCTGCGGCCCTGCCCCGACTGCCCCAGCCCGGGAGCAGTGTTCTGTGTGTACTGGGCAGGATCGCTGATCAGAAACAGACTGGCCGTGGTCTGTGATAGTTAAGGGTATGTGGTGTTCCTTAACTCCTTCAAGAAAAAACAATGACACATTTTGGTTAAGTTCAGAAACATTCATATATAGTGAATTTTTTCCACTGTTGGACTTTCTTATCTTCTCAAGTAACTGCTTTCCTCAAGTAACTACTTTCCCTTGCACATATCTCAGTGGAGTGTTGGTGCTTCCTCCTCACCTCGGGTCAAGGTGAAGGTTTTTGTCCACGTTCCTCATTCCTCTGCTACAAAGGGAGCTTGCTGTTCTCCACATTTGTTTGTTAATGGCAGTCTCCTGATAAAGGTGTGATGATAAGACGGGCGCCGGGCTGGCTCAGTCAGTGGAGTGTGTGACTCTTGATCTCGGGGTCGGGAGTTCAAGCCCCACATTGGGTGTAGAGATTACCAAAAACCTGGATGTGTTTTCACTGGTATCTGTGGGACTTTCTGATATCTCCTCACCTTTCGGGCACTTACCCTTCCATTCCTTCATCCAACTAGTACTTATTGATTTGTGGTAATCTCATCATCACCTTGGAGCTCTGACAGTTTCTTGTTACTTTAAATAAGCACAGTAGGGGCGCCTGGGTGGCTCAGTTGGTTAAGCATCTGCCTTCGGCTCAGGTGATGATCTCAGGGTTCTGGGATCGAGCCCCGAGTTAGACTCCCTGCTCGGAGGGGAGTCTGTCCCTCTCCCTCAGCTCCTTCTGTCTCTCAAATAAATAAATAAAATCTTAAAAAAATATATATAAACACAGTAAAACAGCTCTTGTAGCATAACTTTCTTTTTTGCAGTGCAAATACAACTCTGCTTTGGCTGACAAGGACGAGTGCAAAGTGTTGATTAAGAAACAGGAAGTGGAGATTCTGGATCTGAAAGAAGCCCTTAGACTGAGAATACTCTCCGAGGACATAGAGGTAGATGTTAACACATTCTGACTCTTTTTTTGCTTTTTCCCTTGTCGATGTCTTAGAGCAATTTTCCCTAGGGTTAGGCCATTAATGGGTAACATTAAAATTGTTATATTTTATCCAGTTGGTTGATTTTCATTCGTTTGTGCTAACACCTGATAAGTTCCTGGAACTGACCGTCTTCCCGAAGTGGAGCAGAGTGGAAGCTGTGTTTACTCGGTAGGGTGGCAGCAACAGGGAGCAAAGAGAGAGCTGGGTAACAGGTTAACCTCAGGCTTGCCTCTTGTGTTTTAGCTAAAGTGGGTTTTAATTTTTGTTGTTGGTATAAATTTATCTTTTTTAATACTAAGCCATACCATCACATGGTTCAAAACACAAATTATATAAAGCAGTATACATTCCCTCGAGTATTCCTTCCAGAGATATTTTAGGCAAGTCTCATATACATTTAGTTTTCCCTTTTTCCACACAGATGGTAACCCACTGAGTATACTGCTCTGTGGTTGCTTTAGAAATAAAGTTTTCTTGGGGCACCTGGGTGCTCGGTCAGTTAGGCTTCTCTGCCGTCAGCTCAGGTCATGATCCCAGGGTCCTGGGATTGAGCCCCACATCGGACTCCTTGCCCAGCAGGGAGTCTGCTTCTCCCTCTATCCCTCCCCCTGCTTGTGCTCTCTCTCTCTGACAAATAAATAAAATCTTAAAAAATAAAAGAAAAGAGAAAGTTTTCTTGCTAAACTATGCTACCCATGAAACAAACTCAACAAATGGCTATTGAGCCCACTTACCCTACATCCTTGCCTGGCTTGGCATTTGGGAACGGAAGAATGATTGAAACACTGTTACTTACCTCAAAATATGCCATCTAGCTTAAGAGTTAGATGTATTTAGATGTAATCCATGACCTGGGAGCACAGGAAGGGGAGGAGGGGATTGATTATGCTTGGAGAATTCCAGAGCTCTTCCCAGAGATCAGATTTGTATAAGACTTCTCTGGGGGAGGGAAGCTTGGCCGCTGTGGGTGTTTGTGGAACGGAGCGTCCCCAGCAAGGGGGGCGGTGGGGCACATCTGGCTGGAGGTCGGGGAGTGTGTCATGGAGGGTCTCGAGGAACATCAGCTGTATCTTTTAGGAAAGCAGGGCAGTGTGGACTTTAGCCCAGGCCAAAGGCGATAAGGCCTGGGCCCAGAAGCGCTGGTGGGGATATAGGGCGAGCTAGAACTGGGCGGTGCCTCATAAGGACCGCTGACAGTTGCTGGTGTCCGCAGGTTGGGTGCCATGGCGGCAGGAGCATTCAGAGTGGGCACCGAGGGCTCCAGCCACGGTGACCGAGGAGGGTTCTGTGTACCCCTGAGATGGACGAGAAGAGGCCTGAGGGGAGTTAGTGAAACACATTTTGTACACACTAGTTTGGAGCTGTGAGAACCTGCGGGGGTAGATATCCAAGGCCGATAAACCCGGTGGTTTGTCCTTATATCCTCCTGTAACCCAGAAGGGCCTTGAAGCTGCTAACATATATACAATACAAGGAGATTAAAACAGGCAGGTAAAATCCAGGTCAAAGGAAGATGAGACGAGTGATAAGCTCTTAAGGGCACAGGCTGTGGGGTTGGACTGCTTGGGAATCTGAGTCATGGCTCTGTACCCTGTGAAAGTTACATTTCCCTCTGTGCCTCATTTGTCACATCCCTGGAGCAGAGATAACAAACTACTGCCTCGTGTGTAAGAGGAGAAGCTGAAATGAGGTGATACGTGGAAAGTGCTGCAGACGCTGCCAGGCACCCTGGAAGGGCTCAGCCCCTGGGACCTGGAGGCAGTTCTGGGAGGCTAGTTGAAAAGGGCATACACAGGGTCAACTCTACTTCACTTAAAAAAAAAAAAGAAAAATTTAAAAGAAAAGGAAAAGTTGGCACATAAAAGGCACACCCTAAGGTCTTGTACAGAGTATAAGATGGGGACTAAAACTTCAGTTGGCCATGGCCTGTTGCCAGAGCGCAGACGGAAGCCTTGCTGTGTGAGTGGGAATAGCTGAATGATGGGCGCTCAGTACGATTCACCCAAAAGTCCTTCCTTCCTCTCTCTGTCTCCTCGGGTCTCTCTTTCTCTTCCCTCCTTAAAAAAATAAGGGTGACTCTGCATATTGAAGTATCTTAGATTCCAGTGGAACTCACCCCACAGTTAGTTCACATTCCCTTTTTACTAATCTCCCGGCTTCATTAGCTAAAGTATTTACAACTGGGGACAAAGGGGTCCTTGCCTTAATCCATACAAGAGCTCTTAGGAATCTGAAGATTCATGAAAGGACAGACACACCCTGCGGGGAAAGGGACATGGGGAGGTGCATGAGTAGCTCCCCTGGGAGGAATAAAACCCTGCTGAAGTCAGAGAAACTCAAATTAAAAACAGAGCTACTTCCTGATCTTGTAGCTGGTAAATATTAAGACCCAAGGAAGATAGCAGAGAAGGGTGATGACTCTCAATTCTGGTGAAGCTGAAGTTTAGCCTTTGGGGAGGTGGTCTGGTAATACCCAGCTTTCATTTTTTTTTGCATATGCTTCGAATTTGCACTTTTAGAAATCAGCCTAAAGAAATAATCTAGATGTGAGAATATAAAGGCATATAATAGTGAAAAATTCAAATCAGCCAAAATATTCAGTGATGGGTTGAATTGTGGTGCATTCATAAGATGAAATCGAGCCTGCCCCCTGAAAAGTGATAGGATGAAAGAGTGAATACATGGAAAAATGTGTGTGGTACATCAGGTATCTGTGTGTGTGCACCTGGGGTGTATTACATTTTTCCCACACTCTTGTATCATTTATATACACATACATTATTATTGTATGTGACTGTACATAACATATATTCTATATATACGTATTCTCTGTATTATAATATTGTACGTGTTAATTCGTATGTAGTTATATAAGTTAATACATATATGTACATATACACATGCACATTTGGAAAGTTAGAGTAAGCAGATTCTGCTCTAACTTGGAAAGGATTGCATGCTGTGTACATAGGAATTATGTATGCAACCCACAGGATTCCTAATTCTCTCTGCCACTTTCCATCAAGCTACTCCCCTGAAACTCTGACGGCCTATGACTACGTATCACACTGTCTGGTGACTGCCCAGGCCCTCCCCGAACTGGCTGGGGGCACTCGTCTTTACAGCTCTTTACCTTCCAGTGTATAAACGTCTAGAGTTAGTTGGTCAGACAGCTGTGTCTGGAGTCCTCCTAAGGGAAGAGCGATCAACTTTGAGATCCTGGGGGTGAGGGGAAAGGTTTGATGTTAGGGGAAAGGGGATACCTGTAGGAATTTCCTGTAATGTTTCTCTTTAGACGCATTCACTTAAATATTAACTGTTTGGTTTGCTTTGGAAAGGATTCACACATAAGCAAAAAAAAAAGTTTTTAAAACTTTCCTAACCTTTTAAAATTGCACATAGTGGTGATTTGCAAATCCTTAGTGGAGCACCCAGTTAAGAGAGGATTCTTCCTTTGTGGGGATTGTCCCCTGACAGAGGGATATGCTCTGCGAGGACCTGGCCCATGCCACTGAGCAGCTGAATATGCTCACAGAAGCCTCGAAGAAGCACTCGGAGCTGCTGCAATCTGCGCAGGAGGAGATGACCAGGAAGGAGGCCCTGATCCAAGAACTTCAGCACGAGGTGAGATCCAGGGCCTCGGCTCCTTCTTCCGGTATACAGAAAGGAGGGCCCGTCGGGTGCTTAGGTGGGCCGGCTGCACGGTGGGCTCTGAACGACTCGGCTGCTTACATGGGTTCCGACTTGCTTGGCTGCCTCTCTGCCCACCCCAGCCCCCGACACGCACCAGCAAGTTCTAACCTCTGGGGCAAGGTTATGGCTGACTTTTGTCTGCTTGTTGGCTGTTGTTTTATATTTAATTTTCCTGAGATGACCCTTTGATTACCTGTGAAGCTTAACGTTTTTTTAAAACACTGTGAGAGAGCGGGAGACAAGAGGGTCAGAGCAGCAACCAAGGTCCACAGACACGAGCAGCAGGCGCAGCGTTTTATAGCTGTCAACATTGGTGTGGTCTGGGCTGCTTTTAATACCTTACTGCTTTCCAGATTGTTACTGAAGTCCTGACAAAATAATGTGAAGTCTGTATCCTCCTACCTTGGGCAGCTTTTCTATTCTAACAGGACCATGGGCCCCCTATGATTTTCTAACGCGTCACCTCACCTCTGTTCAATTTTCCCAGCTGAACCAGAAGAAGGAGGAAGTAGAACAGAAAAAGAATGAATATAACTTCAAAATGAGACAGCTTGAACACGTAATGGATTCTGCTACCGAGTATCCCCAGGTACTTGTCAGAAAAAGAGTGTGTTGTGGGAAGAATGAAGTTTCGTGAGTGATAAAAGTTTGGAAATTATGAAGACCGTAGCTTCATTTTTTTTTTATAGAAAGAGATTTTTCACCAACACCTTTTCTGCTTTTTACTTGATAAAAAGGTACCGGTGTTTTATTTGTTTTAATTGGACAGGAATTAGAATAACAAGCTAAACAGCTGAGTGTTTTCTGTGTGCTTGGCATATACATTTACCGTGAAATCTTTATCAAACCTCACTTAATCAAGTATTCGGATGAAATTTAATTTTATCATAGAGCCCTAAAACACCACCTCATTTTCAAACACATTTGGCAAAACTCCTGGAAACACAAGAACAAGAGATAGAAGATGGAAGAGCCTCTAAGATTTCTCTGCAACACCTTGTAACAAAGCTAAACGAAGACAGAGAAGTCAAAAATGCTGAAATCCTCAGGATAAAGGTAACTGCATGATTTTTCTGCATAAACCTAATCTTTTAAAACAAACAGTATCCAAAATAAATAAGTAAAATAGTATCTCGTGATTACCGATGATACAAAATTCAAAAGGCGCAGAACTAAAGGGTACACGGAAAAGCCTCCCCCTGCTGACTCCACACTCCCTAGGTGAGTGTCCCTGGCGGTTCCCACTGTGGCCAGTTCCCATATGTAACCACATCTGGAAGCGTTTGTTTTTTATGATGGTATCGTACCCGGGCCATACCAGCTACTCTGATCACAGTGCTGCCTGACTTAGATCCTTGCCAGTTTCGTAGCTAAGGCACATGCTCTCAGTAGTTTTAAAATTTGTATTTTTATTATTAGGAATAAGATGGAACATCTTTGGTTTTTCTATTTCTCTGACCTATATCCTTTGCCCGTCTTTTTATTTTTTTATTTTTAAAGATTTAATTTTAAAGATTTTTAAAGATTTTTTATTTATTTATTTGAGAGAGAGAGTGAGAGAGAGAGCACAAGAGGGGGAAGCGGGAGAGGGAGAAGCAGATTCCCAGCTGAGCAGGGAGCCCGATGCAGGACTCGATCCCGGGACTCCAGGATCATGACCTGAGCCGAAGGCAGCCGCTTAACCAACTGAGCCACCCAGGCGCCCCTTTGCCCATCTTCCTATTGTTGGGCTTTTCCTGAATGATTTGTAGGCATTCTTTATATATTAGAGAGATTTGCTTTTGTCTATGATAGTTAAAAATATTCTTGTTTGGGGCACCTGGGTGGCTCAGTCGTTAGGCGTCTGCCTTCGGCTCGGGTCATGATCCCAGGGTCCTGGGATTGAGCCCCGCATCGGGTTCCCTGCTCCGCAGGAAGCCTGCTTCTCCCTCTCTCACTCCCCTGCTTGTGTTCCCTCTCTCGCTGTGTCTCTCTCTGCCAAATAAATAAATAAAATCTTTAAAAAAAAAAAAATTCTTGTTTGCCCTTCTTTTAAACTTCCTTTTGGTTTGGTTTTGGTTTTGGTTTTACCCAGGGACTTGGGGGTACGGTGATTGTATGTGGGGGAGTGTGTTTAGAGGAGTATTGAGGGGCGGGAGGTGTGTGGAGGAGCGCCTGGGTGTGTGGTGTGTGGGTGCGGAGGGGTGTGGGTAGAGCAGGGAGGGTGCTTCGTAGAAGATCGCAGTTAGCTTGTGAAGCCCTTGCCCTGTAGTGAGTTTTTGTTTAGGAACAAAATTAGCTTACTGTAACCAAATGACAGGACATGAAAACAGCACTCTCTTAAGCTTTGATCCTCATGGAGGGGGGGATCATTCCTTGCTTTTTTATTTAGGGCAGCTCTCAGTATGCTGCTATCCCAGGAATGTGGCTGCTACCCAGATTGGCATGATTTTAGGACTCAGGAGAAATTGGGTCAGGTTAAAAGAAATCAAACAATGGACAAGTAGAAGTAAAGGAGAAAGGACACTCCTTGCAGACACGTATTTATTTTTTCTGGATGGTTATGCTCATGATTTTCAAATTAGAGTTCACGTAAGGATTTTGAGTGATGGTCTATGGCACTCAGTTGGACGCTACATTACAACATAGTGATTTGACAGTTCCGTCCATTACGGTGTGCTCACTATGGGTGTAGCTACCATCTGTCACCAGACAATGTTATTACCGTGTTATTGACTATATTCCCTACATCAGTTTTTTTTATTAGAATTTATTAAATAGAATCAAATAGAACATTTACCAAAGTAGAGACTTTTGAACATCTTTTTTCATAAAGAGATATTAATGAATTTTGTGATATTGATAAGAGACTATGTTTAACATACCGTGGGTATGAAAATGAGTCACAGTTCCAGGCCCACAAGAGCTTGTCATAGTCCCCTTTTTATCCAGCGATACCCATGCAGTGTTTTATGCATCGAGGAGCTTAAAATAGGAATATGTGTCTCATGTGTGGCCTTCAGGAGCAAAATCATGCCTCCTACAACATGTTTTCTGAAAAGACATGATTTGATGTCTTATTAGGAGCAGTTGTGTGAAATGGAAAGCCTCCGCACGGAAGCTGAGCAGTTGCGAGAAAGAAACTGGCTCCTGCAAAGTCAGCTGGACGATCTTGAGAGGGAAAAGAACAACAGGTGAGAAAGAGCCACCAGAACTCTGTGGGCTAACTCTTGGCCTGCCTGGGTGTAGTTAGGGGAGAGCGGTTGGAACTGGTTTCCCGGCGTGCACGGTGTTCGGCACTAGTCCAGGGGATGCCCCGTCGGTTGCTTTTGAGTCAGGGCTGATGAGGGGACTGCTTTTTCCAGAACGGGAGAATAAGGCCTTCATGATCTTGCCTACTCTGTTAACCTTTGCATTGTTGTAGAGCTATTGAAATGAATTTCCGGCATGTGAAACATTTGAACCAAACTGTCTACTGCTATTTGACAGAAAAGGGGCGTGGGGTGAGGAAGCTATGACCTCGACAAGACAAGGTTCCAGAGGTCCAGCAGAAAAAGGGAGGATTTCCTACCAGATGATTTTGCTTCATGACCCATGGTCCAGGGAATGCTCGTGCGCAGGAAGGAGCTTTCCAGAGGAGCGCTCCCTTGGGTTTGGGTATCTGTGCATGTGGTTTGCCTTTAGCTACGGCAGTTTTCTAGTTGTATTTGCTAATGGCACAGCCTGGTGTCATGGGCAGTCACACCCGGGCTCTGTCCTATCTCTGACACTTGAAAGTCCTGTGACTTTGGACACAGTTTTTAACTTCTAGTGCCTCCGCTTCCTGAGCCATAAAATGAGGAAAATGATGGCTCTCTCTCACACAGTGTTTTCAAGACCGAAAATAACGTGGATAAAGTGCTGGTTACAGTGCTTGGCTGAAGGGTGTCACTCAGTAAGTGGCAGATACTAGGTATACAGGGTAGAGTTACGATCCTGCCCTTCTGTGAACTTTCTGGAGGGATTCGAGATGAGGGTGGCCTGGAAAAGTATGCAGCAAGTTGAAGTGAATCAGAGGGGGTCTCCATGTGGGATGGAGGCCCTGACTGAATTCAGCTTCCCAGATTCGGGGTGCCTGCTATGCCTACCCCTGCCGGCAGGTCTTGGGCAGACGCGCTCCCCTTCCCCGTCCAGAAGCAGCCCTGAGATGCACTGTCCAAAGCCTAACTGAGACAACGGATGCTTGCGCATCGTAACGGTGGCTGTGCTAACAGCGTACTCCTGAATGCTTCTCTTCACGTGTCAGGGAGCATTGGAGATGCTCAATTTAGTAGCACTACCCTTTCCAGATGATTCTGACGCGGGTAGTCCGCAGTCTGCGCACCTGCTGTCTACATGCTCCACCCCCATGGAAAGAAAAGCACAGTACGTGGTACACTGTCTTTTATCAAGAGCTAGTATGAGCATGGAACATAGAATGTTTTTAGCCCATTTATAAAATCACAATTAAAAACACTCTATTTCATAGCCACATGTCCCTTATAAGAAGCCATACAGAATCTCCTTCCTGAAAGATCAGAGTGGGAGAAAACTGTGGCTCAGGGGTCGGATCAAGCCCACAGCGTGTCTGGTCAAGAAAGTTTTTTTTTTTTTTTAAAGATTTTATTTATTTATTTGAGAGCATGAGAATGGAGAGAGAGAGAGCGTATGAGAGGGGGGAGGGTCAGAGGGAGAAGCAGACTCCCTGCTGAGCAGGGAGCCCGATGCGGGACTCGATCCCGGGACTCCAGGATCATGACCTGAGCCGAGGGCAGTCGCTTAACCAACTGAGCCCCCCAGGCGCCCTGGTCAAGAAAGTTTTATTGGAGCACAATCATGTCCTTTCATTTAAATACTGCATTGATATTACAGCAGCCAAGTGGAATAGCTGTGACAGGGACCCCCCATGACTCCCAAAGCCTAGAATATTTTCTGTCTGGTTCTTGACAGAAAAAGTTTACCCACTTTTGGGTTAGAGCACAGAAAACACTTCTCTAATGGTTTCGGGCGTTTTCCTCACTGAGGTCTCATTACCATTTCTGTCTAGGCTGCCAGATTCATTAAGTGAAAGAAACTACTGGACCTTCTGTTTTCCTTCAAGAAACGATTTTTTGCTCATCAGTGAGAGCTATTTCTAGAGGAGTCTGTGGCATTCAGGCAGGTTCTCCTTGGGGGATGTCCCCCTGGTGCAGGGGTGGCCCACAGAAACTCAAATTTATGATCCTGCCCTCGTCAAGCTCACAGAGATGGACTCCCATTAATGAGATTCACATGATACTGATGCATCGTCCAAAATGTAATTTCCTTTATATAGAGGAGCATTCCTTTTCCATGAAAAGATTTATGTCTGGCGCTCAGGGAGTCCCCTTCCTGGTGTCAACATACATGGGACGCCAGAGTGCCATCAGAAAATTGCCAGCTGACCATGAAATCCAAGCAAAGGGGGCGTTGGGGCTCCATATGGTAGGCTGGCCTGAGGAGCCCTCCCCATACCCAGTGATGCCCCCTCCCAGCTGATCACCAGGCTTCTGGACCGCCTGTCTCAGCCCCCTTTGGCTCACATATGATCTTCATTTGGTACGACTCTTGGCTCCATTTCTATTTTACTTTTCCCCGGGCCTTGATTGGATTTCCCAGCTCTGTTCATCTCAGTTTTGTATGGGAGGCATCCTGAATTCCGGGGAGGTGCCTTATTTCATCCCCATATATCAATCACATTTGTGAACTGTGCTAACTTGACTTAATCACCAGAGTTAGCTTTTCGTTGCATAACTTGGCATTGCTGCGTTACAGCAGATAGGAAAGTGATACTTGAATATGCCTGACTGTGTTTCCCTATCCTCCCTTTCTCATCTCTGTAGTGAACAGAATCATCTAGATCATCAACAGCTGAAGAATGAACAAGAAGAAATGATCAAAGAAAGACTTGCTAAAGTACAACCTTTTTTTTTTTACATTTCTTGTCTGAGAAATGCTTTTCTACTTAGCATCTGTGGTTATAGATTTTAGAAACCATTTTACTCTTGAAATTTCTGTCTCTTCTGTATTCCCACTGTTAAATTTGATATTTACCATCAGTATTTAGACATCGTTGATGAAATAAGAGTGAATTTGTGAATTTGTCTTCGTGTTTCAGCGGTTAGTCTCCTGCCGGCATCCCCACACAGAGTTTTCCATTTAGAATAGAAGCAGGTATAGGGTCCCCGTGGGAGGCCTCATGGGGCGTAGTGTGTGAAGTCTTAAGAGACAGGCACCCCGTTTAGGGGTGCACCGTTGGGGTGTGGAAGAGGATGTTGGTTTAATTGATCTCATTACCATGAGGGAGAGTGGACTGCTTACTATCAATTTTTTTCTTAGCAGTGGTAAAAACTTAAGCCATCTTTTTCTTTTTATCTTATTACAGAATAAATTAGTTGAAGAAATGCTGAAAATGAAAGCAGAGTAAGTGTACTGTTTCGTAATTCAAGTTCTTGTAGGTCTTTTCTTTCTTCTCTAAGGAAAGAAATACTATATCCACAGGTAAGTAACTCCTTTCCTTCTTCTGGTTTCCTCTGATTTAAAACCTTGGGCCTCTTTACATGTGTTCTATAAACAGGATTTTAATTTTTTCATCTAGTTTTCAGATTAATTTATGTAATCTTATAAACTGCCTCATTCTTAGAGGAACAAGATATACTGTATTTTCTGTCAAATTCAAAATATGTAAGCTGGTTGGTATTAAGAAATAAAACGGTCAAACATTAGAAAGATAGTGCACTCTGAATAGATATTCATCCAGAGAAGAGGTCCTCAAACTTTTTTTTTTTAAGATTTTATTTATTTGAGAGAGAGAGAATGAGAGAGAGAGAGAGCATGGAGGGGGGGAGGGTCAGAGGGAGAAGCAGACTCTCTGCTGAGCAGGGAGCCTGATGCAGGACTTGATCCTGGGACTCCGGGATCATGACCTGAGCCGAAGGCAGTCGCCTAACCAACTGAGCCACCTAGGCGCCCTAAACATTTTCACTTATTAAACCTCCTAAAAGAATTTTGAAACACCATATACCCTCGTGCACATTTTTGGAGTTGACTTTATGTCTAAAATTTCTCACTGAAAGTTTACATTGAAGCAAGGAGTGGAAGTTCTTACATACTGAAAATAGTGCCATGTAGGAATAAACTTCTTGGTGTCAGAATGGCCAAATGGTCTTAGGCACAGACTCCAGCACCTGCTTCTCATGGTCCAGACTTCTGGTCTCTGCATGGAGGCGTGGTTTCGGATCCCACTTCTGACACATCTCCAGTTTTGTTCCGGCCATTGTCCTATCAAAAGTCTCACCTTGAACTGGCCATAGAAGTAAAGCTCTGGTGGTGTTCTGTTAAAAGTATCCCACTGACCTGCTACTTTCTATCCATTTCACAATACAGGAACAAATTCCTAAATCTAAAATTGTACATTGTTCCTTTTTCTTTTCAAATTGAGTTTCTGTTCCATACCTACACAGAATTATATCCTAATTTAATATATTGTTTGGGAATTTTTTTTTATTACCCTATCATATAACTGGGCAACAAAAGTATATATACAAATGGGAAGTAATTTGTAAAAGTTTCTTGTGTCGTAAAAGTAATTTGTATTTGTATGGCTGGCTCTAGTGCTGTATTTCTTCTGGATTGAGTTTTCATTACAATTATTATTAATCATGGTGTCCTTAATTTGTAAGTTTTTATGAATTATTATACATAGTAAAATTTAAGTGGAAATGCATCTCCCAGTGCATTTTATCTTCATGCTTTTGCTTCAGTTACTCACTATTCTGTTATACTTAATTCTGGAATGAGACAATATTCAGTACCACCTCTGTTCCTACTTTGTTTTTATAACTGTAAGTGCTGAGAAATCTTACTCACGTAGTTAGTGGCAACAGAAGGAATTTTGTCATGCAGTTATTTGAACTCCATCCAAGTTAGTATGTCAAAAATTACATAGAGATCTGTCATTCTCTCTCTCTTTTTTTTAAGATTTTATTTATTTGACAGAGAGAAAGCGAGAGAACACAAGCAGGGTGGGCAGCAGAGGGAGAGGGAGAAGCAGGCTCCCCGCTGAGCAAGGAGCCCGATGCAGGGCTCCCTCCCAGGTTCCTGGGATCACGACCTGAGCCAAAGGCAGACGTTCAACCGACTGAGCCCCCCATTAAAAAGAACAAAAATTCTTTTTAATGATCAGCTGACAAAGACCACAGATTCTGTAAAAAGATTTGTTAGCCAGTCATTTGCTTTATAGCATCAAAGAGTATAGATGTGGAACAGCTTGTTCCATACTTTGCTCTACACATGAGCAGTTTAGGGACTGCCTCCCAGACAGTTAGTCACTGTAGAGCTAGGACAGAAATGTGGATCACTTACAGGATCTATGAGAATCCAGCTGTACAGTTTGTAGAATTGCAGCTATTTTAGAAATAATAGCCATTTTAGATTTTCCAGCAAAAAGAATAAAAGCTAAGTTGGCCTGTAATTTATTTCATAATCTAGGAACCAAGAGTCTCCAGTGATACACTGCCCTAGAAGTTACAGGACCTCACTCTGTGGGCAAGGGAAGCACACACTAGAAAGTGGCACACCCAGTTTCATCGGGCCCAGCCCACAGCAGTGATTCTCACCATAATGTTATCTATTTGTGCATGTGAGGATGCTTTAAAAAGCTACCAGGAGGTGTGCCCGGGTGGCTCAGTCGTTAAGCGTCTGCCTTCTGCTCAGGTCGTGATCCCAGGGTTCCGGGATCGAGCCCCGCATCGGGCTCCCTGCTCAGCCGGAAGCCTGCTTCTCCCTCTCCCACTCCCCCGCTTGTGTTCCCTCTCTTGCTGTCTCTCTCTGTCAAATAAATAAATAAAATCTTAAAAAAAAAGGAGTTCCTGGTAAGGAACTGAATTCTATGCTAACTGGTGTAGGTAGGAGATGCTTAATTTCATATCACAAGAGGTCTGGAGGTGCACTGACTCAATGATGCCATCAAGGACCCATACCTTTCCCATTCTTTGACTTTCGGCACTCTTGCTTGTGGCCTCTTGGCCACAAGATGGCTGCCATAGCCCCAAATGTCATAAACAAGAGGATCACAGCTTGTAATGAGGTGGGTTCAAAAGGGCTTTCTTTTGTCAGGGGAGAAAAAAAACTCCTACTAGCCCCCAAGAATCGGCCTGTGCTTCATGGTCAGAATTAACACACCTTCAGGTAAGTGGAAGAAACCAGTATCTGGCAGTAGGGTAGAGAAACCAGGCTTAGCCTAGACCAGTTTAGTTTTTACCATCACTTGGGAACTGGGTGTGCTTCTCCTTTTTTTTCCTTTTCCCCCCCAAAGAAAATGAGTTTTTATGGGTAAGCAGCAGCAGTGCCACAGAAATTTCATCAAACTGAAGCAAAGTACACAAGACACATGCAGAACAGCTCCAAGTGAATCAGGGAGAACATCAGTGCCTACTCCCCATGCTGTTCTTCTGAGGTTCCACGGAATGTAGTCTGAAAACACTGCTCCTGAAATAAGCTTGCCTTAAATGGCGTATTAAATTTTGAGTATGATGTCATAAAAAATAATCATTCTATTCCATATGCATAAAAATGCAGTAAAAAGGGGCGCCTGGGTGGCTCAGATGGTTAAGCGTCTGCCTTCGGCTCAGGTCATGATCCCAGGGTCCTGGGATCGAGTCCCGCATCAGGCTCTCTGCTTCTTGGGAGCCTGCTTCTCCCTCTGCCTCTCTCTCTCTGTCTCTCATGAATAAATAAATAAAAATCTTTAAAAAAAAAAAAATGCAGTAAAAAGTACTTCTTTCTTTTGGACAGCTTATAGGATTCACACAATTTTATTAAAATAGTGCATTTCTATGTAATTCCATAATAACTTTGTTCCTCATTTTTCTTTTCAATTGACAGTTGTAGAGTGTATGAATTTTGAATAGCACATCCTTGAAGAAATGACTGGTGTCCTATGGTCTGAGAACCAGTTTTTGAAATCCAAAAGAATGAAGATATGGGGCATTGAATAAACTATGCAGACTATAATAATACTTAAGTTACATTTGCTCCAAAGGAGCCAGATCCAGAAGTTTCCATTCTAAATTTTTATTATTTAAAAAATGGTTTGAGGAGTTTTCCAAAATGAAAGTCTTGGATAAAATAACAAAAGAAGCCTATCTGCATCCTTTGCCAAATCTCCCTATGCCGTCACTAGGGGAGGGCTGAATATTTGTGATGCTTTCAAATCAAAATTCTGGGCTTGGGTGAATAATGTTTCATTTGAATACTGTTGTAATTATGTTCCTTTGGAATCCCACAAAATGCTATTTGTTGTTACAGCCTAGAAGAAGTCCAGAGTACCCTTCAGAACAAAGAGATGGACTGCCTTAGAATGGCTGAGGAAGTCGAGCGAACCAGAACTTTGGAATCTAAAGCGTTCCAAGAAAAGGAACAGCTGAGATCAAAGCTGGAAGAACTGTATGAGGAAAAGGAGAGAATATTCCAGGTGCGTTTGTGTATTGGTTGTTTTCATGTGCTTAGGACATGTCTGGGAGGGGGTATCCATGGTTTAGAGTCACTCTGGCATGCGCAGGGATGAATGGCCATGAAAGCCGGGAACCTGGGCTCTCTGGCACCCAGGTAGTTGGCCAAGTAGTTGACCTACTTCGTGCTCTTGGGAGGCACGAAATAATGTGATTGTAAAAGCAAAATTAAGAGCAGCTCATTTCCCCCTCCCTGGATTGATTTGCCTGCAGGAGATGGAAATGTTAAGGAAGCAGGTGGAGTGTCTTGCTGAGGAAAATGGGAAGTTGGTCGGTCACCAAAACCTGCATCAGAAGATTCAGTACGTCGTGCGGCTGAAGAAGGAGAATGTCAGGCTCGCTGAGGTAAGCTCTGAAAAGTACTCTAAATAAACTCAGCCTGGTCTTAGAATGATTGTTTAAAGTTTAATTTAATCATCAAATCACTCAAATGCCTTCTTTGGGGAACTTAATGAACTAAAAAAATATATATCAGTCCTTATTATTAAAAGGATAATTTAGTCCGTTGTCAGGCTCTCACGTAATCAGATTCTTGTTTAATGTTATAAATCATTTACAAATTGTAGTCTTAATTTGAAATATAAACTTGATGAAACTGTAAGCATTTGAGCCTTAATTTTTTTTTCTTTTCCTTTTTTTAAAATTTACTTCTCAGGAGACAGAAAAGTTGCGTGCTGAAAATGTATTTTTAAAAGAAAAGAAAAGGAACGAATCGTAAGGCTCTTGGTCAACTACCTACCTAGGCATCACCTTTCTGGAGAATTTCTTTCCTCTTGCAAAAGTAAGCCCTACCCTTGCACATCTGACAAAGCTGAATCGAGGAGCGTAATTACTAACTGTGTATGTGGCACTGGGGGCTGACCTTCCAGTTTCTGATGAATGTTCTGCATCCATACTCACCCTGTGGCAGTTGGCAGTGTACTGTTTCGAAGTTACCATCCCATTTCAATGCTTTCAACTCTAAATACTGGGAAAACCTTTTGCCTTTTTAAAATAAAAAACCGTAGCTAAGGTTTACAGTGGATGTTGGCCAGGTTATTTTTTCCTTAGATACTATCTTCCATAATCTCCTCTGAGTCTTACAGCAGCAGCTCTAACGATACGTACTGGTTTCAAAACTCGCCATGACGTTAATCCTACTGAGTAGCATGTACGAAAGGCAAACTCGTTAATATAGATTATTTTTGTATCCTTACTTTCAGTATTCTGAGCATTTTTTTATGACTGTAAATATGGCCATTTTTTCAAAATGTAATAAAATCCTTTAAAAATGAACAGTTTAATCAAGTGATTTACATTGTTCACTTGGCAGAGCCAGATTAAAGACATGTCCATTCACCATATACTTAATGAGCACCTGTTATATGCCCTGGTCATCCGTGAACAAAGCAAACAAAATCTCCTGCCCTCGAGGAACTTCTGTGTGTCACCACTTCATTCCTTTTCATTGCAAATCATATTCCATTGTGCGGAGATGCCACATTTGATTTACTTACCATTTGATGGACATTTGAGCTATTGGCAGTTTGGGGGCTATTATGAATAATGTTGCTGTAAATTTTTGTGTGCCAGTCTTGCTGGGGACCTGTGTTTCCTGTGGCTCCTAGATACTCCTAGATACCTAGGAGTGGAGTTGCTGGTAAGCTTGTGTTTAACTTTCTAAGATCTGCCTCCCCTTTCCAGATGCACTGTTTGGTTTCACCCTCCATGTTCCCACCAGCAAGGAGTTCAGCTTCTCCATATCCTCCTCAGCTCCTGTTACTGCCAGATGTTTTAGTGTAGTCATCCCAGAGCTTGCGTTGTGGCTCATCACTGACATTCTCCTAAGGCCTAATGATACCGAGCATTTTTTACACGTAATAGAACACTATACGCAGCAATAAAAAGAGGCAACATGGATGAACCTCAACAACAACAACAAAAAAGTGGAAGAAGCCAGGCCCAAAAGACCACATACCTGTATGATCCCATTTATGTGAAATGTCCAGAAAGGGCAAATTATAGAGATAGAAAGCAAATCCTCGGTGGCTGGTGGCTGGGGATGGGAGCGAGTGACCATAAGGGCACGATGGGAACTTTTTTGATGTGGTGGAAATGTGTTGGTTTGTGGTGATGATTGCACACAGTTAGCTCTATAAGTCTTCTAAAAATTAAACTCTCTTCAAAATGGCTTCATTTTATGGGTCATAAATTATACCTCAATAAAGCTGAGGAAAAACAATTTTAAAAATTAATACACAGTTGAATTCCCAAAGAGTAATAGTCAATCCCTAAGAACCAGAAACAAAAAAAGGGAACTAAAAATCAGTGTAGGAGGCACCTGGCAGGCTTGATGGTGGAGTGTGGGACTCTTGGTCTCGGGGTTGTGAGTTCAAGCCCCATGTTGGGTGTAGATCTTAAAAAAATAAAATAAAATTCAGCATATAGAACATAGAAACTGAGATCGCCCTGGAGGTGGGAGAAGGGTTGGAACACTGAAGCTGGTACTAAAGAGGCTTGGTTGGGTCTTACCCACCTTTGGGAGTGTCTGGGGGCTGCCAGAACAAATGACCACAAACTGGGGGGCTAAAAGCAATTCTCTCACAGTTTCTGGAGGCTAGAAGTCCAGATTCAAGGTGTCAGCAAGGGCATTCTGAGGGCTCCAGGGAGCGTCTGTTCCATGCCTTTCTCTTAGCTTGGGGTACCCACAGCAGTCCTTGGCGGTCCTGGGCGTGTAGATGCATCACTCCAGTCTGCCTCCGTTGTCACGTGGCCTTCTCCCTGTGTCTCTGTCTCCTGGAAGAACACTAGTCAGATTAGGGCTCACGCTAATGACTTCTTAATTTGGTTACATCTGCAGTAAGGTCATATTCACAGGTGTGGAGGATTAGTACTTAAACATATCTGTTTTGGGGGGACACAATTCAACCTATAAATAGCAGTTATCAGGGCTATCCATGCTTTAATTTGAGCCACAAAACCACCCTGTGAGAGAGAGTGGCAAGGAAGGACTTCCACGAAAACTTCCGGAACGGGAAAAAAAAAATGCTGCTCAACAGTTCAGTGTGAAATCATACTAAAAACGTCCGATACAGATTATGTAAACTATTTTTTAACGTGTGCTATATATAAAACTCTGCCTAGACAGAAAGTACTCTAATAATGATTTTCCTGGAGAGAAGTAGTCCCAACACTTCTCTTGGAAAGACATGTACTACTTTTTACACACATTTTAAACACTGAAGTGCATAGGAAATGGGAAGTAATGTTAGTCCTGGGTATCTGAGCAGAGTGATTTTGGTGACATATTTTCTAAATCCTACAGTGAGCGCGTATCCATCTGGGCATTTTGATTGGTCAGAGGCCCTCACCGGAGCCCGCCTCCTGGCCGAGTGGGGAGGTCTCTGGCGCCCTCTGCTGAGGCGTCTTTCCACTTGGCGCCTCCCGAACTGGAAGGTGCAGGTGAATCCCCAGCGGGTCTTGTTGGAATGCAGATTCTGATCAATGGGTGCCGGGCGGGCCCGGGATTCGGCATTTTTAACAAATTCCTGGGGAAAGCGGATGCTGGGCCGCACTCAGCGGCAAAGACTGAAACGGCCAGGTCACGGATAGTTATTCTACAGCAGCAACCACAGCGGCACGGCCGCGGCTTCCGACGCCAGCCCCGGACGGCTCCCGGGTAGACCGAAGCCCAACGCCGCAGGCGGCCCGCTGCCCCGCGGAGGCCCCCGGGGCGCAGCTCCGCCCCCGGCCCCGCCCCCCGGAGGCCCTCGCCGCGCCCGAATTGGCCTCTCCGCTCACGTGGGCGCCGCGTCACGTGGGGCCGCCGCCCAATCGCGGCGCGCGCGCTGTCCCGCTGGTGGCGGGTGCGCCGGGCGCGGGGAGAGGTGGCGGCGGGCACCATGACCGAGAGGCCGCAGTCCCCCGGCGGCGCCGTATGCCCGGCCGCGTACCCCGACGCCCCCGCGGAATTCCCCCCGCACCTGCAGGCCGGCGCGATGCGGCGCCGCTTCTGGGGTGTATTCAACTGCCTGTGCGCCGGCGCGTTCGGGGCCCTGGCCGCCGCCTCCGCCAAGCTGGCCTTCGGCAGCGAGGTCGAGCCCGGGGCGCCTCTGCGGCCGGCGGGCGGGTGGGCCCGGGCGGAGGAGGGGCGCTGCGGGGCCCGCGAGGCTCCGGGAGGGTTGGGGTTGGGGGCGCAGGGCGAAGCCTCACGCCCGCCGGTCTGTTCGCCCGGTCCGCGGCCGGGCGCTGCAGTCAGCTGGGGCGGGAGAGCATCCCTGCATTCTAAATCCCGTCAAATCCTCGTCCAGTGTAGGCGGTAAGAGACCTAAGCCTCTTCCCTACCAGGGACCTACAGTCTGTCCTCCGATTGGGCTAGTTCGCTTTCCTGCATCCACTCTCTACCTTTCATTTTAAGCCCCTTATGCCTGAACATGTCTCTGCACGTGACTCTTAAGGTGAGAAGCCTTTGCTCCGTAATTAACGAGTGTTTTGACCCGAATACCCTGCTGCCAGGAAAGTTGGGAGTTTGGGACACGTAGGTGTAAGAGAGGACAGCAGGAAGCCTGCTTCTCGCTCTCCCACTCCCCCTGCTTGTGTTCTTGCTCTCGCTCTCTGTCAAATAAATAAATAAAATCTTTAAAAAAAAAAAAAAAAAGGACAGAGAAGCATGCTGGACACCCCGCCCCCACCCCCTTGCTGAGAACTCCTAAACGGCCTCCACACGTCTGCTGAAGTGGACCCCTGCCCCTCCCATCCCGAGTGGTAGGCCAGTGTCTGCTGCCCGAGGGGTTTCACTGCCCCAGCACCCAGGGTTAGTTCCTGACCTGGACGGACAGTGGTCCATGCGGGTAAACCTGTTTAGGGCTAATCCAGTGGGAACCACCATGCTTGAGATTAGTGCCCTGTTGGGTGTAATTCTTGAAGTGCTCCGAAGGAAGATGAGTAACTCTGAACCATGAGGCTTCCTAGTCTGGGTAGTTGTGCACCAGGCCTTCATAACTACATAAGCAGGTTGCCACTGGTTCATACAGTGCTTTTGTGAAAATTCTGCAAAGACACCCTTTCCTTTAAAAAAAAAAAAAGATTTTATTTATTTATTTGACAGAGAGCACAAGTAGGCAGGGCAGCAGGCAGAGGGAGAGGGAGAAGCAGGCTCCCTGCTGAGCAGAGAGCCCCGATGCGATGTGAGGCCTGATCGCAGGACCCCAGGATCACGACCTGAGCCAAAGGCAGATGCTTAACAGACTAAGCCACTCAGGCGCCCCAAGACACCCTTTCCTTATGACCCTGGAAAGAAAGAAGAGTATGAGGGGCGCTTGGCTGGCTCAGTCAGTAGAGCATGCACCTCTTGGTCTCTGGGTTGTGAGTCCGAGCCCCACATTGGGTGTAGAGATTACTTAAAAATAAAATCTTAAAAAAAAAAAAGTATGCTGTTTAGATGGTCACCCCAGAGGAGCGAGCTCTGTCTGCAAGCAGGTTTCTAACTCAAAACCAAGCAAGGGGTCTGCATGTTGAGTAGGAGGCTTAAGATCCTTTCCTTTCCAGGCTCTCACCTTTAAAAAAAAAGAAAGAAAGAAAGAAAAGCGGTGCCTGGGTGGCTCAGTTGGTTAAGCGTCTACCTTCGGCTCAGGTCATGATCCCGGAGTCCCGGGATCGAGCCCCGCATTGGGCTCCCTGCTCAGCAGGGAGTCTGCTTCTCCCTCTCCCTCTGCTGCTTCCCCTCGTGCTTTCTCTCTCTCTCTCAAATAAATAAATAAAATCTTAAAAAAAAAGAAAAGAAAAAGGCTGCAAGTACTCCAAGTGATGCCTGGGATCACTAGTCAAGTAGAGGGGGCGGTTCCCTGAGCAGGGCTGTGTCCTGGTTAAGAGCATGGAGCCACTGCCTGGGTTTGAATCCTGGTGGCTCCCACAGGTTATAGGCACTTCAAGCAAGTTACTAATTTAGGCTCCTTATCTGTAAAGTGAAGTTAAGGAATAAATGAGAATGCACTTAAAACACCTGGGCACAGGGCCTGGCACAGAGTAAAAACTCCAGAATGCCCAGCAGGACTGGCCTGAGTGTCCGGTAGCCTGCACGGGGTGGGAGGAAGCTTGGCGAATTCACGCTTTACCTGATCCCCCGGAAGTGAGGACTCTGACCCTGATTTGCTCACACTACATACTGACTAATAACTGCTTGCCCTCCGGCACTGATCCTCGAAACCAGTAAGGGACTGGTGTTCTAAACAAAGTACTGGTTACGGATTAGCATTTTGCTCTGCCCCAGGGCACATGGCCAGCAAGACAGTCAAATAAGTCTCAGTTTATTTCAGCTGTAAAATGGGTGTGCTGAGCACAGGGTTAGGTGAAGTCCTGTGCAGGAAAGCTCTGAGGAGCTGTGGTGGGGTCTCAGTAGGGGCCCGGCTGCTGGTGATCAGGCCCCTCTGTGTGCTGTGAGGGGGGCCGCAGGTCCGCCGTGGCTGAGCGTGGACGCAGTGACGCTTTCTCCCGCAGGTGAACATGGGCTTCTGCATCTTGGGAGTCATTGTGATGGCGACTACCAATTCTCTGATGTGGACATTCTTTAGCCGGGGCCTCAGTTTCTCCATGTCTTCAGCCATTGCATCAGTCACAGTGACGTTTTCAAACATCCTCAGCTCGGTGAGTGGCCTGAGGGTACAGTCCCCCTGTCCCAAAGCTGGGTTCTGGGTGAGTTGGGGAACTCTCGCCCTCCCAGACAGGAGCTGACGCAGAGATTGGGCTGTGGCTTGACCCCTGGGGGCTGCTCCTCTAATCTCAAACTTGGCCGAACTCTCAAGCTAGCTGGGGATGAAGTCCAACTGTAAAAAAGCCTACCTGCATGCTGCCCTTCCAGGCTGCCGCCCTCATTCTGAAGTCTCGGCCACCTCTGTGCTAGCTGGACGCCTAGGGCTCTGTGAACTTGAGCGTGAGACGTGGAGGGGGGCTGCTCTTTCCTCTGATAGCCTGATGTCAGCCAGGCAGGGCTGAGCACAGTCGGTCCTGCCGTCGAGGGAGGGAGGACTTGGCCGGCCGGTTTGGATCAGCAAACACCAGGCGCCCGCTGTGTGCTGGGCTTTAGCAGCTGGCCTCTGCTGGGCTTTCTTGTGCACTTCGCTCGGGGCCGGGGCTGTGAGGAAGGTACCCTCCTCCCCTCTCCAGGTGAGCCAGACATGAATAGTGACTTGCGGAAGGTGACAGCTGGGTTTCAGGCCCCCGACTTCCAGCTCCAGACCTTTCCTCCTGCCCCAGGAGGGCCGTCAGCCCCCAGGGGAGTGAGGTGGTGCCTCCTCGCCGCGCTCGAGTCCTGCGGGCAGGTGTGGACGTGGCCTCACTGTGGTCTCTGTCCCGCAGGCCTTCCTGGGCTTTGTGTTGTATGGAGAGTGCCAGGAGGTTTTGTGGTGGGGAGGCGTGTTCCTCATCCTCTGCGGCCTCAGCCTGATCCACAGGAAGCTGCCGCCCAGCGGGAAGGACCCCGAATACAAGCAGAAGTAGCGGCAGGTGGAGAGACAGAGTGGCAGCCCAGGCGCAGGATGGCGTGTGGGGACCACCTCCCAGGGCCTTCTGAGCATCAGCCGGAGGGAGATGCCGCCGAGGGAGACGGGCCTCTGACCCAGCAGCTGCCCCTTCTGGAAGGGGAGGGACAGGCGCACTCGTGTCCAGCCTGAAGCCTTCTCGAGACGCCTGCGCGGTGCTTTCGATTCTCACGCCCCTGGGCCCGCCCGGTGCCCCTTGGCAGATGCTGGAGACCCTGGGGTCAGTCTGCTGGGCGAACGGCCTTGAGACCGCGCTGTGATTGCAGTCCTGTGGCCGAACAGAGGCCCGTCCCGGGACACGGGGGTGGGTTCTGGTGGAGCTTTCCGACACCTCCACGCGGCTGTACCGGCGTATCTGCATCAAGCTTCTGCAGTTCGGCAAGGGAAGGGAAACCGGATTAATAGATCTGTTGGTTTGTAAGTTAAAAGGAGCAGGTGTGGAATCCTGATGCTGTCCTACTTTTTTTTTTCCCCTTTCCAAATTTTCTGGAGTAAGAGGGGGCAGCCCATGGAATGGAATTGAGAGCCGTCCTCGCCCCCCGGGGCCTGGGGCTCAGCTGCTGTCCCGCCTGCCAAGCTCATAGTGCGCGCGGTTCCTTCCTTGATTCCACCCAGGCCGGCGCTCTTCAGTTTCAGCAGCGTCTGTGCATTTTCTTGGTACGCAAGGAGGAAGGCTTGACCTCACCACTTTGGGGACCTAGTTTTGTTTTACTTGGTGGGAAAGGAAACCAGCCCAGAGGCCGCTCTCACCCCCTCATTTCCCCTGTAGGCCTCGCTGCCCTTTGATTTTCTTTCGCGGATCCCTGTGACATTTTTGTATCTTACGCAGTGTGAATGTTCCAAGTGGTCTGTGTGCTGCCTGCACGTTCCCTCCCTCGTGTGGGGCTTCAGGTCCCTGGGGGGGGGCTCCCCTGGACGTCCCAGCGCCCTCTCAGCTCTCCCCGAGGCTGACCGCCTCCATGTCTTCTTCAGACACTCCCTGCAGTAGAGAGGGACTTGGTGGCCAGTAGGCAGTCGGGGGGAGGTGGGGGGACAAGGGCGGTGTCCAGGCTGCCCCTCCTCCCTGACCATGTAGCACCTCCACTGCCCTCCTCTATTACTCATTGCACAGCTGACGGATGAGCTTCCGAAAACTGTTCCATGGCTCCTACTGAATGGGATCTGGCCTTACCCACCTCTCCAACTTCTCTCTCGCTGCCTCCTTAATACCCCCGCACCCACCACGCTTGAGTTACCCCCCACACTTGCCTCTCAATAGTTCTCGAGTCTGGTACGTCCAGTCCTGCCTCCATGCTTGGTGTTTTTTTGCAGGAATAGGTAAGCCCATTCTAAGATTCATAGGAACCCTCAAGGGGCCCCTGAATAGGCAAAACAATCTTGAGAAAGAGCAATGTCAGAGGAATTACGCATCCTGATTCCAAAACTTACTGCAAAGCTACGTAACGAAAACAGTATAGTTCTGGCTTACAGACATGAACCGATGGTACAGAACAGAGAACCCAAGCCCTTTGAGAAGAGTGTTGAGACCATTCAGTGGGAAAGGGCATCTTTTCAACAGCCTGTGCTGGAGAAACTGGATATCTGTATGCAGATAAAAGAATGAAGTTGGACCCTTACCTTTCACCATACAGAAAACGAACTCAAAACAAACCAAAGACCTAAAATTGTAAGAACTAAAACTATACACTCTTAGAAGAAAACCAAGGAAAAGCTACATGATGTTGGATTTGGCAATGATTTTTTGACACCTAAAGTACAGGCAGCAAGAGAGAAATAAATTGGGCCTCATCAAAATTAAGAACTTTTGGGGCACTTGGATGGCTCAGTCGTTAAGTGTCTGCCTTCGGCTCAGGTCATGATCCCAGGGTCCTGGGATCGAGCCTCTCATCAGGCTCTCTGCTCCGTGGGAGGCCTGCTTCTCCCTCTCCACTCCCCCTTCTTGTGTTCCTTCTCTCGCTGTGTCTCTCTCTGTCAAATAAATAAAATCTTTAAAAAAAAAAATTAAGAACTTTTGTGCATCACATGGCGCCATCGAGAGAGTGAATACATAACCTACAGAATGGAAGATATTTTGCAAACCATAGATCTGAAAAGGGATTAATATCCAGAATATATAAAGAACTTCTACAATTCACCAACAAAAAATTCTTCTTCTTTTTTTTTTTTTAAAGATTTTATTTATTGATTGATGAGAGACAGAGAGACAGAGAGAGAGAAGCAGAGGGAGAAGCAGGCTCCCAAGGAGCAGGGAGCCTGATGCGGGACTCGATCCCAGGACCCTGAGATCATGACCTGAGCCAAAGGCAGACGCTTAACCATCTGAGCCACCCAGGCGCCCTCACCAACAAAAAATTCAACTTAAAAGCAGGCAAAGGACATGAACAGACATTTCTCCGAAGAAGATACACAGATGGCCAAGAAGCACGTGCAAGATGCTCAGCATTGCTGGTCATTAGGGAAGTGCAAATCTAAACCACAATGAGATAGCACCTCATGCCTATTAGGCTACTATCTATAGTAGGATACTAGCCTATACGGCTACTATCAACACAAACCAAACCACAGAAAATGACAGGTACTGGTGAGAGTGGAGAAACTGGAGCCCTTGTGCGTTGCTGGCGGCAATGTAAAATGGCACAGCCATGGGGGAAAACAGTTTGGCAGATGGACAAAAAGCTAAACCATCCTATGAGTGCAGCGGTTCCAGTTCTAGGTGTATACCCCAAATAATTGAAAGCAGAGAGTCAAACAGATGCTTGTATACCGGTGTTCATAGCAACGTTATTTACAATGACCAGAAGGTGGAGACATTCTGGATAAACAGAACGTGGTAATATACATAGAATAGGTTATACAGCCTTAAAAAGGAATGAAGATCTAACACACAGGCTACAGAGATGAACCTTGAAAACGTTTTGCTAGTTAAATAAGCCAGACACAAAATGACAAATATTGTATGATCCCACTTATATGAGATACCAAGGAGAGGCAAATTCATAGAGACAGAAAGTAGGAGGGGGGTTGCTCAGGGACCGGGAGGAGGGGAATGGGGGAGTTAGTGTTTAATGGGGACAGAGTTCCGGTTTAGGGCAGTAAGGTTCTGGAGGTGGATAAGTAGTGATTGTTGCACAACATTGTGAATGTATTTAATGCCATTGAATTGTCACTTAAAACTGGTAAATTTTTTTTTTTTTTAAGATTTTATTTATTCATTTGACAGAGAGAGAGAGACAGCGAGAGAGGGAACACAAGCAGGGGGAGTGGGAGAGGGAGAAGCAGGCTTCCCGCCGAGCCAGGAGCCCGATGCGGGACTCGATCCCGGGACTCCAGGATCATGACCCGAGCCGAAGGCAGTCGCCCAACCAACTGAGCCACCCAGGCGCCCCTAAAACTGGTAAATTTTATGTCATAATTGTATATATCCACACATAAATTGTATTTATCCACAATTGAAAACCAAACCAAACCGAGAAAAGAGGGAATGGCAGGAAGAGGGATTGGAGACAGCTAGTGGTGAAGACTCTTTCAACGAGTTTTCCTACAAAGGGGCAGTAGGTGGCAGAGAAGATGGGGACAGGAGAGGGGGTTTTATTTTATTTCTGGTTGTGAGAGGAGAAATAGCATATTTACGTAGGCTAATGGCAGTGAACTATTAGTGGGGAGACTGAAGGTGCAGGGAAAGGGGCTGTTCAGAGCCCTGAGCTGGGGCCGGTGCACACGTGAGGGTTGGCTTTAGCAAAGGATGCAGACATCTCACTCTCCAAGAGGTCAGGACTTTGGTCTGTGGGCGGAGCGCCAGGTAAGGTGGCTGGATGTGGTTGGAGGGGCTCGTAGAAGTTCTTTTCTTGAAGTTCCTCAAACTTCAAATCATGAAGAAAAGACAATACACCTTAAAAGAAAATTGGGCAAAGCACATGAGTTGATCATTCATAGAAGAGGAAGCTTAGGGGACTCCTGGATGGCTCAGTCGGTGAAGCATCTGCCTTTGGATCAGGTCATGATGCCAGGGTCCTGGGATCGAGCCCCGCATTGGGCTCCCTGCTCAGCGGGGAGCCTGCTCCTTCTTCTTCTACCCCTACCTCCTGCTCATGCTCTCTCTCTCTCTCTCAAATAAATAAGATCTTTAAAAAAAAAAAAAAAGGAATTGCGAAGGATGAAATTCTGAAATTTCACGTATTTCCGATGTGGTTTATATCTCTCACTCCATTTGTCCTGACCATTTATCCACTGGGCAGCCTAGAAGAAATCAAGCCCTTTCTGGGGGGACAGCTGCATGTCATAATCAAACCGTCTTCCTAAGGTGTGCGGACCAGGAAGGAGGAAGAGGAGGGACAGAGAGGCGTTGTTGCAAACTGCAAAGGCCCTAGAACGCCGATTGTACCCCGACACCCCTTGGGGGTCCTGAGTCGTCTGAGCTGGCAGGGGCACGCGGGGTCCCTGGGATGAGCCCTCCCCAACCGGCAGGAACACAGCGTCGGCCTACAGAGCCTCTCAGCAGCTGGATTTCCAGTGGCCCCATCAGGCGACAGGCTCTCTCCCGCGGGCACCTGTTCAGTGACCCAGAAGGTCCAGCCCAGCATCTTTGTACCCATTTTCGTAGCTCAGGGGCTGCGCGGAGTGGTGTCCGAAATCCGCATCAGGCCTGAGCCCAAGTCCCGTCTGCCACGCCTGAGCTGTGCGGCTGGCCAGTCCGAAGATTCTCGTCACTGACTTCCTGAAGAAGGAGCACGCCATTCCTCACCTCACTTTGGCGCTCCAGACCATCAAACGTGAGGTCCGGCAAGGGCCGGTGTTTCACCGGCGGCCGCACCCGGTCCGGCCCGGTGCTCGGGGACAGCCTGACCCCGCCCAGGGCGCGGTGCCGCGGAGCCCTGCTCGTGGGGCCTGTCTCCCCGTCTGTCATGGGGGAATGATGTGAGCACATGAGGACGGAATGGGGGGCGGCCCTCCATCCTCAGACGCCCCGGGGGCCTTAGCCAGGAGCAGGGTGTGGCTGGGAGGGGCCGGAGCAGGGAGAGGCGACAGCGGGGCAGGCGGAGAGCCGTCGGGATGAATCACGGGGCTGAGGCAGGCTGACACCATAGCTGGCTGGAGGCAAGCCAGGAGGGGTGATTAAAAATACCCCACTTCCGATGCAAAGATAATAGGAAATGGCTCATCCGCAGCTCACGGTTAGGTAAATACATGTGCGCAAGGACCATCGGGGAAAGAGACAGAAAAATCTATTCGATCGTGTGACAGGCAGCGGGATAATGGGGATGCTCTTGCTGCTTTAATGTTGTGTTTGAGTTTTAAAAATAGATCTTTACAAGAGGATATATTTTGCCCCTGCCTGGCAGACAGCTCTTTTCGCTCCTTCCCCGAGGGAGGGTGTAGGGTCTCCTCAAATGTGCGGGTGGAGGCTACCGTCCGGAGAGTCTCTATTCCCTTTGGCCACGATGAAATAAGCACCTACTGTGTGCCGTGCTGGGGGTCCCCTGCTCAGCCCAGAGGACCAGGACCTCAGTGCCCCTGACTTGAGGGGCTGTATAGTGTCCCTGGGTATGGGCGCATTCCTCCCATAAATATTTCCTGAGCACCTAATACGTAACCTTGTATCACTCACTCAGCAAATACCTGCTGTCTACCTAGTGCCTCGGAGCCCCCAGCTCTGGGAACGCAGACGTAAGGCCAAGGCCAAGGCCGTCCAGCTCTCCTACACCTGCCTCTTCTAGTGGAGGGAGCAGGACATGAATACAGGGTAATGTCAGACAAGGACTCGTGCGCCGAAGAGACCGAAGCCCAAGGGTCCCCTGGCGGGAGAGACAGCAGCAGGTCAGGTGGGGCTGAATCGGCTGGGGCGGGGGGCCTTCCCTGGGAGACCCCCCAGCCCAGGCAGACCCGAGAGCAGCGGCCCTGGTCGGGGACGCAGCGAGCGCAAGGGCCCCCAGGGAGGCAACGCCGGCCACCCAGTGGTGTCCTCTGGGGACCAGAGACCTGGTCATTCCCGGGAGATGTGAGGGGAGGGTGGGCGGGCTGGAGACACCTCCCCGAGGGCCCTATGCAGGCAGCAGAAGGGGTTGGATTTGATCCCAGGAGCAACAGGGAGTCCCCGGAGGTCAGAACATAACCTAATCAATGGTTTTCTTTTTTAAGATTTTATTTATTTTATTATTCTTTAAAAAAGATTTTATTTATTTTACAGAGAGAGACACAGCGAGAGAGGGAACACAAGCAGGGGGAGTGGGAGAGGGAGAAGCAGGCTTTCCGCGGAGCAGGGAGCCCGATGCGGGGCTCGATCCCAGGACCTTGTGATCATGACCTGAGCCGAAGGCAGACGCTTAACGACTGAGCCACCCAGGCGCCCCCTAAGATTTTATTTTTAAGTAACCTCTACACCCCATGTGGGCTCGAACTCACACCCCTGAGATCAAGAGTCACATGCTCTGCCAACTGAGCCGGCCAGATGCCCCGAACCAATGATTTTAAAAAGGGCCTCCGAGGGGCCCCTGGGTGACTCAGTCGGTTAAGCTTCCTGCCTACGGCTCAGGTCATGATCCCAGGGTCCTGGGGTCGAGCCCCGTGTAGGGCTCCCCGCTCTGTGGGGAGTCTGCTTCTCCCTCTCCCTCTGCCCCTCTGACCCTACCCACCCCCACTCATGCTCTCTCTCTCAAATAAATAAACAAAACCTTAAGAAATAAAAAAATAAACCAAAAGGGTCTCCGAGAGCTGGCAGGGACTGCAGTGACGTCACCCAGGGCGGAGGCCGCAGGCTTCTGGTAACCTAATCTCAGAAGTGAGATCGCAGCACTTTTCCTGCACTGTTTTTTAGAAGCGAGTCACCAGGTCTGGCCGGCCCTCTAGGAGAGGGGGTTCCACAAGGCAGGAGGTAGGTGTCACTGGGGCCCATCCGAGAGGCTGCCCCGCACACCTGAAGAGGAATTTGCTTTGTTCCACAGGAACTAGAATCTCCTATTGTGATTTTTGCAAGTGTGCGTATCCCTGGGGCTCAGCATTCCTCTACCTTCCCTTCCCCGAATTGCTCTATAGTCAGCATGGGTCCCGAGGGCGCAAGCACGAACAGGCTGGGACCATGAGGCGGGACAGGAGGACACCTGCAGCCCAGAGCAGAGAGGAGGGGGCGCCCAGAGTTAAGATGGTGTGTGCGTCCCTCTTTAGCCAGACCCTTCGCCTGTCTCTCTTGTAGATATTTGCATTCCTTCTGGCCGCTTGAGAGCGTAGGGGTGGTCTTTGCTCCTTTTTTTTTTTTTTAAAGATTTTATTTATTTATTTGAGAGAGACACAGAGCACGAGTGAGGGGGAGGAGCAGAGGGCGATGGAGAAGCAGGCTTCCCGCCGAGCAGGGAGCCCGATGCGGGGCTCGATCCCAGGACTCTGGGATCATGACCCGAGCCGAAGGCAGACGCTTAACCGACTGAGCCACCCAGGCACCCCAGCCTTTGTTCCCTCTGATTGAAGAGGTGGCAAGTGTCGTCCAGCCACACCAACTGAGAGGTCGCTAGAGGCCCAGGCCACACTGTCTTTTGAGACTCCTTGTAAATTAAAACCCAACAACCTCCAAAACAGGCTTCGGAATTCATGGCATATTGTAAAACCCCAATTTAAGGAACTGAGAGCTTTGATATTCAGGAAACAGGAGGGAGTGTGACCGTGCTTTCCCCCAGGCCTGATGGAGTTTGCAAACGTTCGTGTGCCGGCCAGGAGGGGGCGGCATGTGGTTCAGAGATATGTGACAAGTGTCATCTTTATCCCGCACCTGCCTGTACAGCCTTTTTTAGAGATTACATCAAAAATCTAAATTAGGGCCCTTTGCTCATTTATTTTTACATGATTTATATAGCACTTACTATGCGTCAAGCACTGTTGTAATGCTTTAAAAGAGGACCTTAATGGGGGCGCGTGGGTGGCTCAGTCGGTTAAGCATCTGCCTTCGGCTCAGGTCATGATCCCAGGGATCGAGCCCCTCATTGGGCTCCCTGCTCAGCGGGGAATCTGCCCCTCCTTCTCCATCTGCCTCTCCCCCAGCTCATGAACTCTCTCACTCTCTCTCTCGCAAAAAAATAAACAAGCAAACAAACAAATAAATAAAATCTTAAAAAAAAAAAGAAAGAAAGAAAGAGGAACTTAATGGCTTTGCCCTTTCTCTGGTTTCAATAAAGTGGAAGGATTGTCCAGCCAGGGCTCATCGGAGGTTGAGAGAGATGCAGGCCACTCCCAGTTTCAAAACAGAAGATGCCCAACAGGCATTAAGATGTCATCTGCAAAACAACCCCAAAGGGAGGTAGGTGTTGTAATGATCCCCACTTCACAGAGGAGGAAACTGAGGCAGACAGGTGGGCATCCGTCCCAGGCCACATGTGGGTATGTGCACTGGCCCTTCTGGGCACCCTGCCCGTCCAGACAGGCCGTGGCCCCCATGTGTTCTGCAATGCTCTGGGGGGTGGGGGGCTTTGGGGAGGGTGTGGACAGGCTGCGCTGGGCTGCCAACACCTCGTTCCCCTGGGGGTGGCACGGACGCCCACCCCCTACATGTGTGTCAGACGAACGTGCAGGACAAGCGTGGTGCACTCGCCCGGAATTGGGTCAGGGAGCTCCCAGAGGGACATGGCCTGTGCCTGTGGACGGGGAGAGGCCCCCCAGTCGCTGCTCGCCCCGCCTGGCATCATTCCTGTGCCCGAGAGCATGGGGCACCCAGCATGCAGCGAGACCGTCTATGATTCAGAGCATGACATGAGAAGAACCTCCGAATGGACATCCAGCTGCGTGAGATGCGCGAGACCAGAGACCCTGTCTGGCAGGACCCTGTGCCCCCCTCGCCCAGGAATTTTCTAGCACAAGCCCAGTCTCCAGACCTTCCCTGGCCCCTAGGCTCCACTTTGGGGATTCTCCAACCTTCCAGAGACTGATCCAAGTCGTAAGCAGGTGCCCACTGCTCCTGACTTTCAGTATTTTTCAAAACAAGATACCGGAAGAAGCTTGAAGTGGCCCCGGGTCCTCTGCACCCGAATCAGCCGCAGGTGTGTGTAAATGCAGAGTCCTGGGCTGGCGCCCTGGCCCTTCGGGGCATCTGCATTTTGGTAAGGGCCACGTGCCTGCCTGTGCAGGAAGGCCTCATGGGGAACCGCCGGGGATGGGGCCCTCGGCCGGTTTGTGAATTTGCTGGATCTTCACTTCCGTCTCCTCCACTCCAGCCCTGTTGTCGCCAAGCAAGCACCGTGTACCCCAGCACCCCTCCGTCCTCCCCACCCACTACTCCCCAGGAATGAAGCTGCCTTTGGGGCCCTGGGGGTACAGAAGGATCAGGTGAGCCAAGGGGATTTTGACTTGGACCAGCCCAGGAGAAGGAGCGTTTTATTTTTTTATTTTTTTTAAAGATTTTATTTATTTATTTGAGAGAGAGAATGAGAGAGAGAGAGAGAGAGCATGAGAGGGGGAGGGTCAGAGGGAGAAGCAGACACCCCGCCAAGCAGAGAGCCCAACGTGGGACTCGATCCTGGGACTCCAGGATCATGACCTGAGCCGAAGGCAGTCGCCCAACCAACTGAGCCACCCAGGCGCCCAGAAGGAGCGTTTTAAACAAGGGTGCCCCTTCCTGGCCTTTGGAGTAATGAAGACACCCCAAGGGGCACCCCCCCTTGAAGCGTCCCGCCTTGCCCACCTCATCTCACCAGCGCTGGTGGCCCCCGCGGGCACTAGGCCGGGGGGCTGTACAGGAACCCACCCCGAGACCCCCCAGGCCTGGAGACGGGCTCTGGCAGGAACACAGGCTGCCGCAGGGTAAAGGCTGGCCCAGCTCTGGAGGGACGGCTTCTCATGCTCAGCAGTCCTGGGCAGGTGCAGGGGAGGGAGACCCCATGGCCAGCAGCTCCCGCTCCCTTGAGCAGGGGGTCTGTTCGGGGGGTGGGGAGGTCATCTTCCTGGGAGGAGGCACTTCCTCGTGCCAACTGAGAGCCCTGCTTTGTGAACTGAAGCTCTTCCTTCTTGTTCTGCCCTCCAGAGACTTGCTCAAATGATCAATACGCTTTTAGTTAAACTCCAACTGCTTCGAGAGGACTGTGTGGTCCCCCGGGTCATTTTTTTTTCTTTCTTCGAACAAGCTTCTTCCGGTATCTTGTGCTGGGGATCACGTGGGCCCTTGGGGAGCCATCTGATCCTCTGAACTTCCCAGGTCAAAGCCTCTCTTGAGGGGTAGGGCTTCTTTTTTTTTTTTTTTTTTTAAGATTTTATTTATTTATTTGACAGAGACAGAGACAGCGAGAGCAGGAACACAAGCAGGGGGAGAGGGAGAGGGAGAAGCAGGCTCCCCGCTGAGCCAGGAGCCTGATGCGGGACTCGATCCAGGGACTCCAGGATCATGACCTGAGCCGAAGGCAGTCGCTTAACCAACTGAGCCACCCAGGTGCCCCAAGAGTTCTTTTTTATATTCTGAATATAAGTCCTTTTCTGAAAATGTTTACAAATATTTTTCCCACTCTGTAGCTTTTCTTTTTTTTTTTTTAAATTTATTTATTTTTTATTTTTTAAAGATTTATTTATTTAACAGAGAGAGAGACAGCGGGAGAGGGAACACAAGCAGGGGGAGAGGGAGAGGGAGAAGCAGGCTTCCCGCGGAGCCGGGAGCCCAATGTGGGACTCGATCCCAGGACCCTGGGATCATGACCTGAGCTGAAGGCAGTCACTTAACCAACTGAGCCACCCAGGCGCCCGAGGGGTAGGGCTTCTTTATTGGGCCTTACCCAGGATGCCGGGGGCGGGGGGGCCTTCTTAAAGGCTGTAACCCCAGCGGATCCCCTCTGGCAGAGGCCTGTGTTGAATGGGAGTTATTTTGTGTGTAATGTGCATGACATTCAGGGGCAGTGGCCTGGCTTCTGAAGTCAAAACCCCTCAGTGCTGGGCACTCTTGCTCCCAGTGCCCACCTCCCTGGCATACAGTCGGTGTTCAATAAATGCGCATTGCGTGAAAGGTGAGTTTTCCTTCTGCTGGAAACACCCCCCCCTCCCCCCCAGGGAGATGACCCAGAGAGGTTTGGTGAGTGACTCTCCACCCGCAGCTCCTGCCTGTGTGTGAGGCTCCCTTGTCTCCTACGCGGGGAATGGAGAAAAGAGACTTTCGTAGAGGTGTCCTCAAGGTGACTCAGAGGCAGGACACCGCCACCCAGGGGTCCGGCCTGGGATCTCCTGCTGCAGAGAGGAGACTCCAGCCACCGAGGTCAAGCAAAGAGCTTTTTATTCAGAGCACGAGGTGGAGGCTTGCGCCCAGCCTCCCTCCCTGTGGCCCTGGTCGTTTTGACAACAGCTACGATCCTGTCAGTTTGAGGCAAGCACAGTGTTAGGCTCTCGACAGCCGCTGCGGAGGGAAGGCCACCGTGTGGGTGGTGACAGGAGGACAGCGAGGACAGGAAGCTCGGGGTTGGACGGATCAGCACCTGCGTGGCCCCGTCCGGACCCCCCGCACGGGGTCTACCGCAGGTAACAGGCCTCCGAAGCCACCGGGCACTCAGAGCTGGCTCGGGGGGCTGCCGGAGCCTCAGCACCCCTGTGACCACGGGCCTGACGTTGCCAGCGGTGACCAGGGGACCCCCTTCCCTTCTTCTAACGGCTGCCTCCTCCGGGGCTCCAGGGGGGGCATTGCTTTTCTCTGTGGTGTGGAGTCTTTGGTATACAGTCGGCCGTGCTGGTGGCCCGGGGGCTGCCTTCCGGGTTAGGACCGCAAATAACAGGCCTCCGCGATGGGCAAGGGCTCTCCCAGAGTGGCTAGTGGCCTCGCCCCGCCCAGACTGCGAGGGAACAGCCTTCAGAGCCGACCAGGGCTCGGGCCATCGTCATGAGTAAATACTAAAGCTGATACGGACCAGGAGGATAGGCCTGCGGCCTGGTGGCTCTAGATCCCTGCCATCCTCGTGGGATGTCCTCCCAGGGCTCTGCACTGGGATTAGGACGGGTGGCTCTGGGAACACCGACCCCTCCGAGTAGGTAACCCTGGGCCTCGACCAGGCTCATCCTGGTTGTGTGTGTGTCCGTCTGTCTGTCTGTCTTCCTGGTTCGTCGGTCTGCAGGCCCTGGCCACCACCTATCCTCTCAGACAAAATGGTCCCCATCTCGTGAGAAGTGGCTTAAAACACAGGCCGGACAGATTTCTGGGCAGTTCATGCCCATGTGAGACTCTGTCCAGAGGGCAAGTGAATTAAGCTGTCAGGGGGAGGCCAGAGAGTCCCCACCTCCACAGGTCCTCTCCCCCTCCCCACCTCTGGACGGCCCCAAGCTGTCCACCTCCGTGACGATTCTAGGGTCTGTGGAACGGAATGGGGACTGAGTTTTGGCACCTCTGTTGTGACACGGTTACTGTCCTGACCCGTGTTTCCGACCTGGGCACGGCCCGCACGTGTGTGTGTCTAGCCCGGTTTGGGGTCCCCCTCACACCAAGCCCGAGCCACGCAGGTCACTGTGGCAGCCGCGTCCTTCTCCTGGTTTAGACAAGCTCGGGGGTGGAGGGGGGGCTCGCCGGGGAACAGCCGGGACCCTGCAACCTTTCCGGGCTGGTCTGTCCTGATGTCAGCGTCCCACCCCAGGTCCCCAAGGCCAGCCCTGCTCTGTCCTTCCACCCTAACATCATGGCCGTCGTTCTCAAAAGCCAGGAGCCAGGGCCCAACCTTCCCAAGAGAAGACAGACATCCCAAGAAAAGCCAAAGGCAAGTTCTTTTCTGCCCTGATCAGAGCTTCCTTTGCTGGCGAGGCTGTGCCAGGTGC
Organism: Mirounga leonina; assembly: GCF_011800145.1. Taxonomy (NCBI): domain Eukaryota; kingdom Metazoa; phylum Chordata; class Mammalia; order Carnivora; family Phocidae; genus Mirounga; species Mirounga leonina. The sequence goes on along the minus strand of NW_023270855.1, from coordinate 44,762,801 downwards.
AGGGATGCCCCGTCTCGGAAGGACACCCAATCCCGCTCTGGGCAGACTCTCCTTGGATGGCCTCTGAGAGTCCCTCATCCTCCTGTCACGCTCTAGTCCCCCCGCCAAGACCTGGCCCAACCTGGGGAGAGGATGAGGGGGTACAGGGGATGGCAGAGGCCGTGAGCGGCCCGCGGGGAGCGGCAGGGGGCAGGGGTGCAGGGCGGTGCGTCACGGCCACGCCGGGGCCACGACGCCTGCAGCCAGGTTGCCAGTGGCCTTTCAGTGCCTGGCTCTCCCCCCACGGCGGCGTCACTCATCTGTCACCTCCACGGAGTCCTCGTCCTTCCTCTCCTCCGACTGCTCCTCCGTGGTCTCCGTGTTGTCCGTGTCGGACAGCGAGGCCGCCTGCCGCACCCAGTCCCTGTCACGGAGAGGCTTTGGGTCGCACGGTCCGGAGAAGGGGTTGAGCCAGCTCGGGGAGAAGTCCCCACCAAAGGTCTCTTTCACCGACTTCCAGCTGCCCCTGCGCTCCCTGGGCTGGTGCTTTCGTTTGAGGCGCTCGATGCCCTGGAGGGACAACGGGATACAGAGGGTCAGGGGGCGGGGGTGAGGGGGGCGGCCGGGACACAGCCCGCCCGGGGCCAGGTCAGTGGGACGCAAGCGGGGTGCGGTGGGGGAGCGGCACAGCAAGCAGGGGTCGGGGTCCCCCCAGCCTCGCTAGGTCAGGCCAGGCTGCCGAGGCGCCCAGGGCCGAGGAGTAACGTGGAACCGGCCCTGAGAGCACTAAGAAGTTGAGTCCTCCCTGGGGATTCTGGGCCACGCCCCCCCAGCAGGTGCAGCCGACTTAGCATGAAGAAGGGGTGCGGGCAGTAAGGGGAGAGTGCAGGGCACAAACACGGGGGCCCAGGAAGCAGACTGCACAGCTAGCACCAGCGTGCGGCGGGCAGCCGGGGGGCGCACAGGCTCGCTGTGGGGAGGCCCGCTCGGGCGGCAGGCGCGCCCAGCGACTGCTCCCAAGCTGCCCACTCACCTGCTGCGGGCCATCGGTCGGCTGCGACTCAGCTGCCAGGCCCCAGAAAGAGGGTGTGGGGGGAGGGGAGAAGCCCGCAGGAGTTAAAGGCACAGCCAGGTCAGCTCTCCAGGCCACAGCACCCTCCACAAAGGCTTTCAGCCCCACCGGGGCCTCTGCCTTCTCCGCCTCTTCCGGAAGCCAAGGGAAATTGCTGGGGTTTGCCAGGCACGGGCACTGCTCATTCATACGACTCATTCCCCCTCAGAATGACCTCTGAGGACCTCGTTCTGGGTTCTCTCTTCTTTGCCACACAAGAGACTCACATAACTGGTATGATCCCTTCTGTTATGCAGAAAGAGAAACTGAGGCACACACACAGACTGAGACCTGCCCCGTCCTCCGGGCCAGTTCTTTTCCAGAACTCTCTCTTCCCACTCCATCTCAGAGATTAAAGTTTCTCGGCTCTTGAAAAAAAATTGTCGTTTAAAGAATCTGATCTCAAGGTATTGCCTTGGAAGATACTAAAGACAAAGGGCAAACCAGTGAGGGAACTTTGCAGGTATCACCTTAACCGGATCAAAGGTAACATCGCCTCAGTGCCTTTCTTGCCCCAAACGCATAATCTAGTGATCTAATTGTGAGAAAACATTAGACAGATGCAAATCAAAGGATATCCTACCGGATACCTAGCCTCTAATCTTCAAAAGGGTCAAAGTCTGATGAAAATGCTTCGGAACCAGACAGAAGTGATGGTTGTGCGGCATTATGAGTATACTCAATGCCAATGAACTGCACACGCTGAAGTGCTTGGTTTTATGTTATGTGAATTTCATCTCAGTTTTAAAAAAGGGGGGTCGGGGCGCCTGGGTGGCTCAGTCGGTTAAGCGTCTGCCTTCAGCTCAGGTCATGATCCCAGGCTCCTGGGATCGAGCCCCGCATCGGGCTCCCAGCTCCACGGGAAACCTGTTTCTCCCTCTCCCACTCCCCCTGCTTGTGTTCCCTCTCTCACTGTCTCTCTCAATCTGTGTCAAATAAATAAATAAAATCTTAAAAAAAAAAAAAAGTAAAAAAAATAAATAAAAAAGGGGGGTCAAGTTCATGAAAGAAAGACAGGAGCGTCATGGATTGGAGCAGACTACACAGACATGACAAGCGATGCAATGGGACAGACAAGGGTCTCAGTGGGGGCACCTGGAGAAATCCGAATGAAGCATGGAGATCCGTTAAGGGTCGCAATCAATACTGTTCCTGGTTTTTGTGTTTGTATTGTGGTTATATAAAATGACTCCCTTTGGAAAGACTGAGGGAAGGATGTACAGGAGCTCTTTGTGCTGTTTTTGCCACCTTTTTGTAAGTCGGAAATTACGTCACAATAAAAGGTTAAAAAAATAATCAGAGACACAAAGATGTGAGCAACAGAGTCTTGAACACCGAGTAACAACGTGACAAGCTGGAAACAATCGAAACGCCCATAAAGATGGCTAAGTCTGCGATTCTACAAAGTGAAACACAACACAGCTATGAAACAATGGTGTTGATACAGTTCTGTGTCACACTGGAAAATCCTGTCCACTGGTGACAAGGCAAGAAAGCCAGGTTAGTTGCACATGATGTCATGGGACCTGTAGTTTCCTTTGGGGATGGGGTCTGAGGTGGTTCGTATCTATTTCTGTGGACTTCCCACACGTTGCAAGCTTTCACCAACGAGTGGCTGTTACCGTCATAATCAGAACAGAAGAGCTGTTCCAGAAAATGGACCTTGCTGACAACTCTTTTGAGGGAGCCTCGCGTAGGTCAAGAGCCCGGGATGCTGTGCTGCTCAGACTGGCCCCTCGCCAGGCCTCCCTACTTAGCAGAAGCTGCAGGGGCCACCTGAGGGGTCTTGCTTTGGGGGATGCTGTGTTCCCTTCCCAGGCAATCCTTTGCAGCCTGTCAAGAGAGGCATCTGAAGCACGATTTCAGGGAAGCTGGGACATCAGGAGGCAGGGCAGGCGACAGAGGGGACACCCAGAAACGGCAGATTGACTGAATCCACACTGACTCAAAGCCATGACTGTGGGATCCTCACAACCGCCCTGACAGGACGTGGGTGTTGGTACTGACACTTGGCAGAGGGGAAAACAGAGGGTCTCCCGTTGGTCGTCGGAACCGGGGCGAGAACCAGTGTCTTCCTTCTGCCCAGGGCGTTTTCAATCCTCCTACAAATTCTCACTCTACCTGTGCTGACCACCAAGGCAGAGGAAAAAGCCAGAGTGGGAGAGGGAAGCCAAAGACCCCACAGGATGACTGTGTTCCGTGGCGAGCACTCTGGGATGACACTCAACCTCTTCACCAAGCTCGTAAGAACATTCCAGATCGGAGCCCAGCCCGTCCACCAGATGAAGTTCCTGAGCAGGTAAGTGGACAAACATCCAGGTCAACTCTGAGTCTGGACAGAAGAAAATATTCCAAATGCATCTGAGGCCTAAGAGAGGTCTGAAGGTCTGAACCCGCGGGGTCAGGAGGAGCCAACGGGGTTTCTTTCTCCTGGTAGGACTCAAGTTTGACTTTTGTGTGGATTTACCGGCGTGCTGAAGGCAAAGTTCTTCAGCTGGAGGTTTGCAGAGGCAGCAGTAATACCCACTTCAGGCCCAAGCGAACAAGAATGGTTGATTCCTGGGTAGGGGGCAGCGGCCGCAGCCAACATCTCTTGTAGGGAGGGTGTGGCTTGGGGCTTTGGGGGCCCCCTCTGGCAGGATGACACATGAACTGTAATCTGCACGACCCACCAGAGACCCCAGAATGAACGGACCAGGCCTAAGGCTCCCGAAGGAGGCAGAGACCCGAGCACAGGCTTTGTAAGGACTCAGCTGAGACTCACGGAGCAAGAGCTCATTGTCTGCCCCCCGCCCCGCACCCCACATCATCAGACGGAGAAAGTTGGAGACACTGCTGCCCGCGCCACGTCCCTCCTCCTTAGATGGCCAGAGAACACTCTCTCTTCATCTGTACTTTCACGTCCTTTTCCTGCAACCCACAGCTTGGACAATACTTTTCTGTGCAACCCGGCACCGCCCCCCACAAAGTTTCACGAAACAATACTTAGTCCACAATTGTAACCCATTTTTATTTATTTTTTAAAAAGGCCGCTGCACACCGACAAACCGGTCTCACAGATCATGAACCGTTGTGACCGTGGTTTGAAGAGCAGAGGTCTAGCAGCGCGAACGTTTACTGAAGGCACGCCGGGTGCCGGACGCCATCCTCACAGTTCCGGTCACGACTCTCATTCAATCCTCGCCTTGACCTTGTGATTTAGACAGCCTCCCTGGTTTGACAGGTGAGATCACGGAGGCTTAAGTCAGCGACGGCCCAAAGTCACACTCGAAGGATGTCGCTGAGCAGGGCCTTGAACCAGAGACTGGGTGGGGCCGGGGCGTAAATGCCCGGTCACCAGGCTACGTATGTAAGCTCAGCAGAGAGATTCGGGGAATCCTTATGTCCACAGATCAGGACATGTGCTTCCCCCAGGGGCTTCTGCAAACACTCCTCCTTGGCTCCCGTGTGCGCGGGTGGACCCCTGGGGGCGACTCCCGACTTGCTAGGATCCTCACGGCGGTCATGCCACTGAGGACTTGTTTCCTGAGGGAGAGGGTGGGGGGATGAAGTCTCCACTCGGGGACAGCAGACTGGCCAGCGACTGGTTTCCGTGTCACTGTGAAGGCTTTATATCCACTGAACCCCTCGGTGCAGAACCCAGGTGGACAGATGAAATGTGGAGGATTGCCGGCCAGACTAACAGTGTGGCTCCCCGTCAAGCCAACAGGCGCTTCTTGTTTGCTCAGCATCATTTGCTGGGGAGGCTGTGGGTGGTGAGGGGGAGAGGGGCTCCCGGTCGGCCCACCCCACCCAGCACCACGTGGGACCGTATTGTTGGCAGGCATCAGGGACCGACCACCCCCGGGGGACCCCTGTACGCCCCACGGGGACTCTCGGACTTGAGCGCGCATCAGTCTCCTGGAGGGCTGTTCAATCCAGACTGCTGCATTTCTGGTTCGGTAGGTCCGGGGCGGGGCCTGAGAACGGCATTTCTAACAAGTCCCTAAGTGATGCTGACACTGCTGGTCTGGGGACCACACTCGGAAACGCACGGCCTCCGGGCACCACAAGCAAGAAGATCCTTGGCAGGGATTCTAGCAAGATCTTCCTCTCTTCCCATTTCTTTGGTATTTAAGGACCCCTTCTATCTTGAGACCCCTGGCTCAGTTGGGTGGCTCACCCTTGGGGCTGATGCACTTACAAGCCCCGAGAGGAGAGGAACGTAAGGCCCGTTAGCCTGGCTGGGGGAGCCCAACGCAGCCTCCGGAAGCCTCTGGGTTCTGGGTGATGCCCGCCTCCCACAGCTGGTTCGGAAACAGTTCTTAGTCCCCCTCAGCAGACAGGTCCCCGCAGCAGGAAGGTGGCTCGTAACTTTCTTGGCGGCCGAGCCCGAATGAGAAAGAATTGGTCATTCCAGGTGTCTCGCTTTGGTTCTTCCGAGACGAAGTATTCCGCGGAAGAAACGGTATGACACACGACTGCCACCCAAACTGATTTTGCGGGCATGAGGTCAGCAAGCCCGGGCCCAGAGGCGGAGGTCTGCCTGGATGGAGGCCTATGCATGTTCAGCCCGGTTGCTAGGAGCACACGCCTGAGGTCGCCAGGCGGGGAGGAGTCACCTAACCCAGCTCGCCACGTCACCTTCTCCTTGGTCTTTCCCTGCCACGCTCCAGGGCCCACGCTCTGAAAGACCACGGCTGCCACGGGCTCAATGCCCAGTGCGCACCACCCAGCGCTGTCGGGGCGCCTGTGCCGGAGCCAAAAGCCGGGGCCGCCTTTGTGTGGAGACATGTCCTCTGTCCTCAGCCATCTGGGAAGACTGGGGGGTGCTCAGGGATGCCCGTTTCTTCCTGTGTGGATGCCAGGCTGCGGGCCGATCACTCCACAGCCCCATCCCTAGTCACTGAGCTCCCGGCAAAACGTCTCCCGTCTTCGATGAAAGTGAGCGAGGAAAACCACAGGGGACCCGGGGTTTTCCTCTCTTCCGAGGGCAGCATTTCCCTCTGGCTGAAGGGCTCGGAAACATTCCTGCTTTCAGCCACAGGGTTTGTAAAAGCCCAGAGGTAGAATCGTACAGGATGTCGAAAGCAGCCTTGTTCTCTGGGAAGGATATGCATAGGACGCTCAGGTTTAAAGGATGAATTTCTATGTTTAGGACTCAATAAAAAAATAAAATCAATATGTTTTCAGCACTATCTACTGCATTCCTCAGACAGTCCATGGGAAAAAGAACCAACCTGGGTCACTTTAAAAAAAAAAAGTTCCTTGAAGATGGAGTGTTTGGAGGGCATCCAAATACGCAAACACATTCCCCCGGCAGGAGGACCAGAAGCAGCGCTGCCTCCCAAGGGGCGGACGCCTGAGGGGCGGGAGCGGGCCAGAGCCCTCAAAACCGCTCCAGTCACAGCCACACTTCTTCACACACCTCAGTGAACCGTTAAAAAGGGGAAAAAAAAAAAAGGAGCCCATGGGAAACAAATGCTATAAACTAGATTTCAACACTAGATTAAAAACACAACAACAACAACAAACCCGCTTCAGACCTCAGCCTTGACTTAGGGCGTCAAGAGAACAGGAGAGGCAAGCCGGGGCCGACTGCCTTGGGGACAGCCGTGGAGTTCTCTGGTGACGTGGGAGGGATGAGGAGGAGCTCCTCAAAGCGCTGGAACGCTCTGTTGGAGGTTTCCAGCGCCTTCGTCCGGCTCGACGCTGCTTTCTGCTGGGTGCGCAGAGGGAAACGGTCTCTGCCCCGTGCCGGGCGCTCCAGCAAACTCTGCAGACGGGAAGGTGTAACCTGGGATTCAGGCGGCAGAAGCCAAACAAGAGGCTGGGGCAGGGGTGGGCAGGCTCGGTCAAGGGCGGTTGGCTAACGCGTCCTTAAAAACAGCACAGCGGACACCTCGTGCAAGCGGAGGAACAGAACTAAATATCCTTTAAGAGCCACGGAACAGAGGCCCTACGCAGCCAGCGCGCCTGGCCCGGACGATCGGCCCTCCCTGAAGGCAGCACTGAGAGAGAGCACGGCTCAATGAGAACAGGTTTTGGAAAAATTTTATTGCATTTTGTTTCCATGTGGAAGCACGGACAGAAGTGAAAAGAGGCAGCATGTTCCACTTAACTGTTCATGGAAAAATCACATGGCTCGATGAGCTTCCTCCCTATCCTGGATTGGGTTTCATAAACCTTATCCCCTACCCCACCCCAAGCACAGGCTAAAAAAGGAGGTTTGTGGTGATCACTTATAAAAAACCAAATCCACGTGTACGAATTCACAGATGGTCAGTCCTCTGATTTCTGTGACTTCTGCATTGGCTGGGCCCTCCCTGTCCCTCGGCCTCCTCATCTCCCCACTCTCTTCTGGCCTTCCTCTTAGAAGGGGGATTTCACAGGGGAAGTGCCTCCAGGGGGCAAGGCCGGTTCCCGGGAGCGGGGTGGCCATCCGCCAGCTTTCAGGAGTCTGGGGGCCGTGATGCCGACCTTGCATCCCCGTCAGCCCCAGGCCGGGACGACGGCCTCCCAGGTTAAAATACAGGTAAGACATGGCTACGTGCACATGTAGGTGTCTAAAACATCAGAAAGGGAACCCGCTTTAGAGATTTACAAAATGGGGTGGAGGGGGTTCACGCGCGGGGGGATGTGGCCGTGTCACTCAGCATTAGTGCCGCTAACCAGCCACCTTGTGGGGAGGGGGAGGGGTGCTAAGAGTAAGCAGCCGTGACAAAGGAAACCTGAAATCGCATGATTTGTTTTCTCCTTTTGACTGTAAGGCATTTAGAGCTGGAAAAACGTCTCTCCTTCACACTCTTCCAAATAATCAGCAGGAATATAACTGGTGATTCAGAATACAAATAAGACCCCTTTGATCCCCCCCCCCAAAGTCACTCAACACACCCAAGCCCATGGAGTACAAGGAGGCAAACCATGTCCACATTGGGGGATAAGGCCGCGGAGCCAAGGGCCCTTCTTAGGCTCCAGCCCTGATCCTGCCCCTCGCGGCCACAAGAGGTAAGCATCCGTCTTCGGTGATGTTTTAAGTCCCACGGGGGTGCCTGCCACGGCCTCCTGGGCAGCAGGAGGTCATGGCCCCCCCGCCTCTCCTACGCATCCCCCACCAGGCGTCCGGGCTGGTCCATCCGCACACCAGCCAGCCGCTCCCTCAGTTAGTCGAGGCGGGCATGGCCCGGAGACCGCACCCTCCACGTTAGTCAGGCCAGACAGACAGCAGAGAGGAAACCAGAGGCCAGAGAAGTGATTTTTAAAAAAGGAAAAAAAGAAGAGCAGCTTCGGTCACCAAAAAATAGAAAGGATGATCTCTTAAAAATAAAACATGGGGACTTTTTTTTTTTTCTCTGCAATGCTCAGCCATTTTACTTGAGACATTAAAAAAAAAAAAGTTTTAGAGTAGTTGGTTTGCTTTTTTTTTTTTCGGTTAAACATTCATGAGAACGGATGGGACGGTAGTGCTGGTCCTTCAGACCACATACTGGTATGGGTCTGCCTTCCCTTGGTCTGGCGTGGCAAAGGGGCTGGCCCAGCCTAGAGAGAAGGGGTGGCCAAAAACGGCTTTCATGTTCATCCATTTTGTTTTTTTAGCCCATCTTCTCTCTTCCTTTTTCAATTGTTCTATTCCCTGAAAACAAGAACAATCATACTTTCAGTCAAGCACTTTATTGCTGTGGTTTTTGGGGAGGGATGGCCATTAGCTTGAGGTGAATGAAGTCAATGCTTCCTTTCAAAGCCATAAAGCTGCCTACATCGTACATTTTTCTTCTTCTCTCATCGAAAGTGTCAAAGGAAAAAAAAAATTTTGGTGGGGGGAGTGGGGGTATGTGGGCACATATTTACAAGTCCCTCCAAGAAGGGAGGGGAAAGTGAGCAAATCCACAGGCCGCTGAGCCAGGATTCCTACAGGCATGTGGATTCGGGGTGTTTTGCTAAGTGAAGGAGCCACATCTACGCAGACGGGGCTCCGGCCTGGTGCTGGGCCTGGCTGTGTGTGGGGCTGCTGGGAAGGCTTTGGTGCAAGAAGCCTCAGAGCTGGAAGGGGCTCAGGATCGTGACAGCCAATGCTGGCCTTTAATTTGGGTAGGTTCAAGTTTGACACGACTATGACCACTTTGCAGACAAAAAAAAAAAGGAACAAATGAAATGACCGCTCTGGCACTGTGGTCCCACCAGCCTGGGAGGTCAAGAAGCCCCCAGCCTAGCGGGGCGGGCAAGGCAGACCTGAGAAGGTCGACCAGGAGTCAGAGACCGTGGGTGAGGGGAGAAGCCACCACAGAGGAGGAAGGAAAGGGATTAGTAGAGGTTAGAGGGGCTGCCTGGACAGACAGCCAGCCCCGGACATGGCAAAGGTCTTCCTAGTGCTCCTCTGGGAAGAATCGAGACCAGAGGCCACCTCGGTGGTTGTCCAGAGCCTGGGCTGTTCCCCCCACTGAGTCTCACAGGAAAAGCAGGCTGGGGAGGGAGCCCGTTCCCTCCCTTCTCCCCTCTTCCGATGGAGCTGGTCAGCAGGCAGGGCCTGAGGATGTGCCCTTGCTCGGAGAACAGGAGAGAAGGGGCCTGGCAGGAGCCTGGCCGAGGGTCTGTCTGCCGTGGTCTCTGGTGAGGACGAGGAACCGGGAGGAGTCGGGAGGGGCCAGCCTAACTCAAGTCTCTGTTCAGGGCCAGGGAGCTGGGAGGGTCCAGGCCAAGGGGAAGACACGCTTTCCCCAGACATGCCCTTCCTTCTTTTCTGCTTTCCTTTCCAACACAATTCCCTTTAGGAATGGCCTGGAAGGAGAAGAACAGCTAGGGCCAGGGCTGTGTGTGTTTTCTTTCTGGCTCCCCCAGACCTCGGCCTGTGTGACCTGGCCGCAGGCAAGAGTGGGCCGGATGGTCACCTCTGGGTTCCCTGTGGCTTTTAGGCAGAGAAGCTGGTCACACCTACTGTTGGACACACAGCCGGGTCTACACTGTTGGCTACTATTTTTACAGAAACTCTTACAATGATATTATTATAAAAGATTTAAAAAGTTGCTCAGAGCCCCCCCGCCCCATTCTAAACCATCGGGAATTCCCACAGATCCAAAAGATGGTGGCTTGGCGGCCAGGGAGTGCCAAACCCCGGATTTTCCACACCCGCAGGGAGGGGCCTGGGTGGCAAGGAGTCTGTCTCCCTACGAGCCTCCATCTGATGCTGACTAATCTGCAGGCCCAAAGCCGCCCCACAGGGCCTTAGATGACTGCCACCTGCCACCTGAGGGGGACCTTGGGAAGCCAGGAGGAGTGCCAAGAAGGGCCCAGGACCTCATGCCTCTCCTCCTCATACCAAACTAAGTGCTGCCCCTTCCTCCCGGGGCTCCTCACCTGGAGCCCAGAGCCAAAAAGAAAGAAAGGCCCACATCACAGCAATGGACTGACCACCTTGAGACTTTTGGACACTTAGGACAGACAGGTGGCTGTGGCACCAGGGGACTGGGCTCCAGTCCTGCCCAGCCAGCAGCCTCGAAGTTCCCAGCGAAGGAACTGTGGGTAAGGTGGAGGTAAGGGTTGGGGCACAGGGGAAGGGCAATAGACGAGGACCAGAGGCGGACCAAGCAAAGGTACCCAATGGCCAGGTGAGTGCTTGTGGCCCACAGCTCAGGGATGCTTGAGGCAGGCTGTTTCCTGACTCTGCCCTCTGGACCTACGCATGGAGTCACCTACTCCAGGAAGTTGACCCTGCCCATTTCAGCTGGATTCAGGCCCCCTTTGTCCATCATCCTCTCTCCAGGCCTGTAGTCCTCAGATGGGAAGGGTGTCCCTGTGCCCAGTAGAGTGCCTGACACAGCACAGTGTGTAACAGAACCATCATGGGAAGAGGGAAGGACTTTTGGCAAAGGGCACCCTTCACCAAGGCTGCTAGGCCCCATTCCTGGTGTGACCTGCTATGCCGGCCGCAAGGGAAGGCGTGTGTGTGTGTGTGTGTGTGTGTGTGTGTGTGTGTGTAAGATCCAGTGTCACTGCAAATGGAGGGATGTGGCCTGCACACCTCGCACCTGGGCCTTGGTCACTGGGTTCCCAGGTCTGGCCTGCATGCAGCCCTCCCAGCAGCACCTGCCCAGGGTCCTCCCCCAAGCCCAGGAGCGGAGGTGAGGGGGCAGGCTGCCCGCTTACCGTTTCATCTGTGCAGATGGAGTGCACCTGCGTCCCAAACATCACAGATGTGAAAATGAGAAAGAGCAGCCCCTCAAAGCACAGCAGGATGAGGAGGATCACTGTGGTAGGTGGTGAGAAGGAGCTGCACTCTGAAAGAGAAGGGTCGTGTGGGACTTGGAGCTGCTACCCATTGCCCGCTGTGCGCCACTCGATGTCCCCAGGGCTCCCGCCCTGCCTCCAGCCCCGCAGGACCCGGTTCCTCCTGGGTGCCATGTGTCCCTGGCCTCCAGGCCAGGGAGGGCACCATGCTGCCTCACATCTGGCTGCACCAGCACTCCCTCAGGGAAGCCCTTCTCCACAGGCCAGGTCCCTCCTGGGGCTTCCCCTCCTAACACCTCTTAACTGCTGCTCTTTTCCTGGCCAGGGTCTGTATCCTGCTGCCGTGCACAGTGCCCGGCACATGGAAGGACCCAGAAAAGCCTCAGGGCTGAGGCATGAAGATGAAGCCAGGGGGAGCCTCCTTCCCTCAGACAGCACAACACAGGCTGGACATTCCTGCACCTCTGTCTGCTTCTGGGGGACAGGAAAGGGCAGGTCCAGAGGATCACTCAGGGGTTTTGGGATTCGAAGTCTATGAGGGGGCAGTCTGGCTACTGGGCTTGGCCCTGAGCTAGGGGTGAAACAAGCCCCCTGGGAAACGCCCCTCTCAGGAGCATCTGCATCACTGAGACGGTCAGTCCAACCGGACAGCCGCCTGGCCAGAGCAGCTGCTTTCGATCTCCCGGCCTCTCTCTGAGCCCAGGCTGCTGGGGGGGTGTGACCTGAGATAAGTCCTTGTCCCTGTCCAGGCCTCCACCCCCTCCTCCTAGAGCAGCAAGGTTTGACCAGATGTGTGGTTCTGTTTTCAGCACCAGAAGCCTCTGTCTGGACCAAGTCTAAATCAGAAGCACCCCCAACTGGAGAGAAAAGCCGAGGGAGCTGTGGGAGACGGTGGGGGGGGGGGGGGGCTGAGGGAATGGGGATGACACTGGGAGACGGGGATCTGATCCCAGCCAATCTCCTGCCCCCGCTGACGGCTGCCTGGGCCTGTCACAGCCCGGCTTGTGGTGCATGTTTCTCGTTGCCCCAGGGTGCAGGCCTGTTGCCCTGGCTGGAGGGGTCCGATCTGGGAGGGCTGGGCCGGGCTTCCCTGGGTTTTGGGAACTCAGGGAATCTGGGGATGCCCTGCCGCCTCCGCCTCCGTCGCGGGAGCTTCACCACAATGGGCCTGGAGACACAGCGCTGTCCAGGTGGTGAGGTGAGCCACATCTCATCCAAATGCCTTTATCTCCTCACGCTTCCCTCGGAACTCAACAATGCCTGCGGACACTTTCCCCTCTGGCTTCCTTGCTGGCAGGGCCTGGGTGGGCTGGCCCCGGTCGGCTCCAGGTGTGGCAGCCGCCTGCCTGGCCGCTGGGTGGGGTGATGGGCAGAACGAGGGTTCCACAGTCAGGCAGGCACAGCAGGGTGAGGATCCTGGAGCCGACTCCCCACCATGAGCTCTTGCTAAGATGCCCCCACTAATAATCTGTGGCCCCTGCATCTTTCCTGTCCCGCACCCCATGGAATCATGTTGTTCCTGTCCTTGCTTGCTGTCTGCCTTGCCCACACCTGCAGCCCCAGGAGGCCGGGGCTTTGGCTCCCTGCTGTACAACCAGCCTTGCAGTGGTGTCCGATAACACAGGACTGTGGGCACATGGCTGGGGCTCTCTGCGCTTTAGTTCTCCCTTCGGCTGGGTGGCGTGGCTGAGAGCGCACGAGAACATCCGCACAGGTCGGCCCGGGCCCAGCATGAGCACATGGCCGGTGCCCCCTGGATGGAGGCGCCTTGCCCCTTCCTTCCCCACCTCGGCTGCCCCGGGGCTGGGGCAGGAGGCAGAGCCCAGCGCCGTGGCCTGCTCTCCATCCCCACCCAGCTACACGGACCCTTCCCCTCCTGGGCTGGCCCCCGGGGACTATGAACGGAGTTGGGGAGGCAGGAACCAGACCCAGGAAATGTACAACTACCACTCTACCCTCCGTTAAACCTCAACTCAAAGCGCCCTCATTCTGGGGACACCCCCTTCCCTTCTTACACAAGCTGGACGTGAGACAGCTCGGCCACGGCTGAGCAGTCACGGTAGTCGCTGTCACACTGGGCCAATCTCAGGCTTCCACTCTGGGGACTGTCCTCCTAGCCTAGCGGCCACAGGCACCACTACCTCGACCCTCTTCCATCAGGAATCTTGACTGAAGACCACCAAGAACCCTTAGGGAGGACCCTGGGCCCCGGGGTCATTGAGGCAGGGCTGGAAGAGCCCGCTCCAGACCGGGGCTTGAAACACAGCCCTCCTCTTAGACGTGTGAGCTTGGGGACTGACTAGACCCCTGCGAGCCCCAGCTTTTGTCACCCACTAAGTGGGAGCCTCTCTCCTGCCCTGCGGGCTTGTTGTAAGGTTAAAGTAAGGCGCTGCTCACCACGCCCTGTGCACCCCAGCTGGCTCTCAGCGCTCAGTACTGACATGGCCCGTCAGCTGTGCTCTGAAAACAGAGACCTTCTGCCTCATAGACGGTCCGGGGCACACTCATCACTGCCTGAGTCTGTTAACCCGACAGCGGTGGGTGGGGGGCAGGGGGCGACGGGTTGATGAAACGTCCTTGTCAGACTCCACTGCCAAGTTGCCAAGGCCACATCTGGAGTCGGACTGGATGGCCAGGGCCTAGCAGGGTGTGTGCACTCGCAGAACATTTACCCAGGAAAGTGCTGGGGCCCTGCCCAGCTCTGCAGCTTGACCTTCCCCGTCTGGCTGGTACCAGAACTGCAGCAGGCACAAAAACTGGGAGGCACAGTGACACCGACTGAACCGTGTCACCCGCAAAATTCACAGGTGGGAGCCCCACCCCCCATGTGATGTTATTTGGAAATGGGGCCTTTGGGAGGTGATGAGGGTTAAGTGAGGTCAGGAGGGGGGTCTGTGGTGTTTTGTCATGGCAGCCCCAGCTGACTGAGACTCATGGGGTTCTCCTCCCCTAGGTGGGGCCAGGCCAGGCCGGGCAGGGGGCAGGTCGGGAGCTAGAGATCCCATCCTTCCCACGGCCTCCCCAGTTCTGGGGAACAAGAACAGCAAGCTAGTGCCCAAGAAGACAGTACGTACAGGAAGAGCGAGGTTCTGAAAGGTGGTGCAATGGAAAAGGAGGCCCATCTGATGCTTCTGCTCAAGATGTTTGTCTCACGGACTGAGTGTGCGTGTGTGAGTTCTCGCCCAGCACGTGGCCTCTCTTAATTCCTCCAGCATCTATTAAAATTTTGTTCTCTTCTCTCTTATTTTTATTCTTCTTTAAAATCATAAAACTGCATTTGTTTTCCCAGCATCTATTTTTTCCCTCAGGGTCTGTGTGGTCTCCTGGCTGGAGTTCCTTCCTCAGCGTTTGTGCGTGAAATGGATTCCACTAAAGCAGGAAGGAGCTGCTCTGCGATCTCAGTGTGGCTTGGTGAGGAAGCAGTTAAAAAACACCCACAGAAAACAAAAGTTCAGAATGGAGTTCTGTGAGATTGGAATGAAATGACTTTTGGTTAAAGTGCCTCTTCTTCTTTTTTTTTTTTAAGTAGGCACCACACCCAGCGTGGAGCCCAACGTGGGGCTTGAACTCACGACCCTGAGATCAAGAGTCGGACGCACTCAACCAACCGAGCCACCCAGGCGCCCCTAAAGTGCCTCTTCTTAAAGACAAGGAGACAAAGGTTCTCTCCCTGGCAAGGCTCCCGTGCCCTGGGACGTGCTTCTTGCAGGGCACGCTTAGGCTAGAGGGTCTGTCCAGCTCACTACTTTACCTGTGGAACTGACTTTAGGGGGCTGCTTTTTTTCATGAAGCGAGATTCGGGCCTCTGCTGTCCCTTCCCTGGTCAGTCCGTAGGCTTGCAGCAGATCTAATAAAATGGGGTTGGCCCCTGGCACCATGACACAAACCAAGAGCCCGCCCCCCGTGGGTCGCACACTGTCCCTTGGAGCAGGATGGGGAGTTCTGGCACATACTCACTTGTCCAGTCTTCTTCAAAGCAGTGCAGAAAGTGGAATCCCACCATGATGAGGGCATGCAAGGAAATGAGAGCTATGTACATCTGAAACAGGAAAGCAGGGCAGATGCCGTTGTTGTGAGAACCTTCTGACGGTGCGGGCTCCTGGGACAGGGGTGCTCAGGACCTCCCATTCCGGAACACTCAGTAAGGCTGAGGGCTGACTGGGAGAGAGCCAGGAGGCCTCTGGTGATTCCCCTAGGGGTCTCCCGCCCTGGCTCTGGGACCAAGGTGAGTGTGTGTCGAAGAAGAGACAAGCGCCCGTCGCCGGGTGTGACCTGGGCTCTAGGTGGGCCAGGGCGTTCCGGGCCGGTGGCTGCCCTGCACTTGAAAACTCAGAGTGCTGACTGCCAAGGGCTCTTCCAGCCCTCTTGCTAAATCTCTACCTACCTGCAGCTGAGGGAGGGCTTGCAGTCACCACCAAAACTGGCTTCTGTAGCTACTTAGCCTGGACACTTTGGGTGGGAGCCCAGCACACAGCCCTTGCTTAGAGACGATCGCCTCGAGCCAATGTGCTAGGTGCTCAAGTGGAGGGCTTAGGAACAGGCACTTGTTGAGCCCAAGAGCGCTCTGGCGGGAAGGCGGAGGCCTACGCGGCCAGGCAAGACTCCGAACCAGCAGCACAAGACTCTGCGAGTGCCGAGAATTTTCGAAGGACTGAGCGCTCCGTTGCTCCGCGGAGGGTGGGGCAGGCCTGGGAAGCTGACTTACTGTAAACAGGACGAAGTACTTCTGGTTGTTCTCGCCGACACAGTTATTGACCCAGGGACAGTGGTGGTCCATCTTCCGAATACACCGCTTACAAACGCTGAAAGGGCCCATAAGGCAGACCTTCAGGGGTGTCCTCACGGCGGCAGGGGCCCGAGGAGAGCAGAGAACCTACCCCCCAGCTCTACTCCGAGCACAGGGCCTCCTCGGGCACTGCCTGGTGAACTGCTGGGGGTGTGGCAAGGAGCCTGGAAGGCGGGGTCAGGACCCCCAGGGTCCCACTCATTCCCAACAGGGGACAGTCACTGGCCAACAAGGCCCCTTCTCTTGTTTGACATGAAACAGGGTGGCACCGAGGGGCTGAGCAAGAGGCTGCTCTCTGGTGCTCACAGTGAGCCGCAAGCTGGTTTACTGAGAGGATAGAGCGAAGAGGCGGTTTACAGAAAACAGGTACTCCCAACTTCCCGTAAACACCCAAAACCCGAGGGCCAGGGGCCAGCTGGGAGGGCGTGGCTGACCGCAGAGGGCGCTGGGAGAGGAAGAGTGGGCTCAAGGGCAGGATGTCTTGAGGCAGGACGTGCCCCTCAAGAACCTTCCAGCTGGAAGGTAACCACCACTTAGCTGCAAAAGCAGAATGCATTTGAGCTGAAGTGTTGATGAGAAATCCCATTAATTTGCAAATTGCTCACTTGTAACTGGGCTCCTTTTGGGACTGGGACTGTTTCAATCTTATCCGACAGCAAACATCCCTTTTTGGAAAAAATAATCTGAAACAGGAGTGCAGGTTCCTGGGGGCGTGAAAGCACCTACTCCCCAAACTCGGGTTTAGACACACCCCGTTGCCAACAGATAGCCTCACCAGATATGGGTCCTGTCTCAATTTAACATAGGCTCCTTGAAATGATCTTGGGGGTGTCATTTGTTCAAAACAGTTTTAAATACTGTAAATATAAGCCCGGGAATAATACAATTAAAGTGTTTTCTGTTTTGAAAGCCCCTTGGCTCACACCAGCTTTTCTTTCCACTAGTTTTCACAGCTAACTTGATCTCAGGTTCTGGGCTGTGGCAGGTGGACCCTGGTGGAAGGGCTGTGTCACGTTCCGGCGTGGGGAGCTCACACCTGCCAAGCTCTGGCTGGCCGCCCGTCCGGGCAGGGAAAGCACAGGAGGAGCTCTCCTGGGAGTGGAGGTGAGCTGCTCCCCAGACTCCAGGCCAGGAAGCACAGACCACTCTGAAGGAGAGCCCCGCGGCTAGGCCATGGCCAACTCGGAGCTGCGGGCTCATCCACACCCCAAGGGGGACGTGCAGCCTTTTCTGAGCAGGGCGTGAGCTCTGGTGGTAAGGCAGGCCTGGGCCTGCTGAGCTACCTTGGTCAGAATGACCAAACTTGGAGCCTCGGGTTCCCCATCCACAGAAAGTGTTGTAAGGACAAGGTGAGGACTGATTGTGGGGGCCTGGCCAGTCTCCACCCTGGTTCTGTTCCACAACTTCGAAGGTCCTCACTAATATAGGGGGGAATGGGCACATCTCAGAGAGGCCGGCCCAGCTCTAGAATCTCCCTGGGAGCCAGGAGGGCAGGGGAAGAAAGAGGCATGAAAGGGACACAGACAGATATAAAGAGAAAGTCAGGTACCCGTCTCTCTGTGTGCATGTGTTACTAATTTAAAAAGTACATATGAATATGTATAGTATAGATTTCAATTAATAACACTTGTTCCCAGGATATAATTTTAAGAGTACAGACAAGTAGAGAGTGAAGACTGAGCCGCTCCCTGCATCCTGGGCCTCAGCCACCAGGCCCCACATTCCCTCTGCAGAGCCACCTTGCACGTCCTTCCTCAGCTCTGGGATCTTAGCTCCCTCCCAATCTGAGGACCAAACTCCCAAGGTTAAGCCCCTCCCTGCCCCAGGCTCCTGAGCCCTTTCTCCTCCATCTGTGCCTCCTTCTGCAAGGCGTTTCTAGTGGGTGCTCTGAGGCAGTGTTTGCTCAGCAGCAGAGAGCGGCCAAGTGGCCTGACATCCTCTGAAAGCCGCCTGAGTTTCAACGAGCTCTCAAGCAAATCCATCCTTTGCTCTCCTCCCAGCCTCTAAAGAGCCCCGGCGTGCACCCCAGGAAGTGGGTTTCACGGTGGGCTACGTGTCACTGGGCGGCCACGTCAGAGTGCCTCCTCCTCCTCCAGGGAGCAGGGACAAGCGAGCAGAGCCGCTGAGAGCAGCAGAAGTTGGCCCAGAGTGCCCGGCTCTGAGCTTCCTGTCTGCAAAGGCATGCAGTATTGTTCAGAAGCTGGCTCTGGGGCCAGGCGGGGTGCATGTGGGTGGGGAGTCCATCCATGAGCATGGTGAGGGCCCCGATCAGGCACCGTCTCACACACGGCTCACAAAACCACCTGCCCAAACGGTTCTACATTTGGGGCTTGGAGAACACCAAGGGCAAGGCCTGCCCGTGTCCCGCCCACCTGCTCCGCCTCGGGCCCTATCCATCCTGAGGAAGAAAAAATGTGGGCCTCCCACAACCCCGGATACCCCAGTGGGGAATCGGTCACCTCAGAGCCAGCCCTCTTCCCACCCCCAGAGGCTGGGTGGGCAGCGGGGCTCCGTCCCCTCCCCTCTCTCCTCTCTGGGGCTCCTTACTGCTCTTTCCTTCCTGTGAGCACCAGCCCTCTCCTGAGCCTCCTCTTGGGCACCCCTCACTGCCCCTTTGCGAGACGCTTTGGGCAGGTGTGCTCCTGGGGCTCAGGCACCGCGGGCTGGTAGCACGTCCCAAGCTGCAGGAACAGTCGCTGCAAAGACCGAACATCTTCCACGGAGGCATCTTTTTATGTCCCTGCCTTTAGGGTTTCCTGAGCCCCTTCTGTGTTTTTAAATCAATGTTCTAGAAGAAGGCAATGCCCCTCCTTTCCCTCTTCCTCCAGGTTCCCTGCCATTTTTCAGGCCCCGAAGTACTTCCTTCAAAAGCTTGGTACAGCCTGACAAGCTCATTGGCTCACTCAGGCTCTTGGTTCTCAGGCCCCAAAGTTGCTGGCTGGGGCCCTTGCCCAAGCCTGGGTGATGGCCCACTGTGGAAACATAGCTGTGTCCCCGAGGGCCTGCGTCTCCCCCTACAGAGACACTTACCAAACTGTATCGGGGTGGAAAAGTGCACCTGCCCTGCCTGAGCGGAAGGCCCAAGGGTCAGGGCCACGTCTAATCCACCGCTACGGCCCAGGGCCAGGCCCAGGACCTCCTTAGCAAGGGGGAGCTGAGTGCAGTCCCTGAAGCTACAGATGGGGAAAGAGCAGGCCTGCAAAGCGGCTCCACCACATCAGACTGGGACGCCCGGCAGGGCACGAGCAAAGAACAAAGCTAGAGGGCACCAGGTGGACCCTGCTCCACGTCCAGGTTTTCACCCCACACCTCCTGCAAAAAAGCCTCTACCACATCATGGTCCCAGCTCTGCAACAATGTTGGGTGAGGAAGCCTGGTGCGGCGGCGGCGGAGAGAACACTGCTCTCAATCCCCATGTGGGGCCCTGGGCAAAGCAACTTAGCTTCTCCGAACTGCCCTCTGCAGAATTAGTCCACATCTCCCAAGGTTAGAGATGATGTAGGTAAAATGATTTAAAAACAATACTAGTGCTACATAAATTTTACCGGTGGTCACAACCATGAGAGAGACAACATAAGAATCTGGCAGGGACCCTAAGCCATCTGTGACTGTCTCAGCCTCAGCGTGTTTGTGGGGGTGGGGGCTTTGGGGAGGGGTGTGAGGCTTTGCCAGGGGCACAGGTCTCCACCTCTTTGTGCAAGAGCAACCTAACCCTTAAGCCCAACACCATGGCTGTCCACGTTAGCATGAATGGCTCCCTCTCCAGGATTTCCACAGGCCTCCATGGTCCTCAATGCCAGGATGAAAGCAGCCCGGCGTTCCAGAATGCCTCTCGGTGGAAAGAAGACGCACCCACACACCACCGGCCTGGAAGGAACATCTACACATCCAGGGTCAGGGAGCATCTGCGGTCAGGGAATGGGGATGGATTTAAATTCCACGGGGCTCTGTTAGGAGGACAGGATGCAAAGAGCCAGGTGCGCACTCACGCACACAGACACGCGCCTTCACTCGAGCAGGGACACTGACTCCGACTCTCTCGAGCCAGGCGGCAGGCCTCTCGGCTTAAGCAGTCATAAACCCAGCTCTGTCTGGTGTGCTGGGGATGGTGCTTATCCCGAACTGCGGGTCCCCAGATGGCCTGGGCCGCCACAAGCCCTCCCAGAGAAGTGGTCATCAGCACACGCTTCCTGATGCGGGAGCAGGCGACACACAGGCATCCTCACTCGACTTCGTCTGAATCAGCAGCTCTTGTTTTGCTCAAGCTGATTTGTTTACTAGCACTCAAGAATACCTCCCTCGGATCATCCTGGGGAGAGAGGCGAGGAGGAGGCGGTGAGCAAAATGCCAGGCAGTGGAGGCAGCCGAGGGCTCAGGGAGGGAAGAGAAAGAACCACTGTGGTCACCCGAAAGTTCTTTCCTACAAAGCTCGAGCCTCCCTGTTGCTGGTCCAGCCTGGAAGCCCAGTGCGCCCGGCCACTTGCACACGCCTCTACGAACCAATGGCTTCTGTCAGGGGAGCCAGCGGACTCCCACAGTTATTCATATCTCACCCTCACAACAAGCTGCCGGACAACAATCCCCTTTGCAGAGGACAGAGCTGAGCTCGGAGAGATGTGCTGCTTGGTCTGCGGCCCCACAGCGTGGCGGGGGCACTGCTGGGCTTCCAGCGCTGACCTCTCTAACTCCGAGGCGGGAGCCTGCTCAGCACACTGGGCTGCCCAGAGTTGGGGCCTGGGGAACCACGTAAGCAGACGGGGCCCCTTCACTCAGGCGATGAAAACAGCTGGCTTCCCATGCCCCGGGTAACAGAAAAGGCTAGACAGGCGCCTCCACCCCAGGCACAAGCAGCAAGCCCTGAATTCGTCTGTAACACAGATCTCAGAGGTAAACTGGCCCCACGCTGGGCTCGGCTTCTCCAAGCTGCTGGAAACCCCACGGGAGACAGCAACTAACATAGGCCCTGTCCAAGCTCCTCAGCCGTCACCCTCAAGAGGGGCCAACTAGTTGGGGAGGTCGCCGTCTCTCTCTGACAGAAAGACATAAGTACAATTCCATCAGACCACACAAGTCACCCCCAAACCGGAGTTCTAGTGGAAAGAGCCCTGGACCGGAGCCACAAACACTGGGCCCCACGCCTGTCTGTGGCTCTCACCAGGGGTGTGAGCTCGGTGTGCCCCTCCCGGCACCCCCCCCAGTCTGAGAAAAGGACCAAGTGACACCAAGTGTAATTTAGCATTTAAAGTCCCCTTGTAGTGATAAAATGCAGTTTTTAGCTAGATGCCTTCTCGTTGAGAAGACTCAAACCAACAAAGACATCTGAAAACCAAAGGGAAAAATCACCACACATGAGATGGGGAAATGGCTTTTGGGGCCGAATCCTACAATTGTCACAACCTCTAGGAGTTTTGTTTTAAAGAAACGTCTCCAGGGCACCTGGGTGGCTCAGTTGGTTAAGCGACTGCCTTCGGCTCAGGTCATGATCCTGGAGTCCCGGGATCGAGTCCCGCATCGGGCTCCCTGCTCGGCGGGGAGCCTGCTTCTCCCTCTGACCCTCCTCCCTCTCATGCTCTCTGTCTCTCATCCTCTCTCTCGCAAATAAATAAAATCTTTAAAAAAAAAAAAAAAGATTAAAAAAATAAATAAATAAAAATAAAGAAACGTCTCCATTCAGGCACAGACCCTTCGTTTCCCTCTGAAAGTCAAGTGAGTAGGGCCCACCTCTTAAATGGGTCAAGTACTGGGCACTCAGAACGATTTTCCAAACCTCGGTCTCCTGTGGCCTTAATAAATAAAGCTGTGAGGTAGGAAGAGCAGGAACCCCTTAATTTTGGAGATACAGAGACAGAGGTGGAGACAGTCAAGGGCCTGGCAGGGTCCTCCGTCAGGTCTTAGGACGGGCGTCCTGAGCCCAAACCAAACGCCCTTTCCGATCTAGTGAGCTCATGGAGCTCCAATCGGGGCTCAGTCGCAGTGGTCGTGTGCCCAGAGCAGGGGACGTTCAGAAGTCCTGCTGCTGACGGCACTCGTGCGGGAGGTGGGCGTGGGGGGTGCTGCTCCAGAGCCCGCGAGAGGTGGGGGGGGGGGGAAGGGGGGTGGGGGCGGGGGGGGGGGGGGGGGGCAGGGGGGGGGCCCGTGTACCTGCAGTGGTGGGCTCGGTCGGGCTTGATGCTGCAGCATTTCGGGCACTTGTACACCACCTGCCCAGGCTTCAGCTGTAAGCTCTCGATGAATTCTTTAGTGGCATTTCCTTTGGGCACCGCCCCCTGTCGGAAAGAGAAAAGGCATCAGGGCTGGGCTTCCAGCAGGTCTGATGCTCCACGGTGCAGACGGTCCCTTGGGAGTGGCAACTACCCACACGGACAGGACAGCTTTACCCCAACAACGTGTGTGTTCAGAATTATGCCAACACCGATGGACACTTACGGACAAGGAATTTTCCGGAGGAAAAGTGAACGATTTTTCTAGAGTGAACAGTTACATTGTTCCTGATAATTTTTTATAAAGATTACTTATTTATTTATATTTTTTTTTATTAAAGATTTTTTTATTTATTCATTTGAGACAGTGAGATAGAGAGAGAGAGAGCATGAGCAGGGAGAAAGGCAGAGGGAGAGGGAGAAGCAGGCTCCCCGCCGAGCAGGGAGCCCGATGCGGGACTCAATCCAGGGACTCCAGGATCATGACCTGAGCCGAAGGCAGACGTTTAACCATCTGAGCCACCCAGCTGCCCCGATTACTTATTTGAGGAGAAAGAGAGAGAGAGAGAGGGAGGGAGAGAGCATGAGCAGAGAAAGGGGCAG
>NW_023270855.1:44738740-44739822 GCF_011800145.1 Mirounga leonina | reverse complement strand
AGAGAGAGAGAGAGGGAGGGAGAGAGCATGAGCAGAGAAAGGGGCAGAGGGAGAAGCAGGCTTCCCACTGAGCAGGGAGCCCGATGTGGGGCTCGATCCCAGGACCCCAGGACCATGACCTGAGCTGATGGCAGATGCCCAACTCACTGAGCCACCCAGGCACCCCATGTTCCTGATAATTTTCTATCTTCATCTTAGTGAAATAGTTTTCATTGAATCCATTCTTTCCTATGTAAATATTACTGTGAGGATTTGACTCACCGATTACTTTTTAGTCTGCGTTAAAATTTCCCAGTAACAGCTTTGGCCTTTTCGAATATTCATTGGCGGGCATCGCACCTGACAGTTCAGTTTTCCCAGGCCTAAGTTTGCAGCTCTGAACTGTTTAAACTAGAATTGGGTTTTATTTTTTACCAATCCTACTGTTGTGAAGCATCGGTAATCTATATTTGGTTCTTATGAATCCAAAAGCAACTGTGAGCACTGCCCTCAGATCTGACTTGCTTTTTGACCAGAACTGCCCTCCAATTCGCTATCCCATCCTTTTCATATGCTTGTGAATACTTGGTGTTTTGCTCTGTCAACACCTTTGGGTGGCAGACCCAAAATACCACCAGAGTCTACTGGGGCTGGTGCCCGTCTGAGCAGAAGGAAAACAGGCCGTGTCCAGGCCTCAGCCAGGTCCCAGTAACCGATCCTCACCAGGTGCCTACTTGGTGCTCACTGCTGTGGATTCAGGAATCAAACAAGGTGGCTGTCCCAGCAGGCTCCGGGTCTTTCGGAGAGTGACAACAATTCTAGAAGCCACTGTGCTGCCACCAACTAGCCAAGACAACCACAGAAGTTTCTAGAGGTGAGGGCTTTTTTTGGTTTTGTTTAAGTAGGCTCCATGCCCAGTGCGTGGAGCCCGACGTGGGGCTTGAACTCACGACCCTGAGATCAAGACCTGAGCTGAGATCAAGAGTCGGATGCTTCGGGCGCCTGGGTGGCTCAGTTGGTTAAGCGACTGCCTTCGGCTCAGGTCATGATCCTGGAGTCCCGGGATCGAGTCCCGCATCAGGCTCCCTGCCGAGCAGGGAGCC
>NW_023270855.1:44611278-44738340 GCF_011800145.1 Mirounga leonina | reverse complement strand
GCGGGGGGCCCGTGTACCTGCAGTGGTGGGCTCGGTCGGGCTTGATGCTGCAGCATTTCGGGCACTTGTACACCACCTGCCCAGGCTTCAGCTGTAAGCTCTCGATGAATTCTTTAGTGGCATTTCCTTTGGGCACCGCCCCCTGTCGGAAAGAGAAAAGGCATCAGGGCTGGGCTTCCAGCAGGTCTGATGCTCCACGGTGCAGACGGTCCCTTGGGAGTGGCAACTACCCACACGGACAGGACAGCTTTACCCCAACAACGTGTGTGTTCAGAATTATGCCAACACCGATGGACACTTACGGACAAGGAATTTTCCGGAGGAAAAGTGAACGATTTTTCTAGAGTGAACAGTTACATTGTTCCTGATAATTTTTTATAAAGATTACTTATTTATTTATATTTTTTTTTATTAAAGATTTTTTTATTTATTCATTTGAGACAGTGAGATAGAGAGAGAGAGAGCATGAGCAGGGAGAGAGGCAGAGGGAGAGGGAGAAGCAGGCTCCCCGCCGAGCAGGGAGCCCGATGCGGGACTCAATCCAGGGACTCCAGGATCATGACCTGAGCCGAAGGCAGACGTTTAACCATCTGAGCCACCCAGCTGCCCCGATTACTTATTTGAGGAGAAAGAGAGAGAGAGAGAGGGAGGGAGAGAGCATGAGCAGAGAAAGGGGCAGAGGGAGAAGCAGGCTTCCCACTGAGCAGGGAGCCCGATGTGGGGCTCGATCCCAGGACCCCAGGACCATGACCTGAGCTGATGGCAGATGCCCAACTCACTGAGCCACCCAGGCACCCCATGTTCCTGATAATTTTCTATCTTCATCTTAGTGAAATAGTTTTCATTGAATCCATTCTTTCCTATGTAAATATTACTGTGAGGATTTGACTCACCGATTACTTTTTAGTCTGCGTTAAAATTTCCCAGTAACAGCTTTGGCCTTTTCGAATATTCATTGGCGGGCATCGCACCTGACAGTTCAGTTTTCCCAGGCCTAAGTTTGCAGCTCTGAACTGTTTAAACTAGAATTGGGTTTTATTTTTTACCAATCCTACTGTTGTGAAGCATCGGTAATCTATATTTGGTTCTTATGAATCCAAAAGCAACTGTGAGCACTGCCCTCAGATCTGACTTGCTTTTTGACCAGAACTGCCCTCCAATTCGCTATCCCATCCTTTTCATATGCTTGTGAATACTTGGTGTTTTGCTCTGTCAACACCTTTGGGTGGCAGACCCAAAATACCACCAGAGTCTACTGGGGCTGGTGCCCATCTGAGCAGAAGGAAAACAGGCCGTGTCCAGGCCTCAGCCAGGTCCCAGTAACCGATCCTCACCAGGTGCCTACTTGGTGCTCACTGCTGTGGATTCAGGAATCAAACAAGGTGGCTGTCCCAGCAGGCTCCGGGTCTTTCGGAGAGTGACAACAATTCTAGAAGCCATTGTGCTGCCACCAACTAGCCAAGGCAACCACAGAAGTTTCTAGAGGTGAGGGCTTTTTTTGGTTTTGTTTAAGTAGGCTCCATGCCCAGTGCGTGGAGCCCGACGTGGGGCTTGAACTCACGACCCTGAGATCAAGACCTGAGCTGAGATCAAGAGTTGGATGCTTCGGGCGCCTGGGTGGCTCAGTTGGTTGAGCGGCTGCCTTCGGCTCAGGTCATGATCCTGGAGTCCCGGGATCGAGTCCTGCATCGGGCTCCCTGCTCGGCAGGGAAGTCTGCTTCTCCCTCTGACCCTCCCCCCTCTCATGTGCTCACTCTCTCTCACTCTCTCTCTCTCTAATAAATAAATTTAAAAAAAAAATCTTAAAAAAAAAAAAAAGAGTCGGATGCTTCACTGACTGAGCCACGCGGGTGGCCCCTCAAGAGGTGAGGTTTAAGGATGGTCCCGAGGCACACACAGAGGTTTGCCAGGTGGGCCTGCGGGAGAAAAGGGACTGTGGCCGGCGGAGGGGCATAGGGAAAGACAAAAAGGTGAGCGTGAGCACGGCACATCTGGGGGATGGTGAGAAAATCAGCACGGCGGGGCCCCGGGCATGCAGTGGCAGCAGAGAGGCTGGACTAATGGGCAGGGGCCAGCTTGAGCAGAGCAAACGCCAGGCCTAAAGGCTGGGGCAGGATTCTCCTTCATGGGCCACCCAGAGCCATCAAGGAATATCTCGAGGATGACAACCCAGTTGCCTCTGCTGTGCGGGTCAGATAAGAAGAGGGAGAGCAGAGAACCCCACAGAGCAGTTAGGAGGTTACTGCTGATGGCCCAGTAAGTGAACACAGGGGTGGAGGAGAAGTGGGGAGGGAATTCAGATCCAAACAAAAGGGGCAGGGAACGAAATGAGTCCCGTGGTCGGGGAGAGGGCGTGCGAAGGGAGAAGAACACGAAGGGGTCTCACCTAGAGGAGCTGGTGAATGGCCGTGCCTGTGAGGCTCCAACCCGACCTGCAGGAAGGGCTCAGCTGAGGCTCGCCACAGAGACAGTGCTCAGCACACGGCAGCGCAGTGGACTGAATGTTTGCGTCTCCCCCAGATTCACAGGCTGAATCCCCCAGTGTGTGGTATTAGGAGGGGGGGCCTCTGGGAGGTGATGCGGTCACAAGGGTTCCGTGAGGCGATTAGGTCATGGGGTGAGCACCTTATAACCAGTCCTCAGAGCTCCCTCCCCCTGCCTGCCACGGGAGGACACAAGAAGTGGCCGCCTACGAACCAGGAAGTGAGCCCACCCCAGACGCGGAAGCTGCCCGGACCTTGATCTTGGACTTCCCAGCCTCCAGAGCTGTGGGAGATAAATTTCTGTTGGTCAGAAGCCAGCCAGTCTCTGGTGGTCCCGAACGGACTGAGACAGGTAGCCTGCATCCTGGGTCGTGCGTGGGAGACAACACGCAGCTTTAACAAGCTACGGGCACCCAGACTCTGATGCAGAGCTACCATACAAGAACTGTCAGCCGTGCGGCCCAGGCACTCGCATTTTTTTAAAAGCTCTCAGCAGGGCTGAGAACCACTATGCTAGACCAGGGGCTCCATGACTGGATCTACCTTGTTCAGCACCAGAGCCCCTAGCCCGGAAAAGGTCTATCGGTTTCCGGCATGGGGTGAAAGGAGCAGTGAAAGCAAGCAGAACAAAAAAGAAGGGAGCCAAGGGTGCCAGCCTTGGTGGTGGTGGGGGTGGTGGTGGTGGGGGGTTCCAGCAGTGTGGCCCAGCTCCCTAGCAAGAACTGGGTCTAACACTGGGTCGAGTCACAGCTCTGGGGTGGGACTGCTCCACACCCGCCATCCAAGGTTGAGGTGATACCAGGCTGCTCTCGTCAGTGGGCAGCCACGAGCTACCACCATCAGGGAAGCTGATGAACAACAGAACCGGGGACCACTCCCAAGTCCCAAAGGGGCCCGGGAGGGGGAGCGACAGTGTGGTCTACTAGAGTGGGTAAGGTGGGGATTTCAGGGCTGACGGAGCATCCCTGGCCTCCAGTGGGGCTGATGGACTCTAACACGCTAAGGGAGGGGTTCCCTGGGTAGAAGAGATGAAAACTGGGTATCAGAACGTTTCCCACAAAGAAGGAATTCTGGGATAGGAAGAGCCACTGAAGAAACAGCAAGAACTTGGGAAATGCTGATGAGGCAAGGGAGCTGGAGTTTCATCTTTCGGAAAATGACTCACAGGGGACTAAGATCCTAGTTACGGAAACTGCAAAGACAAATCAATGAACAACTCTTCCTGAAAATCTACACCCCACCGAACACTGTGGGAAGTGCAAACAAGCAATGGGGGCCTGGGTCTCAAACAGCGGGTGGGGCAGGCCCCCAGGTACCCCGACACAGCAAGGAGGCTGAGCACCTAGTGAAAGGCATGGCCACCAGGACAACAGGAGCTGGGCTGGCGACCCGGGAAGGCCCAGGAGGATCCTAGCGGGTGCAGCAGGACAGAGGCACCTGGGAAGGGAGACAGTCCAAGCAGTGGCCAGAGGTGGCCTGTCCAGGGAGTGCCGGGTAGAACAGAAGCACTGGAGCGAGAGGGTATGTGCGGGGGGTGGGGTATGGAGCGAGGGTCTGGCAGCGGAGAAAAGATTCAGTACCGCAGTTCAATTATGGGAAGATTTTCTATTTGTCTCAAAGAGGTCCCGGAGTGCCTCTCTGGGGAGGCAGGGGGAGCACTCTGTTCCCGTCTCCTCCTGCCCCTCACCCCACCCCTCCTGTGGCTCTCTGCTGGGCTCCCCAACTTTCCCCTGCTGACCCCTGTCACCAGCTCTTTATCTGTTACCACCCGCGCTTTCCTGTCTCATCAAGGACCTGCTCATGCCCGAGATGGGCAGCACATGGCTGACTAGGAACAGAGCTGTGCTTCCCCACTGGTCTGCCTGAGCGCCATGGGGCAATAGACAAACAGGGAACGAGAAAATCCAAAGGACTGCTCATCCACAGGAATGCTCTTCTCATTGGTGGAGGCTCAGGACTTGGAGTGGGACAGAGATGAGGTCCTGAGAAGAAACCTCTGGTACACAGGCACTGTGGGCACCAAGATGCTGAAAACTACACGTGATTCAGGGTAACCATCACCTCGTGGTGGCGGGGAGGCTGGGAGAGGAATGGAGTGGGGCGGGATGGGAGGGATACAAAGAGTTTGCTAAACTGTCTTTATGATGTTTTACTTATGAGGCTGGAGGGGAGTGAAGATATCATATCATCATATCATCGTACTATCCTTTATATCCTTTCAATTGTCAGAAGTGTGTCATTAAAATTTTTTCTAAAAGTTCAAAAAAGTAGAAAAAAAAATCTGGTCTGCAAAATGCAGGCAGGTGGCAGAAAAGCCTAAGATAGAGATTTTTTTTTTTTAAGGTTTTATTTATTTATCTGACACAGAGAGACACAGCGAGAGAGGGAACACAGGCAGGGGGAGTGGGAGAGGGAGAAGCAGGCTTCCCGCGGAGCAGAGAGCCCGATGCGGGGCTCAATCCCAGGACCCTGGGATCATGACCTGAGCCAAAGGCAGACGCTTAACGACTGAGCCACCCAGGTGCCCCTAAGATAGCAAACAAACTTTGGTAGGCAAGGACTCTATGGTATGTATGATGTCATTTACGATATACCTCCTGACATTAAATATGCTATAAAAGTATATAGCTATTTAACATGGACAACATCTCTGACAGGTTGTTAAAGGCAAACGTAGATTTCCAAACAATATAGGGCATTTAAGACCTTCTGGTACAGTCTGACACACAGTTAGACACTTGAACAATGCGGGGCTTAGGGGCCCGGGCAGACAAAACCCACATATAACTTTTGAGTCCCCCAAAACTTTACTAATAGCCTACTGTTGACCAGAATATCAATAACATGAATAGTCAATTCACACATATGATGTATGTTTTATGTATTATATACTATATAATAAAGTATTTACTTAAAACAAAGGAAAGAAAATGTTGTTAAGAAAATCATAAGGTGGGGCACCTGGGTGGCTCAGTTGGTTAAGCGACTGCCTTCGGCTCAGGTCATGATCCTGGAGTCCCGGGATCAAGTCCCGCATCGGGCTCCCTGCTCGGCAGGGAGTCTGCTTCTCCCTCTGACCCTCCTCCCTCTCATGCTCTCTGTCTCTTATTCTCTGTCTCGCAAATAAATAAAATCTAAAAAAAAAAAAGAAAAAAAGAAAAAAAGAAAATCATAAGGTGGGCGCCTGGGTGGCTCAGTCGTTAAGTGTCTGCCTTCGGCTCGTGATCCCAGGGTCCTGGGATCGAGCCCCACATCGGGCTCCCTGTTCCGCGGGAAGCCTGCTTCTCCCTCTCCCACTCCCCCTGCTTGTGTTCCCTCTCTCGCTGTGTCTCTCTCTGTCAAAGAAATAAAATCTTAAAAAAAAAAAGAAAAAGAAAAAGAAAATCATAAGGAGGGGCACCTGGGTGGCTCAGTCGGTTAAGGGTCTGCCTTTGGCTCAGGTCATGATCTCAGGGTCCTGGGATCGAGCCCCGCGTCTGGCTCCCTGCTCAGCAGGGAGCCTGCTTTCTCCCTCTCCCTCTGCCTTTTCCCCTCGCTCACATAAATAAAAAATTAAAAAAAAAAAAATCATAAGGAAGAGAAAACACATTTATAGTACTGGACTGCATTTATAAAAAAAAAAATCATGTATAAGTGAACCCGTGCAGTTCAAACCCACGTTGTTCAAGGGTCAACTCTCTGTATTTAAAAAGACAAAAACACTTGCAAATTATTAAGGTTATCTCACATGGTAGGATCACAGGTAATTTGTACTTTCTGAACCATATTTCTTAAATGTTCTAATAAGAACACATGGCTTTTGCAATTAGAAACTCACTAAAAATACAACCAAAAAATACACCTCAGGAAGGAGCTACCCAAAGTAGGAATATGACCAGCTTTCCTGAATTTTATAATCCAAATGTTGTGACCATCTCATTTGGAGATATCTGGGGCCCTGCCCAGAGGCACCAGGAAAGGGCAGGGTCTGGAAGCCTTTCCAAAGGCAAGGCAGGGCCCTGACCACCCAGAGGAGTGGATTTTAAAGGGGGATTGGGAAGGGCACTGGCCCAGGCAGAGAAGAAGGCCCCACAAAAGCCCAGAGGGCCACATTAATTCCTTTTAATGTAAAAAGTCACTGAGTTTGGGCAATCATGTGACCTTTTATGAATCCTGAAGTCACAAAACCACAACTGGATGTCGCTCTTGTCTTACTACAAAGGAAAAGCCCTGAGGAACATCACTGGCCCAAGGAGATAAAGCAAGGGGGCTGAGTTTTCCTAAATGAAGGCCCACATTGTTTCCCCCCCCACCACATCCAGTTTTTAAGGTCCCAGCCACCAGAGCTTACTGTAAACCTCGGGAGGCCGCACAGAAAGGGCTACAAGAGGGCACCCCAACACCTCAAAGGGCCACCGGAGCCCTCATTTCGTACCCTCATTATCGCCTGCTATTCCAGACCACGAGGGGAGACCTCATACAACAACGCAGCCTCTTTAAAAGGTTGCCCCTCCAGCAGCACTCTACAGATGTACATCCCCTGGAAGGCTCACTCCCTTCCAGGCCAGACCCCATTTGCCTCGTGAGTCCCTCTCTCAGAGCCAGAGACCAGCTGGGCCAGTCCCTGAGACGGACGAGCCTGTGACACGAGCCCTTCCCAGCCTCTGGTTCAAATGTCTCCTGTCTCTTTCTTCCTCTTTTTAAAAAGAACATTCTCTTCTGTGCTTATCTCCACAGATTTCAGAATTTCCTGTTATTAGTTCATGGTAAGGAATTTTGTTCGGTACAATTCTGGACGGACGGCAGGGAGTCGGAAGGCCTGCTGGGACGTTTCTGCCGGTGTTATCAGGCAGCAGGACTGAGAACCGCCTACCCCCCATTCTCACACATCTCACAGGGAGGTCTCGAAGCTTCCATGTCACTGCAGCCCGGCAGACCACAACGTAGCAGTTTTTTTCCTCCACAATAATACTCGTTCGTGATTTAAAGGAATATAGAGATGAGAAAATTACAAAGGAAAACCCATTCTTTGATTTCACTACCCATAGATCCGTACAATTAATATTTTAGAGGATGTTCTTCCAGTCTTTGTGCATACAGCAAGCTAAAAACACTAAAGAATTTATAAATCCATAATGCTTGTATGTTTCTAAAATATGTATTTGGCCCCATAGTGGCATCTGTTTAAATCTGGGGCAGGGAGGTGTGATATGGTTCTATCGACCATTCCCCTCAGTGGCTAGCCCAAACTTCCAGTACCTACCTTGACCCCTACCCCATTTCCTTTTCTATTTCAGAGAAAACCGAGGCTGCTGGGGTAAACCACCAGCTGGGAGGATGAGGGTGTCAGCTAATCCGGGTCTTTAGGAGCCGCAGACTTTTACCCCAAAGCTTCTCCCGTGTTGTGTGCACATTCCGGGCTCTCCCTCCCCTCGCATCTAAGCTTCTCGAGGTCGTGCGCACTTCTGTCTCTGCTACCTCTCCCTTACTCTGGTTCACTGCTCTCCAGCACCTGGCGTCTCCACACTAGGGATACCTCTCACCAGGTCACTGTGCAACTCCCTGGGACCAAACCCAAAGGTCAGTTCTAAGCCCTCATCTTCCTCGGGTCTCCTGTGACCACCAGTCCCTCCTGTCATTCTCTCCTGAGGCTGCTCTGTTCCCTCAGGGTGTCCTCCTGCCTCTGGGGCTGGGGCCTCTTGCCCTCCCTTGGGATGCTGCCCACCTTGGAGCCCCGGTGTTCCTCAGGGATCCCTCCTCTGCTCATTGTGCACCTCCCCCACTCCCTGCCACCCACAGGCCTCCGCAGCACACCCAGTGGTGACGCTCAATCGCCGGCTCCAACTGAGACCTCTTTTCGAGCTGCAGACACCTCCACATGTTTGTTCAAGAGGCATTAAAGCCAAAGAACACCACCCCTCCCAAATTCACCACGCGAGAACTGAATCTGTTCCTTTCTCCCCCCGCCCCCCCCTCCCTTCCTGGGGAAGGGCCCACCTGGCCCGTGGGACATCCGGTTACTGTGCATTCAGGGTAGAAATCCGGCAGCCACCCCCAGCTCTCCGAACCCTCTGCCCCACGTACTGGCCCCAAACTATGCCTCAAAACCCATGTCCTCCCCTCCATGCTGCCATCCTGGTGTTCATTCCGGCCCATCCTCACGTGCCCCAGATGTTAGAGCATCTCCCACCTCTGTTTATTCTCCTTAACTACTTCCCAGAGTAAACTTTCTAAAATGGGAATCTGGTCATATTATTCTCCCTGCCTGGATGCCTTCACAGGCTTCACAGAGCCTTCCCCGGGCCCAGCGTCTGAGCTCTTGGGCAGGGCGCATGCAGGCCTGCCACAACCCAGCCCTGGACCACTGATGCAGCCCCCCACCCCATCCCTGTGGACTACCTGCACTTTCCCAAAGGCACTGTGCCCTCCAAATCTTCCTCTTGGGCCCCCAGGGACCCCATGTCAGCACCTCTGCCCAGCCTGCCAGGCACCTGCTTGCCTCTTGCACTGGAACCAAAACCCACTCAGGGATCACCTCCTCTGCCTACTTCCTCATGGCCCTGGGCCACACCCCAGACAGAAGCCTTTGCTGTCCTGGCCTGTTTCTATTTGTCTTATAACACCTATCATTTAAGTACACACTGATCGTGCATGGCTGTCAATTCCTGGACAACAGAGACAACATCTTTCAACTTCCTGCCTGGTGCATGGCCCAGGGCCTGGCACGGAGCATGTATTCAATAAACCCAAGCTGAAGGATAATGACGATCTAACAGACATTTACAAAGTGCTCCTATGCCGGGCACCGTTCCAAGTGCTTTATTGTACTTTCTCAGTTAATTCTGCCAATAAACCTATAGGCAAAGACTATGTTATTCCCCATTTTACAGATGGGGTAACTAAAGCAGAGAAATCAAGCAACTTCCTTCCCAAGATTATGTGGCTAAAAGGTGGCAGAACCAGGATTCGGACCCAGGTAGTCCAAGCGTAGAAGCCTCGTCTCTACCAGAAGACAAATTAGGTATTTACCAGATGCTGCTGCTAAGTGACTGAAAAGGTTTTTCACGATCGCCTTGATGCCACAGTCTCGTTCTCCTGCCAACAACGGTACCAGCATGCTAACACTAAGACTGAAACACGCCTGTTTCAGGACCTATTTAGAATAACACGACAGGGCACCTGGGTGGCTCAGTTGGTTGAGCGACTGCCTTCGGCTCAGGTCATGACCCTGGAGTCCCTGGATCGAGTCCCGCATCGGGCTCCCTGCTCGGCAGGGAGTCTGCTTCTCCCTCTGACCCTCCTCCCTCTCATGCTCTCTCTCTCTCATTCTCTCTCTCGCAAATAAATAAAATCTTAAAAAAAAAAAAAAAAAAAAGAATAACACGACAGTGTAAGAAGGACACAGAGAAGGTTCCAAAGAAATACCAACGAGTCCAAGGCCTCAACACCCCCATGCATTTCAATCGGCAAGGATGAAGCTTGCTTAAAGTGTTTCAGGGGCCCTGGGATTGAGGTATGAGCACACCTGCTGTCCAGGTAGAAACTCTCCCTCGATTAGCTCTGCCAGGAACAAGGTGACAAGCCCCAGGCCTGAGTCACAGGCCCCCTGTCTCCTCCACAACAAAGTGGGAGGTAGGTAATCCCCAGATGGTCACTATCCTCTCTCTGGAGCCAGAAAGATTTTTCCATTGGTGTTTCATTTATTTATTTGTTTGTTTGTTTGTTTATTTGACAAAGAAAGAGATAGCAAGAGCAGGAACACAAGCAGAGGGAGTGGGAGAGGGAGCAGCAGACTTCCCGCTGAGCAGGGAGCCCGATGCGGGGCTGGATCCCAGGACCCTGGGATCATGACCTGAGCCGAAGACAGATGCTTAACGACTGAGCCACCCAGGCGCCCTCCATTGGTGTTTCTAAGTTGCTCAGTGACAGGTATGAGAACTTGCCTGGCAGGAGGGAGAATGAACCCCTAGACAAGTGACCTGACCTGGGGGAATAGGTCAGTACCTCTGGCCACACCCAGCGCCGGCCTATTACCCGGCATGCTGCGGGAGGGCCCAGTGCTATCCCTCCTCTGCGTTCCTGGAGGCCGGCCATCATGACCCATCATGCTACTGGCCCGAGTAAATACTTGCTAACTGACTCTGTACACAGTGTGTAATCGATAAGGTCACAGAGAGAGGCTCCAGAAGGGAACGCCAACTGCACGTGGATGAGTTTTGGCAGGTGAAACGGAAATAGAGGCCTGCAGGGGTCTGGGACAGTCGTGTGAAGTCTGTGTAGAGCAAGGTATTCACAAGGGAGGGAGGAGCCGTGGAGCAGGCAGACAGATGGATTTTCTTTTCCTTAACAACATGGTTGAATTAATTTATATGCCTCCTTTTGTCAAATCTCAGATTTGGGGTCATTTACAATGGTGAGTTAGTAAATGATTAGTTAGTAAATGATCAGAAGGGTTTACACAATTATTGCAACTGCGAAGCACTTGGCTTTGAGGTTCCTGGCAGCCGGGGCAAAACGGGAGAAGCTATGCCTCTCAGCTTTAAGCAGCTTCCGGGAGACAGACAGATGTCCCTGATCTAAATCTTAAAGGGAATCCCTTAGGATTCCTGAGGAAGCTCACAGGATGAGGAAATAAAATGTATCTGCAAAGGGAAAGGAAAAAGTGGGGAAGTTGGGGGGTGGGGTGGGGAGGGAGACGACACAGAGAGCTCCTTGATATGACACACCCTCAGAGTGAGCACGGTGAGGGCACCCGAGACCAGACCCTGGTCTGACTTGGGCTCTGCCCATGCCATGCTGCCTCTAGGCCAGCCCCCCCGCCAAGTGAGGCCCCTTTAGCCCCTTTCTTGCTCCTTCCAGGCCCATCCCTCTTACCCCACTTCCCATGGGAGCTTCACCTCCAAGAGGGCTCCTTACACATCTGTGAGCCATTCCCTCTTCCCTCTCCTGCTCAAGCTCTGCACGGACCCGTTTCCCACTGCGGTGCAGGGAATGACTGCTAACTGGTCCAGAAAGCTACGGGTGGTTGCAGATGGTCTGATGGTCCAACCATGGTAAGATTTCAAAGCTGGAAGGGGTCTAGCAACTGTTTGGGGGAGACTAGAAGAGATTCTTTTGTCTTTAAAAGATAACCTAGTAATACTAACAAACCCAAATGATAAACAATGCATACATTGTTACATGTTGTTTATAACCCACGAAGATAGTTTTTTGAGAAGAACTATATGCAACCTGAATTCCTGAGATACAAAACATTATAATCCTGTTAGGGAGTTTCTTAGGACCCTGCAGTGGCACCTTCCTAAAAACACACCCGCCCTGGAGTGTTAATAAAGAGCCCCCAATCTGATGTGTTTTCAGTGTGAGATTGAGGCTCCCCATGCTGCCCCAAGGCCTCCCCAACCCTCTCTGGATGCACTGGGTTTTGCATAACACGTCAGTGTGCTGGGAGAGAGGAAAGGCAGGTGGCTGAAGAGCCTGAGGTGGGGCATGCCTTTAGGACATGTCTCAGTTGCTCCCCTTACTGATGGTTGATATTTGACCGATGCTTCATTTGGGGGCCCAGTTTTCTTTGGGGCCACCAGCAAAACACACCGGTGGGAAGCTGACTGGTGTTTGGGGTATAGTCTATGGTTCTCACTCACTGGGGATTGGCAGCGGTGAGAATCATTCACTCCTGCATCTAAGCGCAAGGGGCTAGACTGAGGAGACCCCCCGGAGAGGCCAAGCAAGTCAGTGCGGGGTAAAAGGACGCATGCGTGTGAGGGCAGCTGGGATGCCAGGCCAGAAGCCTTCCCGCCGCCCGCCTCCCAACGTCCAGTTCCCTGACTCACGTGCCTTCTAGACACCAATGACCTCGCACGAAGTTGTCTGATCCTGACCCTGCACCAGCCCTAAACCTGGCTCTCTGCTCACGTGTAATATAGACACAGTTGGCCAGAACAGAAGCCTTGACTTCTCTCCAAAATCTGTTCTCGACTCTCCCATTTAATAAACGGCACCAGCAATCCCCTAGCTGCTTGAGCCAAGATGCTGGAAGACACACTCTCGTCCCTCTCCATTCTGTCGGGCCCTACCCCAAACCAATCAGAGCAGAATCTCTGGGGGTGAGGCGCAGGCGTCCGTACTTCTTCAAAGCTCCCTAAGGGATTCTAATGTGCAGCCAGGTTTGAGAATTAGTGGCTTAAAATACACTCCAAATTCAACAGCTTCTGTTCAGCTTCACTGCTCCCACTTTGGTCTGAGCCATCAACCATGTCGTGTGCAGACCACTGCCATCCCTCTAATCCTCCTGGGTCTCTGCTCCACCTCAAACCCCCATTACAAGCACAAGACACTGTTTTTTTTTAAAAATCAGGTCATGTCATGCCTCTCCGTTGGCTTCCCACTACATTGAGAGTAAAGAGCAAAGCTCTCATGAGGCCCTCAAGGCCCTGCACGATCTGGCTTCTGCAGTCCTACCTACCTCTTCCAGCTCCTCTTGCTCCCACTCACCACGCAGAGGTCACCCCGGTCTTAGTCCTGCTCCCCAAATACTCCAAGTGCATGCCTACCTCTGCGCTTTTGCACCTACTCTCTCCTCTTCCTGGAAGGCTCTGCCCTCAGGGGCTTCATCTGCCTGACTCACAGCTCCATATGGCACTGCTCAAGGCCTTCTCAGATCCCCTAGAGCTAAAGCAGGCCCCCTGTGCCCCAGAAAAATCACCACCACATCACCCCGATCACACTCTTCGATTGTCTTTAAAATACTTATCACTGAAATCACCTTGTTCGGTCGCTCACGTCTTCACTGCCTGACCCCCTGCGCTAGGACGTGAGCTCCAAGGAGGCAGGGATGCTGGTCTGTCTTATCATAGCTGCCGCCATTGCTCAGAAAGGCCCTCTCACGGAGGAGGCACTCAATGGGCATGGCATTCACTTTGTCCCTCATCAGGGCCCCCAGGGCTCTTCCTCAGGGCTGCCAGCATGATCCCTGTAAAATGACAACTGGGTCTCACCACTCTCACTCAAAATCCTCAGGGGCTCTGGACCACCCCTCGTCATCCAACTGCCACTGAAACCCATCCTCCTCCTCAGGTCCCACCATCCCACGCAGCTCCCGGGAGCCTCGAGGGGCCACACGCCTGCGTGCCCGCTGCTCTCTCGGCCTGGCCCACCGTCAGGGTCTTCCTACCCTGCCACCTGCCACTTCCCCTGCCAACAGACGCTGCTCTCGCAACAACTGGCCAGTGCGACACCCAGCAGCCGTCCTCGTCGGCTAGACTGGTTCACGGCTGCTCCCTTGTTTTTCCACAGCAACCCGGGCTTTCCTCTGCCGCAGCCTTTGTCGCATGGGGCTGGCCTCACCCACCTGTCTTCTCTAGACAGAGGGCACTCCGGTTGGAACCACATACAGGTCTTCCCCCTGCTTCTCGACGTTTGCATTACGTCACTTGGCCTTTACGAAAGACCCACTTTAGTACCTGTTTCGGCCAACGCAAAGACATCTGGAGAGGATGTTCGCTTTTACAACATGCGAATTGCTTCTTCGCTTGTTGCCGTTTGGCTTATGAAAGGTTTCACAGGAACGCTTTCAGATAGTGGGGGAAACCTGTACGCCAAGCCCTTCAAGGGCTGGCTGACTGGTGACCCCATAAATGGTGCCAGCACGTGCGGGAGAAGAGGTGCTATCTGGACCGGCTGTTGATGTGTAATCGAGCTGGGAAAGCTGCTCTCCCTCGGGATGGATTAACAATCCACCGCCTGAACCGGCAGGAAATGGAGCCCTTCAAGGAGGGAACGAGCCCAGGACCCAGGGTCTCTATTTTGCTCTCCCTGGGGCTCACAGAAACAGAGTCTGGGTGGCCAGTGCCACGGCCAGTAGGGGTGCTTTCCTTCTCTTAATTTCAACATACTCGTCCTACGCACTCAAACAATTAAGCCACAGGAGGTCTTTATCAAATCACGCACTCTCGCTTTTCCCATACGAGATAATGAACAGGAACGGAGGGTTTAATACCACGGTACGTGACGTTCAGTAGCCACTTGCACAGCTTGGTATATTTAGCTAAGTCATCAGGCAGAACACCACCGCTCTACCCACAGATATTCACCAAAAGGCACTTGCTGCCGCCTGAAACAGGCTTGTCCAGCTTTTCAGCAAAAGATGAGCCTCGCCCAAAGTGAAGGCCATTTCCGTGCAGGTTCCTGGAACTGGATATGGCTTTAATTTCAAGAGCACCTCGCTGCAGTCCTGTCTTCACTGGGAAGCCCTGCCCTGACCCAACCCCTCAGCATGCCCTCCACTCTGATGATCTGTCCCCAGTCTCCATGGTTATCTGACTGTGCCTTTCGAATGAACACGAGGCTAGGTTTCCGCTAGGCCAAACCCCTCCCGTAGCAGGCTCCATTACCATATACACCCGTGTACATACAGGTTCATCCAGCCAAGACAGAGAGACGCTGTGGCACAGATGGTGTCCCCTCGGGGGGGCCTGAGTTCACTTTCCCACCCCGGCCCTGGCCCTCCTGTTCTCCACATTCCCAAGGTCCAGGGGAACATGCGGGCTGTGGCCATGCCAGGGCCAGAGGAGGAGAGTGTGGGCTGGTTAAAACAGGCCCAGACATACTCACGGGGTCCGTCAGCATGGCCCGGCAATGGGACGCCAGGGCCAAGAAGGCCAGCAGGTTGAACACGACTCCGTTGACGATGCTGTACACGTAGTCTCGGGATGGAATCAGCATGACAAAGAGGACCACAAACTCCGCATAGAGGACCAGAAACCAGGTGACAATGGCGCAGGCAATGCCACAGCCGTCACGGATAAACCACATGGTTCCCACAGGACCGGGGTGGGGAGGTGGGACACACTTCTCTGGCTGGAGGTACTCTGGCTTCCGCTCAATGTCTCGGAAGTGGTGGGTGGGGATAAGCATCATAAGCTATTCTGTCCATACTGGCATCTGGAAGAGAGAAGAAAGGACCCAGAAAATTGGTGGTGTCTTGTTATCAAGGATATTTGACAAAATTACCTTTCTAAAGTGAGCCATGAGGGATGCCTGGGTGGCTCAGCCGGTTAAGCATCTGCCTTTGGCTCAGGTCGGGATCCCAGGGTCCCAAGGCCGAATCCTGCCTCTGCCTCCTTGCTTAGCGGGGAGCCTGCTTCTCCTGCCTGCCGCTCCCCCTGCTTGTGCTCTCTCACACACAAATAAATAAAATTAAAAAAAAAAACAACCTTAAAACTCAGTATGTAATGGGGCGCCTGGGTGGCTCAGCCGGTTAAGCATCTGCCTTTGGCTCAGGTCACAATCCCAGGGTCCTGGGGTCGAGCCCCGCGTCGGGCTCCCTGCTCCGCGGGGAGTCTGCTTCTTCCTCCCCCTCTGCCCCCCCAACTCGAGCTTGCTCTCCCTCTCTCAAATAAAGAAATAAAAAATCTTTAAAAAAAATAAATAAATAAATAAAATGTGAGTGCTTGGGACACCTGGCTGGGTCAGTTGGTAGAGCATGTGACTCTTGATCTAGGGGTCATGAGTTTGAGCCCCACGCTGGGTGTAGAGTTTACTTAAAAAAAAAAAAAAAAGAAAAGAAAAGTAAGTTCTCTTCCTTACTTCCTTCCGAGAGTTAACTTAGCTTTTGTGAAATAGGGCCACCTTGCCCAAAGCCTTCACATGACAGATATGCAAAGGGAGCCTTCCAAGGGCAAATGCTTCACCCAAGGTCAGCTGGAGCTGCAGCTGCACAAACAGGACACCAGTTCAGAAGTGGGGCTAGAACTCAGGTCTCTCTGTTTACTAGGGATCGATCTACCGGGAGGATGGTGTCAACAGATATGTTCCAGTTGTGACTTAAAAGACAAGACGGGGCACCGAGCACCAAGCCCTCTGGGAAAACTCTCTTTAGCATGGAACTGCTGCCTCTATGCCAAGGACAAACCCAGAGGCTGGTATTGAGGCTGTCTGGGGTTAATAGGGATGAGTAGGAGGAAAGGACCTGGTGACCTAGGATATCTTTGGACTCACTGTCCAACATTCTCCTGTTTGGGCCATAGGACTGAAAAACCCCGGATAGGGAAGGTTCTTGAAACCAACTAGGTTTTTCAGTCCTGTGGACCAAACACTTGATTTCCCAGGAATCAGAGACTCCCTGAGTTCTGCCCTCCTTGCAGGTGATGGGGTCAAGTGGAGAATGTTGGACAATGAGTCCAAAGATGCTTCCGCACCACCTGGCTGTGAGGCTTCGTGAGCCTTCGTGTCCTCACCTGTGGAGATACCCCCCTTCCCGCCCCAGCACCCCCTCCCAGGGCTGGTGTGAGGCCCCAGAGAGCTGGAGGTGCTCCCGATGAACGCTGCAGACTATAGCAGCCCACATACCACGGACCCCACACACATGGCATATTCTCTCTAGGAAAGACATCCATTCCTTCCAAAACAAGTGCTGAGCAACACGCCCCTTCTTCCTAGCAGCTGCAGCCCGCGTCTCTGGAGACAGCAATGAAGTAACTCAGGATCGATAATAAAGTCGATCTGTCCACAGCACGCGCTACAAGATGCAGCAAGTACACATTTCCTTCCTCTGATTCCTTATCTTACACCTGGCGGCCTGTTGCTCACCAGGCCGGTTTCTCAGTCAGCAACTGCGCCCGCACAGGCCAGCCCCAGATGGAGGCGCCACAGAGCGACCACCGGAGCTGTCTACAGCACTGCGAGCGACATCTTTGGGCTTCTGAGAACTCCAGGCACTTGGCAGCGGAGGCAACCATTCACAAGGAGCGCGGCTCTGCGTGTTTTTCTGGAGGCCAGGGCTCTACGGGGCATGGGCAAACCTTCAGTGGTTGTGCTGGGCTTTCCTCACCCTTTGGCCTTCTTGCTCCCCAGCCCTCCTCCCCAACAAAGAGCCTCTGGACTGAATATGCTGTAGTCCTGACGAGTAAGGACGTGTCCAGAAAGCTGAGCCGGCAGTCACTGCTACTCAAATTGACAGACATTCTCGAGTCGCAAGTTGCAGAGGCTAATAATGAAAGAATAAGGCCAGGGCCTCCCCTCCCCAGGATGGCAGAGAATTAGTGGCCGAAAGGCAGTTTGATGCGTACCATGTACTTGTCCAAAGAAACATTGACTCAACAAATAGAGTGACTATCACATGCTGGGTACACTGTGCTGGGAGCTGAGGGTCGGGAAGTCGTGACATATGGAATAACCATCCCAAGTAGAGTAAAAGCAGTGGTTCCCCACAGGCCGTCAACCAGAATCTTCGAATAAAGCAACCTTGTGCTCTCCACGAGACAATGGCAATTGGTGCCGCCAGCGACAACCTAGAGGGATGAACGATGCAAGGACACCCTTCTGAGGCGCTAAATGGAAGGACAGCAGGAGCTTGCAGACTGGACCCGGGCCCAGCAGATTCTAAAACTCTAAGCTCCATTCAACCAAAAGCCAACAAATGAAAAGCTGAAATCCCATGAAATCCCATGAGTCCAAAGCTGATCAAAGCTCACCACTTTGATAACTCCCACAGGCAAGCATTCTCTTGGTTTTTCCTGCTGCTGTACAGGTCTGTAGGAACCCAGGCTCTAAACCCATAAAGTTGTACCAGACCACAGCCACGCCAAAGACGTATTGTCTCTGTCTGCTTTTGCATTACAATAGCCCCGCTGAGCAGTTGTCATGAGACCGTATGACCTGTGAGCCTAAAGCCTAAACTATTTACTCTCTAGCTTTTTTTTTTTTTTTAAGATTTTAGTAATCTCTAAAATATTTAAGTAATCTCTACACCCAATGTGGGGCTCGAACTCATGACCCCGAGATCAAGAGTCGCATGCTCCACTGACTGAGCCAGCCAGGCGCCCCTACGCTCTAGCTTTATACAGAAGTTTGCTGACCCATGGTTCGAGGCGGTTGTTACCCACCAGATAACTGAGATTTGTCTTGGCTCCAGCTTTCCCTGCAGAACAGCTCAGTGTGTCAGAAATGGGTGGTTACAACTCACCCCGCCCCACCCATGTCTGTGGCAGCAAAACCTCCTGTCATCTGCAGCCCGAAGGTCATCTCGCTGAAAGCCGTGTACTCCATCAAGATGTTCTTCAATTAGCATAAAAGGTGTGGTTTTCTGCAATGGATGATCACTGAAAATAAATTTCAGAACAATGCTCCCTTGTAGATACGTATTTCCAGTGATTACATTACACTCATAGTATATTCAGACCAGTTGACTGTATTCGCTCGTCAATTACTCATTCTTGATTGTACACATGGCAACAACTTGACTAATGTTGCATATGTGTGGTTTTGCTGAGGAACAGACCCTTCCACGTAAGTAAATTTCCCAGTAACTGTGGCTTGTTCCTGAGCAGATACACGGTTTAACCATTAGGATGGTTAAGGTGGAAATAAAAAATAAAACATGGAAGTAAAATAAAAAACAGACCAAAAAAAAAATATATATATATACTATACCTGCTCCTGCCTTAAGTACAATAACCATCCATTTCTTTGGAATGATTTAGTTATTACTGGGCATATCAATTACTGGAATGTATCAGGGAATGATGTCCTCAGGGGTCATGGAGACTCACTGAGCTCTTGGCCTCACACCAACTGGCCTGTGCAGACTACTAGAATTCTAATTCCAACATCTCCTTTGTATGGTTCTTTGTCTTCCTCTTCCATTCCTGGCTACTGTCATTCCTGTGCCTATAGTTGCCACCCCCCCTGACAAATTCTCCATTTATGACCGCTAATTGGCTGTGGGCTGGAAAACAAATAAAACTAAAGCCGGTTTAGTTTTATTTGTTTGTAAAAGAAGGGTACTCATTTTCGGTAACAGGCCTTTAGGGAACACCTGCTATGCTCTCCCACCACACAGTTCCTGTGGGCTGGAAGCCCTGTCTTTTCATCAGCCCAGGGCCTGGCATGTAGTGGCCATTTACCGTGTGTGTTTGTTACCCAAATGCTTGAGTATGATGCCAGAGCTCTGTGATCCCAGGCCCACCTCTGGAGGCCCTGTCTGCTTCCTTTCAGGGGTGTGGCCATATCCTAGACGGTGGAGAGTGCACCAAGTAGGACTGTGAAGTAAGTGGACTGTGACTCTTTTTTAAATAACCAGAACGTTCCATCCTCAAACAATGTGGGACCAAAGAGTGTATAGAGGAGCTCTGTTTTCCCCTCACTGGTGAGGGAGAACCTGTGATCTGGGCCAGCACCCAGCCAAGGGCACACTCGGCAGAGTCAGACACCAAGTACTGAACTCAAGTTCACATTCCAACCCACACTTTAGCGTTTCAAAATATCCTGCTCAAAACCAATCAAAGCACATGGCGGTGAAGAGTTTATTTAACCCCAAGGCCCCTCAAGAGCAATGGGAGCAGCCTTCCAATAAGGATCTGTTCCTTAAATTAGTCAACTGGAAATCTTAGAAATACGGGGAAAACCTCACCTCAAGCAAATTGTTCACTTTCCCTTCATTCTGCCCCTAATGACCACAGCAGGAGAGGCAAATGTTGACCTTTTTTCCTTTTCTATTTTGAATTAGGTAAACTCCAATCCTTGGGGTTGAGGAGAGGCTCTTTGCCCATGACCGACTGCCCACGAGTCCTTGCTTGTGAGCGTTGGGCAGACTGTTGGCTCAGGCCTCTGGGGTGTGCACACAAGGAGGCTGGTGGGTCCGGGGACCTTTAATCCTGCCCACCAGCTCACACCCTCAGAAGGACGGCCCCTCCAGTCCTCCCCCCACTCCACCCCTTTTCATCCCATTCCCTTGCCCTGTTGACTCTCTAAATTCTCCTGTCTTCATTTCAGTTCAATTCAAAAACATATTCCTGGAGCAGCCACTAAATGTAAGCAACTGCGCGGGGGCTCACACACAAGGGATGATGAGGACAATAATGTGTGTGTGCTGCCCAGTTCAGGCCCTGCCATTCCCCTCTGCCAGCTCCCGATCTGCTAAGACTAGTCTTACTTGCTTTGCCCTACTTAACCTGTAAGTCCCAGTTTGTTCGGCGTTAGAGCCTGGTATCTGGCAGGAGTATGTGCTCAAATCATTTCTTGAGTGAATGGATGCAGAAATCGGACAGACCTACCCCACAATGACCTTAACACACAGGTTTCTAATGAACAGCACAATGGAGAGGCAAATAGTACGTCCCCCCCAAAAAAACAAACAACAACAAAGCCCAGAAATGAGATAAATAGACTTTCTCATGGCCCGGGCATCTAAAGGGAGAGGATCTGAGCAGGGTACGGAGCCAGGTGAAGCGTTCTGTTCAGACAAAGGCAGGGAGAGTGGTGACGCAGGTTGGGGGTGCTGGATGTCTGGGGCTGTGTGCGAAAGTGTGCGCATACATGGGCTGTGTTGGGACTAGGACTAGGAGGTGGGGGGCGCTAAGTGGAAATGAAGCGCTAAAGGTAGGATTATGTTATGTAGGCTATGTTTTACAAGGCCTCGGGCTTCAAGGTGAGTTGGGACTTCACCCTGGAGGTACTGGGGAGGCACCCCAGTCTCTGAGGAAAACTATAAGGACCGTAGTCACGCTGTGGTAAGGGC
The DNA here is from genome assembly GCF_011800145.1 of Mirounga leonina. Taxonomy (NCBI): domain Eukaryota; kingdom Metazoa; phylum Chordata; class Mammalia; order Carnivora; family Phocidae; genus Mirounga; species Mirounga leonina. The sequence goes on along the minus strand of NW_023270855.1, from coordinate 44,717,361 downwards.
GCTCTGGCACTAACAGGCAAGACAAAATGAGACAGACAAGAGGTCTCCGAGTCCACCAGATGCCAACGAGCCCGGGGAGGCACTGAGGCAACAGGCCAGAGATGCAGTTGGGTGGAACTGGGTTTTCTGATCCTCTTCCATTTTGTTTCCAAAGAAAGATCTAAAACAATGATCATTTGGCAATTTTAATTATACTAATCTATGTTGTACTGCTTTGGCCAACGGTTCTAGAGCATTAAGAAGAGCTGGCTTTTCCATATGTTAGTAATCCATGCCCAAAGTCATTACTCTTCTACCTGGTGGATGAGCACACTGAGGCCCAGAAAGGCGAAGGGACTAAGCCCTGGGGGTAAGGAAGTCATAGGAGGATTCACAGTACCAGAGGAGTTCTAGAGCTCCCGGGAGCTAGCGATCAGATGATAAGGAAGATGCAGTGTTGTGTCAGAATGACCTTCTGGGAGCTCTGCTATCCGAGAATGTGGGAATTCTGAGGAAATCATCTAGTCTTCCTTCTTAGAGTTTCAGAAGCAAAAAACAGAAATGACTGATAGTGATCATTTTCTAAAACAAGAGCAAAAACAAAATCCCCCTACACCTGGTCCACAGAATTGCCTCCAGATCTATAACTCACATGCTTCATTATACCTGACCACAGTGTGCCCCCCACTAATCCAGACAAGCAGACGCAAATCTATTTAGTGAAATGCAGTCTGGGGCGCTACAAGCCCCAGGGTTTGGGGTACTGGGTTGGTGCTGTGGTATGCACTCATGACTCAATTTCCATGCTGCCTATCTATGGCTGAGCAACACAAAGGGGTTTGAAAGGGTGGTGCTAATGGCCAAGCTCACAGGTCCCATCCCACTGTGGCCCATCAGCAGGTTACCCAGGCTAGATGCCTAGCCAAGTGTTGACCATTAGTGATGGCAAGAGTTGCCTGTAGTTACCCATCATTTGTTGAACGGTGGGCAAGTCCTTATAAATCCATCACCTGCCCTAAGAAAATTGACCCAAAGCCCAGGCTTTATGCGTAAGGGTCAAAGCCACGACCATCACATAAAACATACAAGTTCTGTACTGGAATGTATTAGAGCCCCCACAACTCCACTGTTCTCCATCCAGCAAGTGTCCCAGGAACTGCAGATCCTCTCAGATTGCCAACATCCCTGGCTTTCACGAGATAAGATGCTATCCCGAAGTCCCGGATTAGTTCAGCTAGATCTAAAATCCTTACAAGCATCTCAAAGTACTTTGTGAAGATTACTTTCCTAAGACACCACACCCACTCACATTCTCACATCCACACATGCATTCATGCACAGCACAGAAGTAGGTTTTGGGGGCTGCTCAGATTAAAGTAGCATTAACACACCCAACCATTGAAATATCTGTACACAGACTGGCCGAATAAACTCAAATCAGGTGCAATTATTTTCCCTTGGCTTAGAGACAAAGGTCATCCAAACACTCCAAAAAAATTTTTTTTAAGGATTCAACTTTCTGGGTCCCTAGTAGTAGGAACATATAGTTCATCTATAGATCAACTCAATTTCATCAACTCCTTAGTTGACGTCATGAATATCACCAAGGTAGTAGAAACCCTTAAATCAGAGGCTTTTAACATAGGTCAGCATTTGTTTCAGGTGAATAGTTAACATTTTAATAAATCTAGTATTATGCTGAATTGCTGTTGGGGGGGGGGGGCTGGTCTGATATCCTCTTGAACTTGCCCTAAACACTGAATTCTCACCTAAACTAATTTTTACTACAGTTAAAGAACTCAGTCTACCCTTACACAATCACTTAAAAGGGGACTAAAAGGTCCCCTGAAAGAAGGCAGCATCTTTTCTGGTACTTCTATCATTTTTCTCAATTGAAATTCATTTTAACGAGTATATCAATAACCTCCTATGGCTTAAATCCTACTGTCTCAAAAATGTGGTGTTTGCCTCTTTTAGAACTTCTCACATTTCAGAGTGATAGACTTAAAAGCATTCAAAAGCCAGCCCTACAACTTCAAAGATAAATAAATGGTCCATGCCCTAGAAGCTTTAGGAAGGTATCTGAAGAAGTAGAAAACCAATTTATCTGAGCTACAATTCTCTTAATTTGTGTAAGGATCTAAAAGGGTCATAAATTTTATACCCATTTTTAGAGGGTTCTCAGAAAAAGAATGAACCATGAATCACTATGTTTGAAATATTTCATTAAAAAAAAAATGAGTCACTAAACTTTTTTTTTTTTTTAAAGGTAAGGGTGTAGTTCAAAGGAAAGGTGCCTTATCATCTGCATCACAACCCACCAGCCAAGGAAGGCGTCCAGGCAAGCAGAACGCCCTGGACTGTTCTAGAAGATCTTTACCGACAAGTCTACATGATTCCTCCCTCTGCAGGAGGGTCTGTCCTGCTCTGCCTGTCTCTTGTCTTCTGATGTACTCAACCTTCAACAAAACGCTTGAAAAAAAAAAAAAAAAGTAAAACATCACACCCTCAAACCAAACCCTACAGACATTAAGGTTCACCGAGAAAATCAGATAGGGGTCGGTAAGTTAAATTTGCCTTCTGGCCTCCTAACTGGCCACCTTCTTATAAAACAGATTCGTGTGCATACTCAGACTTCTAACAGTAGGCCTTCATTTCAGAACAAAGTCTGGGATTTGGGCAGGTCATGGACGCTAACAGTTCTCTCACTTACCACAACGGACTATCGTACCACAACTGGCCAGTTCACCACCTCCTGACTTTCTAAATCTACTAAAAAAATACACACCTGATGTGGGAAACAAAGGCAGAAGAGAACTTATTAAATTTCCTTACTACCTACGGCCCATTGACAAGTCCTTGAAACAGGGAGAGTGACCTTCCTCTAGGGACTCAACTGCCTCAATGTTGATACTAAGGGCAAAAGGCAATCTTAGCCCAATCCCCAGCATCCTGTAAGTTTACTTTAACATAAAAATTCCTTTGGAAACTTCCTTTACCTCTACCCCCCAAGATACATGTTGACAATCATCCCAAGCATATGACCCACTGATATACATCTGAAGGGTCTCATGACTGAGTTTCTACTAAACAGTAATAAATGACCTTTCCTAACAATAGCTAGCCCCCTCAGGATCCTGGAAACCTTGTTTCCAAAATACCTGGGAGGTTTACACTATGCCTAAACCCCTCCCAACTTGAAAGTATACAATGGGCCACTCCTCATGACCCCAGTGCAGCCTTCTGCCCACAGGTCCCACCCCGGGCTTTAATAAAACCACCTTTTTGCACCAAAGATGTCTCAAGAATTCTCTCTTGGCCGTTGGCTTCAAACCCTAATGTCTTTCCTACATCACATCCACAGAGAGGATGCCATAATATAGGTCACAAACATTGGGAATCAGTAGAAACTACACTCGTTTGGGTAACACATTCTCCTTTCCCCTTTTATAGGTGTACCTTATGATACGTTATAATAATGAGGAAAATTAATGAGACTTTAAAACAAGACCATGGGCGCCTGGGTGACTCAGATGGTTAAGCGTCTGCCTTCGGCTCAGGTCATGATCCTGGGGTCCTGGGATCGAGTCCTGCACCGGGCTCCCTGCTAGGCGGCGAGCCTGCTTCTCCCTCTCCCTCTGCCTCTCTCTCTCTCTCATGAATAAATAAATAAAACATTAAAAAAAATAAAATAAAACAAGACCATGCATAAGATGAACTGGTTTAAAAAAAAAATCACTATCTGGGTCAGAATTTTAGACCTGCAAGAAACCTTAAAGACCATCTATTAGATTTTAGCCAAACTCCTTCTGTTTCATAGATGAGGAAATCGAAGTCCATTCGAGACTTTGTCTAAAAGTTTTAGACAAAACAGGCAGTGCTGTCTCCAGGAATGGAGATGGGCACCAACATGAACCAAATGCCTATGATGACTGAGGACTTAGATAAAGCAGCTCATTGTAATTCTTACAACAACCCAGCACCTCGACCTTCTTACACGTCAACCCAGTGAGGTGCAGAAGTCTTGAGTAATATTCCCAAGGTCATACAGAGCAAGGGAGTGGTAAGACCAGGACTCAAAACCAACTCTGCTTGCCACCATAGACCACAGTCTGAGCACAGCACATGGCTTTTTCTTTTTTTTTCCCAGAGAGGGAGGGGAGGAATGACCAAATAGGAAACATGATTTCTGCTTCCTACTCCCTCACACAGTTGATGGACCTGAGGAAAAGTCACTTCAACTTCGCTTTGATGGCTTCATCTCTAAAGTGACTGGGAAGGACTAGATCTCTAAGATTCGTGATTTCTTTTGAAAAACCCAAGAAATGGACTCAAAACAGGCATTCCTTCCACTAGCTCCTGGAAGCCTGAAATTTTTTTTCTTTCTTCTCTGAGCCATTTGACTGACTTCTGGCAGCTGTCTCTTCAACGGATCATGACACCCCCCAGACTACCTTACACACGCTGGCTCTCAAACACTCAGTCTTTCAGAAAGAGACTGCAAGGACTACCTGACCTCTTCCAAACTCTGGTCCAGCCTGTTCTCTAGATGAGTAAAGAAATGAAGCTCAAGGAGTGAGCTCAAGTTCCATAAAATGGTTAGAGAGGTGGCAACTTCCCCCCTCAGTTTAGCAGACGGTATTTACCCCTGGCTTGTGCACCCATCTCCCTGCATGAACTCCTCTCCTTCCAGAAGTCTGCAACCCAGCAACAAAATCTTCCCAAGGGCAACAATGTATCACCAACCCAGCTACCTTCAACACTGCTTACCAATGAGTGTGTTACTCTCACAGTATGTGAACCTTTCCTAATCAGGTGCCCTGGCCTCCGGCAGAGTAGCTTCTCAGCTGCGCGTTCTGCCTGGCTCCTGCCACAGTGGGAGGCATGCTGAATGTAAGAGTGGGGCCCTGATTCTTCCTGGGTGTCTATTACCTGCCACGCACTGGGCTGTGCGCCCACGTCTCCTCTTTGATCTTCACATCTGCTCTATCTTATAGATATAGACCCTGGCTTTCCCATCCCCTTTTTGAGAAGAAGAAACTGAGGCATGGAGAGATTTGCCTAAGTTCATACTTCAAAGAAGCAGTGGAGATAGGGTACACTCCCCAGCCTGCTCTCATTCCAGAGCCTGCTTTTTACTCCTCACTGCCACCATTAATTTTGCCCCGTAACCAGAAAACCAAAGGGAAAGGTGGGCTGGTGCCTCCACCGTGACCTTGGGTTACTTACTGTTTGGCTCATGCCCACACATGGTTATGCGGAGATGGTGCTACTGGACGGGCCATGCGTTGCAGCGTTCACAGGCCACAGGCCTGAACTTAAGCATTCTGTCCTCTAAGATGGGGCCCTGGTTGAACACCAGCCAACATTTGGAAGGACTGATCCTGCCTTAACCTAGGAAGCAGGAAGGATGTGAAGCTTCAGCTTGGACAGTCACCCTAGGACTGAGTCTCTAAAATCTGCTTCTGTTGGAGAATGCTTCTTGGGGGGCCAAGTTCCAGCACGCTGTTTTTTCGGAGAGAGAGCCCGCCCATGCTAGGCAGAGACCAACCAGCAGGGCCCCACCTGAGGGTGCTGAAAATGGCACCTGCCCCCACATTGTGCCATGGGCAGACATGCAGCCACTGTGACATCACCCAGGCAAGCGCTTGGCTTTTTTAGGGACTAAAAGCAGAAGGCCCTTGGAGGGATCTAAGAGAAGAGCGAGGGGAGAGCAAGAGAACCAGTTACTGCAATGGCACCAGGAGGCAAGAAGGGAAGCCATTAGCTTTAGATCCCTGCTGATGCCACTCATCCCAGGAACCCTTAAGTGCCATGCCAGAGTGGAGCCTTGGGAAGAGCTTGGGACCAAGGAATTGGGCTGTCCACGTCCACGGCCCCTGCCTCCTTACTTGAGGGCTTCGGAGACAGAAGGGAGGCTAGTGCTAAGTGAATACAGACTGGGCTTGGAGTCAGGAGGCCACAGTTCTACTCGCACTCCTGCGGTTCACTACCTCCAATTTCTGGCCACACAGCTGCCCTCTCTGGGCCTCAGTGGCCTCATCTATAAAACGAGGGAAGACTGAGCTGCATGCTAAGATCCCTTGCAGGGTTAAGATTCTGACTCCTCTGTTCTCATGAACAAATGCAATTTTTTTTTGTTAATTTCTTGGATTTTATATGTTTACCAAAAGCATCCCTTAACTTCCTGTCCCCGTTCTTTGTTCCTATACAGAAATAAATCCACCAATAACTGTTAGCCATTTTCCTGAGCATGCTCAGTTTTTCAACCAATTACCATTTCCTTTTGTTAATTCACTTAATTTTTTTTTCAGAGTGGAAAAAGCACTACCAAAATGCATCAAATATTACAAAGTGGTGAGAGAGAAATCTTTAAAGTGAAGTAGGACCATTTTACATCGTTTAAATATATGTATATCCATGATCGGTTCTGAGCTTTACCATCTGGGAAAGATACACATTTTAGGGTAAAATGAGGTTTAGAACGGTTAACAGACCTGCTCAAAAATCACAAAAAAAGGATCTCTGGCAAAGCCCAGATCACCAGAATAAACAACCAGTAGTCTTTGCACTGATAGATCATTTTCTTCCTAATCATCTTGTCTTTCTAGATTTTTCTGCTGGTGTTTCTCGGTTTAGAAACGTATGCTTTGGCCATAGCCAAGTCAAAAGTTACTGCAACAGAACTGTGGCCAGATTTGCATCTGTCCCACTAGGCTTATTTTTCTAAGGTGAGATATCTATCCCACCCAAAGGGATTCCGTCCCCACAGACCCTGACCAGGAGAAATTCATGTCTCAGGTAGCCCAGAAAAATCCAGAGTTCAATTGCCAAGCTTCTACATACCAGAAAGGTTTATAGTTTGGAGGAGACTATGAAAAGATGGAGTTTTCCTGGTATTTCCTGGCATTTCTTGGACGGATAACTGAATTAGGTGGGACAGGGAACTGGAGCCTTCTTACCTTCACAGTTGAGAGCCAGGAATAACCTGGCCATTTGTCTCTGGAAATCTGCTTCCAAAGAGGAAAGTAAGTGATTAAGAACATGCAAAAACAGGAAGAAACTAGAGGCAGCATGGCATTTGCTCCCCTGCCCCGCCCAGAAGGTCAATATCCAGACCTCACTCCTCCATTTCTATTCGGATTCTGGGGCTATTAGCATGTGTATGTGTGTTTAAGTATCTCCAGATTTGCTAATCAGATGTGACACCCACCCCCCCCACCCCGCCCCGTTTGTTCACACATGCCCTAATTAAAGATCTAAGAAGCACCCTGCTACCCTCTCAAAATGAACACACATGAAGTCCGTTCCTCTAAATGAGAATAAGCTTTACCCGACGTAGTCCTATCAATTTTTCTACCACTGTAATTACGAGTTGTAATTTCTGGAAAAGCAAGACAGCCACAGACCTGTTGGCCTGACTGACAGGTTATTTATACTGAGTGTTTCTTCAGACAAGGCACAGGCAGGACAAATGAAAGTGTTTAAAGGAAACAGATCTATAGGGAAAATAGTCACTCGCTTTTGCTTTTCTGCAGTGCTGGGCTAATTGTAAAAATGCAGAGGTAAAGGCCTCGCACTTGGCTACCTCTCTTTGAGGCTGGGAAGATGTTCCCCTGCTGGGCTTTTAAGAGCTCTCTGCAACTTCAGCACCATGGACTCAGCATTGCCCCAAGCTCTTCTGTAACTGGTTTTATTGCTTTAATTAACCAAGGTTAGGTGGGACAGATTTACTTCATGTCATTGTTGCCTGGCTAGCAGCAGCTCTTTACCTCTCGCCCTTGATGCCTGGCCTGCACAATTAGCACCTTATTATAGGTTGGCCTCACGTCTAATTACCACACTGGCTCAATTGGGCACTTTATTTCATTGTCTTGTTTATGCGCTAGTTCGAGTGCCTGGGCTCTCCAGCTAGAGTAAATCCTCAACTCCTTTTAGGCAGGTATGTTTTCAGTTTCCCATCTCTGAGTCCACAAGAACACCTAGACACTCACAGGCATGGAAACAAATACTTCCTGTTTGAAGAGCTTCTAGATGTCTATTCTGGGAGTAAGGCACATGGTTGGCATCTGGGTCTCCATGCCTCGCCCCATCATCAGTCCCAGATCCATCAACCTTCTCTGTTGTTGAGGGCTCTTCTCAGCTCCTCTGAGTTAAGCTCCACTTGGCCTGTATGTAACCTTTCCCCTTATTTAAAAGGGTTGGCTGAAACAGACATAGGAGCGTCCCCTCAGCACCACGTTCAACGTTCCTTTAGGATAAGGATTCAAGGGATGTGAATTTATGCTTGAATAGATTCCCTCCTTTTGGAATAAAAACTAACTACAGTCTACAGGGCAGTTAACAATTCCATAACAAACACAGGCCTCCTTCACCAAATACTTTGGCAAATGAAGTATAGTCTGGTGGGGAGACTGCATAAGGGATGGTTAGGAGGGCAAGTATGGGGGGGTTGGATTGCCTGGTCTCAAATCCCAGCTCTGGCACTTTTAGTCATGTGACCTGTGACCCTGATCAAGACAATCAACCTCTCTGCACCTCAGTTTCCCAGTCTGTAAAATAGGGATAATAGTACTTGCCTCATAGGGCTCTTGTGAGGACCAAATCAGTTAATCATTGTAAAGTGCTTTAGAACAGTGCTTGGCACCTAATAAACACTATGTTATGTTAATGTTAATGTAAGTTAATGTTAAATAAAATTAACAGAGTACAGAGATTCAGAATGGACAGACCTACAAAACAATATGCCCTCCCCCCCCCCCAAGAATCTGACAATGATGGAAAAACATGCCGGTTTTATAGACTAAGGTGTTATTCTTGGCTTCTTGATTTTTCTGGCTAACACGCATTCTTTGACTTGCTTTAATAACCAAAAAAGAACTCTGAATTTATGAGTTTTAAAAATTATCACAACAAACATGATAAAAAATGTTCCGGCAGCACTGAAATATAACAGTTAGTGAAGGTGTCATTGTTTTAGTAGAGAATTTAAAATAAACATTTTACTGTTTATACCTCTCAGACCTACTTAGCCTAACATGTCAGACATCATTCATAATATTATTTAGCAAATACTGCCAACTCTTCTCCAGCAAGGAACCTTTAGTCAATTGCCAAGGGAATGGTTCAAATAGATGTTCTATATTTTCGAAGACATATTGAAAGATCTTTATATAAAGATGACTCCATGGTATCCAACCCAAATTCTTCTGTCTTTTCTGATCTGTCCATTTGCTGCCACTTTTTAAATCCTCAATCCTCTTAGATATCCTAGCTACTAAAGTTCCATGTTCATGGTCTCTACTTTCTGAGTAATCTCTAGAACAAAATATCATTTCTACCATCAGCAGTCCCTTGTTATCTCATCACAAAGCTCCTCACATAGAAACCAGGTGTCCAACCACACAGAGTCCTATGTACCACAACGGGTGGGGCACCTGTGCTTTCATTCGGAAGAAAAGCCTTCCGGCTTCACCTCTCCCAGTTTCCCTAGAGGGCAAAGTCCAACCCTCTAGGATGTCTTCCCTGTACGTACACCTATAAGAGAACTATGGAGACAAGAAACAACTGATGTCCAGTCTACTAGGAAGTGATCACTTATTTTGGAACTCAGCAGCTTACAGCTTAAGAATATGGGCAGGTACTTCTTCCCTGTACCCTCCTCTGGCCCACCTCCCTAATCCCACTATGTTCATGGTGCCATCATCATAGTTCTTTTTTTATTTTTATTTTTTTAAGATTTTATTTATTTATTTGACAGAGAGAGACACAGCGAGAGAGGGAACACAAGCAGGGGGAGTGGGAGAGGGAGAAGCACGCTCCCCGCCGAGCAGGGAGCCCGATGCGGGACTCGATCCCAGGACCCTGGGATCATGACCTGAGCTGAAAGCAGTCGCTTAACCAACTGAGCCACCCAGGCGCCCCCATCATCAGAGTTCTTAACCATGTTCTGTGGTTACGTTGACCCTAGAGCCTTTCCCTCTGCCTGTGAAGTTTCTCTGGGCAGAAGTTGTGTTTTATTTGTTTTAGTGTTCCAAAGTTGGCACAAAGCCCATCCATGTAAGCTCTCAATAGTTACCTATGAGACAGTGTCGAAGCTACTGGCTGAGAAATACATTCTTTAGATGATCAAGCTGTCAAGGGTTACTGTATTTTCACTTTTGAGAACGGGGAGGCTTCTTAAAAGAGGGACATTTGGAAAAGTCATCAGATCCCCTTCCTTCAATCACTTTGGGTTAACTTTCCCCCATTTACCCACATGACCTCTTTAAAATCTGTACCATACCCTATCTTGCCTCACCTTAATGGGCTCCTTCAGTGACCCTATATTCACCTTGCAGGTATCCATTCTGGATATCCAAGGCCCTACTCCCACTTGGCCACCGCCAGGGCTGGCTCCCCGCCCCCCCCCCCCCAGCTGTCTATAGCTCCCAGCGACCACACCATCAAGCCGAGGCTTCCAGCCATCGCTGGGAAGGGCTGGGGACCCTGGGCACTGTGCCCCTCGCCAGCGCCAGTTACCAAGACTCTGCCCCCTCCTCTCTTTGGGACAAAGCTCCAGCGACCACCTGGGGCAAGGGGGATCCTGCAAGGTTCTGGGTCAGCGTCTGGTCAGCCCCAGAGAGAGGGGGCACAGGTGGAATCCTTGGGGTGGAGTGAGGACGCCTCGGGATTAGTGGGCACTCACTCCCGGCCGGGACCTTTCCCACCGAGAACGAACTAAAGAGGGCTTCACCGCCTCTTCTTTTCAACCACCCTAGGGACTAGGGAAATGCGGGACGGAGGGCGGGGGGTGGGGGGAAGAGGGGAGGAGAGCAAGGAGACAGCCCCTCAGGCCAATCATGACGTCCGCCTCCTATAGCTCGGGGTCGGTCTCTCTTTCAGATCTCTCTCTCTTTCTCAGGTCTCTCTCTCTCTTACACACACACACTCCCTCTCTCTCTCTCTCTCTCTCTCTCTCCTACTTCAACTCCAGCTCTGAGCAAACTGCGACGCGCGCCTCTCCCCCTGCAAGTCCTAAGCTCCGGCCCCGGCCCGCGCCTCTGGCCTCACCCCAGCCTTTTCACTCAACCCCAGTTCCCCCACCCAACTGACCGTGAAGCCGGAGGCAGTTCCCCAGTCCCAGGCCCCCGGTGGGGCTCCCGCCGTCGCCGCCGCCGCCGTCGCCTCCCCCTGCAGCCCCCGACCCGGGACCCGACCTCGGGCTGCAGCGATGGCTCCCCGGCACGAGGCGCCGCGGCTTCCCGGACTCGTCCAGACACGGGGCGGCGCGCAGGAGAAGCCCATCGAGCTGCCGGCGGTGGCGGCAGCGGCGGTGGCTGCAGGAGCGGCCGCCGCGCAGGCTGATGACGAACGGGCGCGGGGGCGGGGGGGCGCGGTCGGCGCGGGGGCGACGCGAGAAGATGACGTACGACGAGCGGGGCGGCTCGGCAGCATGGCGTCCGTGGCGCTGAGTGAGGCGGAGAAGGTGTATATCGTGCACGGCGTTCAGGTAGCTACGCCGCGGCGTCAGCCACCGGGTTTCCCCTGGCGCTGCGGGTGGCGGCGCGCCCTCGCTTCGCTCGGGAGGAGGCGGCCAGGCGACGTGCTGGGTTTACCTGGTGATTAGACAGCACTGCGGCCGGCGTTTGTATTTAGGACCTCACGACGAGGGTCCACTTAGGACTGTGTGCGTGCTTGAAGCCTTCCGCGTCTACAAGGTTCCAAACCTGGGTGGGAAGGCGGTCCCTGAGGCCTCTTCTTAGCGAAGGAGCACCGCCCCCAGGGCCGTCTCTTCAGCCTTCGGGAGTCGCATCACTGGGCTGAGGCTCGCTTTTCTCAGCTAGGAAACGGGGGTTGGCGGTAGGCATCTGGCCCGCTCTTCCTTACCTCGTGGTTGGGAAGCACAGGGAGAGAAGGCAGTGAGGTGAAAGCGCTTTGAAAATACAAATTTCCTTACAAATAAACGGGGAAGAATGTTTAAAAAGCGGCTCTACGGCCAGTGGCACTTAGTTCTAAGATCCTCAGAGGCAGCTGTAACTGTGTTTAGATCTTCTGTGGTCAGTTTTCAGTCCCTGGAGTCAAGACCACTCCAGAGCGAGAGTTGGAGAATGCTGGGTGTAATGAGCTACCAAGGAAAGCCAAGTGTGGCCTTCTTGTTTGTAACCTACCCAGGTTAGAGACATCCCCAGACGTCTCGGTAAAGCCTAATGAGAATCCTGAACTTGGCTGTAGAGATCTAATCATTTTGCGTTTTACTTTTCACATTCAGTCCAGTATGGTCAAATTCAGCTTCTGGCGTCCCCTTTCCGTCAGCCATTGTTTCCTTTATTATTTCAAAGATGAATAAAGTAAAGGCAACGGAATATAACATATATGCTAAGGGAGTGGTATGGTTAGTGGAGGTCAAAGGAGCTATACAATATTGGGGGCTGTGATGCTCTGAAGGCTTCCCTAAGGAGGCGGAATTGCTTCCTTAAATCCATGTCGTGTCCTTCCTGTGTATATTTTCAGGACTCCATATTCATTCATTCAACCTAGAACTAAGCTAAACTCAAGGGATGGGAAGGAGGCTGCCCTTATATAGCTCCCATGCTAGAAGGAAGAGACAAATTACAGATCTATTTGTGTGTTTGTATGTAAAATTGTACTGATAGCTGTGAAGGAAAAAAAATCAGGGACCTGGTCTAGTCCAGGAAGTCAGAGTAGGCTTCCCTAAGGAAATAGTATTTGAAATGAGCCCTCAGCTTGCTTAAGAATTAAGTAGGCTTGAGCCTTCCAGGAGGAAGACATAGCGAATCTGCAGGCTCTCGGAGTAAGTGTGGAGCCACAAGGGTGGGCTGGGGGTAGTGGTGGAAGATCAGGTTGTGGAGGTGGCTAGAAGCCTGATCTTAGGGGGTTTAGATGCTCAGACACTCCTTCCTCATGGATCTTGGGAGGTAATAATCTGTTATTTGGTACCTTTAAAACCTAGCCAGTGTCCAGCGCTGAGTAGGTACTCAATGACATTGAGTAAGATAGGTCTTAAAAGGGAGATCAGTTGGACACTTTTTATTTTTAAAGTTAAACCTCGGTCTTACCAGTACCATGAACCTAATATTAGGGCCACAGTTGTTGGTAAATGTTTTGCTCTGTGTATCATGGAGCCATGCAGAGTAACTGACTTTAAATAAATCTCTTCAGAAGGACTATTAGTGTTGGCTACAAATTTGCTCTATTTATGGAGGAGGGAAACAGAATTGACACCATCTGAATAAAAGTCAGAAGGCAGGTGATTAAGCTTCCCATGGGATCTCCACTGACTCAGTTCTAAAATCACCTCAACTTTTGTTTTGTTGGTCTTTGAGTGCGGGCAGTGCACCTTATACAGTACCTAACCAGAATCCTGTTCTTGCCTGTATCTGTAGACCTACTTGTGGTTTTTTTGTTTGTTTGTTTTACTTTTCACCTTTGGTCCAGTATGGTCAGTTTTAGCTTCTGTCATCCCTTTTCTTTCAGCCTTTGATTCCTTTACTATTTCAGGGATATTTCATCTTGGTTTGGTGGTAGTTAGAAACAGTTGAAATTATTGTTTTTTAAAGATTTTATTTATTTGTCAGAGGGAGAGAGCAAGAGAGAGAGGGAGCGCACACACAAGCAGGGGGAGCGCGGCAGGCAGAGGGAGAAGCAGGCTCCCCACCGAGCAAGGAGCCTGATGCGGGACTCAATCCCAGTCCCCTGGGATCATGACCTGAGCCAAAGGCAGACACTTAACTGAGCCACCAAGGCATCCCAGAAGCAGTTGAAATTAACCTCACAGTGTATGTTGAGGACTCAGTTGCTAGGAATGGTAACCAACAAACTCGCTCAAGCAAAAAAAGTATGCTTTAGAAGGTTACAAGTGTTATTCCAGGAATTCAGGGTTGCCTTCAGGCTCTCCCTTGCTCATCTCTGCTGCTTTTTACGCCTCTGTTTATTCTTGCCTCTCTTCAGACTGGTCTTCTGTTTCTCAGGCCATGTAGTAGGAAGAATGTGGCTACCTCTCAGCTCCTGGGATTACAGTTCCTCTGTATATAAGAAGCGATCCCTTCTAGTTCAGTTCCAACGTCATGTTTCCAGGGAGTAAAATCTCTTTGCTTCAGCTTGGGTCAGGTGAAAGGATGGACAGAATCATTAGGCTTAAAAATGGCCACTGGGAGGATGGGGTACACTTGAGAGAAAGCAGTTTGTGAGCAAGGAGGATGAATCGTATCAGGTCCTGAGAGAGTATGGAATCCCATTCAGATAATTCAGGGGACTTATATGATGTGACTATTTATAGTGGTGTGGGTGGCTTTCAGGGAACCTACAAGAGATACTGAGGAGCCCAAAGACTAGCAACCACAGGGAGTAGCTGTTACCCTTAGGCTGAAGGGGCCAAGGGAGGCAGTTGTGTTACCAGGTGCCAGTGATAGCTAGAACTGTGGAGGAAGAGCTACTCAACAGAAATTGTAGGCTTGGCCAGATGAAAGCACTGTCAGAAATGTGACCCAGCTAGGGGTGATAGGGATGGGGGGCGGGGAGCAAGTCCCGAGGCAGCTCCAGGCCTCTGCTTGTGGACCTTTCATTGGCCAAACCCAACCACAAGCCAGTAAAGGGAGTCCAGGTGATGCAGTTTGGAAGGAGTTAACCTGGTGCAGAGATGAGGCCAGAGAAGGATAGAGAAGGGATCTAAGGGAGTGGGACAGGATAAATGGAAAAGTTGATCAGTCAGTATTCCTAGTATATGATTGGATTGGTTTCTCTTAGGTTCCCTGTTACCCTTTGAAGCCTGAAATGTCCCACTCTGGTCAGGTACATATTATAATTTTTATGTTACTGAATCTTTGAAACCGGCTTGAAGGTGAGTATTAATTATTTCTATGTTAACAGATGAAGAACTGAGCTCAGACAGGGTCAAAGGTCACACAGAAAGTACGTGATGGAGCAGGGACAGAAATGCAGATCTGTGTGATTGCAGAGCACATACTTGACTTTCATGCAGTTCTCCTACTGCAGTGAAAGCCATTGTCTTCTCGTCCTTAAATAGGGTTCCCAAAGCAAAGGCCAGAGAGAATCCCCATTTCTACTTCTCTTTCTTTCTCTTTCCATCTGGAAGCATGTGAGCAAACAGGAAGGAAGAGGGGACGTTCTAGAAGTTCTGGACACTGCTCCGCCCCACACCATTTTTCTAGACTTTAAATAGTGCATGATATATACTGTATTGTTATCTTTTTAAATAGTATTTTCCCCACTTTTGTTATAAGTTCCTTTAGAGCCCTATTTGCCTTTCTTTGTACAGCTTTTGTTTTACCAACTTGTATACCAACTCGTATCTCAAACTCTTTTTTTCTCTATTTGCCATATTCAGGAATTGTGGGGGGCAGATTTTAGAATTTGCAGAATCTAAGATTTACCCTCTTTCGAGTTTGAGTAACTGGCTAGATGTGCGTTTTCTTCATGAGGAGACACAGCTAACCTCCATCTCAGCCCAGTGATTCTGAAGTCTTGAAGTACCTTTTATTCACCCGCAAAGTGCAGATTCCCAGGCTTTACCCGGACCTTCTGAATCTGTACCTTTGGGGCTGGAGCCTGGGAGTTGGATATTTTCATAAAGTGTTGGGAGATTTTCATACCGACAGCAGACATCTATGGGCAGACCACCGGCCTGGTCCAGCTGAGTCTGCTGTGGAGTCTCTGCTCCTGCCTGCCTGAGGTCACGTGGTCTCCCGCTGTGTTCTGTTCACAGGAGGAGTTGGGAGCCCGAATGGGCAGGGCTTCTTTCCCAGCTGCACCATTTACAGTGAGAACAATTGTACCTGAGTTTCGGAGCTAGCTCCCTCTGATAAAATGAGACTGTATCCATCTGGAGGGCAGAATGGGGTTGTGAGGAATGATGAGATGGGGAAATATAGAGTGCCTGGCATGTGGTCAACCGTGAAGAGATGTTGGCTCCTTTTCAAGCTTGTTTTTTCCATCAGAAGTATGGCTTTGTGCTGAACCATGCACACTGTATTCCCAACCTTCACAGTGACCCCACCAGGGGTTCAGCCTGGGGCTGTTGAGGGCTAAAGATTATTAAATTATCTCGAGAAAAAGCCGATTTGTGGCAAGGGCTAGAAAGTCCTGAGGCAGCTCCAGGGCACCGCATCTCATGGGCTCCACTGTGGATCCTGTGGTCCATGTGACGGTCTGCTTGTCTTTATGTCTGTGGTGACACCTCCACTTCTCTCTCCTGCAGTGTATCTCTTCTCTGCAGCACTTGCTGTCCAGCTTCCCTTCATCATGGTAAAATCTGTCACCGCCTCCCCTCCCCCCCCAGCCCCGGCCATTCTTCTGGGTGGCCTCTCCAGCCTCCCTCCATACCTGACCTGTCAGTTCCTCTTTAACTCCCTTCTTCTCAAGTATTTCCCAGGTCAGAGATCAGATTCCAAGGAGTCAGTTTCGTGCCAGAGGAGCTGGTTGCTCTCTGGATTGTGTGCTTGGGGTCAAGCCCCTACCACTGGCTCTAGCTGTTGGGGGCGGACAGTGACTTGGTCCTGTGGTCTCAGTGGAGTGGGAGGCACGGTAGGCTTCCCAGAGGTCTGCTTACTGGTGCCGTGGCCATGACCCGGACATTAAACTGGCCTTCATAGGTTCAGACCAGGCCCTAGCGATGGATTAGCCCCTCCAAGAGGCATTCCTCTTGGGGCCTTGTCAAAGCCATCTTACAGAATTTTTCCTGGCAGTTGAAGGGAGGTGTAGCTCAGCCGATGGTTTTAGTTTCTTTTCTGTGGCTCTAGCTTTCATTGCAGGCATTGTTGGCAGAACAGTGCAAAATAGGGGGAACAAGGCTGAGACTGGGGTCTTTAGCTGTAAAACTGAGCAATCAGTATTCAGCTGCTCAACCCGGCCATGCAGAGCTGGAGCCAGCGCCCAGGACTCTTGATTTTGAGCCCTGTGCCCTTCCCATTTGCGGGCCCGGGGCACAAAAAGCCTGCACCCAGGCACTTTGTGAAGTGAACGGAATCACATCCTTGAAGGGAACTGCGGACTACTCAATGCGCTTGGAAGGTGAATGAGGATGGACATCTGGTTTTGCCTGCTGTGACTTGGGCCACTGCCTGCAGAGCTGGATCTGATGTGGTCCTTCTCCTAAGTGGGGTCATTCTAGTGGGAGAAGCATTCTAGTCTCCATTCTGTAGCAGGTCCGAGGTGTTGGACAGGTCAGAGCAAGGTAATGGGGTGTTAACCTCACTGCCAAGGCCACAGTCTAAATTCTCCCAAGCGTGTTAGGTTAGTAGAGCTGACCTGTCAGCTTCCTTTAGTGAGTGATAGGACTGGGTTACTTGGGTCTGAGGAAAGTGGCTCTGGGTGGAGTCACTTGTCCTTCCACTCTGCCACAGGCAGTGAAACAGGTGCCTCAGTGACCTACCTCATCCATAAGCTCCCTCTAGGGCTGTTGTTTAAGGATTCGGTGAGCTGATACCCGCCCTAGAAGCAGGAGAAGGGAACTGTGCAGGGGGCACTTCTGTGTGCTACACTGTGCTGAGGGTCCCCTAAATGATTCCTGGCTTTTGGATTCTCCTATAATTCTGTAAGGTTGGGGTGATTCCTGCTTCCCAGACAGAGAGACGGTCTCCAAGCTGTTGAGGAGCTAACTTGCGCAAGGTCGCAAAGCTGGTATGTGACAGGAGAGATTTAAATATAGGTCGGGGGCGGCTGGGTGACTCCATCAGTTGAGCATCCAGCTCTTGGTTTTGGCTCAGGTTGTGATCTTGGGGTTGTGGGATGGAGCCTAACATCGGGCTCTGCGCTCAGTGGGGAGTCTGCTTGGGATTCTCTCTCCCTCTTCCTCTGCCCCTTTCCCGAGCATGCTCTTTATCTCTCACTCTCAAGTAAATAAATAAATCTTTAAAAAATACCTATATGGGTTGGAGGTGACTCTACCACACCACACCCAACTAGCAGGGGTGTTGTGATTGGGTGAGAAACAACTGGAAAGTCACTGGGAGCCGTCCCAGTCCCCTCTATCGAGAAGGACAGCCCTGTCCTCCACTCCATGGTGGTGCCCAGCACTTGTTGACATCTCTGTTGGGTTTTTGAATGGAGCTTTCACTGCAGGGCAGCCCCTGTTTAAATGGTCACACATGAATTAATTCCTTTCTTCTGAGTACTACTGGTGAATAAACATTTTGGTAGGGTATCTGGCTCTGAGCCAGACCAAGCAGGTTTGGGTAATATTTAAGCCTTTTATGAGGAAAGCTGGATTAAAAAAAAAAAAAAAAAAGTCCCGAGTGCAGTGATTTGTGGACTAATTTGTTTGTTTTTTTTATTTTTCTCCTATTCTCTTGGGTGCTTTTTTTTCTATGAAAAAAATATATATACTCTGTGCATCCTTGGAAAGGAAAATTTGTAGCTTTTTATTTATTTCTTACTTGTCACCTGAGCCTTTCCCAGTGAGCCTTCCCCAGGGAGCAGAGAGTGGTTTAAAGGCTAGAAAGGCAGTACCTGGTAAGGCCTGGTTTCCTGACCCCCTCCCAGCCCCATCCTGGAACAAGGGGGTTGTCCTACAAAGGGTAGTGACTAGATCTTTCCAGAGAAGTGGTATTTTAAAGCCGTAGTTGGAAGCCCTGTCACCTTGTGGCCTCCCTGCGTTCAGAGCTATTTTCTGCATCGTTAGGACCGACTGGTAGAGCCAGTTCATCCTTCGAGGGAGGCCTGTGCTGTCTCCTGTTGCCCAGGGAAGAGACCCTTTAGAATGCAGGGGACCGGGGCGCCTGGGTGGCTCAGATGGTTAAGCGTCTGCCTTCGGCTCAGGTCATGATCTCAGGGTCCTGGGATCGAGTCCCACATCGGGCTCCCTGCTCCTTGGGAGCCTGCTTCTCCCTCTGCCTCTCTCTCTCTCTCTGTCTCTCATGAATAAATAAATAAAATCTTTAAAAAAAAAAAAAAAGAATGCAGGGGTCCATGTGGAATTGTGGGTTAAGAGCCCTGGCTTGGAGTTCAGGTGCTCCTTATTGGCCATGTGACCTGGGCCAGACATTTAGCATCTTTCAACCTCTTTCCTCATTTGTAAAATGGAATGAAAAAACTATCTTAAAAAAAAAAAAAAGAAAAAAGAAAAAAAGCTATCTTATAGGGTTATTGTGAGAGTTAAATGTGTCAACTGTGTGGCGTTCCTAGCACGTTATCCCAAATATAGTAAATGCACATTAGAGAGTAGCTACTATTAGTTTTTGCAAATTATTGTGGCTATTTTAATTAATAGATCTGTAGAATTAGAGAAACACCATTGAGGCCTTCTAATTTAATGTCCATCTTTTAACAAAGGAGGAAACTAGTCTCGAGCGTCTCGTCCTAGGTCAAGCAGCTAGTTATGGCAGAACCAGACCAGGAGCCCATGACTAATACTCCTGGTGATTGCTCACTTGCACCCGACCTGCAACTCAGGCAGGAGTCTTCATAAATTATGTTTCTGGGCCCTGTTTTCACTTTCCTCACAGGGCACACCTGGGGGAGGGGGCATCAGAGATCGACCTAGGAAGCCTTTCCTGTTCTGTGGGTGGGGTTGTCAAGAGACAGTTACATAGTTTTGGGATCCTCCAGTGAAGAGGGATCACTTTATGGAGTTCCTCCCTGGAGGTTCATCTCCTAGACTTGAAATTCTGTTGCTTTTCAAGTACAGGTCTCCCCAGACTCAAGATGGGCCTACCTCCAGGGACGGGATGGCCTGGGGAGTGGATGAGCCGCAAAGGGACTTCAAATGGACTTGTGATGTTTATTTTCTCTGCATTAACAGGAGTGGGATACAGAGAGAGTAGAAACGGGGTAGAAGGTCAGAGCTGGGTGAATGCAGTGCTTTACTGGATTTCAGTGTCTCCGAATAAAAATGTCAGTCATATATGTAGTTAGCCAGGCAGTTTACAAGTAAATTTGTGACATTTACGTATTTTAGGACAGTGTTTTTAAATATTTTGAGGAGCATTAACCCCTTTGAGAATCTGATGAAGCTAATGAGTCTTTTTCTGAAAGAAGAGTGCTTTCAAAAAAAAAGATGTTTACAAAGAATGAGGAAGATCTCCATGAGCTGATGTGTAGTGATTGCCTGCGTGTGTATTGTTAAGTGTTTAAAAAAAAAAGGGGGAGAGAAGCAAAGTATAAAACAGTATCTATAGTGTGTTACTCTTCATATACGAAAGAAAGGGATTTAAAAAAATATTCATGTATCTGCTCATTTGTGCAAAGGAGATACAGGGACGATGAACCAGCAATTAAACAGATTGCCTGGGGTGGGTGGGAAAGAGCTAGAAAGAAGACGGCTTGAAAATAGGGCTGAGGGGAGAGCGGCCTTTCCCTGAGCACAGCTTTTCTGATAACTCTGACTCCTAGAGTCATGGTGATAGTCCACATACCCCAAAAATTAATGAGTAATTTAAAGTAGCCAGGATGCGAGGGACCCACGTTGGAGCACAAGCAGTTAGAGATGAACCTCACAGGTGCAGGGGAATAGCAGAGCCACACTGAAGGGTGAGGAAGACACCTGGAAAACAGGTTTCTGGCTGGGCACTGTAAGGCTAAAGAGGAAAGAACTCTACACAAATACTATCCTCCATTAGTAAATTTGTTTCTCAAGATTTAACAAATACATAAATACATTGTGGATAATGAGAGCCAGGTTTCTCACTTTCTGAGAAAGAAGTTACAAATAAAACAGGAGGAAGGAGGAAGGTTAGAACCAACTATCAGTGTGAACACATGGCCTTTTAATAGTTATGTAGATAGACTCAGAAATAAATACAGCTGTGTGGGTTGGCGAACATATATGTTATCTAGCTCTGTCTGCGAAGAAGTTCTGGAAGCAATGATACCCCAGTAGCAATGAACTTACTTAGCAACCAGATCCTGGTTTTTATTTATTTATTTATTTTTAAAGATTTTATTTATTTATTTGAGAGAGAGAGAATGAGAGAGAGCACATGAGAGGGGGGAGGGTCAGAGGGAGAAGCAGACTCCCCGCCCAGCAGGGAGCCCGATGCGGGACTCGATCCCGGGACTCCAGGATCATGACCTGAGCCGAAGGCAGTCGCTTAACCAACTGAGCCACCCAGGCGCCCCAGATCCTGGTTTTTAAAGCACTGTTCTTCAGTGAAAGGAACCAGGACTCCTCGGAGAAAGGGCTGATCCCAGGGCTGGGGCAGGGAGAAATACCAGAGGCTGGAACATCTTGTCTTGTCAGAAGTAAAGATGTGCTCAAAAAAGATCACGGGCATGTTGAAAGAATGCAGGAACCAACCCAAAGGAACCCCCAGTGGCCAAATCTGGAACACTTTGAGCAACAGCATAAGTAATGACAGTATTGGATTACAGCCGCAGCATAAAACAGATAATCCATGAGTTATATTGATAGAAGTAAATAACAGAAGAAGTAAATACACGGGGATAACGGGTAGGCAGTACGTAGACCGTTCTGAAATCCATCTTCTGCAGCAAGGGTCGGCAAACTTTTCCTGTAAAGGGCTGGACAGTGAAGATTTGGGCCTCGCAGGTTAGGAGATCTCCATCACAACCACTCAACTCTGCCATTGTAGCTTGAAAGCCACAGACTGCCTCAAGGAGCAGGCGTGGCTGTGTTCCAGTAAAGTAAAACAGGCAGGTAGCCGTTGGGCCGAAGCATGCTGTCCCTATTCTCGAGAATGCCTGGTTTAGAAGAGAAGAGCTGGGTGTCTTTGGCTGTCCACAGAGTGGATTTTGTTGAGTTTGGGGGGACAGGGGGGCTACAGCTGAGACAGTTGTAGCTCTGACAACACATACTTCCTGGCGCAATTTGGGAATTGCCGATTTGGGAAGAGGCAGCTTATTTTGTCTCTCGTTCAGATTTTGTCTGTTCGTGTGCCTGTTTGGGGTAGTGGGATGTAGTATGGACTTCGCTCTTGGTCAGGCCTGGGTGAAAACCCAGCTTTGCTCTCACCAGCCGTGGGACCTGGGATACATCGCTTTACTTCTCTGAGTCTTCATTCCCTCACATGTAAAATAGTAATACTGTTCCTCACTACGAGGATAGAATTCTGGGTGATTCACTAAGAGAGCAGGGATGCTGGACTGCCTAGTTCCCTGGGGGAAATGGCGTGAACGAGTTTAGAAGTCTGTTGGCAGTTTGGTGATGGTTGTATTAGAGTTGTGGTTGTTGCCCTTAGGAAGACCTCCGTGTGGATGGCCGTGGCTGTGAGGACTACAGATATGTCGAAGTGGAAACCGACGTGGTGTCTAACACCAGTGGGTCTGCCAGGGTCAAGCTGGTGAGTACTGCGACCACAGTCCATGCCCAGGGGGAGGACGGGCAGGCCCTAGGGAGCCAGCCGCAGGCCCCTCTGGGCTTTGGGAGTGCATATCTTTCCAAGGAATCCAAGACCCAAGCCAGAGTCTGGGAGGGCATCTGTCTAGATCTGAAGGACCCCTTATCTTTTCAAAGGGCCACTTCCCAAGTTCCTTTGCAGGGCTCCTAAAAGAGTACCCCGGGGTCATAGTTTGGGAGAGGAGGTTGGTGGTTGGGTATCTGGCTATCTGCCCTGAGTGAGGACCCTTCTTGCGTATGTCCTCAGGGTCACACAGACATCTTGGTGGGAGTGAAAGCAGAAATGGGGACACCGAAGCTGGAGAAACCAAATGAAGGTTACTTGGAGTTCTTCGTTGACTGGTCAGTACTATGCATTTTTTGGAAAGATTTTATTTATTTATTAGAGAGAGACAGAGAGAGACAGAGCACAAGCAGAGGGAGCTGGAGGCAGAGGGAGAAGCAGGCTCCCTGCTGAGCAAGGAGCCCAACGAGGGACTCGATCCCAGGACCCTGGGATCATGACCTGAGCCAAAGGCGGACGCTCAACTGACCAAGCCACCCAGGTGTACCACATTCTTTTTTTTTTTAAGTAGGCTCTATGCTGGGTGTGGTGCTCAGTGTGGTGTTGGAACTCATGACCCTGAGATCAAGACCTGAGCTGAGACCAAGAGTCGGACGCCTAAGCCACCCAGGCATCCCTATGCATGTTTTTAAGGACAAATGATTTATATTTTTTAAAAGATGTATTTATTTATTTGAGAGAGAGAGCACGTGTGTGTGCGAGGTGGGCAGGAGGGGCAAAGGGAGAGGGAGAGAGAGAGAATTCTCAAGCAGACTCCCCGCTGAGCGTGACCTGAGCCGAAATCAACAGTCAATCAATCAACTCAGTTGGCTAAGTCAACACTTAGCCAACTGAGCCACCCAGGCGCCCTAAAGAAAAACAATTTAAAAGAAGATTCAGACGGGGCGCCTGGGTGGTCAGCCGTTAAGCGTCTGCCTCCGGCTTAGGTCATGGGTCCCAGGGTCCTGGGATCGAGACCCACGTTGGGCTCTCTGCTTAGCGGGAGGCCTGCTTCTCCCTCTCCCACTCCCCCTGCTTGTGTTCCTTCTTTCGCCGTGTCTCGCTCTGTCAAATAAATAGATAAAATCTTAAAAAAAATAAAATAATAAAAGAAGATTCAGAGACTAGACCTCTGGTTTTCTGTTGAGCCCACTTTTATTTTGTATTCAGTCATCATTCCTGCAGGCAGCAGGTATTTCCTGTGTTCCTCCTAGGTGCCTGGCACTGGGATATGTGGAAGAAGGCCTTGGCTTGAGTCCTGCCCTTGTCCTAGTCACCCGGTTGGTGCTGGGCCTCGTTGTCCCTGTCAGAGAAAGGAGGGCATTGCCAGGCAGCCTGGCACATGATGGTTCTGAGAGTCAAATGAAATGGTGGGTTTTGCAATGCTTTGAAAAATATCAAACATAGATAATAAGGGTCATTTGGTCTAAAATGCCCTGTTTCTCTTCCTGCTCTAGTTGTTTGTTTTCTTTTTTTAAAGATTTTATTTATTTATCTGACAGAGAGAGACAGTGAGAGCAGGAACACAAACAGGGGGAGTGGGAGAGGGAGAAGCAGGCTTCCTGCTGAGCAGGGAGCCCGATGTGGGGCTCGATCCTAGGACCCCGGGATCATGACCTGAGCCCCAGGCAGATGCTTAACGACTGAGCCACCCAGGCGCCCCTCTCCTGCTCTAGTTTTGCAGAAAACTTTTCATGACTTGCTTGGCAGAGAAAGGACATGGGCCGGCCAAACAGCCTGATGGAGGGAGTGGCAGCGAGGCAGGCAGCGTGGGTGTTGGGAAGAGCCGGGACTCGGCACTTTCTGCAGCCAGCTAGCCTTCTCTGGCCAGCTCTGTGACCTCAGGCTGGTTACTCAGTTTCTCTGTGCCTGAATTTCTTTATCTAAAAAATAGCGATAATGATACTGTTGCGATGATGAAGAAAGGAAATGAGGACGACAGAGTGAGCACCACCACAATGATTGGCTCCCAGCAGGCTTTCAGGAAGTGTTCCCCCCCGCCCCCTGCCATTGCCTCCCCTTTCTTGGGCTCGGGGCTCTTTACTGGGTTGCTCGCCCGGTCCCATCTTCTGTCTATAACTTCACTTCTAATTAGGTGGTGACAGCAGGCTTTCTTGAGGTGGTAAGGATCTCTATTAGCTTATGCTAGGTGCAGGTATATAATATTGATTCTGTATTAGAGTCCCCAAGACCACCCCCATATTTGGAGATTTTCTGGAAGGACCCACAGGACTCAGCATATAGTTGTACTCTTGGCTGAGATTTATTATAGCAACGGAAATGCTGCAACATGTGTGTGATGATTCTGCCCAAGAAAGCTTATTAAAGACTCGGCACCCAAGATTTTTATCGGGGCTGGTCACATGGGCACCCTCTGCTTAACACGTACCAAAATCCCAGACTCCAAGAAGGACAGCACATAGTCACCTTATCATATTATTTGCACAAAGAGTCTAGGCACAGCGGACCATAATTCACTGTTGACTGGGAACACTTATTGTCAAGTTCCCGGATGGCAAATGAGGGCCCACCTTGCAAGCAGTCCCTTCCAAAGATAGCAGCCTTGGGCCTGCTATGTGCACCTTTTCGGCATAGATGCTAACCCACAGTTTATATGGTGAGTTAGAGTCTTCTGGTCTTCTTTCAAACTCAAAGGTTGGTCCTGGGGGCGCCTGGGTGGCTCAGTTGGTTGAGCGTCTACACTTGATTTCAGCTCAAGTCAGGATCTCAGGGTCGTGGGATCAAGTGATGCGTTGGGCTCCACAGTGGGTGTGGAGCCTGCTTAAGATTCTCCCTCTCCCCCCACAAATAAATAAATAAAATAAAATAAAAAGAAGCTGGTCCTCACAACATCGCTGTGAGAGAGATGACCAGTGTTGAGGGAGGGTAAGTGAATTCCCCAGGGTCATAGAGCTGGTCGTGCCAGCTCAGACTTCTCCCGGTCTGGGTCTTTGCTTGTTCTACTCCATGCAGCCCGCAAAAGCCAGCTTTCCAGGGATATTGTGCTCAGAGTTCTGAGAACATATCTGCATTCAGCTTTCTGGCCAGTTTTCCTTCCAGCCCATTCTTGCACCTGCCCTATGAGACCCCCCATACCCCCAGGCAGTCTCCTCTCCTGGTTGGACCTGGCTGCTCTCACCAGCCTGAGTCATCCAGTGGGACTGGCCCATCCTTTAAGTCTCGGTGACCTTGTTCAAGCTTCCAACTTATCCCTTTGCTCTTGGAGGAAGAAAAATACCTCTCCTGGCCTTGATCTGCCTAATTCAATGCAATAAACAGTCCCTGAGGAGCAGGCACCATGTGTGAAGCACTGTAATTTGCTTTTCTTTTTCACCTCTGTGTCATCTTCTACCTCCTTCATCTTCGGCAGACCACAGTCAACCCAGCCACACCAAAGGGAAGGTGTTGCCCTCAGATGCTTGGCATAGGGGACACATTTCACTGTGGCTCTGTGTCTGAACATGACTCCAGGTTAACCTGCTGCTCTTGTCCCTTTCTTGTCCCAGCTGTAGAGGGAGGGTGGCTCCAGGGTGGGAGGACGCTTGGACCTGCCTCTTCCCAAGATCCAGCTTCTAGGAGTAGCCTCTTCCCCCTGACCAAGCAGGGCTGCCTGCTCCTCTCCTTTCTCCCTTTGTAAGTGTCAGGAGACCCTCAACAGGCCCAGAAGCTCCAGTTCCCAGGGAGTTCTCCTGACTCTCTTTCAAGATGGATAATCACAAGGTGGCACACTTTAGTGTCTTCACGTGGTTCAGTTAATGTGATCAGTCTAGCAGGTAGAATCACCGTGAGAGAGTCACAAAACCTTGTGTTCCTACAAACAAGGGAGATGTTGATTTACCAAGCACCTGCGACTGCCACCTTTATCAGAACCTCATCTGGGTCTTCAAAGAGCAACTCGTAATTGCATAAACAAACCCCTTTATTCCCATCCAGCAAATAGGAATGGCTTCTGGACATCTGTGGCTGTGCCCAGCACAAAGCGTGCTCCCCACCAACCCCTCTGCTGAAGAGCACGAGACCCTCATCCATCCACAGGCTGAAGGAGAGGTGTTACCCAGCTTGGGGTGGGGTGGGGTAGGGCTGTCAGTCTGAGCCCAGCTTGACTTGACTTATCAGCAACTTGCAGGGTTTAATTATGTAAATTCCCAGTGATTGGAGAGGTCTCAGAAAACTGCTTTTCTGCTACCTCATTCTCCTTCAGGTTTGGTTTTTTTTTTTTTTTAAAGATTTTATTTATTTATTTGATAGAGAGAGAGGGAGGGAGAGCACAAGCAGGGGGAGTGGCAGGCAGAGGGAGAGGAAGAGGCAGGCTCCCCGCTGAGGAAGGAGCCCGATGTGGGGCTCGATCCCAGGACTCTGGGATCATGACCTGAGCTGAAGGCAGCCGCTTAACTGAGCCACCCAGGCGCCCCTCTACTTCAGTTTTGTCTGTTTGGAATGATAGTGGCACCTGAGGTAGACATTGCCTCCCAGCCCCATAATTTTCCCTGTGTCTTGGGAATGCTGCGCTTTGGGGCGGGTACCCAACTGCACTGACCCTGACCCCGACCCCATCTCCGTGGAGTAGTAAAGACTTGGGATTCCTGAGCACTGCCCCGGAGTTGCCTGGCAGCACACTCACTAAAACTGGGAGCAGACTCGGACCTCCTGACTCCTGTCTCATGTCTTTGGTGTGTTAGTTGTAACTTGAGAACAGGCTGTTTTAAATCAGAACTTTGAAACTTTGGGAAAAGATGATTTCCATCTGAACCCAGAGGAGGGTAAGAATTTAGGGAGCTGGTATATGACTCTGGGCTACCACTAGGTGGCGGTCCATCTAGTCTCTTCGTAGCTCTGACACCATGTTGATGGGGGGTATCAGGAAGCTTGGTTTAGCCTCTCTGAGAGGCTTCGGTTCTTCACTGGGGGAAGTTGAGGAGAACATTTTTCATTCATAGACATTTCAGTGTGCCCAACACTTGCCACTTCCCTGTGGGATCTTAACTACTTTTCTTTTCTTTTTTTTTTTTTTTAAGATTTTATTTATTTATTTGAGAGAGAGAATGAGATAGAGCGTGAGATGGGGGAGGGTCAGAGGGAGAAGCAGACTCCCCGCAGAGCAGGGAGCCCGATGTGGGACTCGATCCCGGGACTCCAGGATCATGACCTGAGCCGAAGGCAGTCGCTTAACCAACTGAGCCACCCAGGCGCCCTTAACTACTTTTCATTGTGATCACTCGTATTTATCTCTAATGTTGAACCAGAAGCTTTAAGCCCTGAATTGGTGATTGGAGCCACTTGATCTCTGTTTCTCACTGCTTAGTGCTGCTTGGAGGGGGTCACTGTTAGTGCCTGATGGGCTGGGGTGGCAGGGGACAAAGCAGACAGGCAACTTGCAGAAGTCAGTCGAAGCTAGCTGTACTCTGGAAGTCTCCAGAGCTGATAACTCTCCCAGAAACTTCATTCAAGGACATACGATGAAAAGCTCTAAATGTGCTCCTGTCCTCCCCGTTCCCACTCATGGGGAAGCTTCTGCAGGGTCAGGAATGAGCACCTGTACACACAGGGGAATGGAAGGAATTGGGGCCTGCTGCAGGGCTGGATGACTGACCACTAGACGGGTAAGGCCCAGAGTTAGCCCTGCCCCCACAGACCCACTAAATCACTTTTGTCTGCCGTGGTCCTGGCCTGACCTGGCTGTAAGACTCCATAGATTTGCAGGCTAGATTGATCACAGGGGAAACAATGGGCCTAGTGTCTGAAGTCCTATCCCAGGTAGACATGGCCTTGATCTCACCCTACCCCCGTTAAACCAGAGATGGCCCAAGCAGGAGGAGCAGAGTAGAGGTGATGAGTCAGGAGGGGTGGAGAACTGGGAGGGGCAGCATTCCCAGGATTCTTATTAGTTTATTGGCTTGGTAAGCAGTTTCCCCACAGCCGGGGAAGAGGGGCTGGGTCATACTTTATGAAGGATCTGAATTGGTTTTGGCAATTGTAGACACAGAAAGCACTTGGTTTTATGCCCCAAGCCCCAAGTGTATACTCCGCTACTGAAAGAATGTATTGTGATACCTCTGAGCAGGGGGCCAGGATTAACAGCCTGTGCGCGCTCTCTTTTAAACTTTGCACTTAATAGAGAAGCTTTTTATCTTAGACTCCTTTGGTCTGCGTTCCTTGACTCCAGTATTTGTGATCTAGTAATAAGTCCCAAGACCAGAGCATCCATTCATTACTTTGACTCACATTAGGCTACAA
Source organism: Mirounga leonina (assembly GCF_011800145.1). Lineage (NCBI taxonomy): Eukaryota > Metazoa > Chordata > Mammalia > Carnivora > Phocidae > Mirounga > Mirounga leonina. The sequence goes on along the minus strand of NW_023270855.1, from coordinate 44,688,796 downwards.
GCCAGGCATGGCAAATTACACATTCAATGGGAATCCAGTGCCGCCTAGCAGGTAAGGGCCAGGCTACCTGGGTTGGAATCTAGCTCCCAGGTCACTAGTTGTGTGAGCTTGGACAAATTATATAACCTTTCTGGGACTCAGCTCCGTTTCCTCGAAAATGGGGTCGGAAATAGTGCCTAGCTCATAGAGTTGTTGCGAGAATCGAGTGAGCTGGTACATCTGAAGTGCTAAGAGTGGTTTCCAGTGGTTCCAAAAGAACATTCAAGTTTTCCTCCTTGTAAAATGAGAGAGTCAGACCATCTGAAGTCTCTCCGGGTTCTCCGTTAGGTCAGAGCCCACCTGTGAGATTTTTGTTTCACTAGCGGAGTTTGTTTTCAAAGGTGAGTTAAAATGCTTTTAGACAGGCTAGAGAGTCTGTCAGAGTCTCCATCACTGCCTGTGGATCACTGGTAGCTCTTTGTTCAGAGCACGGAGTTACCTGGCCAACCCCTGTGGGCATCCTTGTCCTCTGACATGGTCTCTGAGGCCCTTTTCTGGGTCTGCATCTCTGTCCCATGTCTCCTAAGAAGTGTCCTTGTCCTAGGAGCACCCCTAGTGATAAGAAAGGGACCCTCCGTTCTCTACCCCAACCCTACTCTTCATCCTTTGTTAGAATAGAGGGTCTCTGGCTTTTCTCGCATTACCAGAAGTATTATGCCCCCACCCCCAACCCCTGCCCCAACAATTTCCTTCCATTTTTCCAGCCTCCTCCCCGGAGTCGGTCCAGGACCCGGGCACCATCCAGATGCAGGAGTTTTCCGTGGTCTCATGAGTCTTTAAACCTTCCTCTCTGCCTGGCTACCAGCTATAAAGAATAATGTGTTTAAAGAAAAAAAAAGCTTTTAGAATAGAAAAAATTCCCACTTTAAATTAGTTCAGTGTCCAAAAAAACCCCAGTGGGGTGTGGTTTTGTGGGTAGATTAATTTAGCCAGTTAGACCTGGGAAGGTCTGTAAGCCATCCCTTAGGGCTGTAAAAGAGTACATGCATCAGTCCCTGAGTAATTAATTCATCCCCCCCGGGAGGTTGTGGCCCACTGTAGTCAGGAAAAAGTACGCATTTTAAGCATAAGCACCTCCAGCTGGATTTGTCCACTCAGATCTATATAGATATGTTTTTAAACACTTAAAAGATGGATCTTAATATTGATTGCTTAGTGTGTAAATTAGAAACAGTTTTTGTTTTGCTGGCTGTGCAGAATTATTAAGTTGGTCCTTGGGAACTTGATTATTTCACCATAAATGAGCTGCTTTTCATGGCTCAATGCCTGAGTCCAGCCGAAGCAGTGAGGGAACAGCGAGGCTGCCGTGGCAGTGATGAAGTTTCTCTTGGGGATTTTAAATTGGGGCTCTGCTGGCTCATAGTGGTCAGGGAAGACTATAATTAGGGAAGCAAAGTTACTGTATAGTGATACACTCTCATTATTTTAGGGGTCATTCTTATGCCTATGTTAGAATGGACTAGACAAAAGGGATATTTAAATGTATCCAGTGAGATTTCTTTTAGCATTACACGGATGGGGTGGGCACAGCCTTGAGCCTTCACATGGGTTTTGCTTTGCCTGGAATCCCCATGCCTGTCTGCAGCCTGACCGACTTCTGCCCACATTCCAGTGTGAGGTCGCCTGTGACCCCCGGCACTGGTCGACATCTTCCTCGGCCCCACTCCTGCTGTTTGCTCCCTATCATGAAGTTGCCCCTGACTTTGTGAAATTGCCGACTTGGGGCCTTCATCCGCCTTGCTCAGGCTGTCCCTCCAGTGCCTAGCATGGAGCTGGTACCTTCTAGATGGATGAGAGCGTGGACTAGAAAGCTTCAGTATGTGATTTTGTAGAGAGCATTGTGAAACAGCTGGTGTCTTACCTTTCTGGACTCTGTTCATTACAGTAAAATGATTACTGGAATGTTTACTTATCTCACAGATGTTTTGAGGGTTTGTTTTTATTAAGCCGAAACCCTCAGAAATTTCCCATTAAATACTTTTGAGTAATGCTTAGGGCAGCAAATGTTGATGCCTGTTCCTTCTTCATTGAGGTAATTGGGCATAAGTTTCAAGAGGCCAAAGTGGAAAAGTTTTTCTCTTGAAAAAATAGCAAAGTAAAAGGGATAATCTAATATTTAATCAGCCGCCAGTCCTTCTCTCTCCTTTTCCTTTCCTGCTGTTCAGTGATAAGCTAAATTTTGTGACATAACTGTCATACAGATCTTCTAAATCGTTCCAGGAAGGTCACTCACTGTGCTTACATTGTGGTTTCTGCTTTGAGGGTTTCATGGTGCATTCTAAGGCTGTGGAAACTCGGGATGGTGTCCGTAATGTGACCCCTCTGACCAGACTGCTTGATTCCCCAGGCCTCCTGGCTTCCTGGGCCTGCCCGAGGGGCGTTTTCCACTCTCCAGAGAGTGAAGTATTACTGGCCAAGGTTCATTTTACTACTGTTCTTTTGTTTCTCTTTGGATAAAGATGGCTTCTGTTAGAAGTGGGGGGCCAGGGGGGCGCCCATCACGCACACTGACGAACAGGGCGCGGTGCCAGTCTGGCTCCCTGCGCCCGCGTCTGGAGGCTGGAAACGGGGCGGGTGCCGTCTTTCCCACTGCAGCAACTTTCCTTAGAGCGCTGGTCCTTTCAGCATTCCACAGGGCGACTGGAACAAAGCCCTGTGCCTTTGCTCTTTGTTTTTGAAAAGACTCACTCAGCTTTTCTGTTGCCTCTCCATGTAGTTCGGCCAATGCTACCCCTGAATTTGAAGGTCGAGGAGGTGATGACCTTGGCACGGAGATTGCTAATACCCTCTACCGGATATTTAACAACAAGAGCAGCATCGACCTCAAGTCCCTCTGCATTAGTCCCCGGGAGCATTGTTGGATCCTCTATGTGGACGTGCTGGTACGTATCACGTTGCTGTACTGGCCACACCGTCTGCCTCTGCTGGAGACCAGTTGGCCTACTTTCCTCCCGGCGCTTTTTCCCTCCTCAAGTGGATGCTTTCAACTTCCAGGGTGAGATTAGATGGAAAAAGCATGATGTCCTGTAACAAGTTTTTGAAATGAAATACAACACGTGTCCTAGCACACAGAGAATACCATCCTACAGTAAAAATCACAGAACAGGGCGCCTGAGTGGCTCACTTGGTTAAACGACTGCCTTCGACTCAGGTCGTGATCCTGGAGTCCCGGGATCGAGTCCCGCATCGGGCTCCCTGCTCGGCGGGGGGGGGTCTGCTTCTCCCTCTGACCCTCCTACCTCTCATGCTCTCTGCCTCTCATTCTTTCTCTCTCAAATAAATGAATAAAATCTTTAAAAAAAAAAAAACCACAGAACAGTCCTATCATGGTAGACCTAAGCTTATCCACTGGGCCTGTCGGGGAAGGAGAAAAAAAAACGAGTTGCTCTCTAGATGGTATCAGATGGAGGTGATGGGCAGAAGTTAGGCAAGTTGGCGTATTCTTCTAAGTGGAATGAGGATGAGCTTTTTTTTTTTTTTTAAAGATTTATTTATTTATTAGAGAGTGCGCACACAGGGGGATGGAGGGGCAGAGGGAGAAGGAGAGAGAGAGAAGGAGAGAGAAACTGAGGCACACTCCGTGCTTAGCATGGAGCGCAATGCGGGGCCCGATCTCACGACCCTGAGGTCATAACCTGAGCCAAAACCAAGAGTTGGACGTCACCCAGGTGCCCCGGGAGCGAGCTTCTTATATACATTTTCATGTAGGCCCATATAGGGCTCTTGCAAGCAGACACTGCTGTCTTCCCCATTTACAGGTGAGGGAACTAAGGCTTGGAGAAGTACAGTGACTAGCCCAAGAGGTCTCAGCTCGTGAGGAGTGGGGTTGGGCTTCAAAGCCGCATCTCTTTAAGGCCGGTGCTTGCTCTTGATTGCACTAAGCCATCCTCCCTTGAAAGCACTCTGTAGCCCACCTGCTTTGTGTCCCTCACTTCCCAGAGGAGGACCCTGAGGCCCTGCCTCTGATTCTGCTCCTCCAGGAGCCTCTCTCATCCAGTCTCCCATTTCCTGCCTGGTGTCTTCTCCCCCCTGCCCCCCCACCCCGGCCCGAGGCTCCATGGCCTGCTTCTGGGTGCTGGACAGTAACTGCTCATACGGCATCACTCATTTTGCCACTTGCTTGTTCATGTAGGGAGAGGCTCTTGTGGGGTCTTATTTTATTCTTTTTAGTTAAATTTTAGGAACCTTGAAATGAGTGACTACATCTTCCACTTCAGATTGAGGTCACAAGGCTAAGCTGTTGATCAAACAAATTCGTTCATGAATCTAAAGATAGAGCAGATTTTGTGGCCTGAGAGTGAACCTCCTGACGAGGAACAGCCTGGCTGTCTCTAGGTGTTGATCCTGCATGAAACAGAGTAGGACTTTCTGGATACTTTTAAATTAATTTGGTAATGGATGGAGCACAACTAGCCAGAAGACAGCAGCGGTGATCATTGTCTGGCAGGTTCGGGTTGTTCTGGATGCTGACGCTAATGGGTAGAAATAATGAAATTACAAAGTCCATTTGCTTTTCCTCATCTCCGGTAAGTGGGATGTACCTTTTAGTGCAATTCCAACCAAGCAGGTAATTTTGTAGGTCCTGGTTTTGAGGAGGAGGGAAGGGCAGCCTCCAGTCCTTGCTGAATAAGAGGCAGGCTTCATAGCTGCCTGGGGAGTTACAGCCCCATGGTGCGAACTGTAAGGTTCCACCTTGTATCTGAAGAACATTCTGTCTTTTCCTTACCTCCAAAAAAGCTGAAGACACGAGCGTTGTGGTGCATTGCACTTGTCCTTTGGTGATCCTGCTTTGTTTCTTGTCCATATTTGTGCACACTTGTGGTTTTGTAGGAGGCTGTTCCAGGGAGGGGTCCTGATGCACTTTTGGATTAGTCAAGAGGCCTGTTCTCTCAGCGAAGGCTTTTGCAAAACGGATGACTGCTGGGACATTGTCTCAGTTGAGAACCAGCGCCCTCCTTCCATGGGCAGAGGATATGTGGTAAGCAGGAGTCTCAGTGGTACACTGCGTCCCTGTCATCTGCAGACCTTCCCTTTTAAAACTCCTTGCATTTGGATTTCTTCTCTAATATTTTTTCTCAAGGCTCTATTTGTTTTGGAAGTAAGACATGAGCTTTTGAAATGTCATCCTCAGAAAAGTTGGGGTTTTTTTTGTTTGTTTTGTTTTTGAGAGAGAGAATGTGAGTGAGAGCAGGAGCAGGGGGGAGAGGGAGAGGGAGAAGCAGACTCCCCACTGAATAGGGAGCCTGATGTAGGGCTCGATCCCAGGACCCTGAGATCATGACCTGAGCCGAAGGCAGACGCTTAACCAACTGAGCCACCCAGGTGCCCCCTCAGAAAAGTTTTTAATGAGGGGCGCCTGGGTGGCTCGTCTGTTAAGCATCTGCCTTCGGCTCAGGTCATGATCCCAGGGTCCTGGGATCGAGCCCCGCGTCGGGCCCCCCTGCTCAGCGGGGAGTCTGCTTTTCCCTCTGCCTCTGCCGCTCCCCCTGCTTGTGCTCTGTCTCTCTCAAATGAATAAATAAAATCTTTTTTTAAAAAAAGTTTTTAATGAGTTAGAAAAGCAGTTTTTGAAACTGTATATTATTAATGAGGTAGATCCATTTTTGTCATTCACATAATTTGTGTCTGTGGAGGGATTCCAGTTCTGTGAAAGCCAGTGTTTGCGTTCAGCCTTGATGGCCACGTGCTTGGTGCATGCAAGGTAGGGGGTCGGCTTTCGTTTAGGGAGTAAGTTTTTATCTTACATCTAAAAATATACTGAATACATTGAATCCATGTTTGAAGCAAGATGGTGGAAATCCAGTCTTGTCACTGGAATTAAAAAGATGAGTGAATCTCAGTTTATTTTTACCAACTGGTCTGGATAGTCCTTAAGCAGAGCCCATCTTTCAAACAGTCACTGGGCAACTTTCCCTGTTTTCATGTTTTTACTGTAGGTACATTTACTATTCCAGTCAGATGACCCCCCTATTTCCAGTGTTATTTTTTACCTCAGTTGGGTTATCTTATGAGAGTAGAAATGTAACTTCCTGGAAATGTCACCCTTCTTTGCTCTTCTTGCTTCTTTTTTTTTTTTTTTTTTTAAGATTTTATTTATTTATTTGAGAGAGAGAGAATGAGAGACAGAGAGCATGAGAGGGAGGAGGGTCAGAGGGAGAAGCAGACTCCCTGCCCAGCAGGGAGCCCGATGCGGGACTCGATCCCGTGACTCCAGGATCATGACCTGAGCCGAAGGCTGTCGCTCAACCAACTGCGCCACCCAGGCGCCCCATGCTCTTCTTGCTTCTTTAATGGCATGGTTTTTACTCCAAGTGGAATACCTGTTAGGTATGACAGCGTGCAGGCAACCTTTGGTGGACAGATGGGTCACAAAGCTGTCTTGTGGTGACCCCGGGAGTCATGATGAGGGACTGGCCCATGGTCCGTGGCACTGGGCGTTGGGAGGACAGAGAGTGGGGGAGTGACCGCAGCACCTGGCAGCTGGCTGTGTGTGTGGCGCCAGGAGGCACGGAGCCCGGGGGTCTGAGAGGTTGGTGAGGGGAAGTCCAGGGGGAGCAGGTGTTTTGTGGGGAGACATGTTTTCTCCTTGTGCTTCCTAGCAGTATGTTTTGGAGGTTTGCCTTATGAAAAGAAACCCCTCATCCCCAGAAGGCCAACAGAAGAAGTTGTGCTGCTCCCCTAAAAGAACATTCTAGAATCTGTGCACCTGACAGGAAAAGGAGTGTTTATGACTGTGTATCCTCCTCTTCTCCAGTTCTGCTCCTTCCGCACCTCTGTTATAGGAGGGATTTTCACCTCTGTCCTGCTCCAGGACCACAGCCCAGACTCTCTGTAATGCTAGACGTCCCACACCTCCTGTTCTCTCCCAGCTTGTCTGGACCTGTTCACACACCCGCTTGGGCTGCTTTGGGTGTCCATATCTCACCCATTGTCCCCTGCCTCTGTGTTTAGCAGAAAGATTCTTACTAGGCTCTGCCTGCTTAGCAGCAGGAGAGGAAGCTAGGGTCTTCGAGCCCCTGTTATGTGCCGGGAATGGTAAGGATGTGATCTCATTTAATCCTTGCAGTCATCCTATAGAGAAGCAGGGCTTTGCTTTACTCAGGGGGAACCTGATGCTCAGAGGACACATGGCCAGCAAGTGGCAGAGGAGAGTGTCAGACCCACACTGCCCGACCTGGGTTACCCCATTGTGGGGCACACCGTGAGGAGCCCGAGCAAGCAGACCTGAGGCCTGGAGTGGGCTCATCCTTTGCACCCCAGGGAGGAAGGCAGGCAGGCTGGTACCTGCCCTTTGGGGGGCCCATGGGCAGATCGGGTTTAGCATTCTGCCCTCTTGATTTCCTCTCTTGCTGATAAGCCAGAATGTTGAAAATCAAAGTTTGTGGCAGGCCACCGTGTCACGAGTGGGAGGGCTTCTGTGTCCCCAGCTGCCAAGGAAGGGTGGGTGATGTGCTCTCCAGGGTCCCTTCCAGCGGGGAGACCCCACCGCCGCTACAGCGGATGTCAGCATTTCACTAGCACCTTCTTTGCATGAGGCAGACACTGTGGGATATCAGAGTGGGAGACGGTGGTCTTCAGCCCGGGCTGATCGTCAGGACCGCCTCAAGCCTGGAGTAAAACGCACACGCCATGATGTCACCCTGCACATTGCATAAGCTCTCCAGGTGGTTGTGACGCACAGCCAGGGTTAGAGAACGCAGCTGTCAGCGACGCACACGGAGGACGTGCAGCACTCACCCTCTGGGAGGACGGCAACGGGAAATGAAGGCGCAAACCAGTATTCTGTAAAAGCACTTAGCTAATGCTTACTGTGTGCTGGACACATTGCGGAGGGCTTTACGAGCATGAGCTCATTCAGCCTGTGTTGCAACTCTGTTGGGACAGAGGGTGCGGTATGGACACCCAAAGCAGCCCGAGCGGGTATGCGAACAGGTCCAGACAAGCTGGGAGAGAACAGGAGGTGTGGGACGTCTAGCAACTCTTTTTTTTTTTAAGATTTTATCTATTTATTAGAGAGAGTGAGAGAGCACCAAGCAGGGGGAGCGGCAGGCAGAAGGAGAAGCAGGCTCCCGGCTGAGCAGGGTGCCCCGTGCGGGACTTGATCCCAGGACCCTGAGATCATTACCTGAGCCGAAGGCAGATGCCCAACTTACTGAGCCACTCAGGCGCCCTGGAAAGTAGCCCCCAGCTGACTGGTGAAGATAGGAGTCCTCGCAGACGGTCTGAGTCGAGTCCAGCTGGAGCTCTTTGCTGGGCGGCAGTCTGGGTCTGAAGCACATGGAGGAGAGCTAGTCCTCGCTAGGCCAGTGAGCTGCAATTACAAAGCCGGGTGGTAACACAGGCCAGGAGGGCATCACTGAAATGAGGACAGAAGGATGTGTCACCATCCACTTAATCCTGTGCTCTGACCTTCCCGGCTGAATGAGCACACTTAAGCGCAGTCAATGCTTTTGCTCTTGGGCAAGAATTTTGTTTTTATGGCACTGAATGCGCAGCGCGGAGCGTCTGTTCCATGTCTGAGCAGCAGCTGTATGTTGGGGATTACATACAGGAGGTCACCACGCTAATAACCATGAACCTGGTGGCGGCTGCAGCGTCGGTGGCCACTGTGATTTACCTGTGTGGAGGCCGGGTTTATGTCAGCACACAGGAGAGTCACGCTCGGGAACTGCTGGGACGAAATAAAGGTGATCATGTCCTCCCTGAGTGCAGACCCAACTGGCTGGGGGGCCAGGTAGAGGAGACCCACCACAAGCCAGAGGCTGAGTGGTAGCCCCACAGCCAGGGCCAGCGGTGACCTCACCTGCGGGGCCCAGGCCAGCACAGCCTCCAAGGTGCCTCTTGCAATGAGGGTGAACGCACCAGTGTCAGCCAGGAGAGCATCCACACGTTCTTCTCTTTATCTTGTAAATAGCATTTCATGGGAACCAGTGTCCTTTAACTGGGTTGGTACTTGGAGCAAGAAATGACGGTTGCTCTTCCTCCCCGCCTCGCTCCCTGCCTCTCCCTTAGCTGCTGGAATGCGGTGGGAACTTGTTTGACACCATCTGCATTGCTGTGAAAGCTGCTCTCTTCAACACCAGGTGAGTCTTCCTGGAAACAGCCCCGGGGCCTGCGCAGAGTCCGAGCAGACACTTGTGATGGGACACTGGGGACATTTCTACCAAAGCTGACAGGGGAGGGTGACAAGGGGCTTTAGCATTAAACACGGTGGCACTTCATGGTAAGCTCCAGATTTCACAAGGTGAAACTCTATATATGCATATATTTCTGTATTTGTTCTTTATGTTGTTGTTTTCATAAGTAACCACGTCCCATGTAGAAAAATACCAGAAAACCACAGAGGAGCAAAAAGAGTGGAAAGCAACCACAGGTCAACTGTCCAAATATTGTAACTGGATACAGCTGCTCAGGAGCATGGGTTTGGCCTGTCGTGTACTCTGCTCTATCCCCAGCACTGTGAGCAATGCCTGGCACATAGTAGGTGCTCACATATTCCTTGATTGGACACAGGAATGTTCTAAAAGCAGGGTGGCAGCCTGCTCTTGGGTTCAAGGACGGGAAATGGTTCTTCCACTGTGGTTCAGCTTCCCAGCCAGCTGTGTAGCAAGGGACACAGCACCAAGCCCTCTTGGAGCTGGTATTCCCTCTGACTGATCACACAGCCTTCCCCCCTTCCATGTACCAGGTTCTTGCGGGAGAGTTTGCAACATTTGAAAATAAGCATGTGGGTGGGGATGTTCATGCCATGAGAACTTACATTAAGGGAATGGGGGATCCTGGGGTATAGAACATGAGGGTTAGAGACTTCTAGGGATATAGGCTAAGGAATTCATTGGATAAATGAGCAAGGGTATTATTCTAGGATGTTCGTCACGGCTTCTTTGTAATGGTGGGACATTGGGAACAACCTGAGTGTCCCAACACAGGGGCTTGCAGTCTGCACAGCAGCCTATTTAGAGGTTTGTTAATACAGAAAACCAGGCACTACACACAGTCCTCTCATCTCGTTTGTTTTGTTGTATTTTACTTTTGGTAACTCTTGTATTGTGAATATGTCTGGAGGTAGGTAGGTAGGTAGGTAGGTAGGTAGATAGGTAGGTAGATAGATAGGTAGGTAGGTAGGTATATCCCAAAAGGGGCTTTGTGATTATTTTCCAGTGCTCCTCTTATTGGCTACTTAACGTTTGTATGTTAGAGGTTTTCTATGGTGAATTTAGACTACCTGTGTAATTCAGAAGAAAACAGAAAGTTAAATAAGTTTCAGTCAGACATTGCAGGATAGAAGATTTGCTGAGAATGAAAGCTGTAGCGTGCCCCAGCCCGAGCTGTGCCATTGGACTCCTGGCTGAGATCAGTCAATAGGTCGGCCCGGGACTGGTGGCCACGGTGGGGCCCAAGGACCAACGCCGTTGCAGCAGCCGTGCTGGGGCTCTCTTGGAGAAGAAAGGATGTCGCCATCTGTGGTACCTTGAGCTTCAGAAATAACTGCCCATCTGCCAGCTGGTTTCCATGGGCACCAGGGCAAAAAGAGAGAGTAGAACCAGACAAGGCTGTTTGGCTATGGGGGAAGTGTTGGGCAAACTGTACATCAGCTTGGTGAAACCCAGCTGCTCAGGTTGGGGAGGACATCTGTCGTGGGCATAGCCATGAGTCTCGTCCCCAGAACAAGAACAGCCCTACAGGTAGCAAGGAATGTGGACTATGTGAGGCATCAGGCCCCTCTGGTACATGGAAAGACCTCTTTTTTTTTTTTTTTTTTAAAGATTTTATCTATTTATTAGAGAGAGTGAGAGAGCACCAAGCAGGGGGAGCGGCAGGCAGAAGGAGAAGCAGGCTCCCGGCTGAGCAGGGAGCCCCATGCGGGACTTGATCCCAGGACCCTAAGATTATTACCCGAGCCGAAGGCAGACGCCCAACCTACTAAGCCACCCAGGCACCCTGGAAAGACCTTTTGTGGAGTCTGTGTCCTTTAGAAGGAAAGAGGCCGTTCTCTAGCCCTTCAGCTGAACCAGGTTGTGGCCAGAGTTTCAGGAAGATAAATGTGTGTGTGTGTGTGTTTGCACAGGCTTATTTTTTAACATACCAATAAAAATTCAAACTGGTTACCTGACTGGCTCAAATCGATGTTACTTAATACTTACACTTGGGGAGAAAAAAGTACTTACACCTTGGGTGCCCCTGACGTGGAGACTTTGAGCCAGGGCAGACCCGAGCAGGACACCTTGGTTCCTGCAGACATTCCCCAGCTGCAGCTCATCTGCTGTGGATGTGGCCTTGTGTAGGGACAGCCAGCAGGGATGGAATCATAGAGGGCTTTTGTTAGAGGAACAAGGCAAAGCACCAAATCTGTTTCCATTACGTAGCTGAATGGACCACCTCTTCCTTCCTGGCTCCTCCACCCCACATGGGGATGGATGGACTCTATGGATTAAATGTGTTTCCGACACCCAGCTCAAGAAACAGAATGTTGCCAGCCGTCCCCAGAAGCCCTCTCACCCTCTACCCCATGCGATCACTTCAGCCACAGTAGACCGGTTTTGTACTTGATAGAAATGAAATCACACAGTGTGTTCTCTTTTGTGTCTGCTTCATTCACTGAGCATTATGTTTCGAGACATCTGTATTGTGGCCTGTAGTCATTGTTTGCTCTATGCTGCGTGGTGGCCCCTTGTGTGACTTGTCACAGTTTATTTATCCATTCTACTGTTGATGAGCATCGGGGTAGTTTCCAGGTTTGGGCTATTCCAAACATGAACATTTTTGTCTTTTTCTTGCACGTATTTACCCACTTCTGTTGGGTACAGGTGAAAATTTTGGATCATCTAAGGCACAACTATGTTTGGTTTTAGTAGATACTGCAAAACAGTTTTCTAAAGTGCTTTTACTAGTTGATATTCTCGCCAGCATTGTGTAAGCGTTCTGGGTTGCTTCACACCTTTGTCAATTCATTGTTTTTTTTACTATCTGCTGTTCTGGCATGTGTCTTGGTATCATATTGTAGTTTTAATTTGCATTTCCTTGATGAATATTTAAGTTGAATACCTTTTTGTGTGTTTATTGGCTACTTGAGCCCCTAAATGATGTCTTTTGACAAACAGAAGTTCATAGATTCTTTTAAAATTTTGAAACATTCGGGGCCTGGGTGGCTCAGTCATTAAGCGTCTGCCTTCGGCTCAGGTCATGATCCCAGGGTCCTGGGATCGAGCCCCGCATCGGGCTCCCTGCTCAGCGGGAAGCCTGCTTCTCCCCTTCCACTCCCCCTGCTTGTGTTCCCTCTCTCGCTGTCTCTCTCTCTGTCAAATAAATAAATAAAATCTTTTTAAAAAATATTTTTTTGAAACATCGTACAGAGGAAAATGTTTTGTTCTGCCTAGTGGTGATTATGCTCTTCTGAAAGTATAGAACATCAGCCTGACATGGGAAGATCATTTCATTTCTTATTTATTTATTTATTTTTTAAAGATTTTATTTTTATTTATTTGACAGAGAGAGACACAGCGAGAGAGGGAACACAAGCAGGGGGAGTGGGAGAGGGAGAAGCAGGCCTCCCGCCGAGCAGGGAGCCCGATGCGGGGCTCGATCCCAGGACCCTGGGATCATGACCTGAGCCAAAGGCAGACACCTAACGACTGAGCCACCCAGGTGCCCCAGATCATTTCATTTCTAATATCCATTTAATCAAGATGAAAAACAGTAAGTGTAGCTTGTGTTCTGAGGCCCTGGCCAGTGATATTACACAGGTCAGGTTTATCCCTTTAGACCACACTGGAGACCTGCCCCCTTTGGGAGCTTCTCTACTAGCTTAAATAGCTCTTTCCAGAGTAAAGAAACCTTAGCTCTTAATGTTCTCTTTGCCCTCAGGCTTTCTCATCAGCCTTCAGCAGCACTTTCTAATGCCGTTCAGATCATGTTCTTCACTTAACATGGGTCTAAATATGTTAATTTTGACAAATGTGTATCTAAATATGGAGCAGATGGACGCCTTGACAATATTCGTGGGCAGGGACTTCTCACCACTTGCCTTCTTTGGCTTCCCATGCTTTATCTTTGTCATCTGTTTACCTGCCAACATGTCGAAAGTGGAAAGCTTGGTGGTTTCAGAGAAAATACAAACACACGTACATTCTTTTTTTTTTTTTTTTTTAAGATTTTATTTATTTATTTGAGAGAGAGAATGAGAGAGAGCATGAGAGGGGGGAGGGTCAGAGGGAGAAGCAGACTCCGCACTGAGTGGGGAGCCTGATGCGGGACTCGATCCCGGGACTCCAGGATTGTGACCTGAGCCGAAGGCAGTCGCTTAACCGACTGAGCCACCCAGGCGCCCAAGATTTGTTTTTTATTTTATTTTATTTTATTTTAAAGATTTTATTTATTTATTTGAGAGAGAGAGAATGAGAGAGAGCACATGAGAGGGGGGAGGGTCAGAGGGAGAAGCAGACTCCCCACTGAGCAGGGAGCCCAATGCGGGACTCGATCCCGGGACTCCAGGATCCCGACCCGAGCCGAAGGCAGTCGCCCAACCGACTGAGCCACCCAGGCGCCCAACACACGTACATTCTTGTCTGGTTTTCTAGTTTCTCTGCCCTCGTGTAGGCAGGTGCGGTTACGCTAGCAGTGATGCGAAGCTAGTGCTGCTGTGGGGGCCGGAAGGCCTGCGTCCAGTCTTCGCTCCAGTGGTCATCAGTGCTGTGACCGTGAACGAGTAATTAAATCTCGTTCAATAAATGAGTCCCTCCCTGTGTCAGATAGTGCGTTAGACTCGAAGGGTGGGGAAATGAGTACAACATTGGCCATAGTTTCATTTGTCTTTTTTGACTTTTGGGGAACATACTGAGTAACAGGCAATTAAAATGTTCAACTCTATTTCATTGCTTTTTTTTTTTCCAATGAAATAATAAACGTGAAAGTATCCCAGTAAACTTTAGAGAATTATCCAAATATATGGTATTAGTTTATTATAGTGTATTCCATAGGCACACATAATTTTCCAAAATCAGAATATCTTGGATAAAAAGCCTGAGCCACCCAGGCGTCCCTTAGTTTTTCTTCTAAAAGCTTTATTGGATGCCTGGATGGCTCAGCTGGTTAAGCATCTGCCTTCAGTTCAGGTCATGATCCCAGAGTCCCTGGACTGAGCCCCACATCGGGCTCCCTGCTCAGTGGGAAATCTGCTTCTCCCTCTGCCCCTCACCCTGCTCGTGCTCTCTCTCTCTCTCAAATAAATAAATAAAATCTTTATATTAAAGAAATAAAAGCTTTATTGTTTTATCTTTCCCCTCTATCTCTGTAGTCCATTTGGTATGGATTTTTGTATATGGTATGAGGTAGAGATCAAGATTCTTTTTTTTCCCCATGTGCATATCTGATTGACCAAGCATCATTTTTATTTATTTTTTTTTTTTGAAGATTTTATTTATTTATTTGACAGAGAGGGACACAGCGAGAGAGGGAACACAAGCAGGGGGAGCGGGAGAGGGAGAAGCAGGCTGCCCGCGGAGCAGGGCGCCCGATGCGGGGCTCGATCCCAGGACCCCAGGATCGTGATCCAAGCTGAAGGCAGACGCCTAATGCCTGACCAAGCATCATTTTTAAAGAGACCTCCTTACTTCACTGCTCTGCAGTGTTGCTGGTGTACTTTTGACAGATGGTAGGGATGAGGATGATAAAGTACAGGTGGAGTGTGACTTTATCTTGTGAGACACAGGAATTCTGACTCGTATTCTCAGTCTCAAGGAAAAGAATTTCTCTTTCTTCCTCACAGCAAGTGGGAATTTTCACTGTGCTTTTGCTTCTAGGATACCAAGAGTTCGTGTTCTAGAGGATGAAGAGGGGTCCAAGGACATTGAACTCTCAGATGACCCTTATGACTGCATCCGGCTGAGTGTGGAGAACGTCCCCTGCATTGTCACCCTGTGCAAGGTATGTGCTTTTATCTGATGGTTTTTGAATTTGCCGTGGGCCCCCTTCAGCCCCAGTCCATTAAGATTACTTAATAGGTTGAGAAGTTACAGTTGCACAAACCACGTGCAAGTAGCGTTAATCCAAATCCAGTAATTTGGTTTATATTAGAAACCAGTATGTGAGCAGCTCCTTTTTTTTTTTTTTTTTTATTGGAAGATACGATGCAGTCCCAGGAATGCACACGTGGGTTCGTGGTAATAGTAGCTCGAGTTTGTTAAGCTCCTCCGTACCAGGCGTCTCACTCAAACACCCTGTGTGCACGTCTATGAAATGAGGGGTTAGAGCAGGATCTGGGGATCTGTTATGTTAAGTGTGGTTTTTACACGAGCACAGAGGCCTGTGGAGCCTCACCTCTGGTCGGTGCTGTCATGTCCCTGGCACTGCCCAAGGCTGTGCACCAAGGCCTGTCCCTGAGTCCACACAGGATTCATATAGAAATAGGACCGAGTGGGTCAGGTTTAATTCCCCTGAAATCACTTCACAAGCCTGGGGTATGGTGAAGCATTGGGACTGACCAAAGCCACCTGCACTTGACTCATTCTTGAGCGTGTCTCTTCGCTTGCACCCTTTTGATTCATCTTTGTCATCAGTGAAACATCCACGTGGCTTCACGTGTCAGTTTCGCCCCGCGCCCCTCTGTTGGAGACTCTTGGTGGCCTCTGACTTGGAGGGTCTCTCAATTATGGCTCTAGCCCCACCCCACCCCCGTATTTCTTCTCGTGCTTTTGTAATTCTGCTTCCATAGTGGCCTGTGATAGAATTGTTGAACATTGCTTTTGGTGTTTTCCATGTGAGCAGAATCTAAAATAAGATCTTGAAGGGGGAGTGTGGGTTCTTCGCTGGTGTAGATTCTTCCTCCACGAGGCTATCAAGGGTGGGGATCTGGGATGTGTGTTACCCTCACGTGAACTCTGCTGCCCTGACTTTGCAGATTGGCTATCGGCATGTCGTGGATGCTACTCTTCAGGAGGAGGCCTGCTCCTTGGCCAGCTTGCTGGTGTCCGTGACCAGCACGGGAGTCGTGACGTGCATGAGGAAAGTGGGGAAGGGCAGCCTGGACCCAGAGAGCATCTTTGAGATGATGGAGGTGAGGCTCCAGCGTGAGGCAGGTGCAGGCACCTGACAGGGAGCGTTTGCTGCCTCTTGCCCTCTCGGTCCCGCCATGGGAATTCTCCCTTTGGACCTTTGACCCCAGAGTGTGAGCTGGTTGTCTGCTGACCTAGCCAAGGGTGGAGGCTATAGGGGCTCTGGCCTGGGAGGTAAGGACCCTGTCAGTCACTGTTCCTCGTCCTCTCCCTCTCTGATCCCACATTTCCATGTCTCTGGATGAAAGTGTTGGACTGATTACGTGGAGTCGCTTGTAACTCCAAAATCCCAGGCTTTTGCCATTTGGTGAGGGAACTGGGTTCCTGCCTGACCGCTTCCTGTCCTTTGAAGGGAGTGAGTAAAGGTAGAGGCACAGTGGGGGCCTACCCCGAGTGCTCAGTAGACGTCAGCCCTTCTCCGCGCGCTCTCTTCGGCGCCCTGAGCTCAGGTGTCTAGCCCTGCGTGGCAGCAGGTATTCTTCATGGCCGGTTGGTTAATTGGCTAGTTTCTAGTTTTTTTTATTTAAACAAAACACTTGCAATACTTTATAAGTGCTGCCAGAGGCCTCTCTAGACAACTGGCTTGTCTTAGAAGGAACTCTTTTTCCACCCCCTGGAGAATTTTATGAGAATTCCAGTATGTAAAACAACAAAAGTAATAAGTAATAGTGAAAATTTATTGTGCGCTTACTGTGTGTCCGGCACCCTGTTTCTTAGTGCTTTAAATGTATTATGTCCTTTAGTCCTCAGCCATCCTGTGAGGCAGCTACTGTTGTTGTCCTTCGTTTTATAGTCGTGGAAATGGAGACATGTAGTAGATAGAGTCACTCGCCTACGGGCTTCCCAGCTCATAAATGCTGGCACTAGGATTCAGACCCAGACAGTGTGCTTCCAGAGCCTTCCTGCCGCCCCCTGCAGCCACACTGGGCTCTTTTCACCTTATACGCAGATGTGCTGTGGCTGCCAGAGCTCCGGCTGGTGAGCCACCCTGCATCCTCCTCTGGGGTGCGGCGAATGCGGTCTGCAGACCCTGCTGGGGGGGGGTACTGTGGCCCGAGGCCCCGTCTCACTGCTCTGGTCTCACCCAGGGATGCAGCCATCCGGAAGTGCCTGCCGTGACATATACAACATCTGGGTAGCTGTACAGGCCGCCGCCCCAACCTCTGCCATTCACATTCCAACCCCCCAAGTCCCGGTGCCCTGCCTGTCCCCTCCCCGCTTATCCTCGCTCCCCGCTTTCATTTATGTGGACAGTCAGTACCCCTGTCTGATCGACCGACATTTTCTCTTTCTCTCATGTTTTGGTAAAAATCTTTCCACGGTCGCTTTGGACCTGAGCCCTGGCTTTGCATTTCATACAGTTGATCACTTCCCACTTTTAGACTGAGATCTTTTCGTATAAGTTTCCAGTAATCCTTAGAGTCCCATCCTGTGTTACAGTGAGAGGCCAGGGCAGAAGGTCCCTGGAACTGGGAGGATTGGGCTGGGGGTCTAGGCCCAGGCGTCTGGCTCCCTGTCGTTGCTGAGAGTGGTACCGTGGCACGGTGGGGTTAAAACTGCTCTGGGAGGGGCGCCTGGGTGGCTCAGTCGTTAAGCGTCTGCCTTCGGCTCAGGTCATGATCTCAGGGTCCTGGGATCGAGCCCCACATCGGGCTCCATGCTCCACAGGAAGCCTGCTTCTTCCTCTCTCACTCCCACTGCTTGTGTTCCCTCTCTCACTGTGTGTGTCTCTGTCAAATAAATAAATAAAATCTTGAAAAAAAAAAAAAACTGCTCTGGGAACACGGCCGACTCGATGAGGGGGGAGGCTGGTGGTGGGTTCCTCAGAGCCTTAAAATGATGCGTGAGCTCAGACACAATCACAGTTTCATAGAGATTTTTGTATATCTTCATAGAGGTTTTCTGAGGGGTCCCCGTGTGGCTTCTGTGTAGGGGCTAATTAGGAACTCAGTGGGTTGTGTGACCTCCTGATGCGTCTCCTTCCAGCGTTCCCTGCCTTTAGCATCTCTGCTCTGCGTGGCAGCAACGGCCGAGACCCTGTGCAGGGCTCAGCTCGGGCCCATCTGAGCCGCTCTGCGGAGAGATTTGGTGGCAGGTGAAAGAGAAACTGCTTGTTCAGACGTGTCCCCAGAACCATCTGTTCCTTCATTAGCCAGACTCCGATTCCCTGTGGCCTCCCTCTGCATCCTCACCACAGTACAGTGGGACTTGGCAGTCACCGGGAGCAGGCTTGGTTGACAGTTTTGCTGCTTGTTGTCATGGCAGCGGGAGTGCTAAGCGTGAGGCTAATGGCCGAGGTTGCCTTCCCGCTTCCTGCTGGCTGCCTGGGGGTTGGCGCGGGTGGGGGGGTGGGGGGTTCTTTGTTTTTGTTCTTAGTATGGAGATTTTTCCAGAGGGTAACTGCTCTGTTGTTGTGTTTGGGGGTTTGTTTTCATATTGATTTGTTTCACTAAGTAAAAGCCCCGTAAGGCAGAGGGAAGTGTGCAGTTCGGAATGGCTAGCAGGCAGGGAGGGAGGCGTCCCTGGTCCGAGTGTGTGCGCCTCACAAGCAGGTGTGTGCTTTCTTCTGTCCTGCAGACCGGCAAGCGAGTGGGCAAGGTGCTGCACGCCTCCCTGCAGAGCGTCCTACACAAGGAGGAAAGCCTGGGGCCCAAGAGACAGAAAGTCGGCTTCCTGGGATGATTTGCACATCAACGCAAATGCGGGGTGTTTGGCTTTTTTGCTTTTCCTTTTAAGCTGCAGTTTGTATATATTTTTCTTATCTGTTATAAATTTGAGGCAACATTTGTACATGTAAAATTAAAGTATATTTTCTAGTCTGGTTTGGTACGGTTAGAGTTCTTCAGCAGTAATCCAAGATGCCATTTGGGGGCCCCCCCCCCCCCCCCCCCCACGCCATAAAGTCTGGCTCTGGTCTAGCGAATGGCAACCAGATCCAGAGATCTGCTCCGAGGGAGAATTCTCTGGTCGTGCCTCTCCAGGGAGACTTGTTTATCTCCTGCTGCAGGGATTCAAAACAACAACAAAAACACTAGAATAAGGATTTACCAGAAATATGGTTTAAAGGAAATGCTCATATGTATTTTGTGAAAAATGCTCTCCCTGTAGAGCTTTCAAAGAAAGAAACACACATACACGGAATTCATTCTCCTTGTGGATTTGCTTCTAGGGGAGGAGAAAGGAGGCACATGCCCCAGGTACACACCCATGGCTTCCACCTGGCTGGTGAACCTTCCTGAGTCCTGGGGAGGCCCAGTTCTTGCTTTCTGCCCTCCAAGAAATCCAGGCCGAGCTCCCTAGGGTCCGGGGCTTAGTGGCCACTTTGGTCCTTAGCCAAGCATTCTTACCACTCTTGTTTTGAAAGTGTTCTGGATTTTATAACCCCTCCCTGGTGTTTCATAAGATTTCCTTGTTTTATCAGCATGAAGAAGGCTGCTTTAGAGATGTTGTCATTTGATTACTCAGCCTGCCATCATACTCAGGGGACAGAAGGGAAGGCCATTCTCGATGGCCCCAGAAGGCTCCTCATAAGCCTGTATTCTACTCACCACGCGTGGAATTAAGTCTCTTCACAGGTTGAGCATTCTTTAGTTTCTTCCAAACTGAAACTCCCCAATCAATCTTAAAGAGCCCCGGGGAAGGGCGAGTATCTCAGCCAGGGCATTTGCTCTGTGCATTTCAGTTAGACAAATTGGGTGAGGAGTTAGGATTGTATTGCCTAATGGAAGGAACATAATGTGAGTTGAAGCCTGGTTCCAGAGGTCCTGGCACGGTCACCTTCTGCTGGCATGGCCAGGTCCAGCCCCATGGAGACAAACAGCTGCTTCGACTTGGACTTGGAGCTGCTTCCCTCTTGAGAACACAACCTGGGTTTTCATTTTTAAAAAATGTTTTCCCAGCGGTTATCCCTCCAGGCACCATGACAGTGCTCCCGACAAGGCAGCAATGAGCCTGGTATCCACCCCACCCCACCCCCCCACCTTGCTCCTGGCTGACTGCCCGTGATGGGACATGACAGTGGTCAAGATGCAGCTGGAGTTTAGTCAAGTTTAGAAACTTCAGTCCTGATGATTCAAGACATCAGACAGATGCACCTTTGCCAGGCTCGTGCATGACCGCCACCCAACGGGGCTGACCAGCTGAGCAGTTACCAGGGAGAACGGAGGCGAGAAATCAATTAGCATCTCTCTCTGCCTTTCCCAGGCCGCCCCTACCTGTCAGGCGCGAACATCACACATGAAATGGAACCCCCAATGAGCAAGGTCTGTCCAGGAGAGGCACTTATGGGAAATGTGTGATGATTGCAGCTGTCAGAATAAGGGAAGAGAAAACTGATGGTGGAGACTTGGAAAAATAACTGTCCTGGAGAGACCCATGCTTCATCCAGCAGAAGCAGAGCTGTTCTTAGTGGCCATTAAACAAACATCAGGGAATGCAATGTACAGAACTTTCAAGTTGGTTCTGTTGTTTCTGTGATTTCTTGGTCTCCCAAATCATGTCCGTCCAAGTCTGCAAATAAATCAGTTTAAGACTCAACCTGGAAGTATGCACAGCCCCAAAGTGCTGGGGACTTAGCGCCTCCCGAGGCAACCCACGACCACCGGGGGGCAGCAACCAGTAGGGAAAGGCTGCTCCATCTGATCCTTGGGTGGACAGTTCCGAGAGGTGTTCAGTGCATTCAACACACCATGCCGGTGGTGCCCATGACTGTGGT
The DNA here is from genome assembly GCF_011800145.1 of Mirounga leonina. Taxonomy (NCBI): domain Eukaryota; kingdom Metazoa; phylum Chordata; class Mammalia; order Carnivora; family Phocidae; genus Mirounga; species Mirounga leonina. Next base: position 44,667,994 of record NW_023270855.1, on the reverse strand, counting down.
CAATCCTCTCCTTCCTGGTTTACCCTTCCCAGTCCTTCCTTCCTGTTCCCTGTGAGACTACTGCCCAGATAAACTACCAAACATGAGTCCTTGTCTCAGGCTTTGACTTGGGGAGTGACTCCGACTAAGCATTTGGTACTAGAAGTGGCCTTAAAGAGCAGGCCCTTCAAATGGGTCTTGAAAACAGGAGCAGTCATTGGCCGATGGCTGCGAAGACCCTGTGGGTGGTGGCAGGTGGGCCGGCGACAAGCTAGGCCATCCTTTAGTGTCATCATTACCAAGACTTGCCTGCGGTGGGTTGGGATGAGGTCTAGGAGAGGAAGTGTTGGGTCTTGTGAAAGCTCTACCACAAGGACACCTGGAGTCAGCGGTAATTATAAGAGTTGTTTAGTTAACTGGCTTCTATTAATGATGAAAGGCCTTTGAAAAATAAATGAAAGCTCATCGGCCAAGTGTCACCTTGTGGTGTGTTATAAAAGTCAGAGGGCCTTCATGGTACAGCTTAAAGAGATGGATCTGCAGCTACTGGGTAGAATGTGCTGACACCCCTAGGATTTGCTTGTGCAAGAATGGCAGAGCCCCAAAGGAGATAAGCTGCCTCCTGGGCTGGTTTCCCTTGCCAAAGTCAGCGCTTTTGTCAGGAAGGAAAAGGACTCGGAGCTGGGATAAAGATGGGATCTTCGTCCCTGATATTCCCCTGAATGCTTTGAGCAGGCAGAAGCGCCCCCTCGCTGAAAGAGAACCCCATTTCCTGAGAGAAACCCCAGACTACTTTCCATGGAGAGACCGTACATGAGGCCCATGCCTCAAGAGATGATATTTGCCAACCTCTGCCCTCCCTTCCCTCATTGTTTCCAGACCAATGACTATCCTGTTACAGCCCGGCCTGAGCTGGGAATTGCAGTCTCTGCTGTGGGAAGGAATAGATTACTTATAGAAATGATTGCAAGACCTGGCTTGGCATTTACCAGGGAAATAGGAGTAGGAGTGGACCTTGAGGGTATTGGACCAGGGCCATGGCTGAAAAGGAGCTTTAATGTCTTGGTAAGGAGGTCCGAATTGTTCCTAATTCACTGCTGGGATAGCCCCCTGAAGTTGGGACCTGGTGATCACCTGAAGTAAAAGGAGGCTATACCAGAACTGGACACACAGAAAAAGCAACAACTCTTGGGGTGCCTGGGTGGCTCAGTGGGTTAAGCATCTGCCTTTAGCTCAGGTCATGATCCTGGGGTCCTGGGATTGAGCCCCACATTGGGCTCCCTGCTCAGTGGGGAGCCTGTTTCTCCCTCTGCCTCTGCCTGCCACTCCCCCTGCTTGTGCTGACTCTCTCAAATAAATAAATAATCTTAAAAAAAAAAAAAGAGGGGCGCCTGGGTGGCTCAGTCGTTGGGCGTCTGCCTTTGGCTCAGGTCATGATCTCAGGGTCCTGGGATCGAGCCCTGCATCGGGCTCCCCGCTCAGTGGGAGGCCTGCTTCTCCCTCTCCCACTCCCCCTGCTTGTGGTCCCTCTCTCTCTGTGTCTCTCTGTCAAATAAATAAATAAATAATCTTAAAAAAACCCAAAAAACAAAACAAAAAAAAGAGCAACAACTCTTCTTAGAGATCCATAAGAGAAGTGAGGTCACAGAGCCAACCACTGCTCCCCAAATTGGAGAGACCAACAAAGAAATACAGAGAGCCACACTTACTGGGAACCCAACCCGGGGAGGGAAACCTGAACTCTAACTGGCAAATTGCTGGAGGCTCAGTGTGGACGACTCTGAGAGTTAACAACTCCAGGGGGACCCAGTCATCAACAGCCCCTACACTTCTGTGAGTAAATCCTCTCATGCTTCTAGCAGGTGGTGGGAGGAGGAGGGGAGGGACCATTTTGAAATACACAGAGCACTCTGTTCTTCAGGAGGCCTGCCCTCAGGAGAAACTACTTAACCATGAGCCTACCTGACCTGGAGGAAGGGAAATACCCAACTCAATCCCAGTCTAGCCATCCTGTCCCACCTAGGGATGTGTGAGTGTGTGGTGGGGGGAGTTAGAGTCGGGGAACTGAGAAGCAATGTGAGGTTCACAGTCCAGGGGCACAGGTGCACTAAAAGACAGCCCTGGGGGCGCCTGGGTGGCTCAGTCATTAAGCGTCTGCCTTCGGCTCAGGTCATGATCCCAGAGTCCTGGGACGGAGCCCCACATTGGGCTCCCTGCTCAGAGGGAAGCCTGTTTCTCCCCCTCCCGCTCCCCCTGCTTGTGTTCCCTCTCTCGCTGTCTCTCTCTCTGTCAAATAAATAAATAAATAAATAAATAAATAAATAAATAAATAAATAAAATCTTTTAAAAAACCCAAAAAACAGAAAACCAGCCATGGTCCTACTACAGATCACTTCCCCTCCCCCACTCCTCATCAGCACATTACTAAAGGCCTGTTTATAGCAGTTCCTTTTACCCGTTTGGCCACGAAGTAACAAGTATGAGGCATACTAAAAAGCGAAAAACACACTTTGGAGAAAAAGAGCAACCAGAAACCAGACCTGGCAGGGATACTGGAATTAACGGACTGGGAATTTAAAACAACTATGATTAATATGTAAGGGCTCTAATGGATAAAGTAGACAGCATGCAAGAACAGATGGGAAAAGTAAGCATAGAGATGGAAATCCTACAAAAGAACCAAAAAGAATTGCTAGGGAGAAAAGCACTGTAACAGAAATGAAGAACGCCTACAGGTTTATCAGTGGACTGCACATGGCAGAGGAAAGAATCTCTGAGCTTGAGGATCTATCAATAGAAACTTCCCAAAGTGAAAAGCAAAGAGAACACAAAGACTGAGAAACAGAACAGAATATGCAATGACTGTGGGACAATGATAAAAGGTGTAACGTACGCATGATGGAAATTCTGGAAAAAGTGAGAAAGGAATAGTAGAAATACTTAAGACAATAATGACTGAAAATTTTTCCCAAATTAATGTCAGACACCGAACCACAAATCCATCAGTCGACTGGGTACAATGGACATCTATAGACTACTTCATCAACAGCTGGATACACATTTTTCTCAAGCTCACATGGAACATTCACCAGCATAGACCACATTCTGGGCCATAGAACACACCTTAACAAATTCAAAAGAGTAGAAATCACACAATGGTCTGTTCTCAGACCACAGCAGAATTAAACTAAAATCAATTACAGAAAGATAGCTGGGAAATCCCCAAATACTTAGAGATTAAACAACACACTTCTAAGTAATACCTGGGCCAAAGCAGATGTCTCAAGTGAAATTAAAAAATATTTTGAACTAAATGAAGATGAAAAAACAACATCAAAATTTGTGGGATGCAGCTAAAGCAGTGCCTAGAGGGAAGGTTTTAGCTATTGAATGCGTATATTAGAAAAGAAAGATCTAAAAGAAAGATCTAAAATCAGTCTGCAAAGCTTCCACCTTAGGAAACTAGAAAAAGAAAAGCAAATTAAACCCAAGATAAGTAGAAGAGGAGTAACAAGAATGAGAGCAGAAAGCAATGAAATCGAAAACAAGAAATCAATAGAGAAAATCAATGAAACCAAAAGCTGGTTCTTTGAAAAATCCCACAGAAGGGAGAGATCTTCAGAAGCCAGCAGGCTGTCATCAGCCATTTTCTTCCCTGGGGTCATTTGCCAATTCTGGCCATGGGCGGAGGATCAGGTTTGGTGCACCTAGAAGGATCCTATGAGGGCAAAAGAGAAACCAGCAAAACGTCTGGCAAGATTATGTAGGGCTAGGGTGATGATTTGGAAAGTTCAGGATCCCTAATGGCACAGCTGGGTTTACAGTTGTTGAGTTTTGGGGCTGTCTGGGGAGGCAGGGAGTTTCTAGTAAGGTAGATTGAAATCTGTAGTACCCTATAGAGCTAATGGGCTTTTCTGTTTCCTCTTGTGTGAGCTGTTATAGCTGGAGACATCAGCTGAGCGTGCCTAGTTTATCCTTCACAAATTTATGGATCAGGTAATGTCTCACCCCTGGAGTGGAGGGAATAAAGGGGTGGACGGAGGCCATGAGTCCTCCTGAAGTCCTCCCCCTCCTCCCACACTTTTGCAGGTTGCCCAGCTGCCTTACACATAGGGTCTCCGTGTGGTCCTTGCAAGGATCCCATTGTGTAGGCGGGGTCGAGATTATCACCCCACTTGATGGATGGGGAATCTGGGTCTTGAATAACTTGCCCCAAAGGATGCAAGTGCCAGGTGTCTAAACTGGATTGAAAATCCGGGTCTCCAGTTCTCTCTCCATTGGAACACTGCTGACCTTCAGGGACAAAACAACCAAGGAATGGGGGCCCCGTGAGAGCCGAGAACTTGGCTCAGTGGTTTCTTGCCTCTCCCAGCATCGTGTGCCCCAGGGCCTGGCACACAAGGGACAGAAGCAATGCTTGTTGAATGATGACAGCACCAGGCCAACAAGCTTTGCAAAGAAACAAAGGACTTTCCTAATGAGGGTCTCCGAGGCCAAGGTTATAGGCCATTTGTCTTCGGCTTTGACCAAGGGCTGAGACTGCCTTTGCCATATTTTTGGAGATGTGTACCCTGGACGCTCTTACCTTTGAGAAGAGTGGGGAAAGTTCTTGGCCTCCATAGGCGGGCCACATTCCTGTTGACACGGGGCCAGCAGAACTAAAAGGAAACAGCTGTGCCGGGTGAGGGGACGGGGAGGGGGATGGCTCCACGTTGGGCCAGAAGTTTGCATGTTGTTTGGGCTGACATGGGTGGGGTGGCCAGAGATTGTTTTATATAACTCAGACTTCCAACAGCTTTGGGGAGAGAAAAAAACAAAACTTGCTTAGGAACTGAAATGTGCCTGTTAGAGCTCTCTTCTGATTTTTCTGCCTCTGGGCTTTGTTATCAAGATCATTCTTTGTGCAGGGAAACCGACACAAAAAAGACTGGCCCTTGAGGGCGATGTGTTCGTGCACCGACATGTCCCGGGGCGGGGGGGCGGTCACTAGTGAATATTAGCACCCCACTCCTGGCTGAAACCACCCCCGACTTGCTGCTCTCCCAGCTGGCTGAGGCCTCAATAGTGACGTATTTTAAATGTTTACCTTTAATGAAATTGCACTTTTAACACACAGAAATACGATGCAGGGCAATGCTATTCACAAGACTATTCCGGGAGGAGAAAATCCGTAGATGCCACCAGGGCTGTGAGCGAATGCATTGCAGGCGACCACAATGGCGGTCCCCTCCTGGCCAGGGACAGTGGGTGGTGGATAAAGGGGAGCCGGATGCTTAATGGCTGTGAGCTCAGCATTGGCATGGTGGCTACAAAGAGCCCACGAATGTGCGTCTTTTTGAAGGGTGAGCATCTGACCACAGGCAGGCCCCTCGAGAACATGTTTCGTTCTGGGAGCTGCACCACAATGAGGACCGTCAGTCACAAGCAGACTTCTATCTAAAGGTGATTTTCCAGAAGGTTAAAAACGGTCCAGGAGCCATATTGTAGAGGAATGTGGGAGAAAAAGGAGAAAGGAACACAGAAAGGGATCACAATGGCCAATTTCAGATGTCTGCCGGCCTCTTCCCGGATGGCCCCCTGCCCTGCTGCCGGGGAACTTGGCAACAGGCCGAGACTCTAACGATGGAGCCAGCTGCTTTGCGGAGTGATGAGCTGCTCGTCCCCGGAGGGGTTTAAGCAAGCACGGGGTGGGGGGACGGCGGAGAGGGTCAAAGAAAAGGAGCATCCCATGTTGAGGGGTGGTTATACCCGACTGCAGCTTCCAACCTGCTTTTTAACCGAGAGGCCGAGAGTCAGTGGGCCACACGCATTCTTCGAGGCCTACCAAAGCCACTAAAAAATGAGGAAATGGGGGCGCCTGGGTGGCTCAGTCGTTAAGCGTCTGCCTTCGGCTCAGGTCATGATCTTAGGGTCCTGGGATCGAGCCCTGCATCGGGCTCCCTGCTATGCAGGAAGCCTGCTTCTCCCTCTCCCACTCCCCCTGCCTGTGTTCCCTCTCTCGCTGTCTCTCTCTCTCTCAAATAAAGAAATAAAATCTTTTTTAAAAAATGAGGAAATGCCAAAATAGGGTCACAAAAATAATGATATATTAGAGACTTTAAGATTTATTTATTTATTTTAGAGAGGGAGAGAGAGAAAGAGGGAGAACATGAGCAGGGGAGAGGGGCAGAGGTAGAGAGAGAGAGAGAATCTCAAGCAGATTCCCCAATGAGCACAGAGCCCAACTCAACAGGAGGCTTCATCCCGCAACCTTGAGATCATGATCTGAGCCCAAACCAAGAGTCGGACGCCCAACCGACTGAGCCACCCAGGTGCCCCCAAAATAGTGACGTATTTTAAATGTTTATCTTTAATGAAATTGCACTTTTAACACACAGAAATACGATACAGGGCAAATGCTATTCGCAAGACAGGACTCCCTTTTAAAACATCATCCTGAGGGTGCTGGTGATGGGTGCAAGTTTAAAGTGTGTGATGAACTTGTCTTCTCTCAGGGCTGTTGGTGTAACCCCCCAGGGCTGTGTAGACCCTCCTTGGGAGACGTGCCAAGTCTGAACCTGAGGAGGACCCAAGCCAAAAGACAATTCCCCACCGTGATTTTACATGTCATTTTTTTAAAAGAATTTATTTATTTGTCAGAGAAGAGAGAGAGTATGAGAGAGCACACAAGCAGGGGGAGTGGCAGGCAGAGGGAGAAGCAGGCTCCCCGCAGAGCAGAGAGCCCCATGTGGGACTTGATCCCAGGACCCTGGGATCAGGATCTGAGCCGAAGGCGACGCTTAACCAACCGAGCCACCCAGGTGCCCCTCCGTAAGTCATTTTAACAGCATGGGTGACCCCTAGTTGCCTGAAGAGGATCTCTGTGTAGAGCACGCACACACGCACACACCTGTGGGAAGCTGCAGGGTGGAAAACCCAGACACTGCTCACTGCTTTCTAGAAAGCTCTCTACGAAAGCCTCCTTCCTGGAGAACAGAGAGCTCACTTGCCAGGTTAAGTAGGAAAGAGTCACACTCCCCCAGTGAAGGTGTGATCCTGCCTTGCTTGGGGGCTCATGTGGGACAGATGCTTCACGTGTCCCTGGTACCTCCCGGGGCCCCCCAGTCCAGCCCCACTCAGCTGTCTCCACAGGGGCATCTGATCACACCCTTCCAGCTTGGTTCTTTTCTGGCCTCCTTTCCCTCTGGTCTGTGTCCAGAGTGGTTTTTTTTTTTTTTTTTTTAAGATTTTATTTATTTATTCATTAGAGACAGAGAGAGGCAGAGGGAGAAGCAGGCTCCCAAGGAGCAGGGAGCCCGATGCGGGACTCGATCCCAGGACCCTGAGATCCTGACCTGAGCCGAAGGCAGACGCTTAACCATCTGAGCCACCCAGGCGCCCGTCCAGAGTGTTTTAAGGTGGCTCGAGCAGCCCTTTGAGATGTGCCCTGTCTACCTCTCCAGCTTTCTTTCTTTCCCGCCTCCACCCCCATTCATGTTCAGGATCCAGAAGGTGCAGTGTTCCCTCCACCAGGAGCACTGGCCACATTCCTTCCTCCCCTCCCCTCCCTTCCCCTCCCTTCCCCTCCCCTCCCCTCCCTTCCTCTTCGTGGCCACCCTTCTGTGGCCCTTCCTCAGCTGGGGGCCCCCTTCCTTCCTGCCCCTGCCCCACTGCATTAGGTGCCCTGATGGCACAGTGGGCCCCTCATGTTGATCCCCCGGGGGCCCAGGCACCCTGCCAGTGAATGAGAGACTAATGGGGACCCTAACAGGTCCAGGCGTGTCCTGACACCGCATGGCTCCTGTGTGGCTCCCGTGTGACAAGACCCAGAGCAGAATGGCCACAGCAGAGCCTTCCTGGGACCTCCTCCCCAGTACATGTAGGCCAGGGCCTCTGCAATCAGGCCCATGGAGAACATGGTACCTCTGGCCGCCCCAGAGTTGAAACAAACTCCTTCCATTTCCCTGCCGCCCAACGGCCAAGGTGAGAAAACGGGGAAAGCAAAGGAGTTAGTAAAAGAAAACAGATCAGCATGTTTTTTCTTGCCGTGTACTCCCCACCCAGGGCTCCAGGAAGCTCTTCAGCCCCAAGCTGTCTCCCCGGGGGCCCAGTGGCCCCTGTAAGACCCTCTCCCACTCTGAGAATGGGAGAGGTGGAGCCCAGGAGCCCTAAAGGGCTGGGCGGGGGAGGGGGGGGTGCTTGTTCCTGACCCAGCTCCCACCCTTGGCGACCACAGTGCCCCAGGCCAGCCCAGCCCGGGTGCAGACAGATTCCCCCCTAAATCCTACGGTGGGCTCGACGGTGGGCTCCCTGGAAGAGAAGCCCGAGTTACAGAGTACTGTATTTTCTTTGTGAACAATCTTAGGCTCATGGAAAATTGGCGGTTCCCGTGTCAAGAGCATTGGTCCCCCGAAGCATTTGTGAGCAAGGCACCAGCTGCTCAGTCAGGTCTGTGCGACCTTTCTTTGGCAGGAATCTCACGGACAGACGGACAGACAGATGGATGGACGGATGGACATGGTGATGCGTTCCCATCGGGAGCTCAGGGACTGCAGGCTTTCCACCTGCCCGCCATCCGGGGTGCTTACTTGGGTCACTTGATGAAGTAGTGTCTGCCAGTCTTCTTCCCCGCGAGGTTACTCTTTTTTCTCTTTGTAAGGGAAAAGTGTTTTGTGGACAAGTAATCTGCATCTCTGAAAATACCTCGTTCCTCGTCAGATTATCAGCGTGTCCACTTACTTAACATCTGTGCGTGCTCCAGGTTCCCTCCTGCATTGCTGCTCACTGTTGGCCCCTGGGAGCTCCCTCAAGCTGGCCCCGTGTGCTCCTGGCTTGTCCCCATCATCCCTTGAGCACTTGCCTGCTCTCTGGCAAAACAAGCTGTTCATTTTCAACTTTCCCTGTCCGGGCCCTGGAATCAGGCCTCTCACCCAGGCGCTCTGGTTCCGTTTCACGGGAAGCTGGGTTGAGAAGCCAGTCCCTGGAGGCTAGGGGTGTTGGGGGCCTTGGAGGGGTTGCTGCTCCATGGCCCTCGAAGTGACAGCTAGGGAACGGACGTGCACATTTCCATCTAAATGCACAGGTTCATCTTTATGTGTTGAAGTCCACAGTCCCACAGCGATGGCTCTAATTGTTATTTTCTTTTTTCTTTTTTTTTTTTTAAAGATTTTATTTATTTATTTGAGAGAGAGAGAATGAGAGACAGAGAGCATGAGAGGGAGGAGGGTCAGAGGGAGAAGCAGACCCCCTGCCGAGCAGGGAGCCCGATGCGGGACTCGATCCCAGGACTCCAGGATCATGACCTGAGCCGAAGGCAGTCGCTTAACCAACTGAGCCACCCAGGCACCCCTCTAATTGTTATTTTCCAGCATAGGATTCGTTCTAGCTTTCTCTCTCTCCATATTTGTCCCTCCCTTCTCAGATGATGAGAAATATGGCTCCCGTGGTCTGTAACAGATTTGCTTATTTGATGGGTGGTGCCCTGTATGTTACCTACCTCTTATCCCGGCTACCCCCTGCCCAACTTCCCATGCAGGATCTCCTCTCCTTGCTTGGACCCCAAAGCTCCATGTGGGGCCTCTGCGCCCCCCGGGATGCTCCCCTCCACGCTGCTGGGCCAGGACAGTCTTTGCTCCCCACTCCACCTTTGATTCCACTCTGGGGTATGGTGGCTCGCCCCTCTCCCACTGTGGTCACCTCTGCTTCAGGATAGGATGGTGGAGAAAGCAACGTGAAGCAAGGAGAGGATTGCTTGGTATTTTTACCCAAAGAGGAACCAAGTGTATAGAGAACGGAACCACAAAATCAATGTAACAAACATTCTAGGCAATCAGGCAGCGAGCCCTAGGTCAGGCTGTAGAGAGGCCTCGGAGTGTACCTGTTTTGGAGTCGCCCCACTTGGGTTCAAATACCAGCGCTGCCCCTGGGTAGCTGGGGCCAGTCCCTGAGCCTCAGTTTCCTGAAACGTAAAATGGGGAGATGACAGCGCTTCCCTCACGTTGCTGGTGTGAGGCCTCCATGAGCTAAGGCTGGGGAAGGGCACACCTCTGCACCTGCCCAACGTACCTGCTCAACGGATGTGTGCTCGGACAACTACCGTATATTTTTCAGAATTCTAGAAAACAGTGATTCTGCTTTAGAAGGCAGGGCCAGAATGCTGGGTGGGTGTTCCCTGGGCAGCCAGGCTCTCCCAGGCCTTCCTCCTTTGCAGGCTTTTTTTTTTTTTTGGCAAGCCCGGCAGCCCTGTCTGGGAGGGTTTCCTGGACAGAGGTCCCCGTGGCCGCTGCCTTAAGACGTGCAGGCCGGGCGGTGGCTGCCACGGCTCTCCGACCCAGGCCACAGCAGGCAGCAGCATGGAGCTTTGGGGGGCCTACCTGCTCCTCTGCCTCTTCTCGCTCCTGACCCAGGTCACCACTGAGGAGCCAACCCCCAAGGTCAAGAAGGCTGCAAATGTCAAGAAAGGTAAGGAGGGAGGCAGGGCTCCTCCCCATCTTCCAGGGAGCTGGGCACCCTGTCCTTTATGGCTTCTGATGCTCCTTCCCTTCATTTTCCTTCTTGATAAGTCCAGGGAACTTTCGTGAAATACCCCTGGAGCCTGGGAGAATTCTCCAGTATCAGGGGTGGTTGTCAGAATCTTAAGGATCACCGACTCTCAGATTGGGAAAGAACTTTCCAGATCATCTAAACTGACACCCACTCCCCCCATTTCCACCCCCCAAATATGTTAAAGAAATCAAACCTTGGGTTTGGCAATGCCAATGGGCTCTGCTTCGTAATCTCCAAACTTGGGGTTACTCCACTATAAAATGGGGATAGTGGCATTTGCCGAAAGGTGTCTGCTTAGGATTTAATGCTACATAGCCCAGCGCCTGGCACCTACAATATACTTAATGCATAGGGGGGAGAAAAGGACCCAGTTACATAGCGTAAGTGGCCTTGAGAAAACAAAAATTGGGAACCCACACTTGGATGTCAGAAGCCAAAGGGTTTGCGCTCACTCTGTTGCCTCTGGGTTTGGGGTGTCCTTGGGTCACCTTGGCCGCAGCAGGGCCTGCCCTTGGAGCCCTGCCGGTGGTGAGGTCACCCCAGGCTGTGTTGAGACAACATTAGCGAAATGCCATGGCAATGAACTGGGCTGTCACCCCCACAGGGCTTCGAGGCTCCGCGAGAGAGTTCCAGGGGATGAGAATGTGGTTTAGGCAGAGAAAGGCGAGGCCAGAGCCAAGAGCCTGGAAGAGGCAAGGCGAGGGGGCGTGGGCCGTCCTCAGGCCACTCTCTGAGCCTCCTCTGTAAACAGACAGCTGCCTGTTGGCCACAGACTAGCGGAGTGTGGACGGCACCTCAGGACAGTGGAGACCCCCAGCGCTGTGACAGAGAACAGAGCAGATGTGTGGGTGACAAATAATGACTTCCAAGTTTTAGTTTATAAAGTTAACAGGAAATTCAAAACAGAATGGATACCCTGTCGACATTTATTTTGAAAAGCTGGTTTATATACAAATAGACATTTCCTTTTACATGCATCGGATTTTTCTGGAAGGATCCACAAGGTTTAGAGATAGTGATGACCTCTGGGAAGAAAAACTGGGGAGCTGAAGGCAATCTCAGTCGGAAAGGAGACTGTAATGTTTTGAACTGTTTGGGTTTCTAAAAAGGTACATGCAGATATTACTTCTGCAAAATTTTCATGAGAAAGAGAAGAGTCAATATCATGTGTGATTGAGTCCACGAGCATTAGCTAAAATTGCCACCTAGTGATGTTCTTGGTAGAGGAGGCACAGTTCCAAAGGCAAATTATAGAATTTTTAAATATGGAAAATAGTTGCTAATGTCTCAACTACCAGAGATTTAGTATTTATTTAATCATGCAAATCATGTAATCATGTGAAAAAGGAGAAGGTCAGACCAGATGGTGACTTGGCCCTCTCCGGCTGTCACACTTGAACCTGGCCCCAGGGGGTCTGCATGGAGGTGGCCCCTGGAGGCTCCGGACCCCGGAGGCCTGTGGAACAGCTGACGACACCGGTGGAACGTTCTGTCCAGCCCTGGCCTCTCGTGGGAACCTGCTTCAGTGTGCTCTGACTCACATGGTTTTTCTTCCTTCCACCTGCTGTCCGTATCCACAGCAAATGCTTCCAGAGCGCTTCTCCACTGAGGGGCCAATATATGTGCTGAGCATCCTAGCGAAGGGTCACCACCCTGCTCGTAAGGTGCGGATCGGCCCAGGAACCTCGGTGGTTCTCACTTGGGCACCAGCACCACCTCAGGAATCCGTTACGATCCAGGAGCCAGGGCCCCACCACTGGAAATGCCGGATCCAGGGGTCAGGGGATGGGGAAGCATCTGCTTTTTCCACAAATCTCCAGTGATTCCAAGGAGCCACCAGGATTGAGAATCCCAGGAATAATCTAGTTGTAGGCCCCGTGCACAGAAGTGGGGGAGGGAGTCCAGAGGAGGGGCTACATAGTGGCTGGCATGGGGGTGGGGGGGTGGACAGATAGGTGAGGTTGGCAAAGGGAATAGAGGACAGCTTGTGTGCCAAGCCCCCACCCTGGCCTCCAGGGTCAGGGGAGAGCTCTGGGTGCTTATGGGAGCTCACCTGCTCCTGGTGGCAGGTATATCCCTAGCCGGCTGTATAGGGCTCAGCCAGAGGTGAGGCACGTGGGGAAGGCTCAAGTGGCTGGAGCTCTAGTGGTCATGTGGCCGCACCTGGCAGGGAAGCTCAGGTGGGCAGGGTGGCCGCACAGGGGGTCACAGGCCCTCAGAACAGGAACTGGGGAACCTGGAGGGCGTCCATTTCAATCACATGCATCAGGAATCTGAGGCTCAGACACAGAAAGGGGTAGCACAGGGCCTCCTGACTCCTTGCCCAGAGCTGTAGACATTCCCTACTCCTACACCTTCCTTGGGTGGAGCACTGTTGGTGCCTTCCTCCTTGACAAGGCCCCTTGCACACATGGGCACCTTGGTGCAAATTACAAAGGTACCCCTCTGAGCTGCCAAATTGTAGAAAGGCACCCCTTTCTCTGGTCTGACCCAGCATAGCCAGGGCAAGGCTTAGGGACTAGACATGAGCCCCCACTAGTCCCCTCAGCTGAGTGCCTTTGTGCAGTATGCAACTTGCACAACCTCACCTGGCACCCTGTGCTGGTATATCATGTGACTGGTACAGAGCTGCCATGAACTTGCCTAGGCAGAGGCCCAGCAGGAGGCACACATAACCCCACCAGGCTAGTTTGCCAGCCCTAAACCCTCCCTTTTTTTTTTTTTTTGCCTTGCTCATCCGGGTGTTGTTTTCCTCATATCTGATAAGTTACATCACAAATTCTGCATATACAAGTATATTTCTTGCTCGCATTTGTTTCCTGAGATTCCCCTGCAAAAGCATCTTATGGGTGGACAAAGGCTCTGACCTCATGGCTCATGACCTTGGACTTCATGCAGGCACAGCTAAATGGACCATGGAAGCACTTCCCCCTGAAGCCCCTGGGGTTTCAGTAAGACTGGGGTCCACCCACAGAGCCCTCCACCTACACACACACACACACACACACACAGACCCTTCCCACCTGCCCCTGCTGGCTCCCGCAGAACCAGCTCCCAACAGGCCTTTGGGCTCAGGACGGCTCACGTTAGGGCTCTGCTCTTGTGCTGTCCCAAGGGTGGGGAGGATCAAACCCGGAGCCTTGTGCGCCGGGTTCGGGCCAGCCCTGCCCCCTGCTGGCTCTGCGATCTTGGGCCAACGAGTTGCTTCATCCCGGCTCTGGTTTCCTGTTTGTGAAGCGGGGCTATGGAAGAGATGCGTTACGCGGGTCCCAGGGTCGATTGAGCGCCGTTCACATGCTTTCTCTCTCTTAGCCTCTATCTTCTTCAGAGCCCTCTGAGGTGGGGCCGTTATCATCCCATTTCTGGGCCCCATGACCTCAGGGCCCAGGCACCCGCGGACGTGTGCTGCCACACCCAGCCCCTGCTGGTCCGTGTCCTGTTGCGCCGGCCGAGGGAGTGAACTTGGCAGGTCTCAAGGGCATCTGGCTCTGCTTTGCTCTCCTCTGGAGCTGGGAGGGTGGTTGGGGGTGCACCCCCGGCCCCTGCCAATCCTAACCCCATCGGACCCCCAGCCACACCCCTCAACAAACACTCGGGTCTCACTTGAGTCGGGGCAAGGGAAGGATGGGTTTCCCGGCAGATGGAGAATCACAAGCAACAACTTAGACTACCGTCAGCGGGGACAGAGAGAACGTCGTCCCGGATGGGGAGGTCTAGGGACTTGCCTAGACTTAGCCAAAGGCTTATCCCACCCAGTCCTTTTTTTTTTAAATTTTTATTGTTATGTTAATCACCATACATTACATCATTAGTTTTTGATGTAATGTTCCATGATTCATTGCTTGTGCATAACACCCAGTGCTCCATGCAGTATGTGCCCTCTTTAATACCCATCACCAGGCTAACCCATCCTCCCACCCCCCCCTTTAGAACGCTCAGTTTGTTTTTCAGAGTCCATAGTCTCTCATGGTTCGTCTCCCCCTCCAATTCCCCCCCTTCATTTTTCCCCTCCTGCTATCTTCTTCTTTTTTTCTTTTTTCTTAACATATACTGCATTATTTGTTTCAGGGGTACAGATCTGTGATTCAACAGTCTTGCACAATTCATAGTGCTCACCATAGCACATACCCTCCCCAGTGTCTATCACCCAGCCACCCCATCCCTCCCACCCCCACCACTGTAGCAACCCTCAGTTTGTTTTCCTGAGATTAAGAATTCTTTGGGGCGCCTGGGTGGCTCAGTCGTTAAGCGTCTGCCTTCGGCTCAGGTCATGATCCCAGGGTCCTGGGATCAAGCCCCGCATCTGGCTCCCTGCTCAGCAGGAAGCCTGTTTCTCCCTCTCCCGCTCCCCCTGCTTGTGTTCCCTCTCTCGCTGTGTCTCTCTCTCTGTCAAATAAATAAATAAAATCTTAAAAAAAAAAAAGAATTCCTCATATCAGTGAGGTCATATGATACATGTCTTTCTCTGATTGACTTCTTTCGCTCAGCATAACACCCTCCAGTTCCATCCACATCGTTGCAAATGGCAAGATCTCATTCCTTTTAATGGCTGCATAATATTCCATTTTATATATATGTATATATATACACACATATATAAATATATATATATATATACACACACCACATCTTCTTTATCCATTCATCTGTCGATGGACATCTTGGCTCTTTCCATAGTTTGGCTATTGTGGACATCGCTGCTATAAACATTGGGGTGCACATACCCCTTCGGATCACTACATTTGTATCTTTGGGGTAAATACCCAGTAGTGCAATTGCTGGATCATATGGTAGCTCTATTTTCAACTTTTTGAGGAACCTCCACACTGTTTTCCAGAGTGGCTGCACCAGCTTGCATTCCCACCAACAGTGTAGGAGGGTTCCCCTTTCTCTGCATCCCCGCCAACATCTGTCGTTTCCTGACTTGTTAATTTTAGCCATTCTGACTGGTGTGATATCCCACCCCGTCCTTGCCCCTCCCCCATCCTTCACTGCCTTCTTCACGTGTTTGTGACTGTCTCCATCCTAGATGCTGTGACCCCAAAGATGTTTGAGGAGCTCAAAAGCCAGCTGGACAACCTGGCCCAGGAGGTGGCGCTGCTGAAGGAGCAGCAGGCCCTGCAGACGGGTGAGCGCAGTGGGCAGCCCCTCGGGGCCCCGGGCTGGGGTGGCCAGAGAAGGGCTCAGGCCAACAGCACGCGTGTAGTCTCCAGCCTGTACCGGGGCCTGGCTGTCAGGCCAGCCCTGTAGGCCAAGACACCGGGTCCAGGGAGCCCCCTCCTCCGCCCGCTTCCTCTCGGGCAGATCCCCTGACATGTGTGCATATGGGAATGCTCTCGAAGGACGAAAATTCTCCCACAAGAATGCATTACCGCCCACCGGAAGCGTGGCCCCAGGAGCACTGTGTGGACCTGTTAGGAGCCTTCCTAAGGAGCCCCCAGAGGACCCTCCACCCAGCCAGCCCCCACAGCCCTAAGGGGCCCCGTTAGCTTCACTCCCTGTATGTCAGCACATTTACCGATGCTGCCACTCTTCATCATCCTAATTATGCCGAGGTAGGGTTTATCCTGCCCGTTTTAAATGGGGGAAACTGAGGCACAGAGAGGTCCTGTTCCTTGCCCATGCTCATCTGGCTGGTTAGTACAGATGAGGACCTGAATGGGAGCCGCCTGCCGGGTCTGTGCTGGGTGAGAGGAAAGGTGGGTTTGGGTCTTCCTGGCCCCGCACTCATCAGACAAGCAAGGATGGACGCCGTCACTCGGCTGCAGAGCCTGGGGACAAGGTCGGGTCTCCTCCCGGACCACCTACCCTCTCTCTCTCTCCACCATGTTCCTTTCATAGCGTCTCAGACTCGCCTACTCCTTTGTGACTCTGCTCTGGGGAGCCCAGAGAATACAGACTAACAGCAGTAGATAACACGTGTGAGCGTCCTGCAGGCCTGGCATTGCTCCAAGGCTCTATGAACAGTAACTCAGCCTTCACAGAAAACCCATGCAGTGAGCTTATTACTATAACCCCACCTCCATTTCCCACCAGGACGCGGAGTGTCTTGTTAACAGCCGGCGGGAGCAGTCTTGTTCTTAGCTTTGCTACGCTGCCTCTCTAGTTGTCACCCGGGCCCCTTCTTGGGCAATCCACAAATCTCTCTGTGCTCACAGCCACCCTCTCACCTGATGCTTCTCTGACAGCATGTCCCAGGCCTTGGGCCCGCTGCTCCCCTCGTGCCTCCTCAGAGACCTCCAGATCCTTCTCACTGGGCAGTCTGCACCCACTTCCTTGCACCCAGGTCTCTCCTTTCAGCACGCACACTGGCCAGCCTTCTGTCCCTCTAGAGGGCCACACTCTGTCCTTCCCACAACAGGGCCTTTGTACCTGCTTTTCTGGCAGCCTGAATTGCTCCCCCAAGATCCACCTACTGTGCACCTCCAGCTTTGCCATCTCAGGACTCCCTAATCCCTCGTCTCAATCAGACTCCTCAGTTTTAACTCTCACTAGATGATGTTCTTTCCTTCATCGTATTTATTGCAGTTTGTAATGATCTATTCATTTGTTGGTTTATGTCTGCCTCCCCCGCTATATGATAAGCCCCAGGACCACAGGGGCCATGTTTGATTGTCTTGCCTCTTCCACCACCTTGCCCAGCATAGTGCCTGCCACATATCAACACTCAGGAAATTTTTGTTGAAGGGCGGACAAACACATGATTTTGTACAACCTGCTTAACATAGCAGGTAGGGTGAAGGGGCTCTAGAAGGGAAGAGTCTATCATGTTTTGGCTTCAAGTAAATAGAACACCTAGCAGTAGCTTAAACAAAAAGCGAGTCTGAGCATGGGTAGCTGTAAGTTTTTGTTCAGAAGCTTTGCCTCATGGTCCCTAGATGGCTGCCCCAGCTCCAGGCATCATGACCGCGTTCAAGGCAAGATGTAGGAGAAAAGGTGTCCCAGCCATTTATCAGGAGAATGAAGTCTTCCATTCCCACCTTATTGATCAGAGCTCTATCATATGACCACCTGTAGCTTCGATGCAAGAATGAAGCTTTTCCAGCCCCTGTAGTGGAGGCAGACGAGGGAGAAGGGGGTTGAGAATGGATGTTGGTTGGGTTGACCAACAGTATCTGCCCCAGAGGGAAAGTTGAGAAGCACAGTGCCATTCTGGGGGACAGCCTCCTCATCTGTAGAGTGGAAGGTGTAGGGGGGGATTGCCAGGCGAGCTCTAAGGTCTCTCTCAAGTCTAAGCTTTGTGCTTGGGCAAAGTCCATATAACCCAGATGCCACTAGCCCCCTGAGGTGAGGTGATGAGGTGGGGACTTCCTGGCACAAAGCCCCGACACATGGCAGTCCCATCGTCCCCCGCCCCCATGTCTGCCCATTCCCTGGAGGTTCACAGCCTCCCATGCTGATGGGGCTCCTCAGAATTCCCCCGCCTTGGGCAGAGCTGACCTTGTCTCTACACTTGCACATCCCCCAGGCACTGGATGTGGCACCCAGGGAAGGGCGGTGACCTTGAGCTAGGGGCTGTCTGCAGCTGAGGGGCTAGCCTCACGACCTTTGGCATGGGGACCTGGGCTCTGCATCGGTGTCCATCACAGCACTAGCCTGGGCGGTGGGGCGGGGGGGGGGGCTGTCCAGGGCCAGCGATCACGGGGACAACGGGGTGGGGGGGCTGGGCCTGCAGGAGGGTGGGCCCGGCCCTGGAGGGGTGGCCTGGGGCTGGGGACCCTGGAGACCTGGGGTGATGGCCGTCTCTCCCCCCTCTTCCCCCCCGCCCCCCGCAGTCTGCCTGAAGGGCACCAAGGTGCACAGGAAGTGCTTTCTGGCCTTCACCCAGACCAAGACCTTCCACGAGGCGAGCGAGGACTGCATCTCGCGCGGGGGCACGCTGGGCACCCCGCAGACGGGCTCCGAGAACGACGCCCTGTACGAGTACCTGCGCCAGAGCGTGGGCGCCGAGGCCGAGATCTGGCTGGGCCTCAACGACATGGCGTCCGAGGGCGTCTGGGTGGACATGACCGGCGGCCACATCGCCTACAAGAACTGGGAGACGGAGATCACGGCGCAGCCCGACGGCGGCAAGGCCGAGAACTGCGCCGCCCTGGCCGGCGCGGCCAACGGCAAGTGGTTCGACAAGCGCTGCCGCGAAGAGCTGCCCTACATCTGCCAGTTCGCCATCGTGTAGCCGCCCGGCCGGCGGGGAGGCTGCGGGGGGCGCCCAGCCCCGACCCCCGCTCGGCCCGCGCCCCGCGCTCGCGCAAATAAAGCTGGTGCCGCTGGGCCGCGAGTGGCTGCGCTTGTGCTGGGCCCGCGGGGCGGAGAGCTCTGGGGGAGGAGGGGAGAAGGGGGAAGGGCTAGGGGAAGGGGGGAGGGGGGGAGGGGGGGGGGGGGGGGGGGAGGGGGGCGGGGGGGAATGGAGGAGGTGGAGAAGAGAGGAGGAGGGGAGGAGGTGGAAAGGGGAGGAGAGGGAGGGAGAGAGGAGGCGGGGAGGAAAAGGGGGAGAGGGGAGGGGCGGAGGAGGGGAGGAGGTAGAAAGACGAGGAGAGGGAGGGGGCGATGGAGCAGGTGGAGAGGGGAAGGGAGGGGGAGGAGGAGGAGGAGGGGGAGAGAGGAGGAGAGGGAAGCCGAGCTGGACACACACACTTCACACCACCAACGGATTCTCAGCAGGACAGAAAAGAATAAGGGGAGACAGAGAACCCCTGACTGCTGCTGCCTTTTTTCTTTGCAAAACTTTTTATTATCGTACAATTTCCTACTTATAGAAAAGTTGCAAGAATTCCTGGATACCCTTCACCCAGATCTTCCAAACATTCACATTTCCCCATATTTGCTTTATCCTTTTATTTTTTCCTGAACCATTTGACAGTAAATTGCAGACGTGGTTCCCCTTTACCCTGAAATGCTGCAGTGTATTCACTTACTGAGAGCAAGGGCATTTTCTTACTTAAGCACAGCGCTATTATCAAAGCTGGGAAATTGACAATGACACAGTAATTGTGGAAGTCACAACCCTGATTCCTCTGTCCAGGCTTCCTTTTGTAAACTCCACTTGCGCGTGCCGGGAATCCAGCATCCCCTCGCCAACTCCAGGGAAGGGGTGACACCCCTACCCCCCAGCCCCTCCTGTTGTGTGGATCCATTTCAGGGATGCACTGACATCTGAGTCCTGCTGGGGGCTGAGGGGTGGGGGATAAGAGCAGAGGCCACCTGCGGGAGAATTTGCATCCCCATCCTTCCCCAGCACACCCTGGAGGCTGGTCTAGGAGCCCAATAGGACCAAACACTGCCTGACTGCTGTGTCCCCTCCTTCGCACTCCTTACGGAGAGCTCCGGGCTAGCAATGACCCCTACCACCTGTTGAGCCCACCAGAGTGCAGGAACTTTCAGTTTGTTGTTTGATTGAAATCTTATCCACCCAGGGAAATTAAGTGACGTCCCTCAGGGTCACACAGCTAGTAAGTGGCAGAGCCAGGATTTACCCCAGGCCTGATTCCCAGGGCCTTGGGCTTTCCACCACCGCTGTGATGCTTGCCAACCATACTGGAACTTTCCTGAAATAAAACATTGGAAAAGTGGCTCGGTGACCCCAGGAGGCTCCTGGCCAGCTTGTGGCATGAACTGGCTAGTGACACCTCCTAGGGGAAGTCTTCCTTGTCCCATCAGCCATGGCATCACTCCACCATCTGCACCTTTTTCTCCCTAGTCTTTTGCCTTCAGTAATACATTGATGACAGTTTGATTCGCTCCATGGCTATGGCGTGGGCTTGGGGAGGGAGCTTACTGTGAACTATGTGTGTACTTGTCAGGCAGTCCACTGGGCATTGTCACAGAAAGCCCCTCATGTAATCCAATAATTATGGGAAGAGGTAATAAAATCCATGTGAGGTGCAGAAACAGGCTCAGAAGGCTGATGCAATTTGTTTTAAGACAGGCCCAGAGGCAAAGCTGAGCCTCAAATCTAGGCCTTGCCACCCTCAGTTTGGGGCTTTTTTTTTTTTTTTTTTAAACCCCACGCAGCTATACTTTAGCAAGATGCAGGTGACCAGGGCCTTATCAAAGTTCCTGAAGTGGGTGCCTGCCTGCAAGAGGGCACCATGCCTCTCTGCTCCAGAGCAAGGGTCCCGGTGGGGAGGCTCCACGGTGGTGCCTCGTGGGCAGGCAGCGAGCACTTCCCGCTTTCAGCAGCAGGGGGCAGTATGGGCCAGAGAATCGTTAGGCATCGCTCATTGGCCGCAGACGCTCTTCCGTTTGGAACGGAGACCAGTGGACAGCAAACTTGGGGGTACACCTGTCCGGGGATCTTGTTTTTATTTTGACACTTTGTTCCTCATGGATTTTCTTGCACTCATTTTGATTTTTAAAAATCTCACGTTCAAATATTATTTCTCATGATTACTGAGATTTTTTAAAATTTTAACTTTTAAATTTTTAAAATTTTTTTGGTGTTTCCTTAAATTTTGTACCCCAGGCAAGTGCTTCACACAATGCTTCACTCACCTCACTCACTGGTCCTGGCCCTGGCTCCAAGGTACAAACTTTGGAGAAGTTTCCAAGGCGTATATAAGCAATGATAGGAAGCCAGATCTTAAATCTTCAACTTCTCCTGGAAAGAACATCTAATATTCCCCTGGAACTGACCTCTTTCATAATCATAACCCCTTCTTCTCTTTCCCATGGTGTGTTGCCTGGTGTGTCAAAAGCTTTGGGGATGCCAAACAAAGGGACAATTTGAAATATCAGTGTAGGTGTTGAGGTTAGGTCAGTCGTTCTCAACTTTGGCCGGACATTAGAATCACCTGAAGTACTTAAAAAATCCAATGCCCAGGTTACATGCTAGACTAATTAAATCCGAATCTCCGGGGATTGGAACCGGGCACCGGGGGTATTTGAAGCTCTCCAGGTGATAACAAGCAATAGTGGTTGAGAACCACTGGCTACTAGGTTAGGATTTTGGAAGAAACACATTCAGCTCCAGAATATCTTCCTCGTTGGCCTGCCTCAGTCTGCATTTCCTACCATTCCAAGCCTTGAGCCGTGATACCATGCACACTAATCAGTATTGACCAAAATAAGTTTGGTTACTTTTTTTTTTTTTTTTAAAGATTTTATTTATTTATTTGAGAGAGAGAGAATGAGAGACAGAGAGCATGAGAGGGAAGAGGGCAGAGGGAGAAGCAGACCCCCTGCTGAGCAGGGAGCCTGATGCAGGACTCGATCCTGGGACTCCAGGATCATGACCTGAGCCGAAGGCAGTCCCTTAACCAACTGAGCCACCCAGGCGCCCTGGTTACTTGTTTTATATTGATTTTCACAGGAAGTAGAGGCTCAATTTGAAGGACTTGGTTTAAGTTAATTTCAGTAGGACGTAGGCATATTTATCTAGTTAGGATTAGATTTGGTTGCATATAATGGAAAAATCCCAAATAACAGCGCCTTAAGACAGAAATCTGGAGGTAGATAGTCCAATGCTGGTATGGCATCTCTATGGTCATAGGGGATTCAAGCTTCCTTTTATTTTCCTATTCTACCATTCTAGTGTGTACTTTCTTTGAGGTCACCTCATGGTCCATGATGGCTGCTGGAGCACCAGCCATTATTATCCACATTCCAGGCATCAAGTAAAAGAAAATGGGAGAATGGGCTCCTTTAAGGAGCCTTCTCTTTTCCTTATATTTCATAGGCCAGAACTTTGTGAAATGCCTATCTACACAGAAGGCTGAGAAGTACAACCCTTTAGGTAGGTACCTTTGCTCCTCAAATAAAATCAAACCTCTTTAAGGAAGAAACGGCAAATAGTAGGTAACTAGCAGTTTGTAGTTGAAGCATGGAGCCACTGCAGACCCAGAGCTTGACCGTGGGAGGGAACTAGAAGCTAGAGGCAGAATTAAGTGATTCTGAAGAAGGAATGATGATTCATTCATCTGGTTCCCAAAAACTTGCTGCTGTGGGTCTTTCAACAGGAGAAGCTTGTTTTCAGTTGGGCAGCTGGGTCAGGCCCTAGCTCCTTTTCCAACAAATTCCTAGTTCCTAAGCACAGCCGTCTCAGCCTTACTTTTGGGTCAGTCGACTCCCAGGGCAGCCCTCTTCCTCAAGAGCCCAGATCTAGAAGGCAGATCTAGAAGGTGCTTCCTGCCTGCCCTTGTGTGGATGGTAGAACAAGTCATTGCTGGTCTGGAGTCAGAAGGCACAGGGCATATCTTGGCCGACCCTGGCTGCATTCTGTGAAGCTTTCTTTTTCACTCCCCTGGAGAGTTAGTTGCACACTGTATCAGTTATGGTCTCAGCAGGAAGCAGAATCCAACTGGGTTCAAAGGACTATAAGGAAGGACGACTGGCAGCCCTCGACCGGCAGCCCTCGTTTTGCACGGTCTGATCTAGGTGAATTTCAATTATCACTAATCTCAATTGTTTTAAATTACGCCAGGCCCCCAACAAGCTGGTTAAAATTTCAGTTACACTGGTATAGTAACTGTGAGCAAGTGCAGAAAGCTTCAATTGTGAAGGTCTAGTTGGACTGCTAGCCCTTTAGTCCAGAAATCAGTACGTGAACAGCAGACACACAGTGTGATCGGTGACCAGTCATGTCACCTCTTTCCAAGACAGTAGGTGACTGGCCACTGCATATCGGTCCCTCAGTTCATGCAGCACAGACAGCAAAGCATGCAGTTGTGGTGCCTCGTCTCCCACGGATGAACTCAGGGGACATTTTACAAAGATGGATAACAAACAGGGAACTGGCCAATAAAGAGGAAAATGCAGCAAAGCAATGAAACGTGATAGAAACTGGAATATAGATGGGAGTTAGGAACAGGCAAGGCACTTGTTCAAACTCCTCCTGGCAAGACTTTCCAAAGAAATACTTTGATTCTCAATGTCTGTAATGTTTCAAATTAGTGTATTTAATATTTGTACTACTTTTTCTCTTAGCAACAGTAATGTTTTCACAAACCTTTTGAAAGGTCAGTCGTAATTTTCCCCACGGATCATTAAGGTTATTTTGCACAGTTGCAGCTTGCTTGGTCCATTTTACAGCCTCCGAAACCATGGTGAGGACCCCTATATTTAGAGAGATATGGGGGCATCCGGGTGGCTCAGTCAGTTTAGCGTCTGCCTTCGGCTCAGGTCATGATCCCAGGGTCCTGGGATCGAGGCCCGCATCAGGCTCCCTGCTCCTTGGGAGCCTGCTTCTCCCTCTGACCCTCCCCCCTCTCATGCTCTCTCGCTCTATCTCATTCTCTCTCTCAAATAAATAAATAAAATCTTTAAAAAAAAAAAAAAAAAAAGAAAATGCAGGCCAGCGCCCAGAGGGTGACTGGGAGAAATATCTTAACACCTGCCTCTGCGGGCCTCCCCCTTCCCCCTCCCCCCAGCTTGGCGGGTGCTTTCTTCCCACTGGGTGCACCCAGCTGAAAGGCAGCCGGCAGTAGGTCCAGGCAATGCAGTCTGTCTGGTCAGGCTCCCAGGGCAAATGACAGGGTAGCGGTGGGCGGAGCCTGGAAAGGGGCGGAAGTACACTTACCATGCGCTGACATTTTTATGTCCATGCCCTGCAGTCCAGGGCAAAGTCACCTGCATCTCTGGTGCTCAGTGCTAACACATTCCCTTGGTAAAGACTAAGTGAACACACATGGGAATGTGGGGTTCCATTCTTCCAACACAGGGCTCCTGACATCTGCGCCCTGGAATTCCCTTGGTGCTGTTTGTCATATTGGCTGGGACACAAAACACAAACAGGGTCAACGGGAAGGAGAAAAAGCGAACTCCATGTTTTTCAGCCAGTGTTTATAGGGAAAATTTTAGAGAGAGTCCCCCAAACTCGGTAGATTTTCAGCAAGATGGGCTGGGAAAGTTTCAAATTACATTCTAAATGCAACAGACAGAATGTCAGGGCGGGCGTGGGTACATCTCAGATGTTACTGCATATAAAGCATATTGCTTGGGATCAACTGTTCAAGCATTTTACTTTCTGTCATGAGTTTCTGTAACTTATATAAGGCATTTCATGTGCTTTAACCTACATCTCTGGAAATCTCTTGGGGGCCTGGGACCTTTGTTAAACAAAAACTCGCTATTTAAATAGAAAAGAAGCGCTGGTTGGCCTTCAGCAGAATGCTAGGCTTTTTGCAGCTCTACTGCTCTGAGGCTGATTCCGGAGGAGCATCTCCATCCAGGAGGCCCCAGGCCCTGGGGGTCTCCCCACGAAGCCCATGTTGCTGGCTTCCTTGCAAGAGGGTGAAGAGGATCGGTAGGGCAGTTTCTCAGCCTCAGCACTACCGACATCTGGGGCCGGATAACCCTTTGCTGTGGGTGCCGTTCTGTGCAATGCCGCACGCTCATCAGCACCCCTGACATCCACCCACTAGACGCCCGCAGGGCCGGTTGCGGCTGCCACGGCCCAAGTCTGCAAAATCAGCCCCTCCCCACCACTGAGAGGTTAAGAAGCAGTGAGAGAAGAGGGTCCCAGCGAAGCCCTCACAGAAAAGAGCCGTGCAAAAAATAGCTGAGGCAGACCTTATTTGTCCGATGTTCCAAATTCAGGGACTTATAAAGAAACCGTATTTCCCAAGCCAACATTCAGTGCACGTGACTTCAGGGAGGCTTTTTAAAGAAAACACTCTTCTGTGAGTTTATTTCTTCACCAGCAGTACACAGGTTGTACCACATTTGTGTAGGGGTTTCCCCCCTCCTCTTCCCCCCTTTAATTCTCACGACCATCTCCCTCAATAAAGCTCTTGCATGTCTAATCCCATCTTGGCTCCTGCTTCTAGGAGGATTTAAACTGGTTCAATGACTCAGTGCTGCTGCCGAGGAGGCTCCGTGGGCCCCCCCAGGGGATGTGGCTACAAGAGAGTGGGCCTCAGCTGCCAGCACCCCCACCCCTCCGGGACAGGAGGCCAGGCTGCCCCTGGCTGCCTCTGGGCAATGACTGAGCACGGCAGAGGGGCTCGGCAGGGGCCCCGGTGCCACACCCTTCCCACCAATGCCACCATGGGGACAACTCTAATGGGGAAGTTCAGCCTGCAGAGTCCCCAGAGGCCTGGCCAAGATTTTCTCAGAATTGCACTGCGGCCTGTGGCCTGGGGCCCTTCCTCCTCAGTCCTTCTCTCCCTCTCTGCTTAAGCAGGGGGGCTGGGCCTGTATTGCAGAGGGCTCCCCCTGCCTGTTCCTGCTCCCTCAAACCCTTGATCCCTCACAGGTGTTTCCCCAAATAACCCTCTTGCAATTCTAATCCCATTTTGCTGTCTGCTCCTCAGAGGATCAGACAAGTAATGGATTCCCTTCACTACAAAAATGGACTTGTATAAACCCGGATTGTTTGTAGCAAAACTACATCCCAGGTAATCGAATAGTAATAATACTTAGTACCAGAAAATTGGGATGTATGATCACGCTCCCTAGGTTTCCTGAGAGTGGACTGTATTTCTAAGTCAGGATTATCTGTACTAAGAATGGCCATTTCTTACTGCCTTCCCTACCCCTTTTACTGGGACTTCCTCCAATAATTCAGAAGGCACCTGCACAGCAATGGTATCCTAATTCCCCCTCCTCCCCGCGCCGCCCCCCCGCTGGCCGCCCCTGCCAACATGGCTTTGGAATTCCATTCTATCCAGATAAAGGGAACCCTGGATCTGTTCAGGTGACAGAGATATGAATACTCTAAGCTAAGCTGCTATCCCCCCCCGCCCCCCACCACAAATCCCCCTCCTTATTCTCATCCATCCCTTCTTCCTCTTCCAATGGGATGATCCTTATCCCACCATGAAGATATGAGACTAGGATAGAGAGAAGGCTGCAACTTGAAGGTCAAGGCTTTGCCTTTGCAGTGAGAAAGAGAAAAGTAGTCCCTGGCAGCAGGCTCCGACCAGCCTGGGGCGCACAGCTAGACTGTGAAGTTCTGCTGCTGAATACAGCCAATCTCACGGATCACATCAGGCAAGGTCTTCCACAGTCATGTCTGAGGGCAGACAAAATCAAGGCCAATGTGTAAACCCCCAAACCCACCAACATCCCCCACTCCCAGCTAACGCAAGTGATGGCTGTCTCTTTACCAACCACAGCTTCAGCTCCGCTGTTTTTGTCTCAGCTTCTATATAAAAATTGAGATACCCAATCATAGAATGGATCCTGCTTTCTTGAAACTGACCCCACAGTCCTTAACACAAGTTCTATTCTAACTCCCTTGTAACACCTTCAGACTGAGATGCCCCTGGACTCCTCATCTAGACACGTATGCAGTCTCCCTCACTGCAACAAATCAGTAAATCCAACTTTGTTCCTGGTGGTCTTTGGCTGTGGGCAGAGACAGGTGGTCCACAGGTGGCCAAGTCCTGGCCTGTCCTGGGACTTCAGCTCCTGGGCCTGTTTCCAAGGTGCTGCATCCATCCTATGAGCGAAAAAGAGAAGAAACTGAAGGCAAGACAATGACCAAAAAAAAAAAAAAAGAAAAGAAAAGGCTTCATACATACAGCTGAGGTGTAGATGAATCTCCTGACTCTGGTTCCAATTCTAACTAGTTGCTCTGCAGCCTTGAACAACTCATACACAAGTGGAGCTACATGTATCCTTCAGAGGTCTGCAAAGTAAGTTTTAAACAAGTCAAGGATGAGAACAAGTGGGCCCAATGGCCGGCATACAAAAAGCACTTCTAGTGGCTGGGAGGAACTGGCAGGGTGAGGGAAAGATGGAAGGTACAGAGAACATGATGGTGAAAGTCTGATCATCTCAGGGAGAGAGAAGAGCTAAGAACATGAGAGGGAAACAGAGCTGTACATGGAACCTAGAAGACAGAGAAAAGGGGAGGCCAAGTTCATCCTGAATGGGAATCCTCTGCCCTTGAAGTATTCCTCACCCAAGGGAAAACAGATCTGGGGAGAAATGGTGCCGGGCTGGCAAGATTGGGCATATAAGCACCGAGAGAGGGGTCAGGGAGAAGAGGAGAGGGTCATCCACCCCCGGGAATGGAGTTCAAAGTCCCCCGCTGAGTGTGAGCTGAAGCGGGAGCCCCAGATGGACAAGGGTTCCCCTTACCTTTATGTGTCAGAAGGAAGCTGGACTCCAGAGCAGGTGCCAGGGCCCAGGCTCACAGCAGCCTTTACCCAAGACTCCACCTTGGGTTCTCCGAGCAGCCACCAATTTAGAAATGTACAGGCCTTTCAAGAGAAACAACACATCAATAACGAGGGTGGCCTTCCAGAGACTCAAGAGGCCAAAATTAACAGCCCAACCTCGAACGGGTGAGAGGAAGCAGTTCGGAACACAGACACTTTCAAGGAGGGACGAGACGAAAGGGGCCGCGAGCTCGAAGACGAGCGCCAGAGAGGTGCCTGGAAGGGTTTCCGCACTTCCCAGCTGCGCCCGGCTGGAGGGTCCCGAAGCCCCGCCGCCCTCGCGCCCCGCCACCCTTCCGAGCTGCGGACTTTAACTGTGGGAGGGAGATGCGTGCTCACCCCCCTCGCAAAAGAGCGGGCCCAAACCGGGAGGTGAGGGGTCTGCTAGAGCAAACCTCTCGTGTCCTCAGCGGTGAAGACGTTCGCCAGAAACTCACTCGGCAAGCCCGTGGCACAGTTTCACGGATACACGGGCTCGTTCTCCACCCGCCCACGTCCTCGACTGGGGTCCTGGCAGCTTCCTCACTCGCGCGCCGCCGCGGCCTCAAACGTGCCTTCAACGCGCTTCTGCGCTCCGATCAGTGCCCTCTACCCGGAGGCCCACGTGCAAGGCTCCTTTGCGGGCAGGGCCGAGCGGGCTCACGGCCTCCTCGGTGCTGGCCCACCCTGACCAGAGGGCGGTTCTCGGCTGTGTGCGGAGGGGCGGGCGTGCCGAGGGCCGAGGACCGACCCGACTTCGCGAGACCAACGGCGCCAACCGCCTGGTGAGATCCAGCCACCGGCCGCCGGCCCCGCCCCCGACGATCCCGCCCCCCCGCATGGCCCCGCCCCGTCTCGCACCGCCCCGTCTCCCCTCCGTCCAGCCCCCCGCATGACCCCGCCCCCGTCGGACCCCGCTCCACCCCGTCCAGCCCCGCCCCAACCTGGCTCCGCCCCAGCCCGGCTCCGCCCCTCCGCCCCCGCCACGCCCTACCATTGCCGGCTCCGCCCCTCCCGGCTCCGCCTGGCCCCGTGCCGTCCGGCTCCTCCCCCTTCCTGCCCTTCCCCTCCCCAGCAAGTCCCCGCCTACGCCACGCCCCTGCCGCATCCGTTTCCCCACCCTCACAGCCTAGCCTCCGCCGCATCGTCGCTCCGCCTTGGTCTCAAGCTCCCTCCCCTCCCTTAGGCGTCGCCCACAGGGTATCCTACTCCAAGCCTCAGGGTCTTTCTCACCCCTTGGGCCTCTGAGGCCCAGGCATCTTTTGCACCAGTTGTCCTCACCGTGGTCCATTTCATAGTTTAAAATCGTGGCTTGGAAGTGGGAGGAGGCAGGATGGAGAGCAGGGACAGTTTGGACATAGGCCTCAAGACCTGGTCATTCTCCCCTGAGAGATGAGGAGGAAGGAAGGGTCTGCATGTCTGGCCTCAGGGCTCTTGCCTCACAGCCCCAGGATGAGAGCTTTACCTTATGAAGTAGAAAGATCTGGAAAGATAAGGGGCTGAGGTAACCCAGGATCTTTGGATGGGGATTTTTTGTTGTTGTTGGCATTTGGGAGGCAGCTCTTGGAGATGCCTGGGAGGAAGATGTGCCCTGAGCACCAGCAGTCCTATATGTAATGGTCCTTTTGTGGCAAGAGCTCTTTCATTGGGATTTGCTGGAAGAATTTGACCAGCCAAAGAGACAAAGCTCGTGATTCCCTTCCCCCTTCCTCATGTCATGGCTTATGCAGCATCTTGGAGCATCTGTTCAGAGAAGGGCCAAGGATGGTGTCTGTTCTGCAGAAGCTCATCCCTAGTGTAGCCATTATCTTCAAAACCTTCTTCCTGTTTGGGTCCTTAAAGAACCGGGGAAAGAGGACTTGAAATATGTCAATTCAGAAACTTGAGAAGGGACTAAAACATCGTAGAAGTGTCCACTCTTTCCACCCCAAACCCTGGGTATGCTGAGGTGGATCAAGAATACTCCAGGGGCGCCTGGGTGGCTCAGTCGTTAAGCGTCTGCCTTCGGCTCAAGTCATGATCCCAGGGTCCTGGGATCGAGCCCCGCATCGGGCTCCCAGCTCAGCGGGGAGCCTGCTTCTCCCTCTCCCACTCCCCCTGCTTGTGTTCCCTCTCTCGCTGTGTCTCTCTCTGTCAAATAAATAAATAAAATCTTAAAAAAAAAAAAAATACTCCAGAGTGCCACCCTCTCCAACTGAGCCTGTTTGGTTATGTGTTTATTTACTTATTTTTTCTCAGTGGCTTGATTGTGGGTTTCCTTTCCCCTTCAGGTGAGAAAAATATTAGGTTGCTACTAAAGAAACAGTAGTTCTCTCTGCAAAGGTTTGGATCAAGATTAAATCTTGAGGTGAGCCTGTCTCTTATAGGTGCAGAATCTATAACCTTCTAGCTGCTCTGGCCGTCAGCATTGTTGAGGACCATGATACAGTGCATGATTTCTTTTCCTTTTTTGTTAAGTATTTTATTTATTTATTTGACAGAGAGAGCACAAGCAGGAGGAGCAACAGGCAGAGAGAGGGAGAAGCAGACTCCCCGTTGAGCAGGGAGCCCGATGTGGGGCTCGATCCCAGGACCCCAGGATCATGACCCAAGCTGAAAGCAGACGCTTAACAACTGAGCCACCCAGGCGCCCCAGTGCATGATTTCTTTTTAAAGCATCCAAAATGTAAGTTATTAGTTAAAGGATATTGCTAGGAAATCATTGCAATATGCTTTAATTGGTTTACAGATTAATGTAGCTTGTTTGCTAATGTAAGTAGCTTGCAATATATTCTGTTGCCTTGGGAGCAATGCTAGAAACAAAAGCTCCGAATTGGGAAAATTGAATGAAAATTGCCTAAGAGTCCTCATCACATTTTCTTACTGCCCCTCCAGCCTCAGCCCCACATAACATTCCTCTTCTAGTTTAGAAGTATCTTAAGCAGCTCAAGAAAGCATGCCCCACTTGTTGAATGAATGGGTGAATGCTATCATCACCTAAGGTTTGTAATCTCCCCCGCCCCCCACCCCACCTGCCACATGTTTGAACCTTTCCTTCTAGCTCTTCACAGGGCAGCTGCTTCTCCACCCACACTTAGCCTTAGCACCATGTCTTCCACATCGGATGTATTCCATAGGAGTGAGTTGACATAACTGAATTGAGTTGGACACCCAGCAGAATAAATACCACACAGTTTAGTGCCACTGGTGCTAAAATTCTTCATGCAGACCAAAGCAGATGTGATGCCATGTTCAATTATTGCTCAACTCTTGGCAAGGATCTGAAGACAGATAGAAACATCTTGATCTATTTGTGCAAGAAGTCCGTGATTGCAGCATCTGCAGCAAGTATAAATTTTTATCTTACAAATCGATGTCTCTGGCCTGGAGAAAATAAATTAGATTGATTTTTTTTTTTTTTTAAACACCAAAGACAGAGACTTCATTATCTCGAAAGGGGTTTGCTATCCATGTTATTTAAGGAAAACATCATTGAAGATACAACTTCATCCTGGGTATACTGGACTGATTTGACACTAGACTTTTTTTTAAAAGGTATAGGGCACTTTTGTCTTCATTATTGAAACATCTCTGTAACTGGTCCTTCTCAAAGAGACTATCTGCTGAAATATCACTAGGTTGCCATTCAGGCGGAAGTGAGGAAGATTTCTGGGAAGGTGTAACCCCTGACTGGAAGAATCGCCTCTGAAGAACATATCTCCCCATTGTCCTTCCTTCAGCTGGGCCTCAGTTTCTGCAACTGTAAAATGAATGGGCTGGTCACCAGATAATCTTTAACATTCCTTCTAATTAAAACTTTCACAATTCTTTGTTTTTGTTTTTGTTTTGTTTTGTTTTGTTTTTGCCAGCAGAAATGAAGGGCAATTGGTCAGCTGATACCAAATGATGAATCTTAGGTGTTTGTTGTCGTTGTTCTTCAAAGTGATTCTGTGGGCACCTAGGTGGCTCAGTCTGTTAAGCCTCTCCCTTTGGCTCAGGTCATGATCCCAGGGTCCTGAGGTTGAGCCCCACAGCATCAGGCTCAGTGCTTGGGCGGGGAGCCTGTTTCTCCCTCTTCCTCTGCCTGCCGCTCCCCCTGTTGTGCACTCTCTCTCTCTCTTTCTCTCTGTCAAATAAATAAATAAAATCTTAAAAAAAAAAGTGATTCTTGTAAGGAAAGACTTCTGCTGTCACTAGGCCTCCCAAAGTATTTGTGTCCACAGGTAAGGGTTTGCATTTCAAATAGAAACCCTGAAAATAGCAGGAGGGTGAAGTCTGGCCTCTGTAAACCAGGCATTGCTTAGAATGAGTCACAGACTATCTTAAAAATACTGGAAATCTTAATTAGTGTTTTTTCTTCTTAAATCAGTTTTACTGAGATGCAATTGACCTACACTAAAATGCACACATTTGAAGGGAACTGCTGATCAGTTTCGACAAATATTTGCTCCCAGAGAAACTGCCACCCCCATTACCCCCACACTTTCCCTCATGTCCTTTTGTAGCCAGTCCTCATCAGACTGGATCTTCAGTGTAGCTACATCACCCCTTTGCATCCCCTTTTTTTTTTTTTTTAAGATTTTATTTATTTGACACAGAGAGACACAGTGAGAGAGGGAATACAAGCAAGGGGAGTGGGAGAGGGAGAAGCAGGCTTCCCGCGGAGCAGGGAGCCCGATGCGGGGCTCGATCCCAGGACTCTGAGATCATGACCTGAGCCGAAGGCAGACGCTTAACGGCTGAGCCACCCAGGCGCCCCTGCATCCCATTTTTTGACTTTCCTAGGGACACAGAGGTGAACAAAGGCCACGACCCTGCACTCAGGGGGCTTACAAGTTCTGTAGGGTGAGCAATTCTTCAGTAAGCCCAAGCCGCAGCTTAACTAATTCAGCCTCTCTTACTGGATAAGGAGACAAGACTCTGTTTAGACCTTTGGAGGATGCCCCACGTGGGGGGTCCCCTCACACTTGAAACAAATCGTTTTTTCCCTTAGGGCGCCTGGGTGGCTCAGGGGGTGAAGTGTCTGTCTTTGGCTCAGGTCATGATTCCCATTTCCTGGGATCAAGCCCCACGTTGGGCCCCTGCTCAGTGGGGAGTCTGCTTCTCCTTCTCTCTCTGTGTGCACTCTCTCTCAGATAAATAAATAAGATCTTAAAAAACCCAAAAAACCGAAAAACCCAAATTGCGTTTTCCCATAGGATGAGGAAGTTCTTACTATGTCTCCTACAGCTGAATACCAATGGTGTCTTTCCTTCTGTTCCTTTTTTTTTTTTTTTTTTTTGCAACAGCTCTGGAAGCCAACCCAGAGCTCTGAGTGGGTAACAGTGGGGAGCAGAATTGCTGGGTTCTTCAGATGCATTTTGTTCTCCTTCTCTTGAAGGTGGTAGCTTGTTTTAGAAAAACACTTAGCCCACAAGAATTATTTGTTTTTCTGAAGAATCATGATGTAATAGTACATGTCTACACTCAGTGGGACAAACAACGTAGAATAAGTTGGCAAAGTTAGATACAAGACTGGTTAATATCCCACAGGGCCATGAAACCATAACCTTTGAGGTTATCTTTTCTACTGGCCAGATTTCATTTGCATCTCTACTTGACAAAATCGTTCCCAACTTACCAATTTTCTACAAATGAAGATATACTCTTAACAGAGTCTAGGTCCCAATCAATAGTAAGTCAACCAAAAATTTCATTTCCTTATAGCACTGGATGATCTTTAAGTGAACTTGTTAGACAATGCTCTGGAAGACTCAGAAAGGACATTCAGTCCATCATTTTGCATAATTTTCAAGTTTTGGATAATCTGTCTTTACACGATTGACCATAATCCTGCAAAATAATAACCAAGCCTCATTAGACCAAAGGGACAAGTGCCTCTTCCGTGGCCTGTTGAGCTGTTGAAGCTGATGATACTACTACCCTTATATCAGATGTCTTTCTCCCCAGATCTCTCCTCTATCACCCGGGGGAGTTGGGGATGTCTTAGTATAATCTGGTGGAGGAGTTACTTCTTGCAGCTTCCTGTTTGGTGTCTTCCTGTAATGGCAAACACCATTGCTCAAGAATATTTGGCTTTCTTTGCAACGACGTGGATGGAACTGGAGGGTATTATGTTGAGTGAAATAAGTCAAACAGAGAAAGACATGTATCATATGATCTCACTGATATGAGGAATTCTTAATCGCAGGAAACAAACTGAGTGTTGTTGGAGTGGGGGGTGGGGTGGGAGGGATGGGGGGACTGGGTGATAGACACTGGGGAGGGTATGTGCTCTGGTAAGCGCTGTGAATTGTGCAAGACTGTTGAATCTCAGATCTGTACCTCTGAAACAAATAATGCAATATATGTTAAGAAAAAAAAAAAGAAGAAGAAGAAGGTAGCGGGAGGGGAAGAATGAAGCGGGGGAAATCGGAGGGGTAGACGAACCATGAGAGACGATGGACTCTGAAAAACAAACAGGGTTCTAGAGGGGAGGGGGGTGGGAGGATGGGTTAGCCTGGTGGTGGGTATTGAGGAGGGCACATTCTGCATGGAGCACTGGGTGTTGTGCACAAACAATGAATCATGGAACACTTCATCTAAAACTAATGTTGTAATGTAGGGGGATTAACATAAGAATAAAAAAATTAAAAAAAAAAAGAATATTTGGCTTTCCTGAAAAAAAAAATTGGGGCTCTGAATAAAATGATTGATTCATTCTTCTTTGGCAACTTCGTTTTATTTTATTTATTTGTCAGAAAGAGCACAAACAGGGGGAGCGGCAGGCAGAGGGAGAAGCGGTCTCCCTGCTGAGCAAGGAGCCTGATGTGGGGCTCGATCCCAGAACCCTGGGATCATGACTTGAGCCAAAGGCAGATGCCCGACAGACTGAGCCACCCAGGTGTCCCTATTTTGTTTTATTTCTAAAAGATTTTATTCATTTATTGGAGAGAGAGCGAGAGGAAGCATGAGCAAGAGGAGGAGCAGTGGGAGAAATGAGACTCCCCAATGAGCAGGGAGCCCGAGGAGATGGGGCTCCATCCCATCTTCCCCCCAACATCGTGACCAAAGCTGAAGGCAGATGCTTAACCGACCTCGGCACCCCCTCTTCAGCAACTTTATTTTTTTATTTTTTTTAAAGATTTTATTTATTTATTTGACAGAGAGAGAGCACAAGCAGGGGGAGCAGCAGGCAGAGGGAGAAGCAGGCTCCCCACCGAGCAGGGAGCCCAACGTGGGGCTTGATCCTAGAACCCCAGGATCATGACCTGAGCCGAAGGCAGTTGCTTAACCAACTGAGCCACCCAGGCGCCCCTCTTCAAGGACTTTAAACTGAGCTTTTAGTAACTTTACTTATAGAAAGACATCTAAGCAGAAGAAGGGAAATAGGCAGATCCTGAGTCATAGTAATCCCTATGCCAGAGGCCCCAGAGAAGGCTTGCCCTAATGCTCTGCAGGTCTATGTCATTAGGAGCACCAAAATACTGAGTGAAGACATCAACAGCCACTAAAAAGTTTTATAAATACATTTTAAAAAATTGAATTATAGTTGACACGCAGTATTAATATTGTATGAGTTCCAGGTGTACAACGCAGTGATTTGATGATTATATACATTATGAAACACTCACCATGGTAAGTGTAGTCCCTGCACAAAGTTATTACAGTATTATTCAATGTGGTTTGAAGTGGTAGGGTTTGGAGTCGACGGCCAAGAAAGAATTCTTGAGACATCTTTGGTGCAAAAAGGTAGTTTTATTAAAGCACCGGGACAGGACCCTGGGCAGACAGAGCTGCACTGGGATTGTGAGGGGTAACTGATTATATACTATGGAGTTGGGGGAGGTAAAGACCAAGGGAATTTTCCAAAATGACTTTCACATGCTAAAGAAGACTTGCCGGATCCTGGAGGCCTGGCTATTGTCAAGCTCAGGTTGTTTTTTCCTCTAGCAAGGCATTAATGTAAGACGGTTGGGAGTTTCCTGGAGGAACGTTATACCCTGCCTGCCTCAAGTACTTGTCAATGGGCTGCAGGTTATAAGGAGATTTAATTGTATCTACATTTCCTGCTGCCCTTGTTCCCCACATCATTATTCAGGTGCTGTATATATTCTATACATATTCTATATTCCCTATGCTGTATTTTTCATCCCTGTGACTTATTTATTTTATAACTGGAAGTTTGTACCTCTTCATCCCATTCACCTCTTTTGCTCATCCTCCCACCGCCCTCCCCTCTGGCAACCACCAGTTTGTTCTATTTATGAGTGTATTTCTGGGTTTGTTTGTTTTTTTTCATTTGTTTTGTTTTTAAGATTCCACCTATAAGTGAAATCCTATGGTATTTGTCTTTCTCTGTCTGACTTATTTCACTTAGCATCATACCTTCTAGGTCCATCCATGTTGTTGTGAATATAGATGTATTTTGGAGTGCCACCTGGTGTCTTGGAGGACCCTCCCTGTGCCTCCCCCACTCCCCAAACAGGAGGCTGGAGTCCACCTCTAGGTCTGCCACTTTCTTACAGGTGACATTAAGTAATAGTCACACATTATTTGCATTTAAACTTAAAAAAAAAAAAGAAGAGGAAGAGGACAGTTAGCCCTGCAGGACTCGCAGGGTGGTTATAAGAACCAATTCAGAGTTTACTGAGATATTAAGTGCCAGGCACCCAGTGCTGCATGTGGGATAAAGCTGCAGTAATGTTTGTGAGGGTACTTTGCAAATCAAAAGAGGTGTCATTAGTTGAGATCAAAGGCCCATGACAGTTAGCCTGCAGGCTGGGCCTCCTGGGTGGTTGCAGGGATCAGGGGTAAGTAAGATGGGGGTGATGGTGGGAAGAGACTTAACCTGGTGGGATGTTGGATGATCCTGCTGGTGTTCAGCCTGCAAAGGAGCTCAGACAACACTGCGGGTGGCTGGTGGCCAAGTAATTAGTGTCTTGTGAAAAGAAAGGGATCAAGAATGGAACTGGTCCCTATGGGGTCTTGTGAGCCCCAGAGAGCCCACCCAGGGTCCAAAGTACACACTGAGTCTAAGTCTGAGGCAGAGCCAGTGGCTCTTTCATTCACCCCCAGGCCCGTGGACTTGGATTTTGGCTAAAAATATGCTTCCCCTCAAATTACAGAGCAGTCACAAAATGAGTTTCTGAGTAGCCCTTCCCATATGGCAGGCTGCTTTCCCTGAGCTCTGAAGAGCAGCCTGACCCCCTCGCAGCCCTAGTACCAAGGTTAAGTTCTGAAAAGATTTTAGTCCCTCTAGCCTGTGTCTTTGAGAGGTCAGAGCTGAACGTCTTGGGCCACAGGAAGAACCCATGAAGGGCTTTGACGTCACTTCGGTAGCTGGTGCTGGGACTCCTCTTTCTAGGGGGGAGACCAATACCCCCTCTCCTAGGGCTGGTTGTCAGCTCCCTGGAGACATCTTGGCTTGGGAAGATCATCAGTTGAGGAGTGTGTGGAGCAATGGAGTTCTGAGTCACTGGAGGTGTGAGCAGCGTTTCTGCTGCTACACCTTCTAGTTTTTTCCAACCAGTAGCCTCCCAGGGAATAACATGGGATCTCTGACCAGAGGGGTGTGAAATCTGGCCGAACCAGTTCCAGCACCTAGCGGTGGGGAGGAGGGAAGGGAGGCTCAAAGTCTGAAACGCTGGACTTAATAGAGGCTTGCAGGAGCTTTTGGAGACATTTAACAACCACAGAATCTTGAGTTTTAATATATATTTAAATATATTTTTAAAGTTTATTTATTTAAATAATCTCTACACCCAATGTGGGGTCCGAACCCATGACCCTGAGATCAAGAGTCATGTGTTCTTCTGACAGAGCCAGCCAGGTGCCCCAAGTTTTAACAAGTTTTAAAAAGGAGATTTTCCTTGTATTGTATTGTATTGTATTGTATTAATTAATTAATTAATTAATTAATTAATTTTTAAAAAGTTTTTTTTAAAAGATTTTATTTATTTATTTGTCAGAGAGAGAGAACACAAGCAGGGGGAGTGGCAGGCAGAGCAGGCAGAGGGAGAAGCAGGCTCCCCGCTGAGCAGGGAGCCCGACTCCATCCCAGGACCCCGGGATCATGACCCGAGCCGAAGGCAGACACCCAACTGACTGAGCCACCCAGGCATCCTTAAAAAAGTTTTTTTTTTCACTCATTTAGGTAATCTCCATACCCAACATGGGGTTCAAACTCATGACCTCGAGATCAAGAGCAACATGCTCTTCTGACTGATCCAGCCAGGTGCCCCCATTTTATTGTGTTTTAAAATAAGAAGTACATTCTCAGAGTTCAAATTCAAAACTTACACAAGGGTATTGCAGTGACAAGATTCGCAGTCCCACAGTTTCCTTCCATGAAGGCAAACACTTCACAGCTCCTATTTAACAAGATTTTTTAAGAAACTGCTTTTAAAACTTCTCAAATGCTTAGAGGCTATTTAGAGACACTGACTGAACTCCACATTGGAGAAGAATCAATGTGGTTTCCAACCATTGTACGGGTTCAGATCAAGTTGCAAAGTAATCAAGGCCCAAAGACTGGGGAAGAAACTTTGATCTTCCCCCTAACTGCCCAAAAGAATTTCGGTGAAGAACCCATTCTTAGAAGAGGAATACATTAAATCACTGCATGTTAACAGGAACAAGGGTGGTAGACAGGGAGGGATTTAGCAAGTCTGTTTGCTAAAATTCCTCCTGATGTCCATTGCTTCCCCAGCAAATATTTGTTTACCGAACATTTACTTTTTCATCTTCCTGTGAATTTCCTTCCCCTTGAAGTCCCACCCTCCTACCCCCCTACCTCTTTAGTTCAGGATGACATATAAACCTCATTTTGCTGGACTGTCTTTGGAATCTCAGGTGTATGTGGATTCCCCATATATACAAGTTTAAATGAAATTTTCTCCTGTGACTCTGTCTTGTGTCAATTTAATTCTTAGGCCAGCTAGAAGAATCTTGGAGGATAGAGAAAAGTGTTTCCTTCCCAGCATCATCTTTAAAGGAGTGGTGTTGTTTGTCATTAAGGATAGGTGTCCTTTGGGGAGTGAGATGGAGCGAGGAGAAAAAAACTGGATGGTTGCTATGGTTACTGCAAGCCACAGAGCTGGGAGTGCTGCTCCCTGCCTCCCCACCCTCCCCCACCCTGTCTCCTTTGGGGTCTGTTTCTGATCCTGGTGCCCCGGGCAGGCAGGCCTGAATGCCCAGGGCTGCCTCAGACATGGGCAGCCAAATATCTCATCTCACTGCTCTCATGTCACAAAATGAGACCCTGCAGTTTCCCTTTCCCTGACTGTTGAGCCCCCACAGCTCATGCTGTGATGCTTCTTCTAGGAATGTCTCTTTCTAGGGCTGCACAAAAGCTGTAGGATCACATGCCAGCTTGCTGGAGCTGACAGCTAAATGAGTTTGGAGAGGATGAGGAGAACAGCATCGTCAAATGTGACACAGTTAGCTAGAGAACTGTCAACTCACAGGAAAAGGCAACCAGCTTGCTGAAGATGAGACCAAGCCAAAATAAGCCGACTATTGGCAATGTTTTTCCTTTTCAGTGCAGATTTAAGGAAGACTGGCTACTAAATTCAGACACTGTCATATACATCACCTCTTCCACCCTTATAATCACCTTTTTAAGTAGGTATCAGGGTTCATATTTTACAACTGAGGATATTTTGGCTCAGAAGGGTTAAGTTGTTTGCTTGGGTTACATGGCTGGACTTCAGAGCTGCCTCTCAGCAATTCTGAGGTCTTTGTCAGTCTGAGGAGAAATGTTTCCCAAAAACAAGATAGGCTGGGTTTAACATACATACCTGTGTGCACAAATTGATAGATCTGCACCATCTCCTTGACACATGGTGGACGAGTGGCCTGTGGCTTCTTCTGTGGGTTTGCTCCTGGAACACTCTTCAGTGACTCCCTCAAAGACCAGCCCACTCCCCAACTGGTCCTCCAAGGTCTCTCAAGGAGCAGCAAACAGTGGAACAGGTGGACTGGAATGTGAGCCCCAGCCTTCTCATTTGTGAGTCTCCTTTCTGAAGAAAAGGCTCAGTCAGTTGGCCAAAGACTGGGAAGCTCATTGAGAATGTCAGAACTCCAGTCCCTGAGATCCTGACTATGTAGTTGTGTATGGAGCCTGGGAATTTGCATTTGATTTAAGGACTCCCGGCAATTTGGACACAGGTTCCAGAAATCACACTGAGACACTCTGGGCCCTGGAATGGGACATTAGCTGGAGCAGGGCAGAAAACGTCCAGAAGTTTTCTTTCCCATTGAGGCCATAAGGGCAAATATTGTACCCAAGTAAGGCTTCTAGAGGCCTTGAGTTTCAACAGACTCAGACCCTGCTTGGAATTGGAGAAATAAAAATGACCTATAATATGAATTATAATATGAAATATATTATAATTTATTATAATATATAATATGAAAGCTTTTATTTTTTATTTTTTATTTATTTTTTATTTATTTTTATTTTTTAGATTTTATTTGACAGAGACACAGTGAGAGAGGGAACACAAGCAGGGGGAGTGGGAGAGGGAGAAGCAGGCTTCCTGCGGAGCAGGGAGCCCGATGCGGGGCTCGATCCCAGGACCCTGGGACCACGACTTGAGCCAAAGGCAGACACTTAACGACTGAGCCACCCAGGCACCCCTTATTTTTTATTATTTTTTAAAGATTTTATTTATTCATTTGAGACACAGAGATACAGAGAGAGAGAGAGCATGAGCAGGGGGGGAGACAGAGGGAGAGGGAGAAGCAGCCTCCCTGCTGAGCCAGGAGCCCGACGTGGGGCTCGATCCCAGGACCCTGGGATCATGACCTGAGCCGAAGGCAGACGTTTAACTGACTGAGCCACCCAGGCGCCCCATGTGAAAGCTTTTAAATGGAAAGCTCCAATTAGCTTTTTCATTGTCCAGCTCAGCTCATTTGGGCCTCCTTGGTGACCATTGCTCTATGTCACATGCGTAGACTTTCAGTGGCTAATTGTACTTTGAGGTTAGTTAATGCCCTTTATGGAAACAAAATGAAACAGAACAAAACATCATCATGTTACAGCTAGACTCAAGATCTTTCTACAGTGTTACAATGGGATACATTTGTATTACACGATAGCGCTCATTTGAAGCCTGCCAAAAAAAATGCTCATTTTTATTCTTGAAAAAAAATTTGGGGCGCCTGGGTGGCTCAGTTGGTTAAGCGACTGCCTTCGGCTCAGGTCATGATCCTGGAGTCCCTGGATCGAGTCCAGCATTGGGCTCCCTGCTCGGCAGGGAGTCTGCTTCTCCCTCTGACCCTCCCCCATCTCATGCTCTCTCTATCTCATTCTCTCTCTCAAATAAATAAATAGAATCTTAAAAAAAAAAAAAAAAGAAAAAAAATTTAAATGCCAAACGACGCAATATTTTTTAATGGAGACATTTCTCTAGTCCATAAGGACAGGATAAAACTAAAACACACAGTGACTTTTAGCAAGGTCTCTAATCAGCTAAGGAAAGGAATAGGATAGGGGGAAATCTCTTTAGAGGTTCTTAAATTGCTAAGGCAGGAAACAGAAAAGAAATGAGCTGAATGCATAAATGTCTGAGTGAAGAAAATCTAGCCATCAAATCAGATGTCACTGCCACATTATGCTGGAAACAAACACTGCATGTTTTTGAGAGATTTAAAATCATATTCAAATATAAACAAACA
This sequence comes from Mirounga leonina, assembly GCF_011800145.1. Lineage (NCBI taxonomy): Eukaryota > Metazoa > Chordata > Mammalia > Carnivora > Phocidae > Mirounga > Mirounga leonina. Next base: position 44,626,769 of record NW_023270855.1, on the reverse strand, counting down.
AATACATAAAAAACCAGAACCAAAGCAAAGTTGCCAAATGGCCTAAACAGTATCCATTTTCTCAGTTCTCCCCTGTAATAGACCTTTACATTGCCAGAGTCACGAATGTGCCTAGCTAATTTTTCAGTCATCCTTGAAGAGAGAGGTGAGATATAATAAAAAGTTAAGTGGAGCTCCCAGGAAAGTTCTTCTTTTTTTCTTTTTTTATAAAGATTTTATTTATTTGACAGAGAGAGAGAGAGGGAGAGCACAAGCAGGGGGAGCAGCAGAGGGAGAAGGAGAAGCAGGCTCTCCTCTGAGCAGGGAGCCCGACGAAGGGCCCGATCCCAAGACCCTGGGATCATGACCTGAGCCGAAGGCAGATGCTCAACCGACTGAGCCACCCAGGCACCCTCCCACAAAAGTTCTTTACTCCCCATCTCTCTGCTTCCTGCCTGGAATGTATATGTGGCTTCTGGAGTTCCAGCAGCCATAATAAGACCATGAAGCAAACTTGATGGTTAGAAGCTACAACCAGGATGGTGAAGGAGAAAGATGGGAACCTAGGTCCCACCTCTGAATGTCCTATATGTGAGAAAATAAGCCTTTGTCTTGTTTAAGCTATTGCTTTTTTGTTATATGAACTTGAACCTACCCTGTGTCTGGTACTGTTCCAGGTACTAGGAATGAAGATGAGTAAAATATGCCGACAGTTCCTGCCTCATGAAACTTGTAATTTTTTTTTAAAGCCCAGTGTAGGGCTTGAACTCACAACCTTGAGATCAAGACCTAAAGTGAGATCAAGAATCAGATGCTTAGCTGACTGAACCACCCAGGCGTCCCATGAAGCTTATAACTTAGTTGGAAGAGCAACAATAAACAAGATAAAGAAATAAAAACATAGTTTGTTAAATAGTACCAGTGCCTAAGGAGTACAAATAAAGCAAGGGAGCTGATATGAAGTGTGGAGGTTGGGGAAGGCTTGGCATTTTATTTTTTTTGTTTTTTTATTTTTTTTAAAGATTTTATTTATTTGACAGAGAAAGACACAGCGAGAGGGGGAACACAAGCAGGGGGAGTGGGAGAGGGAGAAGCAGACTCCCCGCCGAACAGGGAGCACGATGCGGGACTCGATCCAGGGACTCCAGGATCATGACCTGAGCCGAAGGCAGTCGCCCAACCAACTGAGCCACCCAGGCGCCCAAGGCTTGGCATTTTAGAGTGTAGCCAAGGACCCCATAGGATTTTACTGAGGTACTGAGGCACCCTTTGTATAAAGACCCAAAGGATGGGGCGCCTGGGTGACTCAGTCGTTAAGCGTCTGCCTACGGCTCAGATCATGATCCCAGGGTCCTGGGATCGAGTCCCGCGTCAGGCTCCCTGCTTGGCGGGAAGCCTGCTTCTCCCTCTCCCACTACCCCCTGCTTGTGTTTCCTCTCTCACTGTGTCTCTATCAAATAAATAAATAAAATCTTTAAAAAAAAAATAAAGACCTAAAGGAAGTAAGGGAGAGAGCAGAGGGATTTCTGGTGAAAGAGCATTCTAGTTGGAAAGAACGGCAAGCAGAAATACTGTGAGGCCAGAATGTTCAAGAATTAACAAGGGCTTGGTGTGGGTGGTGTAGGTATTAAGAGCTAATAATGTTCGAGAATTGATAGGGCCAGGTCCAGCAGGACCTCATGGGCAATAGGAGGGATTTTGGCTTCTACTCTGAATGAGATGGGGCGATGCGGAGGGTTCTGAGCAGGGGTGAGATCTGCCTTATATAGGAACAGAACCGCTGTGGTCACTGTGTTGAGACAAGGCAGCAGAGGACAAAGTTGCAGGCACAAAGACTGATGAGAAGGTGACAGCATCATCGAGATGAGAGGTGATGGTGGCTTGGACCCTAGTGAAAGCAGTGGAGGTAGGAGGGTGGGGGATCCTGGATACTAGGGAGAGCCATTAAAACTACTGGTGGCCCAAGGTCACCTGGCTGGCTTGGTCAGTAGAGCATTTTTTCTTTTTTAAAGATTTTTATTTATTTATTTATTTATATTATTTATTTTATTTATTTATAAGGAGAGCCTGCTTCTCCTTCTCCCTTGGCTGCTCCCCCTGCTTGTGCTCTCCCTCTCTCTCTCTCTGTCAAATAAATATTTGAGAGAGAGAATGAGAGAGGAGTGAGGGACAGAGGGAGAAGCAGACTCCCCGCTGAGCAGGGAGCCCGATGCGGGGCTTGATCCCAGGACCCTGGGATCATGACCTGAGCTGAAGGCAGACATTTAACAAACTGAGCCACCCAGGCGCCCCAGAGCATGCAACTCTTGATCTCAGGGTCATGAATTCAAGCCCCACGTTAGGGGTAGAGTTTACTTGAAAAAGAAAAAGGATTACTGGTAGACCAAACATACATGTAAGAGAGTCAAGGCGGACTCTGAGCAACCGGAGAGATGGATCTGCCGTCAACAGAGTTGGAGCAAACTGGTTCCTCCACCCTTACCCTCAATAGGAGGAGCGGATTTGGAGGGAAAATAGCAGCAGGTCAGTTTTGGGTATTTGGGTTTTTTTTTTAAGGTTTTTTTTTGCGGGGGCGGGATGCCTGGGTGGCTCGGTCGGTTGAGCATCTGCCTTTGGCTGGGGTCATGATCGAGTCCCGGGATCGAGTCCCACATCGGGCTCCCTGCTCAGCCTGCTTCTCCCTCTGCCTGCCACTCCCCCTGCTTGTGCTTGCTCTCTCTCTCTGTCAAATAAATAAATTTGACAGAGAGAGAGAGACACACACACACAGCGAGAGAGGGAACACAAGCAGGGGTCGTGGGAGAGGGAGAAGCAGGCTTCCCGCCTAGCAGGGAGCCTGATGCAGGGCTCGATCCCAGGACCCTGGGATCATGACCTGGGCCGAAGGCAGACACTTAACGACTGAGCCACCCAGGCGCCCCAATAAATAAAATCTTAAAAGAAAAGATTTTTAAACAATAATTTCTACTCCCAATGTGGGGCTCAAACTCACGATCCTGAGATCAAGAGTTGTACGCTCTATACACTGAGCCAGCCAGGCACCCCAGTTTTGGATGTTTTGAATTTGAGATGCCCATTAGATGCCAAAAGAAGATGTTGAGTAGAGTTGGACACATAAGTCGGAATTCAGGGGAGAGGTCCATCCTGGGAGCCATCAGGATGTAGAGGTAGATATCGTGTGACTGGAGAAGCTCACCAAGTGAGTGAGTGCGGAGAAAAAAAGGGATCTGAACCCTGAACCACGGGCCCCTCTGATGTTTAGAGAAGGAGGCAAGGTGGAACCAGTGAAGAAGGTTGAGGAGAAGACCAGAGCGGAAGGAGGAAAACCAGCAAGCCTGAGGCTGTCATGGCCATGAGAAAAAAAAATGAGGAGAGAGTGAGAGATGGTGTTCATTGCTCGTCAAACTGGCCATAGAAACACTTCTGAAGAGTTCTCAGTACCTAGTAAGCATCCGGTTCATGGAAGGTGGTACTGTAGATCACACACACACACACACACACACACCCATTAGCGCCGTGCAGCAGAATTTTCCTTGATGACGAAAATGTTGTCCACCTGTCAGTCCCATACTTAGTACTTACCCACAGGTGGCTACCGAGCACTTGAACACATGCCTAGTGTAGAAACTGCCCTATGGGAGGGACTGAAACATTGTAGCGGAGTGAAACTCAATTCAAACAAATTAAGATGCCGAAGTGTACTTTATTCATACAAACACCCTAGGTGCACATTTAAGTCAGGTGTGGAACTCCATACCCCTTTCCCTAGTCCTCCCACCCCCCCGACCTTAGTGTCCCCTCCACACACAACCATGTACCCTTAATTTGAAAAAGGAAGCCCTAATACATTTTGATGTATTAATTAGTACCCAACTTAATTAAAATTAATTTAATATTAAAATGTAAACAGCTACATGTGGTTAGTGGCTACAGTATGGGACAGAATGGATCTATAGTCTATCCTGTGACCTATTATAAATGTTCTCTTTTCAGATGATCAGCCTAATCATTATGTGTTTTAACCAGTCAATAAGTGAGTGATACAGAAAGGCCCTTCGGTAGAGTTTCAGAAGTCAGGTGCACAGGAGAGGACAATGAGTGAGCAAGCAAAGGCCAGAACCCTGAAGAAAGTGGGACTGACCTTCAGACACCCCAGGACTCAAATCTTGGTTCTGTCTCTTAGCTGCAGGCTCCGAACGAGTTCCTGAATCTCTCCAAGCCAGCTGCATTCTCTGAGGTGAGTGGCGGGTAGCCGCCCTGACCTCCAGCAGAGGTGGTTAACTCATTTGCAGGGTCCGGTGCAAAATAAAAACGTGCATATAAATGTTCGACAATTATTAAGGATTTCAAACTGGCACCAGGGGAACACTGAGCTATGGGTGGGCCCTCCTGAGCACGGGGCCTGTGCAGGGGCAAGGGGGCACACACGTGAAGCTGTCTCTAGGGTCTGAGAAGGGCTGTTGGCTGGTCCAAGTGTTGAAAATAATAGTGGGCGCCAGGCCTGAGCCAAGACCAGAGGGTTCGCTGCTGCTGGGCTGGGCTGGGCTGAAGGCTGGGGCGGGAGATCTTTCCCGGCATCCGTTCTGGGTCTTCTCTCTTCCCGTGTCCTTAGGCTACTTTGCAGCCAATTTTTTTCTAGGCCTGTTTGTTATGTGGGTCTGAAATGACCACAGTCTAGCTCCTGGTAATTACCTCCATCAAAGGTTGGCCAAGAGACCGTATGGGCTCAGCCCTGTGGCTCATGGATCGGCAGCAGGGTCTTAAGAGGCCAGAGGAAAGGAGGAGACTGGGGGGTTATATTGAGTTCTGTGTCATCCTATTTTCTCATAAGCACCTTTTTAAAAAAGATTTTAGTTTATTTTATTATTTTTAAAGATTTTGTTTATTTGAGGGGAGGGGGAGAGAGCGCAAGCAGGGGGTAGGGGCAGTGGGAGAAGCAGACTCCCCACTGAGCGGGGAGCCTGATGCCGGGCTCCATCCCAGGACCCCGAGATCATGACCTGAGCTGAAGGCAGATGCTTAACCGACTAAACCGCCCAGGCGTCCTCTCATAAGGACCTTTAAAGCCAAAAAACAGCCCCATGAACCCCCAGAGAACGTGAGCCCTGGGGCAGGGAATTGCTCACTTACCTCTGGAGTAGAGCTCAGGCCGAGAGTACCTGGATGTGGTGCTTTCTGGCGGCGATCTTGGAAGCCATGCAGGTGTAAAGTGTAAAGTGTGACTCCCCTCTTCCCCGGGGAGCAGGAATCCATCAAGGCTGTGGCTGAGGGCAGCGCTGAGTGTCGGGGAGCTAGATTTGGCAGGGCCTGGCAGGTGCTTTGCTCTGTGGCTCTAACACCAGATTCTCAGGCATCCCTGACCCAGGCAGGAGCTGCCGACACCAAGCCCAGAGAGGGCCTATGGGTGGGGGCAGCATCCCTGAGCCTTCTTCCCCCAAAGTTCCTGGCCTCCTGGAGGAAGGAGAAAAGAGGGGGGAAACGAAAGGATCCCATGGGAGCCCTGAGCCACTTTGGCGGCCCCTTACCTCATCCCCAGATCCCAGGAGCTGTCCCCCCACTACCCGCCCCGGGGCTGAACTGAGCCACAGAGCAGGAGCAAAGGCTGTGCATTTGCTGCCCTGCCTCTTGCGTGTTTGCGTCCCTGGGCAAGTGACTCCATCTCACTGGGCCCCTTTTCTCACCAGTAAATGAGATGGAACATTGCCACTGCAATCATCAGAGGCCACCGTGAGCGAAGGCTTGAAAGCTTCTAGCATAAGGTCTTTGCCTCGCATTGAATTCCTTCCCTCCGTCTGGCCGTCTCCAGTATGATACCTGCCCGATGTCACTGCCGAAGTACAATATGTCTCTGTTCTGACCATGAACGTAACAGATGTTCTTGCTGAGCACCCGCTGTGCTGGGCAACGTGAGGAGGATGAACCAAGTACAAAAACATGGACTCCTACCTCTGAGAAAAGTTCAGCCATGCTGAGCAAGACATTGGCAAGTACAAACTCCCAACTAATGAGACTGATGTACGAGGCTCAGGCATCCTAAGGACGATTGCCATTTAGAGGGAGAGCTTGGTGGGGCTGGAGGGCTTCTTGGAGGAAGTGGGCTCTGTGATAGACTGAAGTGCTGGTAGGATTTTCACAGAGAGGGGAGGTAGGTCGCACAGCTTCTTGTAGAGGGTTGTCCGGGAACAGTGGCATGAGCCAACGATCAGGCAGGAGTGCCCATGATGCCCCTGAGGGTTTTGAGTGCCATTGGGATGGAGCGCTGAGGTCATGGGTTCAATGGAGGGAGAGATCTGGAGAGCTGAGGAGGGCCGGGTGGGAAACTGGAGGTGCCATACCTCAGCAGGAGATCAAGGATTTTATTCTGAGGGACAAATCTGGAGGTACAGGTGTCAGAGCAAGGGAGTTACACGATGACGTACGGTGGGAGGGAGTGGGAAGGTAGAGGAGAAGCATCTAAAGCAATCGGGGTGAGTGACAGGGATGAACCAAAGTCTGGTCCTGCATCCGGGCCTGGGTGACCGGAAGAGTCAAAGCATTTTGGAGATGGACGTGACCTGGGGCGATTTACTCTATGTAGACATTTGAGAAACAGAACCCAACTCAAGGCCACCCAACTAGTTAGGGGCCGAGTCAGGAAATGAACTCATGTTAAAGGTTTAGTGCAAGGGGATGGGGAAGGAATTTGCCTCTGGAGTGCTCAAGTTTGGGGAACACGGGGACATATGAGCTGATGAATCCAGCAGGCTGCTGAAAATGTGGGTCTGGGGCCCAGGGAGGTATCAGCTAGGATTTGGGGGGGTGGGCATTCTCATCATAGAACAGAGGACACAGTTAGAACCCCAAGGGGCAGTGTGCTGAGACAAAAGGCCAGAAGCCCTAAGACTGAAGCTTGACGTCCAAGAACAGGATCCAGGAGAAAGGGCAGCCAGAGAGGTGGGATGTGGCCCAGATGTGAACGCAGTGATCAAGAGAAAAGGTGTTGGTTAGCGCTGTCTAGGGGCTTAGACACTTGGCTCCAATCTCCCCAGCCCCACTGAAGCAGATGGCTGTGAACTCTTTAACCCTTCTCCCACCGAGATGCGGAGTCTTTGCTTCCTCCCCTTAAATGTGGGCAGGCTCTGTGATGAATGTGCCCAGAGACTAGAATGGAAGTGACGCCATGAGGCTTCTGTGCCCAAGTCTCCAGACACTGGCAGGTCCGACTTTCTGTTCTGAGAACACTCGCTCTTGGAACACAGCCACCGTGTTGTGAAAAAGGCCCCAGTCCTGTAGAATGGTCCAAGGGAGAAAGAATCAGAGCTCCTGGCCGGCGGCTAGTATTGACTCACCAGCTGGGTGATGCCACCATCTTGAAAGGAGAGTCCAGTTGAGGTCCCCAGAGAGGTAAGCCATCCCTGATGAGTTCTACTCAGATTTGTGAGCAAAATAAAGACTGTTCCTAGGTTACCAGTGTGGGGTGGTTTGTTATGCAACAATATCCTATCTCCTCGGTGCACTTGGGTCTCTTCTCCAAGGGCAAGGTGAACGGTGGGGGGCCCTTTGGAGCGTCCCTCTCCCCCCAGCCTCCCTTTCCTTCTGTTCTGGTGGTCGGTGACCCTCACGGGGCTTAGGGCTCCATGTCAGTCAATGGCAATGGTGGCCCAAGACCTCTAGGGGGGTATCGGGAGTGGTCAGAGAGAGGCAGCCCAAAGCCTGGCATCTGGTACCATAAACACACAGAAAAGACAAACATCTACTGAGCCCCTGCTGAGCCTGTCATGATAAACTGGGGGATCTGGGCCTCAGCTGAACCAGGGGACAAATAGCCAAATCATTTAAACAACTCGATGTCCATTTTTCTTTCCTGTACATTCGTTTATTTAAAAAAGTGTAGGAAATGAATAAAATGGTACCTAAAAATTATCTACAACGAAATAAATTATTCCCAGTTATGCATTGCAGATCCACACAAACCAGTCCTCTAACCTTGACCAAGGTTACATTCTCCAAGGACTTATATGCTTCCCCCCTCCGACTCTTCCTGAGGCTTTTCCCTCCTGTGTGAAGGGACTACAGCATTAAGCCCCGTCCTGTATGAGCTGGGCTTCCCCACAAGCATGGCGGACGGGTGTGGAGGCAGCCCAGGCGTCCGCAGACCCAGCGGCAGGGCACACAGTAGGGCGTCAGCAAATGTGTCCAAGAGGTTTCCAGTGGCCCTGACGTATTTTACCTAAGTGGGGTCTGGGTTTTAAAGAAAAGAGTCAGAGGTATGTTGGGCTGGCACCTCCAGGAGGCATAGCTTCAGAAAACATTAAATTCGCCTGAGGTCTCAGGAAGATGGCAACTGGGCCTGGAGTTTGGAGCTCTCGGTTAAAAGCAAATGGCCCCATGGGGCCCTTGTAAGTAAGGGCGGAGCGTGTGACAATAACCAGGCCAAGGGTGGCCTGCCATGCTCCGTGGCCGTGGGAGGCAGAGCACCGAGGCCAGGGCTCCAGGGTTGATTTTAAGTCATGATACAATGGCAGTTGGGGGGAGGAAGCCCCAGCCCTCTGGCCCTTCATGGGGAGGGGGTCAAGAGTCCGAAGGTAACTGGGCAGGAGCCCGCCTTTTACAAGGGAAAGGTGCCAGGGGCCGCACCCAGGGTGTCAGCCAAACAACAAACCCTTCCTTCTGGAAAGAGTTCAAGAGGCCTTGGAATACACACCATTTAGGAGATTGCAAAACTCCTTTTCATGGAGGCAAAGTAGCACATGCAAGCAAGTCTAGGCAGTGCGTTTCCAAGGTGAATTCACTGAACACAGTGAAGCACATTTATTTTTTAAAGGAGGTTTGGCCACAGAAACATTGACGTTTGGACCGTGCTGACAAGCCAGAACAGGATCCCTCTCCTCCCAGAAGAGATCAGGGCCCACAGAGGCAAACGCTCCCGCGAGCGGGAGCTGGGCTGATCATTAATATAAATGAGGGATGTGGGCCGTGTATGAGAAAAAACCTTCATGAAACACACACCAGCCTTGAGGCCCATTTTCTCCTTTGATAAGAGACACATATGGGTCCTAAACTTTCCATTTCATTATGAACAAAGCAACCCCCCGGGGGTGGGGCAGGGGCACTGATCAGCAGCCACAGACGCTCAGCATCAGTGAGGGAGGCGAGAGGGAGTGGTGAAGACTGGGGTGAACTGGGGAACCAGGCACCCCACCAGCTGCCGCCAGGTGACAGTGAGCCCCAGAAATGGCCAGATCTCCTGATCTGGATTTTTATGCAAAAATTGTATAATTTTAAATATTAGTAACAAATTCTTCAAAAAGATTCTGCAGGCCAAACAAAACACACCTGCGGGCTGGGTCGTTTCCCAGTCTCTCTTGCAGTGGCAGGGAGGTGTGATAGCCAGAATCATGGGTCCCCAAAGATGTCCATGTCCTGATCCCCCAGAACCTGAGGCTGTGTTACCTTACGTGGCAAAAGGGACTTTTCAGTGTGATTAAATTACAGATCCGGAGATGGGGAGATTTTCCTGGATTATTTGAGTGGGTGGGCTTTATAAGTGAAAGGTCCATATAAGGCAAAGAAGGAAGGACGTGCATCAATGTCACGTGGCAGCGTGGGCGACTCCGTGTATGACCAGCCAACCGAGGCATGGAGTGTGAGCAGCCCCTAAAAGCTTGAAAAGGCAAGGAAACCAATTCTGCCCTAGAGCCTCCAGAAGGAGCGTAGCTCTGCTGACTCCCCGATTTTAGCCCAGGGAGACCCACTTTGCCCTTCTGCTCTCCAGAACCATAAGAAATCTATGTTATGTTGAGCCTCCATGTTTGAGGTAATTGGTTACAGTAGCAACAAGGAGCTAACATGGTGGCCATTCTCTGGCATATTTTTAGACATTGCTAGAGGTTGAAAATACTCTCTAGATTTCTCGTTAAATGCCAAAGTATTGTTGGAGCGGGGACAGCCACACAGCAATTCAAGGAAATTTTTCTTACTTCTAGGACTCAAGATAAATCTGTGCGGTGGGATAACCACACGCAGAGCAAGAGAACCAGGAAGTCGCTTATCAATGCCCTCAAACAGACACACCCTGTTTTGGCTGGACAGACTGCAAGTTATTCCCACCTTCCAGGGGACAGGCACATGTTTATCTAGTGGTCGGTAGAAGTCAAAACCCAGCCATCCAACCAGTTCGCATGAGTTGTCACCATGTCAGGTAAAAAGAGCTACGTGGTTATGCATTTGACTCCTTAAATATACAGGACCACCAAATAAATAATAATAATAATAAGGCACATTATCATTTTCATCCAGGGGGCTCCAGTGGGAGCAGGGACCTTGGATGGGCTCCGAGGGATTGGAATTGTTGCCCTGAAGAGGTCCAAATCCAAATCCAAATCCAAATCCAAATCCAAATCCAAATCCAAATCCAAATCCAGAGCTTGTTGCAACCTTGTACGTGGTGACTCACGGCCCTCCTCTCTCATTATGGGCTGGTTTACAACCCAACCCGAGTTTAGAAGGACATGAACTGTGACGATTGTATCCAGGTCAGAATTCATCACTTTCAACATCCCATGATTGGAATGAGTCCACTTGGAAATCAGAGGTCGGTGGTGTCTTGAAAAACCTCCTGCCATTCCTTCCATATAATTCCTCTTTAGGATTTCTGCTTGAGACCCCTAAAGGGTGTCTCAATGCCCTGTTTTAGGCAGTCTTTGGAATGGGTCCAAGTTACTCCCCAGGCTCCTCTGGCTCATGGGTGTCCAGCAAGGGAACGTCTGTGCTCCCATTGTTGGGGTGGGAGAAGGTATATGGTTCGGTCTCAGACTCAGCGGGGAAGCCAGGGGATGGCTCATCTGTGGTCAGCTTTGCAGTCGGGGCCCTGGAGCATATGGGGGGTGGGGAGGGGGGGCAGTCTCCTGTGGGGCCCTGGAAGGGCCGGTAGGTGTCCACCTCTGGCTGCAGGAAGGAGCCGTTGGAATCCTGTAGCAGATGCCCATACACCATGGTGTCATCGATGACATCGTACACGTGGGAATCACTGTCCTTTCGTCCTTTCTGACACTTTTTTGGCTGCATCGGCATCTGGGTGTTGATGTTGCCATTGTAGATGCCTACAGGTGGGCCTTTGTTTTTCTTCTTTTTCCTACTGAGAGAAGGGGAACAAGACAGAGTCAGGAAGAGCAGGATCTTAGCTGCGCTCCATTGGCATAGCCCTACAGGAACTGGGGCACTTTGGGTTTCTCGCATGTCTCCCCCAAGTCCCTCAAATCCCTTAGCCCTTGGAACTGAAACTACTGTCCTCTGGGAGCATTTAGAAGGGACCAGCTTCTGTCTCCAGTCTTCACAGTGGATGCAGGGTATCCAGGGGTGGGAACAGCTGACAACCAGCCCCTCTTTCCTACAAGAAAGGGTGCTGCCCCAGCCCGACCACATCCAGTGTGGTCATCCCCCACTAATGCTCTAGGATGCAGTCTTTCCCCTAGCTAATGCTTCATCCCTCTTTTGCATGGGTAGAAGCTCTGGCCATCTGGATTCTAAGTGATGTAACAGAGGAGACTCGGAATGAGAGGCTATATCTTAGTTTGGAGTTGGGGACAGTGGGACTCAGTATTAGCGGAGGTATCCGGTCCCTTCAAGCAGTAGCCTGCATAAGGGGAACAGCCTGCATAAAGGGACAGAACTCAAAAGACGACGGCATTCAGGCTGGGGCACGCCAGAGCTCCTCAATAACACCATGAACCTTTGCTTTGTAATGTTCTTTGGTACTTGGGTGTGGACGGGCATTAGCACTCTCCGCTGAGGAAAACAAAGCTTCGCCCTCCATCTCCATGAGCCAAAAGCAGGGGATGCTGGTTTCTTAGCTGACCAGTGATTCAAATGGAGGACATTAGTTCAATTAACATAATGGACCCTATATTGCACAGGCTGACAGCTCCCTAATTGTGGACAGGCTTCTTGTCCTTTTCTGAGATAAAAATAATGTAGTCCATTTAGCTTGTAACACTGAGTCTCTGGCTGGGGTGATGGGTTCCAAAGGCTCCTGCCTGAAGCCCTGAGATGGATGCCCCTCCTTTGTGCTCCATGGAGCCTTGACTGTCTCCACCAGTGTTCTTCTCAGGCCAGAACCGGGGCAGTTTAGAGATGGAGGCAAGAAGTGGACCCTCCCCTTGCCCGGTTCCCTGCCGATGAGGAAGAAGGGACCCGGTGTTAACACTGTGCTTTCTGATCTGGGTGGCAGAGACTGCACCCCAGACAAGAAAGTTTCCTAGAGAAACCATAAAATGATAATTTGTTGAAAGAAGTCCTTTCCCCCTGTGTGGTATGTATACAATTCCATTTCACGGAGAAGAGGCTTTTCCCTGGACCTGCCTCGGGCAGCCCCTTCCTCATCAGTGGAGACATTTCTAGACAGTCTCACTGTGGGTCGGGAAGTTTGGTTGTTTGCTCACGGCCCCAGTTAATAATAAAAAAGAAAAAATTCTCTTTAGCTTGTTGCAAGGTTGAATGGCGCTAAGGAAAGCAATTTCCTTCTCCCTCATGGCTTTAATCAGAAATACGCGCAGAATTGATAAAATCTGGTGGCGCCCCTATTCTGTCTCAAAAGGTCAATGCTCTGCCTTCATAAAACAGCAGCTCTCATCCTGAGGGGATGGAAGGTGAGATGAGTCAGGTAACTGGGTCTTCCTTCCTTTCGCCCACAGGGCTCGCTTTTTGGTGCCTGTCTGGAGTCCAATAAACAAGTGCAAAAATTTAAGAAACCGGAGAACCAGCTGGGGTGGCATGCGTTCACTCTCCAAGTGACAGAGGACGCAGGCTCAGACCCCTGGCCTGGGGTGGGGGTGGGGGGGTTCTGACGTGAGCATTTTCCTGCTAAGATCATCCCTGGGATGACCACCATCTAATGGGCAGACAGTAAATGATTGCCAGGGGACTCGTGCTGAGACAGCTGCGTAAAAACCGCAGGCTAACATGTCACCAGCTGTGTCTTCTGTCCCCCCTCCCCCCCAGCATAACTCACATCTGGCAATATTATTTAATACCCATCCCTGGGAGAGGAATGGGAAGCAAGAAAAGAAGTGAGTAATTAACGACAGCTCTGGTCTGTGTGACCTAAGGAGGTGTCAGATCGGCGGAAGACAGTTTGAGAAATTCCACCTACTTCTTTTTCACAAAGCAAATGATGAGTCCAAGGGCAAACAGCAGTAAGGCGCCACCTCCCACGACCACGATGATGATGACAGTCAGGTCTGTGAGCAGAGACACGAGGGAGAGGGATGAGGAGACACGGGGGTGGTCAGGCGGACGATGAACTGGGGCAGACAGTCTCCAGAGATGGCCGCCATCCATCCCTTCCCTCCCCAGACACACATGCTGCTCCTCACATCAAGAGGAGCCTATTTCCCTTCTTCTTCACTCTTCTTGACTTGCCGATACTGGGGCCTTTTAGAGGCCTGGTAACTTCTTGTACTTTCTGTCTGAGGGGCAGCGAGTCAGTCAGCGTGTAAGAAGGTTGCCCATCCTGAGGCCGCCATGCTGTGAGGAAGCCCAAGCCAACCACGTGGAGACTCCGTGAGGAAAACGGACCCAGGAACCCGGCTGAAAGTACCAAGGCTGCAGATGACCCATCCCTGCCACCCCCGAGCTGTTTGAGGCATCTGGTGGCAGCCCCAGATATCTGAGAGCAGAGAAGAACCATGTGGCTGTGTCCTATCCAAATACCTGACCGACAGAATTGTGAGCAAGCAAAATGGTTGTTGTCTAAACTACTGAATCTTGGGGCTATTTGTTAGGCGGTGACAGAGAAGTGAAACAAACTGCAGGCCCTACCAGATCCCCTCCAAAGGCTACTCTGGGCCCACCGTGGGGTGTGTGCATCCAGGCACCATGGCCTACATGGGAGAAAGGGGCAGAGGGCTGTAGGGGAAAGCAGGGCGGCAAAGTCAGAAGTGAGGGCACTAAGGACAGGGTTGTTTCATCTGTGCTGTCCTTTTCCTACAGTTGTACAAAGGACAAAGGAAATAAACCAGACAGGGAGCCCTGCACCAAACAGGGATTTAGAAGTTCTTGCTTGTTTGGGGCACCTGGGTGGTTCAGTTGTTAACGGCTCAGGTCATGATCCCAGGCTCCTGGGATCGAGCCCCACATCAGGCTCCCTGCTCGGCGGGAAGCCTGCTTCTTCCTCTCCTGCTCTCCCTGCATGTGTTCCCTCTCTCACTGTGTCTCTATCTGTCACATAAATAAATAAAATCTTAAAAAAATTTATTTATTTATTTATTTGATAGAGCGAGAGCACAAGCAGGGGCAACAGTAGAGGCAGAGGGAGAAGCAGGCTTCCCGCCGAGCAGGGAGCCCGATGAGGGGCTCGATCCCAAGACCCCGTGATCATGACCTGAGCCGTAGGCAGACGCTTAACCATCTGAGCCACCCAGGTGCCCCAAATAAATAAAACCTTAAAAAAAAAGTTCTTGCTTGTTCAACAAGAAAACAAAAGGAGAAGTTAAGAGAGAGGTCAAAATAGAAATAAATGGGATACTTAGTTGGCTCAGTTGGAGGAGTGTGTGGCTCTTGATCTTGGGATCATGAGTTCGAGCCCCACGCTGGGTATAGAGATTGCTTAAATAAAGAAATAAAACTTAAAAAAAAAGTAGAAATAAATGCCAGAAAATGAACGTAAGAGAGTCAGAAAACCCAGGAGCTAACCTGAGAGTATGGGAGAGCTTCTCCCTTACGGCTTTTGGTTTGCATCACTTCTCTTGCTGCTAACCAGTTGTGTGGCCTTGGGGTGGACGTGCAGTCTCTCTGACCGCCAGAAAGGGAAGGGGCCTGGAGAAACGATCTCCACTGTCCCTTCTGGTTCTAACACTCTGTGGTGTTCTGTGATTATCTTGGAATAAAGGCAAATGTGGCCCCACCACGATTGCGGTGCCACAAACGCATTTCCTCACTGGAGACTCTTGGGCGGATCCTGCAACTTGGAGCACAAGGCCTGCCGCTGAGGGCATGTCATGGATTCCCGTGTTTCACTGGACTCAGTAAAAAGTGCCAGCACCAAGGGGTGCCCGGGTGGCTCAGCTGCTTGAGCGTCTGACTCTTGATTTTGGCTCAGGTCATGATCTTGGAAGGTCATGAGATCAAGCCCTGTATTGGGCTCTGCACTTTTAGCACAGAGTCCGCTTGAGATCCTCTCTCCTCTCCCTCTCCCTCTGCCCTCCCCCTGCTTGTGCACGCCCGCGCACGCTCTCTCTCTCTAAAATAAATAAAATCTTAAAAAATGCCAGTACCAAGTTCTGTGTCACACTTTCCAGGTCCCCACATTTGAACCCCCAACACTTGAATTCCCAATGATACTTCTGTGAGGTAGTTATTACCATCTACCCTCTAAGATGAGGAAGGTTAAGGGAGTGAAGAGCCTACCCCTATGCCAGAGAGAGATTTTTTTTTTTTTAAGATTTTATTTATTTATTTGAGAGAGAGAGAATGAGAGACAGAGAGCATGAGAGGGAGGAGGGTCAGAGGGAGAAGCAGACTCCCTGCTGAGCAGG
>NW_023270855.1:44509381-44611268 GCF_011800145.1 Mirounga leonina | reverse complement strand
CTGAGCCGAAGGCAGTCACTTAACCAACTGAGCCACCCAGGCGCCCCCAGAGAGAGATTAATAGTAAATGACAGTGATAGATGGACGATAAAATTGCCCTAGTTCTACCCCCCTCCCCGAACCATGTCTTAGACTATGTGACTCTGGAGCTCCTCCCACCAAGAGGCGGAGTCTATTTGTCCACCCCTTGAATTTGGGCAGGCCCAAAGAATTCTGTAGAAGGGATGGTGTGAGTTCCTAACCCAAGCATCAAGAGACCTTGTATGCTTCTTCCAGACTCTCTTGGATCTCTCTGCCTCTGCCATGAGAACAAGGCCCAGGCTGGAGTGTCAGGGAGCGTGGGGAGGAGAGCCAAGGAACCTAGTTATCCCAGCTGATTGTGGCTGGGCCCAGACGTGTGAGAGTGCACGGCTCAGACCACCAGAGTCCTCTAGCTGCCTGCAGTTACCGACAGGTGCATGAGTGAGTGAACCCCGATAAGTCCAGCTCACACCAGAATTGCCTAGTCAACATGTAAGCAATAATAAATGGCTGTCTTTAAGCCAGAGTTCTGGGGTGGTTTGTTATGCAACATTACTGATGCAAACGCTGACTGATACATGGACAGCCAGGACTCAAATCCATGTTTTCTGGATTTTTTTCACCTCCCAGGTTTGCCCCCTACCCTTCAGCTGCCAATTTGCTGTCCACCCCCCCGCCCCCGCAAGACCTTGCAGGCCCTTACCCGTAGTCCTTGGGGTAAGCAACACCCAGAAGAACAGGTCCAGCTGCTTGCCACTCACAGGGCTGCAGTTGGAGATGTTGACCCAGAAGCTGTGGTGGTGGAAGCTTGGCTTGGGGAGCACCTCATCCTCCAGGCTGAAGATCTCCTCTGCCTTGCTCCGCTGCTCCTGGATGATCATGAACGCACGCCCCGTCTGGCAGACAACGCCGGTCCGCTCCTTGAGGAAGGTCAGGTAGGCCACCTGGTTGCTGGGCACACTGATGTTCCAGGACACTGAGGTGAGGGACGGCAGGCCCCGGTCCCAGTTAGGGCTCCTCAGGTAGACCTTGTTTTTTGTGTCTGGGGTCACCGTGAAAACACCTTCCTCTGCAGGAAAGGGGAAAGAATCCACACAAGATGTTTCACTGAATCAAAATGGATGTTAACCTGTCTAGACTTTTCTAGAGTTTTCTGCGATGACAGAAAAGTTCTCCACAGGCTCACCCCATTTTATTACACTTTGCAGATCCTGTGAATTTTTAAGAATTGAAGGTTTGTGGCAACCCTGCATTGAGCAATTCTGTGGTGCCATTTTTTTTGTGTGTCTCTGTGTCACATTTTGGTGATTCTCCCAACATTTCAAATTTTTCATTATTGTATTTGCTATGGTGATCTGTGATCAGTGATTGCAACTTGCTGAAAGCTCAGATGATGGTTAGTATTTTTTAGCAAGGAAGTTTTTTGTTTTGTTCTTTGGGGGTTTTTTTTGGGTTTTTTTGCTTACAAAGCTTTTATTTTTAAGTAATCTCTACATCCAATGTGGGGCTCGACCTTACAAGCCCGAGATCAAGAGTCGCATGCTCTACCAACTAAGTGAGCCACGCACCCTGGCAATAAAGAATTTAAAATTAAGGCATGTACATTGTTTTTTTTTAGACACAATGCTATTGCACACTTACTAGACTACAGTATGGTGTAAAGAGAACTTTTATATGCACCGGGAAACAAAAAAACTCATTTCACTTGTTTTATTGCAGTGGTCGGGAACCGAACTTGCAATATCTCCTGGGTGCCCATATCTGCACTCCCCAAGCATGTAGCCATCACCACGCGTGTCTGTGGAAGACCCAAAATGTGCTCGAATGTGACTGAGGAGCTGAATTTTAAATTTTGTTATTAATTTAAGCATAAATTGCCACACATGGCCAGTGACTGTTGGTTAGCACAAAGATTAGAGTCTCAGGTTAGGTGCTCAGGTCTTTTGAACAAAGCCAATCAAACAAACAAAAACAAAAAACCCCAGGCTAGTTCACCAAACCACTGGTTATCTCTGAAAGCTTGCTTTCAGAAACACCCTCGACATAGCTAAGATTCACCTGACGCTCTGCTCCACGGTAGGACTGGTACAGAGCAATTTCTGTTTCGAAGGTTAAACCGCTTCCGTTTCTGGGAAGAATGGTAGAAATGCAAAGCTGAAGACCTCCGACAGACACGTCACCTGACCTTCAGGTGAGATGAAACTCCAACGTTCCACACTGAGGAGGGTATGTCTTGTTTTCCAAGACTCCCCAAAGGAGTTTCTTGGGGAGCTGTGGGGATATCAGGCAGCTTGGACTGACCTTAATCTTATGGCCAAAGATTCTTCTCCCTCCCCACTCAGGTCTCTGGGAACAAAGTACGAAGTAAACCTCAGATAAAAGTCTTGGTCAATTTTTAAATGGCCTCTGACTTTGAGCCAGTTGTAATGGTGACTGTGACTTTAAAAACCAACCATGGAGAGCTCACCGTTGGGAGGGATTCAGACCCCGCTCACTGCCTGGCACCCTGAAGATCAAACACTAGCCTTGCAGGAGGGGCTGAGCCCCTGTGCTGAGAACAGGATCCTCGTGCTCTGGAGACCCTCCCCGGTCCACCTTCCCCTGTGCACTCCACGCCACGTTCTAAATTGTCAAAGCCGACTCACAAATGCCTGCATAAGGATTTTCATGCTACCACCTTACATATCTGGGACTCGGGAATATTTGGTTAGCTCTCATTGAAGCCCCTGCCTGCTTCCAAAAAAGGCTTGAACCTGATTCTTTGTCCTGCTGCCTGCCAACTGTCACCTCCCACTGTCAGAGTCTTCTTTCTTTCTTTTTTTTTTTTTTTTAAGATTTTTAAATTTTTTATTAGAGAGAGAGAGAGAGTACAATCAGGGGGAGCGGCAGGTAGAGGGAGAGGGAGAAGAAGCAGGCTCCCTGCTGAGCAGGGAGCCCGATATGGGGCTCGATCCCAGGACCCTGGGATCATGACCTGAGCCGAAGGCAGACGCTTAACTGTCTGAGCCATCCAGGTGCCCCCAGAGTCTCATTTCTTTCTTGCTTTCTTTTCTTTTTTTTTTTAAGATTTTTATTTATTTATTTGAGAGAGAGAGAGCACATGAGAGGGGGGAGGGTCGGGAGGGTCGGAGGGAGAAGCAGACTCCCCGCCGAGCAGGGAGCCCAATGTGGGACTCGATCCAGGGACTCCAGGATCATGACCTGAGCCGAAGGCAGTCTTTTAACCAACTGAGCCACCCAGGCGCCCTCTTTTTTTTTTTTTTTTTTTTAAGATTTTTATTTATTTAACAGAGAGAGAGAGAGAGAGCACAAGTAGGCAGAGCGGCAGACAGAGGGAGAGGGAGAAGCAGGCTCTCCGCCAAGCAGGGAGCCCGATACGGAGCTCGATCCCAGTACCCTGGGATCACAACCCGAGCCGAAGACACTTAACCGACTGAGCCACCCAGGCGCCCCCAGAGTCTTATTTCTAACTCCCGGGATTTTCCACACTAGGTGAATGGTGGAATCCGGATGAGGACACACCATCTTTCAGATTTCTTGTGAGAAGACCAGCCCACTCAGCTCTCCCTACTCTTCAAGCTGACAACTTAATGAAGACGATCCCAGAAGCAAAATAAGAGGGATGTCCAACCAAGAAAGGGGCAGGGAGCTGGGGAGAGAGAGGGAGACCTCCTTACCTTTGAAGAACGGTATAAAGGACACGGTCAGGCCCTGCCTGGTGGCCTCTTGTCGGAAGCTGGGGGCAAAGGTGCGGAGGGTCACTGAGATGTTCTGCTTCACCTGGATCTGCTCGATGGAGCCTCCAGGGCAGAAGAAGCCGAAGTAAAGTTCCTGGCCGGGGACGGCACTGGCCACCAGGTAGCTGAAGCTCGTGTTGCAGACCTTCTCTTGCGTGTGCTGTTGCAGTTTCTGGGCAGGCACCAGTGCTAGGCTCAGCCTGTCCTTGGGCACCAGCAGCTTCCAGGAGAAGTCATGCAGCTGCACGGGCAGCTGGAGGATGTCCCCAGGCACCTGGAGGGAGTGGGATCTCCTGTGGCAGTACCGGTGGTCCATGCAGCCTGGAAAAGAGGGGCTCGTGGTACCGGGCAGGGAGGGGACCGGCCGTGTGTCCTCCCCAGCGGGAGAGACCACCCAGGCTTTCTTGCTTTTCCCTTTGGTCTCTCCTCTCCCACTCCGTCCCCCACTCCGGGCTCCCTGATGCTTCTTTTCTAGCCGCCCCGCTTGCTCTCTCACGTTCTTACTCCACCCTGAATTGGCAGACCAACTTCTGGGGGAGTACTTAGGGTTGAAGTGTCCTCTTCCTGTGTGTCAGCCTCTCTTCTGTGGCTCTGAGTCTCAAATGCTAAGTATGGGCAGGGCATAGGTTTTTCCCCCGACGGTGGGGAAGGAGCTTGGTGCGGCGGTCAGAGCAGGGATGGAGCTGGGGAGGTATCTGCCACCTCCTAGTGGGCAGGTTGCCTCAAGTCTTGTGGCCTGAGCTGTCGCATCTGTGGAAGCTCTAAGAGCATCCACGTCGGAGGTCATGGCGGCCCAGCGGGGAGGGGACTAGGGGTTTTGCTGGCCTCCGTTCATCAAACATTTAGTATGTGACTAATACATGTCCAGCAGCCCCAGGGGCTAAAGGGACCAAAAAAATGGAACAAGCCGCAGTTCTTGACCTCAAGACTCTCAGTCTCATGCAAGAGGAGACAAGTGTGCGGTGAGCCTGGAGGCGGGGGTGAGGGGGGTTCGGGGGTCGGGAGGCTACACAGAGGAGAGGATCTCAGGAGAGATGCTGGAAGGCTGGGCAGAGGACACAGGAATGAGCTTGGGAGTGCAATGCACTTCTGAAGGACGCCCGTTCTCACCGAGGCTCTGGTCCTAGAGGGGCACGTCTCCACCTCACTGTCCACTGCCTGCCCTTGCTCACCCTGCACGGCGGGGGACAGCTCTGATCATACGATTTACAGCCTACCCAGTGGAGCCCACTAAGGAGATAGGGCGGGGCAGCGAGACCTGCCCATGGCCCCGGAGGATTGTGCTAACCCAGGGGGCGTACTTATGGTTTTCTCGGCGTTCATCCACAGGCGAGTCAGATTATCACAAAGGAAGGAGATCTTGTGTTTGGAGCCGGACGTCAGGGTGAGGTTGGTGCTGCAGGTCCGAGAATCCAGACACACGAAGCAGCCAGGTACAAACTTGCGGCTAAGCTTGATGGGCCGCGGCTCGATGGTGAGCGACATGGCTTGCTCGTTACTCAAGTCGACCAGGTAGATTTTATCTGAAACCACGAAGAGAAAACAGGTCTGAAGCATGGATCAGCAGCCACCCTGTGAAGGGGCAAAAATTAGCATAAAAAGTCTCATGGCTGGGGAGCATTGGAAGTATGTTTTATTATTACGAGAATATGCAAGCGGGTGCCTGGGTGGCTCAGTCAGTTAGGCATCTGCCTTCGGCTCAGGTCATGATCTCAGGGTCCTGGGATCGAGCCTCACGTCGGGAAGCTCAGGAAGTCTGCTTCTCCCTTTGCCCCTTCCCCCATTTGTGCTTGCGCTCTCTCTGTCTCAAATAATAAAATCTTTTTTTTTTTTAAAGATTTTATTTATTTATTTGAGAGAGAGAACAAGCAGGGGGAGGGAGAGGGAGAAGCAGGCTCCCCGCTGAGCAGGGAGCCTGGGGTTTGATCCCAGGACCCTGAAATCATGACCTGAGCTGAAGGCAGATGCTTAACCAACTGAGCCACCTAGGTGCTCCTCAAATAATAAAATAAGAACATACAAGAACTCTAGGAGAAATTTAAAAGGAAAAATAATGGACTGAATTTCTACCACCCACATTTAACCACTTTTACTTCTTCAAATTCATTTTAGCCCTTGTTCGTATGCATGCAATATTTTCTTTTCTTTTTTTTTTTTTAAGATTTTTATTTATTTATTTGAGACAGAGAGAATGAGAGACAGAGAGCATGAGAGGGAGGAGGGTCAGAGGGAGAAGCAGACTCCCTGCCGAGCCGGGAGCCCGATGCGGGACTCGATCCAGGGACTCCAGGATCATGACCTGAGCCGAAGGCAGTCGCTTAACCAACTGAGCCACCCAGGCGCCCCTGTATGCATATTTTCAACTGCCTAAAAGTATAGTATATATAAAATTTTATACTCAGCTTTTACTTTATTACTTTACACAGGTTTACTTATTTTTCCATAGTTTTCATATTCACGAGTCTTTGAAAATATTCAGTAATTTAGTGGCTGTGTGATAGTTAACAAGTGAGATTTACCATTGTTTATTTAAGTATTCTCCTGCTATGAATAGTAATTAGCAACAGTGTGGTATTAGCATGGGGATAGAAGATTCATAGATATTACATTTCTTCATAGATATTATTATTATTCACAGATATATCCATCGATATTATAATTTAGTCTCTAATAAATGCTATATTTCAAATAAGTGAGGAAAAGACGAACCACTCCTGGCTCGGCTAGAACTCTCTCTCCCATTAGTACAAGAATAAAATTAGACTGGTATTTCAAAGCAAAGAGAATATCCTTATAAATGTGGAGTGCAAATTATAAAAGAAAAAAAATTTAGGTATCTGTCTGCTAATAGGTACTGAAATGCTGAAGGACAAGGGACACATTGGGAGAAAATATCTGTAAGAAAGATGGATTGAGCGGTTCACAGAAAGGGAAACAGAAATGTTCACATATTCAAAATATAAGGAGTTCTTTTTTTTTTTTAAAAGATTTTATTTATTTATTTGAGAGAGAGAGTGAGAGAGAGAGAGAGCACAAGAGGGAGGAGCGGGAGAGGGAGAAGCAAACTCCCTGCCGAGCAGGGAGCCCTACGTGGGACTCGATCCCAGGACTCCAGGATCATGACCTGAGCCGAAGGCAGTCGCTTAACCAACTGAGCCACCCAGGCACCCTATAAGGAGTTCTTAGTATCACTTGCAGTATCATTTGTCATCACAGAAAAGCAAATTAAAACAAAGTGTAGAGGGTGAAGATGAAAGCCTGCCCCCTTGGGACCCCAGAGGTGTAACCGGGGAATATACGTCCATGTTTGTACCGCAGCTCTGGAACTGTGGAAAACCAGACACCACGTAATACGGGAAGGGTTAAATGCTCTGTGGAACATTCATGAACATTCAAAGCCTATGCGGTTTCTGTAATGCTCGTGGCCTCTGTGGAATATTATTTAGCAGTTAAAAAGAAAGAGGGAGATCTAGGGGTGGGGCCTGGGTGGCTCAGTTGGTTAAGTGTCTGCCTTCAGCTCAGGTCATGAACTCAGGGTCCTGGGGCTCCCTGCTCAGTGGGGAGCCTGCTTCTCCCTCTCCCTCTGCCCCTCCCTCCTGCTTGTGTGCATGCACACGTGCAAGGGCTCTCTTTCTCAAATAAAATCTTTTTTTTTTTTTAAATATTTTATTTATTTATTTGACAGAGAGAGACACAGCGAGAGAGGGAACACAAGCAGGGGGAGTGGGAGAGGGAGAAGCAGGCCTCCCGCTGAGCAGGGAACCCAAAGCAGGGCTCGATCCCAGGACCCTGGGACCACAACCTGAGCCGAAGGCAGACGCTTAACGACTGAGCCACCCAGGCACCCTCAAATAAATAAAATCTTTTTTTTTTAAAAGATTTTATTTATTTATTTGACAGAGAGAGAGATAGCGAGAGCAGGAACACAAGCAGGGGGAGTGGGAGAGCGAGAATCAGGCTTCCCACTGAGCAGGGAGCCCGATGTGGGACTCGATCCCAGGACCCCGGGATCATGACCTGAGCCGAAGGCAGATGCTTAACGACTGAGCCACCCAGGTGCCCTCAAATAAATAAAATCTTAAAAAAAAAGAGGGAGATCTAAATATACTGATCTAAGAACTTCCAAGATACGGTGTTGACTAAAACAGCAAGTGTAGAACAAATGTAGGCTATGACACCGTCCGATTATACGATCTCTGCATCAAATGTAATCGCTATTTCTATGTGTATATACTTATGTATGTAAATGAAGAGAAATAAGATCTGGAGAGAAATACAACAAATCCGTAACTGTGGTTACCCCAGGAGAGGAGCCAAGAGTGGGGCGCCACACACTATTTAGAATACCTCTGCTTGTTGACCGAGCTTCTCTGGAGGGTGCTCTGACCAGACTGCTTCCTGCGGAACCCGTAACATCTTCATGTTCAACCTTTTCTCTTGGGTTGGTTGGATTCCCTCAGAGAAGAGCCCGCCATTCACCAAATGGAGGAAACACACTTGGGGCTTCCCACGAAGGAAGCAGGATGGGGCCTCGAGAGTCAGCACATCAAACTTACTCAAACTGCCTGTGTTCAGCTTAGCGCCTTCACCTTCAGGGCAACTGGGATCTTTGGTTCAAAAACTTCCCTTTCCAGGGAAGGAACTCCTATCTTCTGTTGCCTGCGGGAGGAGCGTCCCCGGGCTGCTTGGTGGATCTGGGGCTGGAGTGGCTTCTCCCACTTTTAGCCCTCGTTCTGAAAGTGACATGTTGCCAATTCCTGCCTTTGAAAGTTTCTTCTTGGTGTTTCTCACTGTGGGATTAGATTCTGCACTTTTGGGTCTGCTGAATCAGTTACCCCTGTACGTCCATGCTGGGAAATGTTAGAATATTGTCTCCTTTCCCTTTATCACTTCCCTTGGAATTTATGCTTTTAGAAATATTTTAAATGCCATTACAGTGTGGTTTAAGAAGGAAGCAAATGTCTCTTTAATGGGAAGCCCTCATTTTCCAATTAGTTGTGTTTTTCTCATCAGAAAGTGAACTTCAGGGATCTCCATAACCTGCTTATCTGGCACATGGTCAAGAGTCCATGATGTGTTGGGTTGTTAATCCTCATACATCCTTGAGAGGGAGTGTGTCAGTCAGCTCAGACTAAATTATGCTACAGTAACAAATGGTCCCCCAAATTTGAAGGTTGAGAATAACCAAGATTCATTCTTCATTCACCTTACACATCCATTGTGAGTTGGCTGTAGCACTGGGGCATGTCTTTTTAACTTTTTTTTTTTTTAAGATTTTATTTATTTGAGAGAGAGAGCACGAGTGGGGGATGGGGTGTGGGGGGAGGGGCAGAGGGAGAGGCAGGCTCCCCGCTGAGCAAGGAGCCTGACAAGGGGCTCCTTTCCAGGACCCCAGGATCAGGACCTGAGCCGAAGACACTTAACCGACTGAGCCACTCAGGGGCCCCATGTCTTTTTAATTGAGATCCGGGCTGAAGGAGAAGGCTCTGTGACAGAGTTTGAAAGGAGAACCACAGGATGGGTGCTGAAGTTCTGCTTAGAAGGGGCACACACTCACTTCTGCTCATATTTCACTGGAGAAGCAAATTCACATGGCCAAGCCTGTAGCCAATGTGGTAACGAATCTAATCCTCCCCCAAAAGGGGTGGTGAAGATTTTGGAATATACAGTCCAGCATAGTAGGCTTCCTCACCCCCATTTGACAGACAGGGAACCTAAGGCCAGGAGATGGTGGTGGGACTAGGATTCAAGTCCACATCTTATGGATTACAAAGTCTATGCTGTTTCTGTAATGCTCGTGGCCTCTGTGGACCCCAGCTTCCTCTTCTCTAGCCGGTGGCGGTGCAGAGGAGATAAGAAACCGTGCGAACCCTGGGCCTGGCTTCCCGAAGCTCGTACAGGGATGATGCTCCCTCTGAAAAAAACCACCAACAGCCATCTGATCCCAAGATGAGAGCAAAGTTGTCCCTCGATGTGCATTAGAAATGCACTGAATTTGTCAGACTTGCTTTAGTTCAAGGACAGTTCTTCAAATATTGATGGGGTCCTGCTTTTACCACCCACACTGTACTCCAGGGATGGTCTGCAACCATAAATGGAACTTTGCTTTGGAAAGTTCAAAGTTTAGATGTGTTTAAGGTAATACTGCTTTCATCATGTTGATTTTTATAAACTACAAATTTGAAGCTTAGAAAGGTAGTAACTTGTCCCAAGTCACACAGCTTGCTAGTAGCAGAGTCCGGCTCCCAAACCCGCTAACCACTGGCTATAGCTTCCCTTGACGTTTGGTCGTGAGATTTATATATAATAAAATGCAGAGATCTTAAGTGTTCAGTGTGATGAGTTTTGTCAACTTTATATATCCATCGTATCTATCACCCAGAGCAAGATTGAGAATATTCCTATCATCCCAGAAAGGTCCTTTGTGCCCCTTTCCCATCAATTCCCCTTGACTTACAGTCATGCCCCGCGAAGGTCATGACTTTCTGATTTTTATCACTGCAGGTTTCACCTGTTCTAGAACTTCCTATAAATGGAATCATATGGTATATACTCTCCTGTCTGGCTTTTTCCCCTCAGGAAAATGTATTTAAGGCTCATCCATGTTGTTGTGGGTATCAGTCGCTTTTTCCTTATCATCACAGAGTGGTGTTCCACAGGATGAATATCCCACATTTGTTTGTTCCTAGATTGATGGAGATTTAGGTTGTTTCCAATGATGAATAAAACTGCTATATACATATTCTTTTATCGATCTTTGAGTAGACTTATGGTTTCATTTCTCTAGGGCAACTACCTAGGAGGAAAATTTCTGCCAGATGATGTTCTCAAGTGATTGAGCCTTTGTACCCTCCTGCCAGCCGTGTGTCTGGGTTCCAGCGCCCCACGTTCTCACCAACATTTGGTGTTGCCAGCCTTTCTCATTTTAGCCATTCTGGTGGGTGTCGAATGGTACTGTGGTTTTTCAGTTCACATTTCCTTTGAAGGTCACTGTAGAACGATCAAGGGACAGTGATGAGACACCCCGCACTTGAGCCAAAACAGAGTGGAGTTTGTTGAGGAAAATGATCCTGATTCTGAGGCAAGATGGACCTTGCTCCGCAGGGAGCGTCAGGAGGACCCTGGACTCCGTGTTCACACACCCCATGTGTCTGGCTTTCCAGTTCTGCAGACACATCCCATCCGTTAGTCGTTTGATGTGGCTTCTTTCCACAGTTTTGGTTGGCTCTCAGGGTAGACACGGTAAATTCCCGTGATGCCTAAGGCTTTAGCCGTCCGGGTAAGAGGGAAGTATGCAGCCCTCACCTGTCACACGTGGGGTGCTTTAAAGGGAAATGTCACTATCTACATTCGTAAATCTATGGAAAGATAAGGCAGATTTTACTCAGTGTCTCCTATGTGCTCTGACAAGTGGCTTTATCCTACCCTCACCAGGAGGAGGAGAAGGGGTAGGTGTGACGGTTACCAATTTACAGCTGAAAGAGACCTTAGGCTCCAAGTATTTGCTCAAGGCTAGGAACCTAATTGATAGTTTCCTACCGCAAGAGAATCCCATATTCTTTCTACAACACTGCACATGTTTCCTTCCTGTAATAAACACTTGAGCTGGATATTTGAAAAGACATCCACCCCCCCCTCCAAAAGACAACCTTTCACTATTTGCTACTTACTGACACTGGAAACCCTTGACGGGATTAGCTTATTGATTGAAGTTTCCAAAAGGCCCCTAATGATTTTTGTGGAATCTATAGAGATTTCTTATTTATTTATTTACTTATTTTTAAAGATTTTATTTATTTTTTGACAGAGAGACACAGCGAGAGAGGGAACACAAACAGGGAGAGTGGGAGAGGGAGAAGCAGGCTTCCCGCCGAGCAGGGAGCCCGATGGGGGACTCAATCCCAGGACTCCAGGATCACAACCTGAGCCGAAGGCAGATGCCCAACTGACTGAGCCACCCAGGCGCCCCGAGAGAGAGACTCTTAAGCGCTGATCTGGATACGGGGCTTGATCTAACTACGCTGACATCATGACGTGAGTCGAAATCAAGAGTTGGATGCTTAACCGACTGTGCCACCCAGGCATCCCCGAGATTTCTTATTTTTTAAAAAAATTTTATTTATTTATTTGACAGAGAGAGACACAGTGAGAGAGGGAACACAAGCAAGGGCAGTGCGAGAGGGAGAAGCAGGCTCCCCATGGAGCAGGGAGCCCGATGTGGGGCTCGATCCCAGGACCCTGGGATCATGACCTGAGCTAAAGGCAGATGCTTAACGACTGAGGCACCCAGGAGCCCCAGATTTCTTACTTTAAAATAAAAACAGGCTCCATGGGAATAAGTCAGAGGCCACAATATGTGTCGACTCTGCCAGGACAAACATAAGACTCACCGAGCTTGAGTTACCCAACAAAAAACAAAAACAAAAACCAAGTCAACATTTCGTTAAGGGCTCCAGGTGGCTTCTGGGGGTCTACAGGAGCTGAAAAAGAAGCAATACGACTGCTTCCCCAACCAGCATTTACTCAGACTGGTTAACGGAAGCACACGGTGTAACACGCTGGAAACTGCTGTTCATCTACCTTGGTTGATAACCCAGAAGATACTCGTCTGTCTGGTATTTTCAGAGCAAGTGAATATACCTTCGAAAAGCTGGAGGAGGATGCAGAAAGCAGCAGGCTAGTGGTCTGCTCTGGCTAAAGGGAACCATATATTTGGGCAGACTACTATTAATTTGTGTGATCAGTAACCACAGGGCCACTTGCAGGAATGGTATAAAAAGAGGAACAGGGCGCAGGAGACAACAGAGACATTGTTTCTCTACTGTGACTATCAGGATGAAACTCCAAGGGGGACAAAATTATTTTGTATAGTTCCAGGAAATGATGGGACACTAATAACAGGTATGACAGGGTAGTACCATTGACCCTTGAACAATGAGGGGGTAGGGGTGCTGACCCCCTCCCACAGTTGAAAATATTCATATAACTTTTGCCTCCCCCCAAAACTTAGCTACTGATAGCCCACTGCTGACCAGAAGCCTTATCAATAACATAGTCGATTAACATATATTTTGTATGTCATGTGTATGACGTACTGTTTCTTGCAATAAAGTCAGCTAGAGAAAAGAAATTGTTATTAAGAAAATCATAAGGGAGGGGGTGCCTGGGTGGCTCAGTCGGTTAGGCGGCTCTCTGCTCAGTGGGGAGCCTACTTCTCTCTCTCCCTCTGCTCCTCCCCGTGCTCATGCTTGCTCTCTCTCTGTCAAATAAATAAAATCTTAAAAAAAAAAAAAGAAAAGAGCGGCGCCTGGGTGGCTCAGTCATTAAGTGTCTGCCTTCGACTCAGGTCATGATCCCAGGGTCTGGGATCGAGCCCCTCATCGGGCTCCCTGCTCAGCAGGAAGCCTGCTTCTCCCTCTCCCACTCCCCCTGCTTGTGTTCCCTCTCTCGCTGTGTCTCTCTCTGTCAAATAAATAAATAAAATCTTAGGAAAAAAAGAGAAAAGAAAATGGTAAGGAAAAGACAATACTTTTAAGGTATTATATTGTATTTATTGGGAAAAAAAGTCTGTGTATAAGTGGACCCAGGCAGTTCAAACTGTGTCGTTCAAGGGTCAACTGTATTGTACTATCAAAAAATAAAGAATAAGAAAGAGCGTGCAGAATGGAACACTGAAAAACAAGATCTGTTTGGTAGAGATGAACGTGAATCGAGCTCTCGAACCCGGCTGAGCTGCTGTGCTTTGGACAGCCTAAGTTGTCAGTGCTCACAAACACGGTTACAGCAGGCCGGATGGGTTACTCCTCAGGCCCAGGGCAGCCCTCATTCCTCATCCCACGACATAGGATGTCTGTGGTCAAGTCATGGAAAGACACCCCTGGAGGACTCTTCTGGGTCTACTCCGGGTCTAGTTTGAGCCTATCTGATATTCTTGAGCAAAGTAGAGAGAAGGTTGATAGTAGGGTTTTTGGGAGCAGACAATTAGGTTCAAGGTAACACCTGACTGTTTCCCACCTTCAGAGACTGTTTTTATTTTGTTTTTTTTTGCAGTGTGGGCCCACTGTGGTCAGGTCCTGCTGTGGATGATGAGGGTGTTGGGCGCTTGCTGGAGTTCTGATGGCTGCCTCCGCCCTTGCCGAGGCTTTGGCTTTGCATAGTTGCTGTTGACAGCCAATCTCTAGCTTGAGAAGGTCTCCTGCTCTTCTTTCTCACGCTCTTCCCCTCATCTGACTTCTTGGAACAGTCCCTCTCCTGGGTGCCCCCACCGAGGCGTATCTACCCGCCCCTTCCGATGGGCTGTGCCATTGGATGGTGCATCTGGTTCTTGAGCTACTTTGGGCAAGAGGCTGCCTCCTGAGATTAGGATAAGGATTTACAAAAGGCTGAAATGTGCCAGAAACTGTGGTGGGTGTGGGAAGAGAGAGGAATAAGACAGATTCCTGATTGGGAAGAATTTGGTGGGACACAGACCTGCAGATGCATAAATACAAAATGGTGTGTGATGAATGCAAACCCCCGTCCCCACGAGTGCTCTCGGAGTAGTGGCTTTGGTTTGGGCAGTTGTTCCTCTACTTGGGGCAAAAGGGGATAAGCGAGGGGCAAGAGGCCCTGGCCCGGGCTCAGGGAGGCGCAGCAGAGGGAGGCCTCCATGGGGGACCAGCTGCAGGAGTTTGCCTCCACACTCTTGGGGGAAGGAAGGGCAGAGGCTCCTACCTGAGGGACTCAGTCTCTTAAAGCACCTCCCTCCTGCTCCAAAGCTGCTTCTTTCTCATTTCCAAGGCAAGAAAGAGCAGAAACAGGATACATAGCCCCTGACTGTGGCAATGAGGGGCATCAACCATCCGGGCCCCCCGGTAGGTTGGAAAGTGCCAGACTCTGCCACGAGTCTGCCCCTGAATTCCTGTCAGCCTGCTGTGCATTCCCTGCCTTGAAGTCCCACGCCACACCAGTGAAACTCCTG
The DNA here is from genome assembly GCF_011800145.1 of Mirounga leonina. Taxonomy (NCBI): domain Eukaryota; kingdom Metazoa; phylum Chordata; class Mammalia; order Carnivora; family Phocidae; genus Mirounga; species Mirounga leonina. Next base: position 44,596,550 of record NW_023270855.1, on the reverse strand, counting down.
GGGAGTGACCTCCTGCATCTCTCTCTGGGTTGTAGTCCATCTCGAAGGACAAGCGCTGTGTCATTTTCAACCCCGCATCCCTTCCTTGATCTAGAACCCTGCTGGATAACACTCAAAGAGCGCTTACTACCTGCCAGGCACCGTGTACCTCATTTCTTCCTTAAAACACCCCTATGAGGGTGGGCCTATCCTCTCTATTTTAAGATGAGGAACTGAGTCACACAAAGGTTAAGTACCTTGCCCACAGTCACTTGGTAAGTAGGGGAACCGGGATTCAAATCCCCGTGGGCAGACCCTATACTTTGCGTGAAGCCGTGATACCACTGAACAGCGTTAAACGCAGTTAACTGCTCTTTACTTACCTGGCACCTAAGGCCAGACCCTTCTTGACGCCGGTTAAAGCCTGTTTAACAATTTGATGAGTTGCGGAAATGAACTCAGCTCTTATTCCAGGAAATGCAATACATCGGCAGCACTCACCATAGGGGAGATGAGAAACAAATCCCTCGGTCTCCTAAACTCAAACCCACACCATCTCCAGATGCTTGCGTGGCTGTTTTCAACGTTGTGATGATGCAATTGTGACAGCAGAATCACAAAAATGTGTCAGCGGACACACACACACTGATGCCTTCTACAGGGTTATTGTAAATCAAAAGGCGTCTTAGTCTGGTTATTCTGGGGCTGCAGCTTCTGGAAAAACCCAGAAAGTATTCCCAAGGCAGCACCAGCCCGGCAACCCCTGGGGCGGGTCCCACACTGTTGCTGTCTAGATGTTTATCAGCTCTACTTAAATAAACATCGTGTTTCCACTTAACCATTTCAGCCTGGCTCCACCTACTTCCTGGAAGTCAATACTAACCAAACCAAGGCTGAGAATCAGTCCTCGGGACAGAACTCATCCTGAGCCCACGTCACAGGTTAAAGACCACTAGTCACACACTTGCTCCTTCACACACTCCAGTTTACAGATGGGCCCCAGGAACAGCCACTCTGAACTCATCTCATACCTTTGATTTCAAGATCCACGCCGCTCCCCACAGAGCAAAGTTCAAGGAGGCACTGGCCCTCAGGGGCTGACCTTGTACTCACACGACCCTGAGGGTGAGCACCTCCAGAAGAGCAAGCGCCTCAGAGGGTTGCCTCCTTCAACGTTGCATGCTGGGCACTTTGCCCTAGTCCTGGCCCTGACTCACCTTTTCTGGGTTCATGGCATCTCAGTAAATGTGTGTAGAGTGAGGTGCAACCTCATTCTCAATCAACCCACCTGGGGTTCAGAATGGTCCAGAGCACAGGCTCTGGGTTCTGAGCTTGCTCTGCTCCTGACAAGCTATGTGATGTTGGGCTAGTTCTAAACGCTCTCTGAACCTCCTGGTTTTTCACCAGTAATTGAGGATAATTCCTGCCTCCCCTGTAGGGTTGTAATAAGGATTAGCTGAAGCTAAGTGGTGTGCTTAGGTCAGGACTTGGCACGGAGTGTGTGTGCATGGTGCGGGGCACTCGGCCAATTAGGGTTCATTGTCATTATCATTGCTGATGGTGCTGGCGCTATTGATTCACACTGAGGGTCAAGACACGTGACCTAGAAAGTAACCTTCTGGGGATGCCTGGGTGGCTCAGTCAGTTCAGCGTCCAGCTCTTGATTTTCACTCAGGGCATGATCTCAGGGTGGTGAGATGGCTCTGTGCTGGGCGTGGAACCTGCTTAAGATTCTCTCTCTTTCCCTCTGTGCACCACCCGCCCCCTCTGCTCATGCTCTCTCTCTCTCTCTCAAAAAAAAGTAAACTTCCAACACCTTTGTTAAAAACAACAGCCTGCATGCAAGTTCCCATTTGCTTTTTACTGTGTTGAAATGGAGCGGCATGCCATGCGTTCACCAATGAGCCTGTCTTACTCTCAACGCACTTCCTGAAACTCTTAGAGAGTCCAGAGTCCAAGTGTTCCCGAAGCCACAGATGAGAAATAGGACGGGAACCTCACGCCAAGCCGACTATCCAGGAAGGAAAGAAGGAGCTGGAGGAGGAGGGGAAAGGAAAGTGGGGTTCACTTACTGCTTTCATTTTGTGGATGTTGGACCAAAACTTGAAATTGCAGCCGGAGGATCCCTGGATTTTGGGCATCTTGGTCACAGCCTTGCAGAGAGAGGTTGAAGTTCCCAGCCATGTTCCCGGGCTGCTTGTCCTCCAGCCTGAACACCTCGGGGTTGGTGGTGGAGCCCGGAATGTAGTACTCAACCCGCTCCTCCTTCTTCTCGCAGTTGGACACATTGAAGTGAAGGAAGGAGACGCTTGCCCGCAGGTGCGGGGGGATGACAAACTGCCACGTCATGAGCTCGTCCTCCGGGAAGCCATCTGGGTAATTGGCAGACATTAGAGTTGCCGAACCTTCACCCTCAAACACAGATTCGATGATGCACAGTCCTGTCAGTAGTAGGACCCGAAAGAGAAAGAAGAGGAGGTGATTAGACCCTGCCCCCGCTGTCCATGGCTGAGAGGCAGCAGGCTTAGGGAGGAACCATGAGAGCAATGCTCAGGTCTCGAGCTCTGGGTGTGGTCTTATCCCAGATAAGGATACATCAGTGGTGGGTGACTAAATGTTGAATGACCCACCCAGCGGGGGGGGGAAACAAAGCCCCAATTTGTAGTGTCTGCCCATTTCCTTGCTGTAAATACTCGCACCATGGCTGATTTCAGGCCACCAACATGATATGAATGTGGAGTTTGGAGCAGATGGGCAGTAGCCCCCCGTTGTATGGCATTTCCCACCACAGAGTTACGACCGACATCAATAACCTCAAGAGCACAGATAACAGTAAAACGTAGCGAAATAATTAGGAAGTGATGAGTTTTGAGTGTCTATTACCTTTGTTTCTAAATGAATTTATTTTAACTGTAAGTTTACATCATTTTATTTCTATGAATGCTCAGCGTCAGCCCACAAAATTCCGGAACGTCAACCATCAGCTGTTATGAGCGGGTGTGAACCGGCTTCGGCACGCCAAGGATACAATTACTAGAAATGTGAAAGGGCTAGAAGATGGGACAAAGAAGTCAGCAACGGGGTAATCAAGGGCGGTCTGTAGAGCCAATCCCACTTCGTGTTCTGAAAACAAACCTCACGGGCACAGAGGACCGAGGAAAGAGAGTGGCCACACGGTTTGTTTAATAGAGAAGGGTGGGTTCACACCAGGAGATCCGCACCACCCCCGAAGAGAGGGATCTTCCTTCGAGGTGTTCAGGTCGAGTCACACAAGGGTGCGGACATCTGCCCATTTCTGACCTAGAGCAGGGGGTGGGGTTTGTAGGTTTCAGCCTCGGCCAATGGTGGGGATGGAGGGGCGTGCTCACGTTTTATAGAAGATCGGTTTGCGATGCCGAAGCCGGAGACGTTTCGGTTGTGGAACCAGGGCAAGTGTAATGCCATTTTCACCCCTTCTTGCATTTTGATGCGGGACACAGTGCCGTTGCTGCAGAAGGTCCCGATCTTGACCGCGGTGGCATCAATGCGGCCGCTGATGGAGTGGGTGACTCCGTCCGGACAGCTCTCCCCTGGCCCGATCTGCCTCAGGCGAGGGATGGCGAACTGCAGCTCTAGACCAATGCTCTTGTGAGCTTTGACTTCCCAGATGAAGGTTCTGTTGAGGGTGGGCAGCGCCGATGTGGGGGGCTGAAGCTGGACCTCCCCAAATGGACAGGGGCCTGACATGCAGTCTGAAACACAGTCACAAAAGCAAGCTTGGTCACGGATGCCACCAGGCCACTCAGGCCCTCTCTTGACCCCTGGAGGAGATGCTGCCCCCTCCTCCCAGGCAGAGGCATGATCTCCTGGCAGTATGGGTGTTTGGGGGAGAACTGGGGGGCTAGGGGGAGCCCCCTTGGCCCAGAGAGCCTGCACCTCTTCCCCTCCCAGGGTGGGTAGCAGCCCACAGCCAATCACTGCTCCCCAAGGCAGGGGTGAACAAGCCTGACCTCCTTGTTTCAAGGGACACAACCTGGTGAGGCCGCTCATATGCCCGCACCGGCCAGTGGCTACACTTCAGCTAAAACCACACCTTCGCTTACTTCCTCCCTTGGCTTTGTTTTTTCACGGCTTCCTCGTTCCGAGAGCACCCTCTGGACAAATGACTGAAAAATCCCCATGTCAGGCTCTGCTTCCAGGGAACCAGACACAAGTCACCTCCTAACTACTGTGTTTTCCAGACTGGAGTAAGCCAGATGGAGGCCCTTTGCAATGGAACCCGGGCTGTGGGATACCCCACGTCCCCCCCCACCGGGTCTGAGACAGTCACGGTTTCACAACTGCGAAGCCACGGTGCTCAGCTTCGCCTTTCAAGACTGGTTTTTCCATCAACGTACCCATCAACATACCTAGTACTCTGAACTTACAACCCCCTTCATGGCTGGAACCCGGAGGCACAGTTATCCTTCGGCCTTGGGGCTGTAATGCTACTGTTTTATGACCAGGGCAGTTAAATTTTTTTCCAAAGGCAAACAGCTAATGACATCCTTTGATGTGTTTTGTTTCCTAAGCCTTTTAAAACAAAGCACAAAACGCTGCTCTCAAGGAGGAAATGAGCCCGTGGAAGAAGTGATAGAAGGCAGACAGAACAGGGACACTCTGTTGTATCCGGGCAGGGAATCCGAATGGGCAGTGGCTTCTGGCCACTGGAACAGGAAATCTTCCCACCCCTAGTGCTGCTCCCGTCGGGGGTCTGAAAGGACCACCGACGCAAAGTGGGATCACGGGAGAATTTCAGAGCTGGCTAGGACCTCCGAGGTCCTTCCCACCCGAGCTCTCAATTTTGCAAGGCGGTCCTGGAGTCTGGGTGACAAGTGTGTTTGCGGTGCCTACGATCCCAGGACGAAAGCCCAGGCTGTGTTTGGTCCACCAGAGTTCTTGCCAACACGTCGTGCTGACTGATCCATGAAATGGGGTCAGATGATAAGGTGACGAAGGTGGTTAAAGTTAGATTTTGCGGGTGGGTAAAGATAGGACCTATTTTTAGGAGCTCATGGAAACTTCATTATATCAAGCCACCTCTGGGGCGCCTGGGTGGCTCTGTCGGTTAAGCGTCTGCCTTTGGCTCAGGTCATGATCCCAGGATCCTGGGATGAGTCCCGCATCGGGCTCCCTGCTCGGCAGGGAGTCTGCTTCTCCCTCTCCCAGTGTTCCTCTCCCTGCCCATGCTCTCTCTCTCTCAAATGAATAAAATCTTAAAAAAAAAAAAAAAAAAAAAAGCCACCCCTGCCAGGGCTTTCTAGCCACACCTCCAATGTGCCCAGGGCCATATGGATTAGCTCTTGCTGGGCTCTCGTGGGATCTCTTAACCTCTTTAGACAGTGGGTTTTTTGTGTTTTTTTTTTTTAATGTTCTGACACATTTTGATTTTAGGGTTGTAAGAGCCTTATTATATGAACTATGAAAATCCACCTCCTTCGGTGCTCTAGAACAGGGGTCAGCAAATCACAGCAAATGGGCCCAGTCCAGCCCAATCCCTGCTATCAAGCATAAACATGTGGGACATCACTGCCCAGATGTCTCCCTACTATCCGTGGCTGATTTCATCTTGTAACAGCAGAGCTCAGTGGTTGGGAAAGAGACGATCTGAGATATTTACTACCTTTTACGGAAAAGGTTTCCCAACCCTCCTCTGGAATGGTTTAAATATAAGAACTTATCTTCTCCTTGAAGTTTTATAGGATCCTCTATGAAACCATGTCTAACTAACCCAAACCCTGTTTTCCTCCACCTTGGACATGGTTTCCAATCTCCTCCTTGGTTATTTATTCAGGTCTCCTAACTTTCTAGGAGTCAATCTGGCTCATTACATTTTCCCTGAAAATTATTCCTTTTATTCAGATTTTCACACTTATTATCATAATATTGTACATAGTCTATTTTAGAAATTGCCTCTGTAAGGGGCGCCTGGGTGGCTCAGTCGTTAAGCGTCTGCCTTTGGCTCAGGTCATGATCCTAGGGTCCTGGGATCAAGCCCCGCATCGGGCTCCCTGCTCCACGGGGAGCCTGCTTCTCCCTCTCCCACTCCCCCTGCTTGTGTTCCTGCTCTCGCTGTCTCTCTCTCTGTCAAATAAATCTTTAAAAAAAAAAAATTGCCCCTGTAAATGTCATTCAATCAACATTTATCCTTTCAATGCTGTATATCTGTATGTTCTCTTTCTTTTTTTCCAGGGGGCTAGTCAGAGATTTGTCCATTTAATTAGTCTTTATAGAGAACCATGCCTTAGCTTTAGTTATCAGATGTAGTTTTTTAATTCTTTTTTTTTTTTTTAAAGATTTTATTTAAGAGAGCGAGAGAGAGCACATGAGAGGGGGGAGGGTCAGAGGGAGAAGCAGACTCCCTGCTGAGCAGGGAGCCCGATGCAGGACTCGATCCCAGGACTCCAGGATCATGACCTGAGCTGAAGGCAGTCGCTTAACCAACTGAGCAACCCAGGCGCCCTATCAGATGTAGTTTTAAAGCTGCTGATAAGTACTTTAATTTCTCTCTTTTTTTGAAGATTTTATTTATGTATTTATTTGAGAGACAGTGAGAGCAAAAGACAGAGAGAGAGAGAGAACAAGCAGGGGGAGTGGCAGAGGGAGAGGGAGAAGCAGGCTTCCCGCTGAGCAGGGAGCCCGATGCGGGACTTGATCCCAGGACCCCGGGATCATGACCTGAGCCAAAGGCAGACACTTAACCGACTGAGCCACCCAGGCGCCCTCCTTTTGTTTTTTCTGAATTTCTTCCTAAGGTTCATTTTAGTCCCTTTTCTTGCTTATCTATTGCCCGATTCATTTATTTTCAATGAAAGGCAAAAGAAATTTTCTGGGCACAGCTTTGATTGGATCCCAGATCGTGTTCTCCCTGTTGTTACTACATCCAGGCTACTAGTTGGTATGCCCACCTAAAAGCAATTGGGAGATTCTACATTTAATTCTTTCTGCCTGGTGATTATATCTTATGTCAATCTCCTATCCGAAATTCAAAATTATGAGGAATAACACTAATCCCAAATAACCATAGTTTGTTACCTTGTGTGTCAAACATTTTTAGTCCATTAGTTTATATCACCCTCAAGAGAGCCCTGTTGGTTGGTACAATGACTCTTATTTTACAGAAGAAAAAAACCAAGTCACAAAGCAGTTAAGTGACTCATTTAAAGCCACATGATGAGCTTACACAATCAGGAGCCTGAAGCTGGAAGCCAGACCCAGCTCCCTCAGCCTCAAAGCTGCTGTTTTCCCCACTATGCCTCCTGGACCCACCTCCCTACCATTATGTCGTCAACCATCCAATTTCCTTCCTTCCTTCCTTTTTTCCTCCCTCCCTCCCTGCCTTCCTCCCCTTCCTTCCCTTCCTTCCTTCCTTCCCTCCTTCCAGATTTTTTAAGTAATCTCTATACCCAATGTGAGACTCGACCCTACAACCCCGAGGTCAAGAGTCGCGCACTCCACCGACTGAGCCACCTAGGTGCTCCTCCAATTTCTTTGTCTTCCGACTCCCTTCCTTTTTGCTCCTCGTCAGCAAAATTTTAGCTTAAAATTTAGTTTAAATTTGAATTAAATTAGCTTTAAAGTTTTAATTTAAAAACTTTAAACTTTAGTTTAAAACCTTAGCACATCAGCTGGAGCATCCCAGACCTGAAGGAAGATCTGTAGCTCCATCAAGAAACAGTGTGGCACAGTGGTTGGCAGGCAATGCCTGGAGGCAGAGCACCTGGGTTCTTGTCCTGCTGATGCTTATTAGCTATGCTATCTTAGGCAAGTCACTGTCTTTGCGAGTTTCTCATAGGGCTGTTTTGGAGATTCAACAATGTAACCTGTGTAAAGCGTTGAGAACCACGAACAGCCACATCACAGCTAAACAGAGTGTGGAGTTTCGGCATTGCAGGCTGGTTTAGGACTGGAAAGAGAAGCAGGGAGGCCAAACATTCGTGAGTGTGTACTTACCGATATTCTTCTGGATCTCAACGACAAAGTGATTCTCTGGGTCGTGGCAGCTGAAGGAAAAAACCTCTTTTTCTCCAGGTTTGATGGTCAACGAGGTTTTATGTCTTTTAGAACTGATGATGTAACAGGGCTTCACTGGCAGAGGTGGGGTCCCAGGCTTTATGAAAACCATAATGCTACTTCCGTGTGGCAGGGCAATCTCAGAAGCTTCTGGAGGAAGGAGGAAAAACAGAGGGAGCAGGATGATTTATTTAGGTCTCCAAACTTGCTGCCGTCCCCTCTGCTGGTCTAGGAAGGATGCCCTCTTTGACACCTTTGTTCCCTTCCTCCTGGTCTGGGGGGGGGGAGGTGGTCTGATGTAACATGACAGTGTTGTCCTTACAATGGGAAAGAAGCAGCCTATTGCTGATGGGTGTTGACAAGTGTCTCGTTTGCTTTATTAATTTTTCTACACTTAAAACCACTAGATCACAGCCTAGATGCTTTGAGCAGTATATGTTCATGCCCCACCTGTGCAGCATTAAATAGCAATCAGAGAAACTGCCACACCTTTTCAGTATGACTGTAGACAAAAGTCCACGTACAGAAACTGTCTCTCTCTACAGGGACGTATTTGTTTGCAAAGAGCTGCTGTCTCCTCCCCTGAGCGCTTCACATGCCCAGTATATATATATATATATACACACACACACACACACACACACACTAGTGGAGGCTAGGAAAAAAAAATTTTTTTTAAAGATTTTATTTGAGAGAGAGAGAGAGAGAGTGCATGAGCAGGGGGGAGGGGCAGAGGGAGAGGGAGAAGCAGGCTTCCCGCTGAGCAGGGAGCCCCACGTGGGGTTGGATCCCAGGACCCTGGGATCACGACCTGAGCTGAAGGCAGACGCTTAACTGGCTGGGCCATCCAGGCACCCCTAACAATTTATTTTTTAAAATCAACTTTATGGAGATAATTTACATACATTAAAAAGGGCCCACTCCTTTTAAGATATACACGTGACCACCACAACAGTCAAGATATAAGAAATTTTCATCACCCCTAAATATTCCTTTAATGTCCCTTTACAGTCAACCTCGGCTTCTGGTCCCAGAAAACTATCCGTTGCCTGATCCAGAACTTCACAGAAACAGAATCCTACGGCATATTCTCTTTTGTATCTGGTTTCTTTGCTCAGCATGTTTGTGAGTTTAATCCATGTTCCTGCAGGGATTAGTAGTAATGTGTTTCTTTTTACTGCTAAGTAGTATTCCATTGTCCGTATAAACTCCGGTTTATTTATCCATGCACCTGTTGAGTGACATCTGAGTGCTTTCTAGTTTTTGACCAGCCATGGGCTTTAATTTTATCAAAACTGCTAGCTGGCATGAAAGTTCTGTGCATTCCCCCACCCGCCCCCATGGGAAGGTATGAGCACACCTGCGTTCCCCGGGCCAGCAGCTGTGTGTGATCCTATGTTGGGATTTTTGTCAACTTCTTCTTTTTTTTTTTAAGATTTTATTTATTTATTTGACAGAGAGAGACATAGCGAGAGAGGGAACACAAGGAGGGGAGTGGGAGAGGGAGAAGCAGGCTTCCCGCCGAGCAGGGAGCCCGATGCGGGGCTCGATCCCAGGACCTGGGATCATGACCTGAGCCAAAGGCAGATGCTTAACGACTGAGCCACTCAGGTGCCCCTTGTCAACTTCTTCTTGAACCTCTCTCCCCGCTTGTTCCCTCTGCTCTAGGCTGACCAGCCAGCAGCTCTTTATATAGTAGTGGAAATTGATCCCTCAGTCTGTGATAATGAACTGCAAATATTTTCTCCATTTTATCAGTAAGACCTTTACCCTCTTTGGGCCTCTGTTCCATCGTTTGTAAAATGAGGGGGTTGGGCTAGAAGAATTCTACATTTCCTGCCAGCTCCCAGTGTATGATCAGTACCGGACTGAGGAAGAAGTGACTGTGCCACTCTTAACATTCCCAACTACTGCCCGGCAGCGACCCACCGGGATACCTGCTCACTTGCCCTCCCAATTCGGCTTTCAAGCTGGCTTAAGTTTGCATTTTTGGAGCAAAATGTCCTAATCTCTCCAACTTCGGCTTGTACCCCTCTCTGCTTTGGTCACTGTGCTCAGGCCTCCTTTGCCTTCTTTCTTGAACACACTAACCTCCTTCCCATCCCCAGGGCCTTTGCACATGCTGGTCCTGATTCTAAAAACGCTTTCTCTAGCAAGAGCTGAGCCCTTTTTGTCATTCCAGTCTCAGCTCAAAGGTCATCTCCTCAGAGCGGCCTTCCCTGAGCAGCCCCCTAAAGTGCTCCCTTCACCTCCCACTCCCAATCTTCCTGCTTTGTGTCCCTCCCTGCTTTAGTCCTTGCCTGAGAGCACCGTCTTCCTTGTTCATTTGTTCTTGGTGCCCATGATCAGAATGTGAGCTCCTTCCTACCATAAGGCAGCAGGAATTTGCTTGCCTTTTTCAGGGTTAGCCTCGGGATCTAGACAGTGCCTGGTGCCTGTGTGGAGGCAGAAGTTACAAGCCTCTCAATGGCTCCAGGGAAAACTCTCCTCTCCATATTCTTGCCTCGGCTGCCTTTGGATATATCTCACAGACATACCACCACCCCCGGATTTCAGTTTGGGCTAATCAATCTTGGTGGGAACCAGGGGCTCCGAGCTTCTTAATTAATAGCTTCAGAGAGAGAAAACACTCTCCGAGGCAGAAGCTTATATATTCCAGTGCTTCATCTTCAAGCAGTGTAGCCATTTAAAATCTTGAGAGAGAGAGAGAGAGAGAGAGCGCTGGAGGCCCAGGGGTTCTTGAAGACATCAGATTAAAAAGAATCTAGCTCCATGTTCATAAACCCAGTTGTCAGACTGCTAGCCAAGCAGTGTATGTCAACCTTGTGTTCTTTTTTCTGCAATCGTCAAAATGTCTTAGCATGCTATTTGCAAAAAATTCTTGGAACACCCAGTCTCGGAAAGTGTGGCACGCTCCCTCGTGGCCTCCAACCCTGGGGCTCCAGCGGGGCTAATTCATGGTCAAGGGAAGCTGCGTCCAGTCTCAGGGCTGCAGCCCGGCTAGCTAGATTATCAATTTCTTCCCCCCCCCTTTTTTTTTTAAAGATTTTATTTATTTATTTGAGACCGAGAGAATGAGAGAGAGAGCGCACATGAGAGGGGGGAGGGGCAGAGGGAAAAGCGGACTCCCTGCTCAGCAGGGAGCCCCATGCGGGACTCGATCCAGGGACTCCAGGATCATGACCTGAGCCGAAGGCAGTCGCTCAACCAACTGAGCCACCCAGGTGCCCCTTCTTCCCCATTCTTATTGCTCCTCTGTGTTTACACCCGTTGGCCACAGCATTTTTTCAAAATTCCTGACTCAGGGGGCACCTGGGTGGGCTCAGTCAATTAAGCATCGGACTCTTGATTTCAGCTCGGGTCATGATCTCAGAGTCTTGAGGTCGAGCCTGCATCGGGCTCCTTGTGAGCGGGGATTTTGCTTGGGATTCTCTCTCTCCCTCTCCCTCTGCCCCTTCCCCCCATCCTCCCCTGTGCGCATAAACGTGCTCTCTCTCTCAAAATAAAAAAATAAATTAAAAAATTCCTGACTCTACAGTGATGATTATTGTTATTTTATTTTTTTTTAAGATTTTATTTATTCATAAGAGAGAGAGAGAGAGAGGCAGAGGGAGAAGCAGGCTCCCAAGGAGCAGGGAGCCCGATGTGGGACTCGATCCCAGGACCCTGGGATCAGGACCTGAGCCGAAGGCAGCCGCTTAACCATCTGAGCCACACAGGCGCCCCATTATTGTTATTTTAATTAAGTGTTAGACCCTAAGCAGATCAGTAGTTGCCTGTGGGGGCAGGTGGGGGCAGGGGATGGAGGCAGGGGGCGGGCGGGGGGTGTGGAGGAGCCTTTGTAGGACCAGAGGACCTTCTGTATCTTGACTGTGGAGGTGATTACACATTGTACACAGATGCCCCAATTTATCAAAGTGTACACTTAAAATTGGTGAAGTTGATTATATGTAAGTTATGCCTTAATAAACAAAAAAGAGGGAAGAACTCGTGTTAGGAAGATTGTGTTTCTACACAAAGCAGGCACTTAATAAATGAAACAAGGAGTAGTCACGACCATAGTTAAACTATGGTTTAATAATATTTTGGGGTGGGCCTTGTTTCTCTCCTGGTGTGTGTAATATTTTCAGATATCTTTAAATTAGATTTCGGGAACAAGGCTGATCTCACCACGAAGCCTCTGCTCAGCTTTCCCTCCCGCTTGCAGGCAGGTCGGTAACCCCAACTAATTCTGGGTGTATGACAATCTATTCTATTCTTGATGACAGTCAAAGAAAAAAATGGATGACCTTTTTTAGAATGTTTTTTTTCTTTTGGAATTTTTGAAATCGTGTATTCATTTCATAAACATTGTCAGGGTTCATCATATGTTCTAGGGGACTATACCTGGTGCAAATGATTTAACGACAAAAACCGCTGGAGTCCCAGCCCCCAGGGAGTTAATAGCCCAGAGAGGGGTTTCTTCTTGTTTTTTTGTTTTTTAAAGATTTATTTATTTACTTGAGAGAGAGAGAGAGAGAGAGAGAGCAGGGGGAGGGGCAGAGGGACAGAGAGAGAATCTCAAGCAGATTCTCTGCTGAGCGCGGAGCCCGAATAGGGGCTCGATCCCATGACCCTGAGATCATGACCTGAGCCAAAACCAAGAGTCAGATGTTCAACTGACTGAGCAACCCACGTGCCCCAAGACAAGGGGTTTCTAAATGGGTCTCTGGAGGGCTTCAGGAATGATGAGGTCCCAAGGTCCAGGACGCCCACCGTGAGACATGGGAATCTGTATTGGAAACACTTTGTTTCGTCTGTGGTGGGAAGTAGGGATTCACTTTTACTATTTTCTCCCATATGGAAAGCCAAGTGTCCCAACTCTGGTGATTGAACATACCAATCCTTCCTTCACACATCGCTAATGCTACCTGTTATTTATATTTTTTATTTTGGGTCAAAATAACCCAGATTTTCATTCTAACTCATTTTGCAAACCAAGAAAACGAATGTTTGAAAGGGGGCGATGGCTCACTTCAGGTGAGCATACTTTTATCATCTCACCATGTTCCTTTGTTCTGCTCCCACGTAGCCAACCCAGCATATTCCACTGCCCAGCCATGGTTCACAGCTCTCCTTCGGTACCCCGCACCAGAGAATCCCCACCCGGCTTCCAGACTCATTGTCCAGAGGAGACACATGCGCAGTAAAGCCCAAGCCCACCCACCTTTGCAGCAGAAGGGGATGATTTACATGACGGGCTGTTTCCTGGGGTCATAGCCAAGGACACATCACCCACAGGACTGCCCCTCTCATCCTCAATGATGTATATACTAGCAGAGTGGGCAGATGGGGAGTGAGAGGCTAATGACCCAACCATGGACATGCTTGAATTCTGGACTCCCCTTCCCCACCTCCCCCCAGCTCTACCACTCAGTAGCAGAGAGACCCTCACTGCTTGAGTAAAATAACTTGTAACTCATCGCAGATGTTCCGAGGTTGAGAACGAACATGTTGCTTGCACATCTCCCTCTTGTACACTCACCATCATTAATCACACCTTGAAACTGGAAATCCCAACGCTGGAATAAATCTCAGTTGCCCACCACAGCCACCCACCACCGGGTCAGCGCAGGTGAGTGCTTGACAAATGCACTGTAATTTAAAGAAAGTCGTTGGGTGTTTTCTCCTTTAGCATCTCTTGCTTTTGCCTCCCCAGGAACTTGGTATTTCTCTGGTGTCATATTTTGGAAGATCTATTACCCGGGTTCCCAGAATCTCAGACAAAGCTCCAGATTCTGGCGTGATTTTGAGGTCTTCCAGGTGGAAAGAAATCCAAGCCAAGCCTCGCGGAAGCAGCGTGTGGGCTCCCAGGCTCTGAGCGTTCGGGCAGGCTCCCAGGCACCGAGCTGGTGCTCATGAATCACACCTCTCTTCTTCACTCTCCTGCCTTCCGACCTCTCCTTATTAGGACAGATTTGCTAGTTTCTGCCTCACCAGTGGCTTCTCAGGTGGGAATTTCCAATTGTTTTAATCACCATTCATTATTCACCATTCATTAATCACCATAGCACAGGATATTATACAAATAGCCCTGTTATTTCTTCTCCCTGCCATCCTATTTCTTTGCAAGGGAAGCACATGCAAGGAAAAGAAACTCAAAGAAGGGGATTCCACCAGATACACACTGGGGAAGTTATTTGCTCTCAGATTTGTCAAGTACAGTTTAAAAGACCGACACACATGATTTAAACATTTTTAGATGGGTCAGAACCAGCTGCCTCAATTCTGGGTGTGGTTCCCTGGGGGGCTTGGCTTCCAGGCACTCTCCATCCACCAAAAATGGACTAAACAGTTCCCAGCAGGGCCTGGGCACCCGGAGACACCTATTAAGACGGATGATGCCCTGCAGGAGAGCCCAGGATGTCGAGGGAGACAGAACGCAGAAGCCAAGTGGTATAACCGTGAATCAGCGTGGCTGATCAGTCACTGCCTGCATGGGAGTCAGATTCCAAAGCACATCGTTAAGGGGAAAGAGTCCTTCTGGCCAAAACACCCCCTTCCTCTCTTAGGAAGATGTCTCACTGCACATCAACATCCCTCTCTCAAGTCTACTGGCTATAGCTGTTGTTTGCTCATCCGTGGAGCGGATCTCTGCATCTCGGGTTGAGCACCAGACAAAGCAGTGATTCAATTTTAGGCGCCAGGTTTGCAAAATACATTTTGTTAAATTGGGGGTGATCCCTCAGAGCATGGCACGCTCAGACCATGAGAGCCTGAGGAAGTGACACGAGAAGGGACGGCGCTTCACCTGTCCAAGTCACATCCACCCTGGGGGGACACTCATGCCGCTTCTATGATCTTCCCTGCTTTTAGTCTTTGCAGAAAGCAGTTCCTGAATTCATGTAAGCTCAGTATACATTTGGCTGTCTGCCCCACCAGACCCCACCTGAGAGTCAGCAACTTGAAGGCACCAAGGAGAGTCAAGGTACTCTGAAGACACTGCAGGTCTGCTATTCACTGTCTAGGGGTGGTGGTCAAGGAAGGCTTCGCGTAGGAGGCCTAACTTAAGATGGGTCTCGAAAAATAAATAGGAGTTTGCTAGCCAGGGCTAGTGAGATGGGTTTCAGGAAGGTTAGGTGGAGGGAACAGCAAGTGTAAAGACACAGAGGTATGAAGAACATGGCTCCCTCGGAGCCACTCCATGGAGTTGTTTTGGCTGGAGGGCAAGGAACATGCAGTAGAAGAGGGGGGAGACAGAGGCAGGGGACCGGCTGGGAAGGGGCGTGGTCGCGGCCCTGGAGTTGGCCCCCCTCCCTGGGGAACCAGCATAACTTAGCAGCTTTGCATAATGGTTAAGAGCTTAGATTCTAGAGTCTTGACTGTTTGGGATCAAATTCTGGCTGGACCACTCACCAGCTATGTCTCCTTGGGCAAATTCCTTAGCTTCTCTGTGCCTCACTTTCCTCATCTGCAAACGGGGATAATACTGGCATTGTTGTTGTAAGGACTAAAAGAGTTAACACCTATGAAGTTGCTTAGAACGGTGCCAGGTAGTGATCAAGGTTAGCTGTTATTATTGTTGATCCTGTAAAGCCCAGGGCCGGGCAGGGACGAGGGGGAGGCAGGTAAGGCTCCCCCTGGGGCAAACTTGAAGGAGGCATTTAGTCTCTGGTTGTGCAAGCGTGAAGGCCTCCTTAGCTCTTCCACGGCTTCCCTGCCCTGGCCCGGCCCTATTCACTGTTTATCAAAGCCTTTCTATTTGTATTGACTCATGGGACTCCAGCAACCCTTTGCGGCTCAGAGATGTGACCTCACTTCCCCATGTTTGCTGAGCACAGGAAGCAGAGGGGACATTCTGGTTTGACCCCAGCACCCCTGCGCTGCCCACTCTCCTAAGTCCCACACTGGGCTGCCCTCTAAGAAGCTGCCAAGGTCAAGTGAGCCAGCAGGTGGGGAGGAAGTGCCACTGTTTTTAGGACACTGACACCCGGGCATCACCACCAACACTGTCGTACCACCAAATTCAGAGTCTTACTCATCCCGTGGGCCTGGGGCAGTGAAGCCTGCGGGCAGAGGCGGGACACCTGGTTTAGACACCCTAAGTCCATCTGGCATCAACTTGGCCAGGTCTATTTACATCCTGGTGAACTGAAGGGAAAGTCTTACAATGGCAGGGAGTCGCCCATCTGCCTCCCTGGGAAGAATTAATTGCTCACATTCACACAAAACAGAACAAGACACAAGTTGCTGTTTCAGGAACTAATCCATCTCCCTTGGCTGAGAAGCCTCTGGAGTCTAGGCACCGGGCATGCCTCCATCATAATTAAAATGAATACCCAACGAGTGATCCTCATGTGCAGCCTCCATGCTTGTATTCAGTAAAAGTATTTCTAAATCCCAGCACCACGCCACAGAGTGGGTTCTAATATCAATGCCCATTTTGCAAACGAAGGAGCTGAGGCTGAGAGCTTAAGCCATCTGTCCAGGCGTATTGGTTAGTAAGAGGCGGGGCCAGGTCCTGTGTCCGAGCAGTTGGACAGATGACCACTCCGCAGAGCTGGCCCTGCCCGAGGAGTTCCACACTCAGCCAGGAACTTCGCGATGAGACTGGTTTGTTCTCACCGCTGGTCCGTCAGGACGGAATAAAGCATGTCCCAGATCCCGGCTCTCCAGGGATCTCCGGGATATCAAGAGGCAAAGATGTTTGTTTAAAATGGCTAAATAGGCACCCTGCAGTAACTGAAATCATTTGTCATGTCAAAATAATTGGCAACTGTCGCCTGAATTTAAACTTAAGATTTAAAGTTCCCTGGAACTTGAAATGTTTGGGATGTGGTTCCTTTTTTGTGCATCTTTTTGGACAGGTCCCAGCGCAAGGATGCGAGGAAGGGAAATTGGCATGTTTAGGTGCTAATGGTTCTTCTGCAGCTTTGGGGGAGGGGGGGTCTGCCTGGGGCTTGTGGAATGGGAGGCATGTGGCCAAGCTGGTGGCAAAGGAAAAGCGGCCAGGATTCAGGTAGAGAGCACCGGGAATAAAGGGCTAGTGCCAGGTCTTTAGGGAAAGCATCTGTGGAAGTCCCGACCCGTGGGCTCACTTCCTGAGACCACTGTCAGCGAGACTCAAGAGGCAAAAATCAGACCTCAGTTGAGGAGACGCTCCCAAATCCCCATCTACGGAATTTCCTTCTCGTTTAGTTGGAGTGGATGAATCTCAACCCGGGCCTCCAGTTTGGCGTGGCAGGGAATGAATGCTCCTGGGTAGAAACTCTCGCCCATTCTTCAGTGGTGTGGAAATCAAGCAGGACCTGATAAGGCACACCACCACCGCCCCCCACCACCTCGTCTCCTTTTCCACGCCACCAGCCTCCCCCCGCAGCCTGGCTGGGACAAAGCAGCCTGCTGCAGGACAAAGGGATGTGGAATGATGGCCGCCCACCAGGCAGCCCCACGAAGACGCTGGGGCAAGGGTGGTGGTCGGGGCCGGGCTGGGGGGATGCTTCAGGCTACTGTGGGAAGTCTGGAGGAAGAGGTAGGTAACGGGACAGGTGACCATTCTCCAGCTCCAAATAGCACGGGCACCTCCTAGCTGAGGATGCTGGGCCACGGGTGGCCACAAGAACTCGCCCACCACGCTCCCATTAGAGCTACGGGTTCTCCAAAGGTAAGGGTCACACTTTAACCTCATGCGCTAAACACTGCAGTGATCAGCTAGCCTATTTGGACATTGACTGCAGTTAAAAATAAAAAGGCCTGGGGATGAATACCTGCCACTTCCCACCAGGGAAAGGGTGGAACCGTGACACAGGACCGCACCGGGGAGGTCAGGGCAGGGAAGAAAGTGGATTCCAGCCACAGGACGCAAGGTAATGATGAGCTGCTGTCCAGCAGGTGCCAGCCTACAAAGAAGAACAAGGCTGGGCCCGCCTTCCTGAGTCACATCCGGGGATTTCAGGGTTCCAAGGATGTCACGTTCCCACCCCCTGGGTGAAAGAGACCCATAGTTCTCTTTAAAATAGTTTACCATTTCCATGGCTCTGAGAGCAATCCTAGAGGACATGGTAACCTAAAGTTCAAAGGGCAATGTTAAAAGCAACCCCGTGGGTCTTCCTAGTCAATCCAACTTGCTGGAACGGTTTATCAAAATAGGGGACTGTTAGGTCCACCCATTCACTTCCTACTCTTAATCCCCGAACTCTTTAGGAAAGAAATTGATGCTCACTGATGCAAGTTGTTTATTTTCTAAAGTAACTGAACGATCCTCTGAAGGGGACACTAGCAAGCAACTGTCTGCAGGGCTTGTGTTTTGAATTATTTCTCTAAAGTGGTGATGCATGTGCAAATCCAAACCTTTCTGCTGTATCCTTCCCTTTTATGATCAAAGAAAACACACCCTATGAGAGATGCACTTTAGAGACCCACAACCAGGCTGCCAACTGTCGGGGCCAGAGTCTGGAGCAAATGGATACATTGTTGTATAAAACTTTGGGACTGTGGCCAACCCAAAATGTGGACTTTCACATTTCACTTCAGATTGAATCAAACTGCACCGGATGAAGGAATGATTTCAAAGAGGGCCACAGAGGGACAAAAAGTTGCATCATAACGGACTGAACGTGGGAACTGCAGAATTAAACAACAAACATAACTCAGCTGATGACCGCTGTGAATAATTCATGATATGCTAACATGCTATAAGGCCGGCTTAAATCACATTTACATTTTATGAAATGTTAAAAAGATTCATTTTGTCAGACTCTGAAGTGTGAGTTACCAGCCCGTGAAAGTCACTAAAGATCACAAGGATGGATGGGGGAAGAATCAGAGGAGCAGATCGAAAAACCCATCTGTATGCATGCTCATGTTTAGAAGCTGCTGGATCTCCAATTTCTTCAGTGTTTCAGCCCTAGAGCGCTTTGTCCCAACGGCCTTGCCAGTAGAGATTAGCTGTTCAGGTCCTTTGGATACAAAGTTAGCAGGGAGATGGTTGCACAAGAATCCATACACAAAAGACTACATGTTGTAGGATTCCATTTGTATCAGGTTCCAGAAGACAAAACCAATCTGTGCTTACATGTCAGAACAGTGATAGGGAGACAGGTATTAACTAGGAAGGGGTAAGAGGAACAACTCCGGGGTACTAGAAGGATACACACACATGCACACGTGTATATATATGTACATACATACATATGGAAAATGTATCAAGCTGTATACTTAACATTTATGTATTTTCTTGTATGCCTCAATAAAACAATTTTTAAAACTCAAAAAAAAAGAAGGTTATTTGAAACTTGCCCTGATGAGAGGCTCAACCCCCCTTCTCTGTCCTTCTGGGTATGTACCGAACCCAGCCTGAGTCCCACTCTGTGCCTGCAGAGTGCTAGGCACGGGGTCTCATTCACAAACGATTCAAAAATCTCTGCCCTCCAGGTCCTAGACTCTTGCAGAGCCTCACACTTCTGGCTACAACCAACTGTTGTTTGTCCAGACAAAAGCCTGTTGGCCTCGGATTGAAGCCTGAGGGGTCTGAACCAGGCATGTGGTGAGTTAGGCTTGTGGGACCCCGCCAGAGGGACCCTGTGGGGTGTGGCAAGGCTTCCTCTGAGGATAGGGATAGAAGCAGATCCACTGGTAAGGACATTTACAAAGCAAGCCTCGGGATCGAAAGGTGCTTCACTGATTTTCTTTCTTTCTTTTTTTTTTTAAAGATTTTATTTATTTATTTATTTGACAGAGAGAGAGACAGCCAGAGAGGGAACACAAGCAGGGGGAGTGGGAGAGGGAGAAGCAGACCTCCCGCCGAGCAGGGAGCCGGATGCGGGGCTCGATCCCAGGACCCTGGGATCATGACCTGAGCCGAAGGCAGATGCTTAACAACTGAGCCACCCAGGCACCCCTGATTTTTTTTTTTCTTAATTGTGGTAAAAAAGAAAAAAGAGAAGAGACTACTCATCCTTCCACTACCCACAAATAAACCCCACAAATATTTTTTTCCCATTTTAAAAATTGTGGTAAAGTATACATAACAGAAACTTTACCACAGTAACCATTTTTAAGTGTACAGTTCAGTGACATTAAGTATAATTATGTTATTCTGCGACCACTGCCATCATCCATCTCCAGAACTTTCCCATCTTCCCAAACTCTGTCCCCATTAAACACCAGCTCCCCGTTTCCCTCCCTCAGCCCCTGGTGCCCACCATTCTGTCTCTATATATCTGGCTCCTCTGGGGACCTCATATAAAGTATTCAGTATTTGTTCTTTTGTGTCTTGCTTATTTCACGGAGCATCACGTCGGTGTGCTTCACTTCTAAACCCGAGAATTGCTAACCACTGATTTGAATAACAACCAAAAATTGAGCAAAATGACACATAGGCTCCAATTCATACATAAACACAATATTCGCTTTTGAGAAGGGGGAGAAATTTTTCTTTAAGCGAAAAATGATGTCAATAACTAGAAAACTCAAAAGATGGCAGAAGGGTATGAAAAAGAAGCAGGGGCATTTCTCTGCAAAGTGAGCAGCTGGTCAGAACGTCACTCAGCCTGCTAGCCATCAGCGCTCAGCGACCTTGACCTTCTCGGTGCTGCAGACCCAACGATGGGCTACCATGACCAGCGTCCTAACAGGCCTGCATTCCTTGGCGATTAGGAGCCATAGACAAGAAAACTCTCTTACTTGTCTGAACATAAACCATGAATTGGTTAAACTAAAAATAAGTTTAGTTTCAAATGGGTTTTTCCAGAAGGTTATATGAGCCCATTTCTACCTTATTATTCACCATCCCTCAAAGCTAATGTTAAGAGATGGGGTTGGGAGGACAACGGGGAAATGCTTCATTATTAAAACATCTACCTTTGATTTAGTTCAGCTTGCAGCTTTGAAGAGCCGCTCCTGGGGGAGCAGGGAGGGGCAGCAGGAGAGAAGGTTCTATTAAGGCCTGACCTGTGCTGGGGGCCACTTGAGTCTTGCCTCCATCACTCAGCCTGATGCGCGTAACACTCCCTGCCTCATGAGCCAAGTCTCTCCAGTCATCCCTGGGGCCATGCTTGGCTGCGCTGCTTGGGAAAAGCCATCTCACTTCTTTAAACTGTAGGGTTCTCATCTGTACTATTTGGCCCCAAACATTGACTATGCGGGACTTCTGCAAGTACTGCAGTGACACCGTATGTGTAAAGTGGAAAGAACAAGGCACGCTGTTGGTAGGCCCTCATCTAGAGATGGCCATCACCTCCATCCCCCCCAGAGGGGACAAAGCCCTCAAGCCTCTGAACCCTCTGGTGGGCAGAATTTCAAGATGGCCCCAAAGATGTGCGCTGTGTATGTTCTCTTCCCCTTGAGTGTGGGAGGGACTCTGAATATTATGGGATATCACTCACGTGATTAGATGGTGTTGTAGGGCCAGGTCAACACTATCCTGGTGGGCCTGACCTAATCAGTTGAGCAACCTAAAAAAGTCTGGGCTTTTCCTGGAGAAAGAGAATTGAAGTGTGAAAGGAATTCGACTGGTAGAGGTGGATTCTCTGTAGCTGGTTTTGAAGATAGAGGGGGCCACGTGGCAGGGAGTGTGGGTGTGGGAAGCTAATTGCTGTGAGTAGGCTCAGCTTTCAGCTATTGAGGAAAGGGGGACCCCAGACGTATGGCCACAAAGAACTGAATTCTGCTACAACCATGTGAGCTTAGAGGAGGACCGGAGCTCTAGATAAGAACGCAGCCTGGCCAACGTCTTGATTTTAGCCTAGGGAGACTGAGCAGAAACCCATCCACATCATATCTGGACTCCTGACCTACAGAACTATGAGCTAATTAATGGGTGCTGTTGTAAGCCACTAAATTTGTGATGATTTGTAATGCAGCAGTAGAAAACTAGTATAGAACTTGTAACCAGATGGGGTTCCAGGCAGGACCTGCTGAGCTGCTCAAGGAAAGGGGTTTGGATGAGTATACGGTATTGTCTAGGACATGGATCCTTCCCTTCTTCTTTTTTAGAGATTTATTTATTTAACAGAGAGAGAGAGAGAGAGAGACAGTGTGCAGGGAGGGGCAGAGGGAGAGAAGCAGACTCCGCTAAGCGCGGAGCCCAACGTGGGGCTTGATCTCACGACCCTGAGATCATGACTTAAGTGGAAATCAAGAGCCGGATGCTTAACTGACTGAGCCACCCAGGCGCTCTGGAGCCTTCCCTTCTGAGCTGAGTTACCATTATGGTGTTATGTCAAGTGGACAGCTTTTCTGGAAGTGTACATCCACGAGGATGTCTAACCTCATTGTATTTACTGTAAAACTTGAGTGTCCAGATGCTGGAAGATGACCGGGAGAGGGGTGGGGGAGTGCATCAGAGGGAAGCTCATGCCGTGGTCGAGAGAGCTCATGGCTGGTCATCTCACCTGGCCCTGTGGGCAGAGCAAGAGCAAAAAGAGGGTCCTCAGATGAAAACCAGACATCAGGGAGAGAGCCAGTGGGAAGCCTGGCCTTAACACCCCAAGAGTCCAGAAGTGTTAGGCTGTGTAGGGGCTGGCCAAAGCTGGGGGCTGGTGGGAGGTGGCCTCTGGGAATGATGGCCATAACCTACCACCCCGACGTGTTCGGCATCTGCCACCTGCCAGGTACTTCCTATGCATATCCTTTAGGTAAACTGTTCACATTCACAGCTGGGAAGATGCACGGCTGAGATCCAAACCCAGGACTGCCTGACTCCAAAGCCCACACATGGTTGCTACTCCAAGATGTCCATCCTCAAGGTCACAGGCTGCTGGGCAACCGGGGCCCAAGCGTTTGCCCCAACCGCAGCTAGGGAGGGACCCGCTTCACTGTGTTAAGCACTCAACACCAACAAAGAGAGAAGGATCCTGTTTGCTTTTCCAACACCCACTCTGAATATCAATGCTGCCCTTTGCCCTAGTGCAGACAGAGGCCCCTGTGACGGTACACTATGTTTGGTAGGGAGGCAGGAGCCTAGCCATCCAAAACAAGCCTGTTTGCCTAGTTTGAGCCCCTCTCTTGGCCTGTCATCTTGCCCCCCTCAGAGCCCTGATCCCAACTCTCCTCATGAACGACAAGTCCTGGGCAAGGGATGATGTCCGCTCCTGCTGTCTTCTCTGACGTCTCCCCTCCTCCTTCCCTACCTTCGTTCCTGATACTCTGTCTGGAGGATGACCACTGGCTGACTCACCCCTCACTCCAGACTTGCCACAACCAGAAGGACAGACGGCAGCATTTGCAGCCAGGGGATCAGCCTTCACCAATTGGCGGCCGAGAGAGGGGTGAAATGGGTCTTTGGGGGGCCTTAGGGCTGCCAGTTTCTTAACTGCAAAGACCCAAACTCTTGGTTACTTGGGGGGACATAACCGGGGAGGGTGGGTGTA
Source organism: Mirounga leonina (assembly GCF_011800145.1). Taxonomy (NCBI): domain Eukaryota; kingdom Metazoa; phylum Chordata; class Mammalia; order Carnivora; family Phocidae; genus Mirounga; species Mirounga leonina. Next base: position 44,573,190 of record NW_023270855.1, on the reverse strand, counting down.
TCACCTTCGCAGGAGCCAAGACAGCCAACTGTTTGAATCTCTTGTTTTAGGGATTAGGGATCAGTACCTCTTGCTGTTATTGATGTTTCCAGCATTCTTAAAGGGCAGGGGGGTGTCAACCCACACAGCCTGGCTCGGACAATAAGTCTCCGAATGAAGCTCTCTCAAATGACCACAGGCCAGGTCAACAAAGTGATTTCTCTAGCAAACCCAGGGTAAAACAGGTCAGCAAAGGAAGGCTGCACACTTCAGGAAATCTTTGGGGCCAGACAGACACATGCTTTCCTCACCCACAGGGGCTAGGACAGTTCCCAAGAGGTGTTATGTCAATGAGGAGGGCCATTATAGAATACGTTACATTAGAGCATGGTGATTATGGGAGGTGTTATGTCCACAAGATCAACCGTTATGGAAGATGTCTCATCACTGAGGAGGGCCACTAGAGAAGAACGGTTGTTACGGAAGGTGTTATGTCCATGAGGATGGATGTTGCAGAAGATATTGACATGGAAGGTCTTAAATCAACAAGAATGGATATTATAGGGGTTCAACCATCATGGAACAAATTCCATCAACAAGGATGGTCATATTGGCACCTGGACGGTGCCAGTATTGGGACTAGCCAGTGATCTCAAGGTCATTAGGCTAAAAATTCAGGGAGATAAAAAACAAGGTTGAGGGACCAAGAATGCTGAGATGAGGGTTTTGAGAGCCTCGCCCCAAAGCACATCGTGTTGGCAGGTGGAAGAAAAGAGCAGATGGTTATTCCTGAAAGGGACAGAAGAGACTGTAGTTCAGAGCACTTTCCTTTTCATGAACCATACTCCTTCCTTACAGCAGGAGTTGGTCCTCCTGCCAAGTGCTATTAACAAGGAAAGAAGAGGAGGATGGGAACAAAACCAGCTAGAAAATCCCAGAGCAATGAGGCATTTAATCCTCATTCAACTATGTTCTGTTTTGCTCCTATAGCTGGGTCTCCAGTTATAAATCATATATCGAAGGATCATTATTTTTTAAAAGTTTTTATTTAAATTCTGGTTAACACACAGTGTAATATTAGTTTCAGGTGTACAATATAGTGATTCAACACTTCCATACATCACCCAGCGCTCATCACAAGTGCGCTCCTTAATCCCCATCACCTATTTCCCCCATCCCCCATCCACCTCCCCTCTGGTAACCAGCAGTTTATTCTCTCTCTCGGTTTAACTCTCTCTCCCCCCGCCTTTGGCTTGCTTGTTTTGTTTCTTAAATTCCACATATGAGTGAAATCATATGGTATTCGTCTTTCTCTGATTGACTTATTTCACTCAGCATAGTATTCTCTAGCTCCATCAATGTTGTTGCAAATGGCAAGATTTCATTCATTTTTATGACTAATATTCCATTGTGTGCGTGTGCATGTGTGTGTATGATACCTATGTATCATATATCGATAAATAAGATGTAGTATAAATATGTATATGTGTATATGTATATACCACATCTTCTTTACCCATTCATCAATCGATGGATACTTGAGCTGCTTCCATAATTTGGCTGTTGTAGATTATGCTGCTATAAACATCAGGGTGCATGTATCCCTTTGAATTAGTACTTTTGTATTCTTTGGGTAAATACCTAGTAGTATGATTGCTGGATCCTAGGATAGTTCTATTTTTAATATTTTGAGGAACCTCCGTACTGTTTTCCAAAGCAGCTGCACCAGTTTGCATTCCCAGCAGTGCAACAGGGCTCCCCTTTCTCCACATCCTCGCCAACACCTTTTGTTTCTTGTGTTGTTGATTTTAGCCATTCTGACAGGTGTGAGGTGATATCTCATTGTGGTTTTGATTTGCATTTCCCTGATGATGAGTGATGCTGAGCATCTTTTTGTGTTGGCCATCTGGAGTCGAAGGATCATCCTTAATTACATTTTTCCAGATAGTGGATCACTTAGCAAGTTGTCTTTTCAGAGATGGTGGGAAAATGCTCTGGAAATATCAGAACAACACTGTGGGATTATTGGTAATGAATGACAGAGCCACATTTCCACCCCAGAGTCAACCTCATGGTTTGTTACGATGTCCCACAGACATCAGACACCAGGAGAACACCTTGTCCTCCTCCTTCTCTTTTCCTGCCTACGAAAGCTAGTCTCCATCATCCCCAACCTTTACTGCAGTTTTTATACATATATCTTTTAAGTGTATTTACACATTGGACAGTGTCTCAAACTCATACTTTTGGGGCCCAAGCAGGCAATGTAAACGAGAAAGGCCAACATAGGGTATCTGCTGAATCAGAAGTGCATGCTTTACTAAATACTTTGTAATCCAGCTCTTTTTTTTCAAAACACACCAAACAGAACTGGGTCAAGGCCTCTATGCCTCTAATTTGTAGCCCTCAGTGTACATGTTTGAATCCCTTCTGGATGGTGAGTCCCTGGAGAGCAAGGGACTGGGGTTTCCTACCTCTGTATGTTGACCGTCTAGCACAGAGGGCCCCCAAGATCTGTGGAATGGATGGGATTTATTACCTAATGGCTTAAGACTGCGCTAGATCTTTCAAAGACTTCCTAGCCAAAAATCAAATTCTCTAGGTCTGCTCAGCGCTAGGCTCTAAGGGTGGATAGTGGGAGAAATGCAACAATTTGCTTTTCAAGAAAAGTTACTCCACGTGGAGAAGGCAGCTTTGGTCATGAGTTCCCCAATTCCTAGTGACTTGATCCTTCTACTCCGTTCCTTCTACACAACCAAATTCTTCCAGGAAGCCACTGTAGACTTTTTGAAGACAGTATTTACATTCACAAAATCTGTTTTTTAACAGAAGTATTGATTGCTATCTTTAAACCTGGCTTTGAATTTTTTTTTTTTTTTTAATTTAAGACTATTTTTAAGGCAAAACTTTGGTGCTAGAAGGCAAAAGGCAAATCAACGGTTGCCTGGGGATTGACTGCAAAGGGGTCTGGAGGAACTTTGCAGGGTGGTGGGACTGTTGAATCATGCATTTGACAAGACTCATTGAATAGTGCCATTGAGATTGATGAACCTTGTGCTCTGTATATTATAGCGTAATAGAGCTGAAAAATATATTTTACACTTAGATAAATAAATGAAGCACAAAGTAAAAAAAAAAAAGGGTTTTGATCAGTAAAAAGTCTTGCTTTTATCTTGCATCTGGGGTTTTTGTCAGGGGCAACCAGTGATGTCTGCTTCTTGTGTGTCCTCACACAGGTACTCTTGAATATGTAAGTCTATATCTATACGCCACCCTGATTTTATTTCAGTTCCTTTTGCCAACAGGCAACGCGCTATACTCACTGTTCTGAACTTTACGTTTTCCCGTCCGTAATATATCTTGGGGGTCACTCCACATCAGTACACTGAAAGACACCCAATTGCCTTAAATGGCTATGTAGCATTCTACTGTTGGGATGTATCATCATCTACTTAACCAGGCTTCTAATGAAGGACATTTGGGTTGTTTCCAGTCTCCAACTACCAGGACAAGGAGCAGAAGATGCTTATCTAGAGCTTCCAGGTGCCAGTGGGACACACCTTCCTTGGGCCCCAGGTCCCTGGCTAGAACTTGTATTGTATTCCCCACACAGGCACAGACCAGGGAGGCTGGAAGATTTGGATGGCAGTGTTCGGCTGCATTGGGTGGTGATGGGCTTCTGCAAGATGACCCAAGCACTGTTTATAATTTGAAAAACGTCTTCTGTGTTCTGACAAGTTGAGAACTTGCTCGCCACAGATTTAGCCCAAGGCTGAAGTGCCTGATAAGACTGTCAGCAACTTCTAGGCCGGTTGGGTAATCCTTCTTTGTCTCTCAGGGCGGGGAGTGGGGGGGGGGTAGGATTAAAGGCAGGGGTCCAGCTCTGTTTCCACGGCTTGGCACATTCCAGCTTAGGGTCGGTATATGATACCTGCTCACAAGAATACTATAACCCTCAGAAGCCTACTGGGGTGTTCTCATTCATTTCGCAGAGAAATTGGGTGTGGCATTAAAGTTGCATAAAACTGGTCTGGTCAGTTTCTTGGCTAACAGAAAATGTGTGTGTGTGTGTAGGTACTCACTTGCAAACAATTTTTAAAAACTTGTTCTAGTGTCATTGAGAATGACTTCTTGTCTTTTTTTTTTTTTTTAAAGATTTTATTCATTTACTTGAGAGAGAGCGAGAGAGAGAGCATGAGTGGGGTGGGGGGATGTAGAGGGAGAAGAAGACTCCCCACTGAGCAGGGAGCCTGACACGGGGCTCGATCCCGGGACTCGATCCCGGGACTCTGGGATCATGACCTGAGCTGAAGGCAGACGCTCAACCGACTGAGCCACCCAGGCACCCCGACTTCTTGCCATTTTTAATCCAGCAGCTTCACTTCTAGGAACTTCCCACGAGATGTCCTCACACCTGCCCAAAGTCACCTGCATGGGGACAGTAACTGAAGCACAGCGTGTGGTAGCAGAGGCCGGAGAACAACCTCTGTCTCCCACGAGCACCCTGGTTATGCAGACCATGGCCGGGCAGCTCCATCCAGACCATCTGCTCTTGAAAATCTCCAAGTTCTTCGTGGGCTCAACTCAAATAATCAAAGAAATAGCAATTCTCATTAACTGAGGAATCTATTCTCGGCCAGACTGGGTGCTGAGTGGTTTACAGACGTGATTTCATACAGACCTCCAGCTACTCATGAGGTGCTGCCATGTCCCCATTTGGAACTGAGGACACTGAGTCCTAGGGAGGCTAAGTAACTAGCCCAAGCCGCCTAGTTAAGAGGTGAGGGAGTCAGGACTTGAACCAAGCTCTGCCCTATCCCAATGCTTGTCTGAATGAGATTGCTTCCAAAAAGCTAGCAGGTAACCGTGAGCCCAGTTAGACCTCTGGCTCAACTCCTTCCATTTCTCTGCTCCCCTCTCCCTGGCACTCAGCAGGGAGGATAGCCCATCACCACTGCCGAATCTTCCCGAAGACAGTGTTCCCAGCTGCCCGAGACCTCCAGCGGGAGCAGAGGCATACCGCTGTGCCTCCCTCCATGCTGCTAGCTCTTGGCCTCTCCCCCACCGTGGTGTGCCACTCTGCGTAAGAGCCAGATTTCTGTCTGGGTCCAGGAGATGCCCCGAGCCCTTCACACTCAGGGGCTTTTCTCTGCAGCCCTTAGGGTGTCCCCGGACCTCTCACCAAACATCTGCGAGTTGTTTTCAGGCTCAACGCTGCTTTAGCCAAACATTTTTGTTTCAAACAGCCTGATGTTCCTGCCCCCAGATCAGTAGCGGAAGATAAGGCATCTGTTTGGATGGATCGGCGTGTGCCGGGACGGACACCATCCTTGCCCGGCTCCCAGCCGGACCACACATCGTCAAGGGCTACAGAAGGCTCCTCAGGGCTCCAAGCATTGTGTGGCATCGTGCGTGGCCACATGGTGGACCCCACCCCCAAAACGACAGCTTAACTTAAACCCCACGTAATTTGGGGCCTCATTAGACTTTGATGAAACTCATTTCTGGAGACTTTTATCATCCCAGACAGAGGCAGCAGATCGGTACTTCATATGTTTTTGCAGAAATGGCACATTTTACCCAGAATCTTCTGGTCTCCTGTCATGGAGGGTCAGGAGTATCGGCATGTCACTTAAAACTTAAAGAAAGCTACATTGTCTGTGCTTATGGAACAGTTTTAATTCGTTCTTTCGAGATATTTCCCAACTCATTACTTAAAGATGCTCCCACTCTGAAGTGAGGCGTTTACTGGTGTTGGAGTCATATTGCTGAGTTGTGTTGGCATCGGGCAGCATGGACGGCTGGTCCGAGAGGACAGCCCCTCCCCAGCAAAGTCAGACCAGCCAGGCTCTCACTGGTGCCCTGGTCTTGGGCTCCTCTGCTCAGGAGAGACTTGAGAAGCACCGATTATTATTTTTTTTAATTTATTTTTTTTTTAAAGATTTTATTTATTTGACAGAGAGAGACACAGCAAGAGAGGGAGCACAAGCAGGGTGAGTGGGAGAGGGAGAAGCAGGCTTCCCGCGGAGCAGGGAGCCCAATGCGGGGCTCGATCCCAGGACCCCGGGATCATGACCCGAGCCGAAGGCAGACGCTTAATGACTGAGCCACCCAGGCGCCCCGCGCCGATTATTTTTTTAAGTCCAGTAGTTGAAGAAAGAACTTTTCATTTCATACAAGTTGTAAAGCGAATGTCTGTAAGGCAAAATCTGATTTTCTATTGTGTTCTCTCACAGATTCAGCATCACTATTTAGAGAAAACCAAACCAAACCATGCCAACCCGGTCAGGATGTTGTGGGGGCAATGTGGCTCAAATGGGGGAGATCACGCAGGACAATAAAGAGTCCTTGTCATGATCATTCCTGCCACCAAGAAACCGTCCTCCACACAGGGGGACTCTCCTGAGCCACCCTGCGAGGCCAGGTGCTTGCGCTGGGACTTCCTTCCTTCTAGCCTCTTTTCCTGAGCTCATGTGAGATACAGACAGAAAGAGAGCAAGATGACAAGAGTCGCGCTACACACTTGAACATGCACACCAGCCACTAAGCTCGTGGGCATTGGATATGAATCTGCCTGAGCTGTTCCCCTAGCTCAGGGGTCTCCAGGAGGCCCGCAGATCAGCTTTGGTTTAAAATCAGCTCATAAAACATGAGGGCTGGTGCTTCCTCTGCATGGTCCAAGCCCCTACATTAAAGATTGGAAAAACCGAGGCCCAGAGAGGCAAGGCAACTTTCCCACATCCTAAAGCTCATGGTTGACAAGACTTGAGGTTAGCACCACGTGTCTTGACTGTTAAGTCTGGTGCTCTGCCCACTACGCCCAGTGCCTTGCCAACTGGACAATGCTAACTTCTTCCAGGGTTACATCTAGACTACATTTCAGTCTCCCTTTCAGTGGGATGGAGCCATGCCACCGAGTTTTAGCCAAGAGAATGGCAGCACAAATGATTTGAAATGACTCCTATGCTCGGGCCATAAAAACCTCCCATGTGAGCCCCTTTGTGTTCTTCTGTCTTCTGTCAGTTTGATGTGGATGACCATACGTTGAAGACGGCAGAGCAAGAAAGCGGAAGGAACCTGGGTCCTCATCACTGCTTGGAGGGGATCCCCTGTTTGGGAGCTTATATAAGCATGAAATATGCATCTGTTGTGTTTGAGCCATGACCCACATTTGAGTCTGTGTGTTATAGCAGCTTAGAGTGTGTTACACCTTAACCATGAGACTCACCTATGTAAAAAGTCAGTAAGAACAAATGACTCCTCAATGTCAACATGAGGTGCTACCAGAACCATGTCTGGCCTCAGTCTTCCTGACCCCCAGGACTCTGGGCACACTGAGCACTTAGCCAAAAGTAAATATTTAAAAGGAAATTTGAAACGTTTCTCTCGCCTAAAATGTATGGTTAGTTTCAACTGGAAAGATGAAAGGAAGGAGTAAACTGCAGTGTGGGGAGGTGCAGAGCCTGCACTCTGAAACGGGTCTGCCCGGATTCACAGATAAGCACCACCGCTCATTAGCTGTGACCTTGGGCAAGTTGTCTCACTTCTGTCACTCACTTTGCTCCATTTGTTCTTTGTTACTTTCTGTACAAATCCTTTGACCCAGTAATTCCCTCCTCCAGGAATTTTCACCCACAGGTAAACTTGCCTATATGCCTAATGAAGTCAACTGCAAATATGGTCACTGAGGATCTGTTTATAAAAATAAAAGACCAGGGTGCCTGGCTGGCTCAGTGGGGTAAGGGTCTGACTTTGGCTCAGGTCACGATCTCAGGGTCCTGGAATCGAGCCCCGCATCAGGCTCCTTGCTCAGAGGGGAGCTTGCTTCTCCCTCTCCCTCTGCCCCTCCTCCTGCTCATGCTCTCTCTCTCATTCTCAAATAAATCAGTAAAATCTTATAAAAATAAAATAAAATAAATAAAGACAAAAGACTGGAAACAATCCAGTCTGGTAAGGGGCTGGTGAAATGTAACATGTTGTGCCCACGGCAAGGAATATTATGCAGCCGTCAAAAAGAATGACAGCCCCCATATGTTCCAATCTGGAGTGAGCACAAGATGGATAAAATCACAAAAAGTGAACAAAATCAAGACACGTGTGAGAAACATCCTATCCTGTATACTATGGTTATGCTCCTGCTGTGTAAAGAAGGAAGGTACATACATTTATAAACTTGTACATGTGTAGAACAGCTCAGGAACAATGCACAAGAAACCATGGCTGCCTCTGGGAGAAAACCTGGGGTCAGAGGTGGATGGGGGCATGCTTCCTCCCACACACCCTTTCCTACTCTTTGAATTTTTGTTACCGCGTCCAGGTGTTTTCGAAGCACGGTCTTGAAATACTTTGACTACTAAAAGCACATACACATCCCCAGAACAAATATGAGCACAGCACTCAGTAAGCGTTGCTTGTTTTGTTTTAAATGAAAGGACATGTCTGGAGCACAGACATTGTCTCTGAGAGGACTAGCAAACGCGGTCTTCAGGAGTCCCACTGCGCACAGGGGTTATTACTGGGCACTGGTGACAGGAGCCGGGCTGTGTGGTCAGGCTACCTGGGCCGCCATCTTAGCATCACTCCCTACCAGCTGGGTAACCCTGGGCAAGTGACTTCACCTCTCTGTGCCCCTCAACACAGGGGTCTTCGTGGGGGTACTTGCTTAAGGATGGACAGGTAAAAGGCTAGCAGGTTTCCGCAAGGACACCTCCTCAATTTACATTTTCTTAGGAGAAAGCAGCTTAGTTTTTATTTATTTTATTTTATTTTTAAAAAGATTTTATTAATCTATTTGACAGAGAGAGAGAGCACAAGCAGGAGGTGCAGCAGAGGGAGAGGGAGAAGCAGGCTCTCCGCTGAGCAGGGAGCCCGATGTGGGGCTCAATCCCAGGACCTTGGGATCATGACTTGAGCCGAAGGCAGCTGCCCAACCTACTGAGCCACCCAGGCGCCCCTAGCTTAGTTTTTTTGACTCAAACTTTGTTTCATCTATCATAGTTCTTTCCGGGGGAAAGAGAGGAAACAGGAATATTTACAGCTCCAAACATAACACAACATTTTAAACAAAATAATACTCAGAAGGTCTCGACTTACATTGCAAATACAAATAGGTGGAGTGTCAGGATCTGATGGAGATGCCCCGAGTGTCAACAAGTGGGGGTTCAGCAAGTTACTACACACAAAGCAGCTGTCCACCAAGAACCACATAAACAGTTTGGCAATCCAGAAGTGACGTCTTATGTATTTACATTGAATAGAATCGGTTAATTACAGATGGGTGTCCTTCTGTGTTTATGCTTTTGGAAACAGTTGGGGGTTTGGGTTGTTACAGTTTTTCCCATATGAAACAATGAGATGTACGGCATCAGTTTTTGTTTCATGCAGAATGTCTGGTTTTAAAGAATGAATTAGGGGCACCTGGGTGGCTCAGTCGTTAGGCGTCTGCCTTTGGCTCAGGTCATGATCCCAGAGTCCTGGGATCGAGCCCTGCGTCAGGCTCCCTGCTCCACAGGGAGCCTGCTTCTCCCTCTGTCTCTGCCTCCCTTTCTCTCTTTCTGTCTCTCATGAATAAATAAATAAAATCTTTAAAAAAATTTAAAGAATGAATTACTGATGGTGAGACATGCTTACATATAAAATACTCAGAAGAGTGGCTGGTCCAGAGCAGATGCTCCATATGTGTTAGCTATGACAAGAAGTAGTTAGTGTTTTTAAAAAATGATGTACTGAATACAAATTCAAGGCTACAAGGGGGTGAGGTAGGAAACTTGGCTCTCCTGGCCTGGTTATCAAGAACGTTGCCAGCTGCCTGGGAGAAGGTGAAGGGCTAATTACAAGGCTGTCGGAAGTGGTTTGAAATAATTTGATTGTGGGATAATTTTGATAATTTAGAATCATAATTAAAGGGTACGAACTTTTCTTAATCAGTCAGGTGGAGAGCCTTAGCCATGGGTCTCCCATAGCAGGGGTCTTGTCATCCCCCACTGCCCCACCCACCTTGAGCTCAATCATGAAGCCCTCCAACCAGCAAACTCCACCCCCTCCCCTATCCAAACCCAAGGCGGCACTGCTGTGCAGAATCCCAGGTGAGGCTTGTGTTATAAACAAAGGGATTCAGTTCTGGGTTTTTGTTTTTGTTTTTTTAAGATTTTATTTATTTATTAGAGAGAGAGAGCATGCACAAGTTGGGGCGAGGGGCAGAAGGAGAGGGAGAAGCAGACCCCCACTGAGCAGGGAGCCCGCTACTGTGGGGTTAGATTCCAGATCCTGAGATCATGACCTGAGGATGATGCTTAACTGACTGAGCCACCCAGGCGCCCCCTGGGTTGTTGTTGTTTTTTTTTTTTGGTTGGTTGGTTTTTGGCCAAAAAAAATCATTGTTGGACTATTAGTACCATCTAGCTGGGGTGCTCCTAAGATTCTTAGAACACTGTTCAGACCCTACTTGCTGAACTAGAGGGAGGAAAAAACTTCTTCCCTAGATGTTACTGAAACAGTGAGGACAGCCTGCGAGTGTGGGAACCAGCTGCTTGCACATGCTGGTTGGAATGTACACCAGGACCACAGGACGAGCCCTCCACAGGGCCACGGGGGAGGATGGATCCACCGCCCGAACATTTTCTCTATTCTTCATGCCAGCAATTCTATTTCCAGAGTTTTAGTCAGACAGAATCGTCAAGAAAGTGCAGAACAATACAGTGAACAAGAACACATTCTGAGATATATCCAAATGAGCTAATCCAGCTTATACTATTTTATAACCTCGACAACATAAAGATAACATCATTGTATGTCAGTATAGAATCTGTGCTATGTAATATTTTTAAAGATTTTTTAAAAAGATTTTATTTATTTATTTGAGAGAGAGAAAGGGAGAAAGAGAGAGGGAGGGAGAGGACAGAGGGAGAGTGAGAGGGAGAAGCGACTTGCCACTGAGCAGAGAGCCCGACTCGGGACTCGATCCCAGGACCCTGGGATCACTACCCGAGCCAAAGGCAGATGCTTAACCAACTAAGCCACCCAGGTGTCCCTGCACTATGTAATTTTTAATGTCTTTTCACTGAACGGACCTATCAGAATTGATATAAGCAGTCCCCTATTGTCAGGCATGTTCTGTTTTTTAGCAGGAAAAGCGGAAAGCAACTTAAATGTCCAATGGGACTGGTGAAAGCCATACAATGGATGGTCCCATATTTGGTTTTACACACACACACACACACACACAAAGATAGACTGCACCAAAATGACCAAGGTGCTTTGCTCACAGATTTTTTTTCATGTTGGTTATATTTATTACCAATTTTTCTACAATAACTATATATTCTTGAAACATTTTAATTGATGGAGAACCCCCAGAAGAGCGTGTGTGTAGGCAGGGTACAGACTTCACAGACAAAATGGCAGCATCTGAGGTGAATGCTGAGGCTGATGGGCCAGCAACAGAGCACCTCCCTACAGTCAGCAGAGCACCCCTCTCTGACCCTAAGTCATGAAGATCTGTGGGGGTGAGGAAGAATCCTCAGTCCTGCCAGTTACACATTCCAGACAACAGCAGCCAGCTCCTCATTTGAATCTGAATAATGATGAACACACATACTCATCGAGGGTGAGTGAACACATTGTTTGATGACTGCTCACAGTTCTGGCAAAAACAATGGCGGCAAGAACGGGGTCACTGACCCAGACTCTGGTATCCCAGCAGTTCTTAAAAAGTCACCAAGTTGAGGTTTTAACAAAATTATGATTCCAACTTAACTAGTCCCTCACTCTTGGAAGTGGGAGGGCGGGTGGTTACATCAAACCCACCCAACACACCACACTAAGACACAAACTTCCCTTTACAGTTCAGTTCTGCAGAGATGCCAACCTCACCTTCACTCTACCGAGTCTTTGTTAACAGTTCAGAGATTTATTTTTTAAAAGATTTTATTTATTTATTTGACAGACAGAGAGAGGGTGAGCATGAGCAGGGGGAGGGGCAGAGGGAGAGGGAGAAGCTGGCTCCCCGCTGAGCAGGGAGCCGGATGTGGTGCTCGATCTCAGGACCCTGGGATCATGACCTGAGCGGAAAGCAGATGCTTAAGGACTGAGCCACCAGGGCGTCCCAGCCCCAGAGTTCAGGGATTTAAAAAACAAGTTCACTGTGTCTCCATCTTTTCTGGACAGACTCCAGTAACTCTTCAAAGGCACATACCCATTAGGCCACCCCCAAGACTTCAGGCAAAGCAACTGTACTCTGCAAGACCTCCGAGACACAGTCCTCAGTTCAGGCCAGAGATGTGGCCGGACAGAGCCAGTTCGGAGGACCACAGGAGGAATTTAAGAAAGTGAGATGGGAAGTTGCTAGGCTTCCCCATACTTATACCTGAACCATGAGACACGGCTCCGAGAGTCAGGCACTTCCGGGAAGGAAGGGAGGGACTCTGCTGGAGCTACCGGGAACCAAAATGGCAGCCACCGGGTGAAATCAGATGCATTACCAGAGGCCAGTTCGGGCCAGCCTGTCATCCTTGTCATGACTAATGCCTTGATTTACACTGTATTCTTACTGGAGGAGTTCTGGGTATCACAGACAATGCAAAACATCTCAATTCCAATTTCCATACAGCTCCCAAGTGTGATTGGACATGCATTTTTCTCACACACATTTACACACATTTTCACTCACGAAATCACTCTATTCTTAAACTTTTTTCTTCCCCAGAGGAAATCTGGAAAATTCAGGCTGACAGTGAATGTGTTCTACAGTAAATATGCATACGTGTACAAGGTTTTAAATGAAGTCTTAAAATGTTCTATGAACCGTGCAGCAACGTTACCGGATACTGTTGGAGGAAGGAACAAGGAAGCTTTCCTGTGGGTTTGTAATGGTGGCGTTTGTTACAAGGCACCCGCTTGGCTTTATTCCTTAACTTAATTCACACATTCCACCTACCTGCCAAATACAACCCCCCCGCCCTCCAGCTGCAGCAAAGAATAATCAAAGACCCAAATCGCTTCCTGGACAGCTCTTTAAAAAATCACAAAACCTGCGCTAGTTGCGGGAAAGGCCTCCAGTCAGGTTCGTACACCTGCTTATTTCTGTGTTTTGCTAGTTGCAGGACCCGCAGGGCACCTCCCCGCACGCACCCGCAGCGCAGAGGCAGCGGGGAGGTGGCGGTCCCTCCCCACAACCGGAACTACTGGAAATTCACACACCTCTCTGCAACGCCCCCTCGCCGACCCCCTGCGGCGGCCCCAGTGCAGACTCTACCCAGAGGCGCGAGGAGCGGGACTGCAGCGCCTCCGTGGCGCGGATGCTTGGCGGCGGCGCGGATGCTTGGCGGCGCCGCGGATACCTGGCGGCCTTCTCCAGCCCGGCGGTTTCATTTTCAAATTAATGTTCCCGAACTTCGGGTGTGCTAGAATGCAGCGTGCGGACCGGGACAAGGGTGATCCGGTGAGCTGTCGGGCGCCAAACCACTGTACTCTTGCGCCTTCTCCCTGGCCCAGGCGACGAGGTAGAGGGTGGGCCAGGAGGGCATAGCATAGCTCCTTCCCCACACCCAGCCCCGGCGCCCCCAAGCACCCGCGGGAGGCCCCCAGGGCGCCGCAGGTCCTCGGGAATCGGTCGGGGCGCGCTCTTATTTCCTCCTGCGCCGTCGGCGCGGGGCTCATCCCCCGACTGCCGGGCACCCCGCTCCGGGGACACTCCTAGGTGCCGCGGCCTGCGCCCAGGACGAGGTCGCTCGGAACCCAGGAGGGCACGGCCACCTCGCCCAACGCCGCGCGCCCTGGAGCCGGCGGTCCCGGGGACCCCGCGCCGTTGGTGCACCCCGACTCAGCCTTCACCGCACCGGCGTCCCTCGGCTCCTCCGCACCCTTCGCCGGGACCCTGCTCGCGGGCCACCAACACCACTCCGCGCCACCCGCTACCGCCGCACCGCACTCACCCGCTCCGCGCAGCAGGCGCACGGCACCCAGCAGCAGGACCCCGAGCAGCGCGATTGTGACCCCGCAGTTCTGGCCGGCCATGGCTCCGGGGCGCCTCGGCCTCGCTGGGGAAATCGGCTGTGGCCGGTGGCTCCGAGCGGCGGCCGCGGGCGCCCGAGCCTGGCACCGGCTGCGCTGCGCTCCGCCCCGGCCAGCTCACCTGCGTGCGTGCGGGCCGGCCCGGACTCCGCCCTGCGCCCGGGAGCCGGAGCTGGCCCGGCCTGACCCCTCCTTTGTCTCCACCTCCTTTCCTGCCGCGGCGCCCGCCCCTCCCTCCCAGGGTGCTGGGACTTGTCGCCACTCTCCCGGGCTAGTCTTCCCTCTCCAGCCGGACAGTGATCAAACCTTTTTGCCTACAGGCGCGACGGTCGCCCTTGGGGAAGCCGATCAGCTTTCTCTTCACTGTCCGGGCGACAAGAAAGCCCTTGTGAGCCCTATTTTGCAAGGGAATCATATTTGTGGATCACCCAAGCCCTGATTTCTCGTGGGCTCGCTCGTCTCCTACCTGATTTGGCCGCGGGAACTGCGTGTCTGCAGCCTCAGGCACTTTACCTGCAGCATTTCTTTCTTTCTTTCTTTTTTAAAAAAAAATATTTATTTATTTGACAGAGAGAGACACAGTGAGAGAGGGAACACAAGCAGGGGGAGTGGGAGAGGGAGAAGCAGGCTTTCTGCCGAGCGGAGAGCTGGATGCGGGGCTCGATATGGGACTCGATATGGGGCTGGATATGGGGCTGGATATGGGGCTGGATATGGGGCTCGATATGGGGCTGGATATGGGGCTCGATATGGGGCTGGATATGGGGCTCGATATGGGGCTGGATGCCCGGCACGATGCGGGGCTCGATCCCAGGACCCTGGGATCATGACCTGAACCGAAGGCAGACGCATAACGGCTGAGCCACCCAGGCGCCCCTACCTGCAGCATTTCTAATGCTCATGGCATCCCTTCCACATTACAGAGGAGACACAGTGCCCAAGGCCAGTTAGGAATTTACAGAGGCAGGGTTTCACAGCGCAGGAAGGGTTTTCCTCCAGCAGAGTTGCTTTGAAGAGTGAATGTTGCATGAATGAGTGAATGAACCAAGAGCTTGGAAATCCAAACGTGTCCACAAGGGCGCCTTCCTTATGTGTGGAGTAGTATGTGTGGTCTGGGCATGTAGCATCCAAGCCAGTCTGGGGCTGTAAAAATCCACGGCCTGGGCTCTTTGCCTCCTCCCAGCTGCCTGTGTGCTTTGTGTGTCTGGCTTAGGGGCTCCTGTGGGTTCTCCTTCCACCCTACAGGCCACACACCAAGCCTAGGGCCACAGGGCCACAGGGAAAGGCAGTAGATGGCTCAGGGACTCAGCTGGCAGACTAGGGGTCTGCCAGAATGACTCCATGGGGCCCCCTGGGGCTACCTGTGCCTGTGGGCAGCCAGAGGCTGGGCCAGGGTCACCCAGAGCAGCCTAGGAGAGCTGGGACAGGAACCGGAGCACATGCACAAACATCAGCCTACTGTCCAGCCCCAACTTCTGTCTAATTCTTGGGAGGCATAGAACATCTCCCAGCAGCCCCTGCGCTCCTTGTGCACTGGGTGAGAAGTCATCTCTTAGGAGCTTCCTGCCCTTCCTTCTTTGGGTCTTCCCTGATGAGAATAAAGCAAACTCTGCCCTCGGGAGCCCACGGTCCACGAGGGAGGCAGAGATGTCCAGACTGAGGGCAGGACCCACCCTTTCCCTAGAAGGCCTTAGAAAGACCTGAACTGTGAGCTCATCTTCTGTTCCACTTTCCTCATCAGGCAGATAGATGGGGAAACTGAGGCCTAGAGAGAAGGAGGAAGATGAGAAAATTAGGGAGGCTCTTGGTTCTCCCCACTGAACTGAGGCCAAGCTCATCAAGAGAAAGAAATCTTGAGAAAAATCTAAACACGCTTTTAGTTTTTTTATTTTTTATTTATTTTTTAAAAGATTTTATTTATTTGTGTGTGTGTGTGTGTGTGAGAGAGAGAGCACAAGCAGGGGGAGCAGCAGAGGGAGAGGGAGAAGCAGGCTCCCTGCTGAGCAAGAAGCCTGATGCAGGGCTCGATCCCAGGACCCTGGGATCATGACCTGAGCCGAAGGCAGATGCTTAACTGACTGAGCCACCCAGGCGTAACTTTAGTTTGTTTTTTATTTTATTTTATTAAAAAAGATTTTATTTATTTATTTGACAGAGAGACAGCGATAGAGGGAACACAAGCAGAGGGAGTGGGAGAGGGAGAAGCAGGCTTCCCGCTGAGCAGAAAGCCCAATGCAGGGCTCGATCCCAGGACCCTGGGACCATGACCTGAGCCGAAGGCAGCCACTTAACCAACTGAGCCACCCAGGTGCCCTAGTTTGTTTTTTAAAGATTTTATTTATTTATTTGAGAGAGAGAGTGCATACATGCACGTGTGGGCACAAACAGGGAGGGGCGGGGGGGGAGAATCTGAAGGGGACTCTGTATTGAGTGTGGAGCCCCACAGAGGGCTTCATATCACAACCGTGAGATCATAACCTGAGCTGTAACCAAGAGTCTGACACTCAACCGACTGAGCCACCCAGGTGCCCCAACACCCTTTTAAAATGTTTATGTTGGGGGTGCCTGGGTGGCTCAGTCATTGGGCGTCTGCCTTTGGCTCGGGTCATGATCCCAGGGTCCTGGGATCCAGCTCCACATCGGGCTCCCTGCTCGGCGGGAAGCCTGCTTCTCCCTCTCCCACTCCCCCTGCTTGTGTTCCCTCTCTCGCTGTGTCTCTCTTTCTGTCAAATAAATGAATAAAATCTTAAAAAAAAAATGTTTATGCTGACCCAGAGAGTAAAAGCAGATTTTGTCTGTTTTTCTAATTCTAAGTGAGGATATATACCCCAGCATCTTTTCCTAGCATCCATAGCACCATTGTTTCCCACATATAATAAGAGTAATAATAGGGGCGCCTGGGTGGCTCAGATGGTTAAGCGTCTGCCTTCGGCTCAGGTCATGATCTCAGGGTCCTGGGATCGAGTCCCACATCGGGCTCCCTGCTCAGCGGGAGCCTGTTTCTCCCTCTGCTTCTCTCTCTCTCTCTCTCTCTCTGTTTCTCGTGAATAAATAAATAAAATCTTTAAAAAAAAATCTTAAAAAAAAATAAGAGTAATAATAATGATAATGATAATAATAATAATAATAGAATGGCAGAGTGTTGAATTCAAAATATCAGAATTACTGCTTGACAAGTTTAAGCCTAAGGAACAAGTTATTTCATTACGGTCTTATTTCTCTGAAGTTTGCTTACCTGCCTTCCCTGGAATAGTGACACCAACTTTCTGAAAATGATGTACAAGTCCGTAATTTTCAGATGTGAAGAGTTGGCAGTGGTCCCAGATAGCAGCAGCAGTGGCAGCAAAGGGAAAGAGGTGAGCAAAGCAGGGAGGCATTCCTCCATCCTCTGTGTGACAACCCAACTACATAGTTGAAGTCAAGATGCCTTGAGGTGATGTCTTGGTTCTTGGAGTGGAATGTGAGCAAAGCAGTGTCAAGGTATGGATATGTTTTGTCTTATGAACATGGCTGAATGGAAGGAGTCAGTTTTAAAAGGTTATTTCTGAGCTGGGAAGAAATGCAGGCAGTCACCCTCTGTTGCCGGAGACAAATGACAGGTGGAAGGGTGAATTTTAAAACAAACTATTCCATCTAATTTTGACCCTCCGGAAACCCTACAAAAGCTACGATATAGAGCTTTTAAAAAAAGACATAAGTGCACAAAGATAGGGAGAACAGAGAGAAGACAACAGCAAGATCCTCTCGGAAGCTGGAAGGCGAGACAAGCACTAACTGCCTTAGGAGCCTGGAGGCAGGAGAACACTAACCCAGGGGGCTGGGGGGATGGGGAGTGAGAAATAGCATGATTTATACCATGGAATTCTCAAAACTAAAAAATAAAACAAAGCAAAAAACCTAAAAAACCCATAGAAACCCATTAAAAAAAAAAAAACTTAGGAACTGGTAGCACAAGGTATGGGATGGGACTATAAAGGAAGGGCTAAAGCAAGGAAAACTATCTGAGAAGTGCTATAGGTTGACCATTGGAACCTTCCCTCCATTCGTCCTGGCTGGGCCACTGCCCCTCTGTACCAGCAGAAGTCTGAAGTGCTGTTTTCTGGAGAGGTTAAAAACCAAGGGATCTGGGTCAAGAGTGCCAGGCATAGCTGAAGGCCTAGGAATCGTTCTGAAAAACAGGTAGATAAAAGGAGCATATGCATTCTGAATGCTGAACTCCCCAGCTGCCTGGCCCCAACTTGCCTCCCAGAATGCAGCATAGAGGGCTTTATCATCCATACTGGAGATGGAGTCTTCTCCTGGAGACTGACCAGCCCAAGAGGAGAGAGCTAAATATGGGGACATTTGTCCCCATCAGCAGGATAACCAGAGCACAGGTATGAGGCTCCCAGTTGATAACCCCCACCAACTCAGCTTTTTAAACTCTCTTTCAAATATGACCAATTAGGATTTCCAGACATCTGAGGAAAGCTTCTAATATGATAGAGTCAAAGTCAACCAACTAGCCAAACACAAAAGAAGCAACTTAGAGGAAAGAACTATATAAGGAGAAGAAAACAAAACAAAGCAAAACAAAAACAATTACAAACTTCCTTAGAGAGATAGCAGACAACATTATATCTATGAAGCTGTAACAGGATGTTATGAAACATGAAGATTCAGGGATTCACAAAAGAGTTCTTGGAAATTACCCCCCAAAATTATATTTGATATTAACAAATAAATAGAAGGGTTGGAAGATTTCCCAGAAAGTAAAACAAAAGGACAAAAAGAAAAAAATAGAAGAGAAAGATTAAGAAATTAGAGATCCAGTTTAGGAGACCCAACATCTGAGTAATTTCTCTGATAATGATAATGCTCTAAGAAGAGAGAGCAAATGAAACAGAGAAGACATCATCAGTGATATAATTCAAGAAATCCCCCAAGCCTGCATGACTTGAGTTTCTAGATTTAAAGATTATGGAGTGTCCAGCACAATGGATAAAATAGGCTCACATCAAGGCACAGAAACCTATGAACAAAGAGAAGATTCTATAGCTTCCAGAGGCAAGATATGGGTCTCATGCAAAGGAACAGAAATCAAAATGGGTTTGGATTTCTTAACAGCAGCCCTGGAAGCTAGAAGATAATGAAGCAATACCTTCCAAATGCTGAAGGTTTAATAAATTCCAGTCAAGAATTCTATACCCAGCCATGCTCCCAATTAAGCATAAGGTAGAAAAAGGGCACTTTTAGATATCCAAGATCTAAGACAAACAAAATAAACAAACAACCCCAAACATCAAACTCCCACGTACCTTAAAAAAAAAAAGATTCTATTATTTTTAAGTAATCTCTACAACCAATGTGGGGCTCGAATTCACAACCCCAAGATCAAGAGTCACACGCTCCCCTGACTGAGCCAGCCAGGTACCCCTCCCACACACCTTTTGTCAGGAGAATACTGGAGGCTGTGTTCCATTAAAAGAAGAAACACAGGTGCCCCTGGGTGGCTCAGTTGGTTAAGCGTCTACCTTTGGCTCAGGTCATGATCCCAGGGTCCTGGGGTTGAGCCCTTTGTTGGTTGCCCTGCTCAGCAGGGGAGTCTGCTTCTCCCTCCCTCTCCCTCTGCCCCTGCTTGTGCTCTCTCTTTCTCACTCTCTCTCAAGTAAATAAATAAAATCTTTTTTTTTTAAAGAAAAATGCATAAAATAGATGAGTAGATATAGGTTTGTGGGCTGAGCTTAATCACCTTAAGAAAGAGAATACAGAGTTACCAGCAAATCAGGGGTGAAAAATGACTATTTATTTAGAACGAGGAAAGAAATCACCACAAATTACAAACTTGAAAAAAAAAATGGAAAAATACCACCAACATCACAAAATCAAGCAAAATAACCTGGTGTCTTTACAATGAACTCACAGGTACAGCCTGATATCATTTGTTTCTTCAAGTCCTTTTGCTTCCTCGATGCCATACTTGTGCTCTTTCTTCCGGAACTGCCAGACTTCATCACAACAAGATGCATCAGCTAAGCTAAGCTACCATCTTGATGTATTGTGTTGAATTCACACAGAAACGCTTGCTGTTCATAGACACTCTACACTGTGGTGCCCTACAAATACAGGAATTCTTACAAATTCTATTTGTGTGATTCCCATTAAATATAAAGAACAAAGTAGTATGGTGCATTTATAAGTTTACCTGCTGCAGAAACCATTTTTTCTTGACAGAAAAAAAAAAAACCTTTTCATTTTTTTTTAAGATTTTATTTATTTATTTGACAGAGAGAGAGACAGCGAGAGCAGGAACACAAGCAGGGGGAGTGGGAGAGGGAGAAGCAGGCTTCCCGCCGAGCAGGGAGCCCGATGTGGGACTCGATCCCAGGACCCCGGGATCATGACCTGAGCCGAAGGCAGGCGCTTAACGACTGAGCCACCCAGGCGCCCCCACATTATTTTTTTTAAGATTTTTTATTTATTTATTTGAGAGAGTGAGAGAGAGAGCACAGGAGCAGGGGCAGAGGGAGAGGGAGAAGCAGACTCCCTATGGAGCAGGGATCCCGATGCGGGGCTCGATCCCAGGACCCTGAGATCATGATCTGAGCCAAAGGCAGATGCTTAACCAACTGAGCCACCCCTTTTTAATTTTTTGATAAGGCATAATGAGAATTGAATATTCTGCTTAAAATTTTGGTTTTGATAATTGGAAGAATTTTCCACAGACGGGCTTCCGGCTCTGTACTTGTCAAACTTGACTCCTCCTCCCCATCCACATACTTCCTGTTGGGTACTATAGGCCAGGTTCATCATGGGACACCACCTCTGACCTTACTCCTTTTGGTCACCTCGCCTGTTGAGTCAGCCAAGTAGGTGGGAGTATTCCTGGAAGTCACTGCTACATGAGGGTAAGTAATGATTTAACTGTACAGGGAAGTAACTTTGAATCAGTTACATTATATCTCACCAAGCCCCAGTTAAATGTATTTCTGATTCAACTTCTCCTTAGCCAGATCCCCAAATGTTCACAGCTACTCGGTGCTGCACTGCATCACGGGAAGTGTGATGAAGGGGAGGTGGGGGAGAACTTTTTTTGCGGTTGAGATTTGTGCCTTTGCAAATTGTACAAGAAATCTATGACCAGGTTCACAGGCCCTTGGAAGGGGCTGCACAGTGACCTTTGAGCTGTCTTCGCTTTGTGGTCTGTTTGCCTGTGGACACAGGAAGCACAGGATCCAGCGGGAAGGAGAGGCAAGAAATCCATAGGGTGATGTGTCCCAGGCTTAGAGAGCCCAGATCCAGACTGAGTCAGGTTGTAAAATGCATGGCCAAGGATAGTGGGGGTCCCTCCCAAGGGAACAGATGGACAGAATGGAGTCAAATGGAGCATTACTTTAAGGGATGAGATCCTCAAATACTAATGGTGTTTGGCCGAGATGCGTACACCTCACACCTCGGCGTACCTGTGCTTTCCAGGGGCATCTGATCCACAGACAACTGAGCAACAAGAGACAAGGAGTCAGTCCCATGGAGTGACCCACCAGCCCTGGACATTGAGCAGGGTTTTTACACAAGAGAGGAATCAACTTTTATTTTTAAAGTTTCTATGAGTTTGGGCTTCTAGTCTCTTGTAACTGAACTTCATCCTAAGGCAAGCATAGCAGATTTTTCTGGTGCTGTGGCATTGTTTAAGGGAGAGCAGACCCAAGTGATTCACTCCAGAAAAGAATCTGACCTAAGCCGGTGAAGTTCAATGACTCAGCGACTACCAGTGTGGATTCTGCAGTCAGGTGTCCTGGGTTCAAATACAGGCTCTGCTCCTCACCGGCATGTGCCACTCTGTGTGCCTCAGTTTCCTTATCTGTACACTGGGGCTATGAGGGGGCGTCCTTCCTAGGGTGTTGTAAGGATTCGTGAGACAGTGCCTGTAATATGCGTCCAGCACAGTCTTTGGCACGTGGTAAATGCATAATGAAGCTGGCTGAGATTGCCTTTGCTTTGGGGTTTGGCAGGAAAGTGAGTTTCTGCTTGGTGGTAGTGGAAGCTATGGGGCTGGAAGAGAGAGTTCTGGAAAGAGAGGTCTGGACACCAACATCTTCACGGTCTTATTCAAGCATGAAAGTGTCAGCTCCCCAAGGCAGGAAGGTGTCTCTGCTTTACTCATCTGGGTGTTCCCGGTGCCCCCCCCAAAACAGTGCTTGGTACCTAATCAGTGCTCAACAAATAGCTGAGGAATGAATGGATTCGTCAAGCCAATGAATGCATGGATTGCCCCAGGAACCCAGCCAGCTGAGCCTGGGGAGCTCCTGGAAACTGGGACCCTGAAAGGATGAATGCACCGTTCATGGGGAAAAGGGGCAGGGCCCCTGGCTTCCAGAATGAGGCCATTGTGGTTCACGCCAGGTGTCTGGCCTTGTGGGATTGGGTCTGGTGTGCCAGGACTTCATCTGGTGTGAACAGAGGGTGGGAGGAACATCTGTCTGAATCAGGCAGTTTCTCTGAGACTTTGCTTTCCAGGCGATGAAGCCAGTTAACAAAGTGGAGATTCTTCCGGGGCACAAACGACCCTTAACTATCATTGCAACACCGACTACTGTTTCAGGGAGAAAACCGTCCAGGCACAGTTTGGGCAGAAGCCCCTTTGTGAGTCTTGAAACAGAGGAGTCTGCTGTGGTCTTGGGATGAGATGGGTGTTTCGTGGGCAGGGTGGGTGGGGGGTGGGGAGATGACTTAGCTAGCCAAGTAATTTGCCTGAGGGTAACCACGTGGTACAATTTCAGTCCTGGGATGAGTAAGACAAAGAAGGAAAAATCCTCGAGCAGGAGCAGATAGTCACGGGGCTGTGGACCAGGGGGCCGTGACTCAGGGACTGTTGCGCTCACCCTGGGAGTACCTGAAGCCCGGGGATACATAATTCTATCACCTCCCCGCATTGTAGCACCTAGGAGGTCAAGGTGAATGTCAGGTGGCAGAAAGAGAGGAGTGTGGACCTGGAGCCTGTGCTCCCCTCTACTCCCTTCTTCAAGCTTGTGCAAGTGGTTCCTTGTAAGTCACTTGCCTGCAGGGCCAAGAAGGCACCCTGCCCTTCATTGGAGAGCACCACCCTCGGATATGACCCATACCCCCGTCAAGCCTGTGCTTGCCAGGTTTGCTTCTTTCTTTTCTACGTTTCTGCTTGGAGTTTCAGAGGGGAAGGGCCCTTCTAAATGCTTTCCGGGATTTTCTTCCCCTTGGAGAGGGGACTGAGTCATGTAATCCCTGAGCTGGAGGCCTTGGAGCTCATCTGGTTCTCACCTCCTGCTGGCTGGAGTCTCAGAGAGGGGTATGCCACAAGTCACCCGGCAAGTGACCTTCCCAGCAGAGAAGCCAGATGTCCATCCAGGAGCCCATGAGTTCTTCCTAAATAATCCTGGTCCAGCTCTGCCGGCACTTGGGGCTGGCCAGCGTCCCTCTGCTCTCTGCCTGCGCTCACCGTGGTGCCCCCTGCCCCTGACACTCAGCCCCTCCCAGCTTGGCTTCCACCCCCCACTGCTCTTCGGAAACTTTCCTCCCCAGAATGGCCCAAGCCCCTCCCCCTGGTCCTGCCAGGTCTGGGGATAGGAAGATGGTTTCAGAAGGAGGAGGGGGTGGGGAAGGGTTGTGGCTGAGGCTCTGAGGTTCCTGCTGCCCCGTCCAGGACTAGTTCAGGAGCTGCGAGGGGCTAAGACTGGGCTAATTGGGGGGCGCCTGGGTGGCTCAGTCGTTAAGCAGCTGCCTTCAGCTCAGGTCATGATCCGAGGGTCCTGGGATCGAGCCCCACATCGGGCTCCCTGCTCAGTGGGGAGCCTGCTTCTCCCTCTCCCACTCCTGCTGCTTGTGTTCCTGCTCTTGCTGTGTCTCTCTCTGTCAAATAAATAAATAAAATCTTAAAAAAACAAACAAACAAAGAGTAAACTGAGTTAGGGCGCCTTGCTGGCTTAGTGGAGTGTGCGACTCTTGATCGTGGGGTTGTGAGTTCAAGCTCCACGTTGGGTGTACAGATTAAATATAAAATCTTTAAAAAAAAAAAAAAGGGCGCCTGGGTGGCTCAGTTGGTTAAGCGACTGCCTTCGGCTCAGGTCATGATCCTGGAGTCCCAGGATCGAGTCCCGTATCGGGCTCCCTGCTCGGCAGGGAAGTCTGCTTCTCCCTCTCCCACTCCCCCTACTTGTGTTCCCTCTCTCGCTGTGTCTCTATCTGTCAAATAAATAAATAAAATCTTAAAAAAAAAAAAAAAAGACTGGGCTAATTGGGCTAGAACAGGCTAGGACAGGGTTAACCAAACAACACGGAAGCCATTAGTCAACATCCTTGCCTGCAATCCCCTCCCCACCCCCCCAGCCACTGAATGGGCTAAGAATCTAATCCATATGCACTCCCCTGGGAAGGCTCTTCTACTCCATCTCATGCACACATGGGCTGTGTCCCTCTTTGATCTGCCTCTGGGGAAACAGACTGGCCTCATTGTCTTTGTCACTATAATTTTTTGTCTTATGTAGAACTTTAAAAATATGCAAAAATAGGGAAAACAGGACTATGAACCCCCATGTACTCATCATCCAACTTCCAAGTCTCCAACTCCTGCCCAGTTCTGCCCAGTTTTCACCCAACAACCCACTTTTTTGGTATTGCAGTTGGTTGGTATGTTTTTTTAAAGAAACTGTGTATTTTGGAATAATTTTATATTTACAGAAAAGTTGCCAAAATCGCACAGAGAAATGCCATGTACTCTTCACCCAGATTCTTCTCATGTGAACATCTTGCAAACCATGATACTTTTGTCAAAACTGAGAAATTAACACCAGTACTTTACAATTAGCTAAACTCTTGACTTTATTTGGATTTCAACCAGGTTTTCCACTAATATCCTTTTTCTGTCCCAAGATTCCATCTTGGATCCCACATTGCATTTAGTCCTCACATCTCCTTAGTCTCCTCTGACCTGTGAGTGGTTTTGAGTCTTTGCTCATTCTTCTTGCCTTGGCAGCCTTGAGTGCTGGCCAGGCATCTTGCAGAATGTCCCCCAATCTGAGATTGACGACTGTCTCAGGATTAGACAGGGGATGTGGATGTTTGGTAAGAACACCACAGAGGTGGAACCCCCTTCTCATCATTCCCTATGGGGGGGGGTGGTCGTGGCATCCACACGACATCACCGGTGGTGCTTCCCTTCATCGCTTGGCTACACGGCATCTCTAGACTCCTCCACCAAAAAGTTACTATCTTCCCCTTTCCCTGCTCTGTTCCTTGAAAGCAAATCACTAAGTCCATGATGTGTCTTTTAAATCCATTTTGGGGGCGCCTGGGTGGCTCAGTCGTTAAGCATCTGCCTTTGGCTCAGGTCGTGATCCCAGGGTCCCGGGATGGAGCCCCGAATTGGGCTCCCTGCTCCACGGAAGCCTGCTTCTCCTTCTCCCACTCCCCCTGCTTGTGTTCCCTCTCTCGCTGTATCTCTCTTTGTCAGCAGGGGGAGTGGGAGAGGGAGAAGCCCACTTCCCGCTGAGCAGGGAGCCTGATGCAAGGCTCCATCCATCCCAGGACCCTGGGATCACGATCCAAGCCGAAGGCAGACGCTTAATGACTGAGCCACCCAGGTGCCCCATAAATAAAATCTTGAAAATAAAACAAAACAAAACAAAAAACAAATCGATTTTAGTCAATCGATTCCCTCATCTTTCTTGTTTTTTTTTCTTCCTCAAAATTTATTTTTGAAGAAACCAGGTCTTTCTCCAGTAACATTTCTCAGGGTCTTAGCATGTTCCTGTGCTTCGGATAGCTGCTGTAAATGGGTATTTGGATCTAGGGGCCTGACCTGATTCACCGCTGGTTTTCTCAGCAGGATGGGGTGGGGATGGGGACTCACAGGTGGGGATAGGACTTCTGTCAGGAGCCACCAGTTGTCTCCTTTTTGTGACGTTATCTGCTGTCACAAAATGTGCTCACTGTGTTACCTTGGTGCCAATGCCTTTAGATTCTCAGGACTTACCCTATCAAGGTATTTCCTAAATGAAGGCAGCTTGTTTTCCGCCCCATCACACATCGCAGATCTCAGCAAATCAAAGGCACCACCCATGGCCGGAAACACCACTATCTTACGCACAACTAAGACAAAACCACGGCGAAGTAATCTACGGCACCGTGCTTCTTACCACTCGGAACTTCTCCATCGTCAGTGTAATTTTGAGGCAAGTGGAAGAATACCAAGGTCAAGTTAGCATTTTCCTTTTTACGGACCCAGAGGTTTCCTCTGTGCTCAGTTGAGCTTGCATTTGCTGGGAGTTCGGTCAAAGTCAGAGGGTGGCCTCCGACAGCTGGACGTCTGCTGTGCTTATCATCTGACGTGACCTGAGCTGCAGGGGCATCATTCGCTCCCGCCTTCGTTGTGTTCAGTTGATGGTTCCTTCACCAATCCAGCAGAGTCAGTCATCCCTCTGCCCACCCTTGCCTTGTTGGTGTGTGTTCTGCTCTCCGTTTGCACACTTTTTGGTGACAAAACAGCCTAATCTCATTCTGTTTCTTCTAGGTCTGTTTCTTAAGACTCATAGCACTTAGAAAATAGCACCACAAGAAAATTAGGAATTGTGGTCATTCCTGTAATGACAAATATTTGCTACTCTGCTGTTTAACTTGTGGCCCACTGCCTTGTTTCCATGCCTTTCTGTGCTTATAACCAACTTTTTGTTTCCGTACTGAATCAAGTGGTGATTTTTTGGATGTTATTTTATTTTATTTTATTTTATTTTATTTTATTTTATTTTATTTTATTTTATTTTATTATTTTATTTTATTTTTTAAGTAGGCTCCACACTCAGTGTGGAACCCAATGTGGGGCTTGAACTCACGACCCTGAGATGGAGACCTGAACTGAGATCAAGAGAGTCAGACGCTTAAATGATGGAGCCATCCAGGCACCCCTAGGATGTGTTTTTTTTTTTTAAGATTTTATTTATTTGACAGAGACCCAGTGAGAGAGGGAACACAAGCAGGGGGAGCGGGAGAGGGAGAAGCAGGCTTCCCGCCGAGGAGGGAGCTGGATGCGGGGCTCCATCCCAGAACTCTGGGATCATGACCGGAGCCGAAGGCAGACGGCTTAACGACTGAGCCACCCAGATGCCCCTAGGATGTGATTTTCAATGGTAATTAAACTCCATAAATGCAGAACCAACCATACCTGTCATTCATTCCAGGGTGACACAATCTGAACAGTTATGGTTTGATTTTTTTTCCCCTAAGGATTAGACCGGCTTCGTGAGTTTTGGGGAGGACGATCACAGAGGTAAAATGACATTTGCATCACATCTTATCAAGGGTCTAAGTGGTCAACATGACTTAGCACTGTTAGTATTATTAATCTTGACTGCCTGGCTGAGGTGGTGTGTGTCAGGTTTCTCTCCCTGCCCCCACCCTTCCCATGCAGTACTCTCTGGGAGGAAGGCTCTATGCTCAGCCTGCACTTAGGGAATGGGGCGTTATGCTCCCTCTCATTTAGGGTGGAGCTTGGATTTCTTTTTAAGTATCAGCCTCCTGTGTTTCTCCATCTTTTCTTTCTTCCCTTGCCCTCCAAAAGTCTTGTTTCTAAAGTTGTTCTTCCAACATATGTTTGATTATTTTCTCTTCAGATATAAATACTCCCAGGTTTTTGGCTGAGTCGCTATATGCTCCTCTTTTCCTTAAAGCAGGATTTTTCTGGGTTGACCTTACAGAGTGCCCCTTCTCTGGGATGCTCCGGTGGAAAGGGTTCTGTGGACCAATGCATGCAAAAACTAGCTCATTCCTCACCCTTCTGTAGAGACTCACAGTGCACATGAGCATACTAAAAGCTCTGACAAGTCCTGCAATAAGGAGGCCTATTTAACTCAAAGGTTTCCCAAATGTATTTCACCTTGAGGCCTTTTATTATATTCCATTGATTCAAAGACATACATGTTTTTCCTCACATGTTAACATTTCTGAAATTGGGATGCATCTTACAGCTGATTAGATAAGAAAACAATGTTTTTTCTTTCTTAGAAGTTCCTGCAATCATGGCGTCAGATACATCCATAGTATTTGAGATCTGAGGAAATGCTGATTTTTTTTTTTTGGGGGGGTGGAGCCCAACGCAGGGCTTGAACTCACAACCCTAAGATCAAGGCCTGAGCTGAGATCAAGAGTCAGACACTTAACCGACTGAGCCACCCAGGCACCCTGGGAATGCAGTATTCACAGCACATCTACAGATATTCTTCAGACCAGTGAGAAGTGGAAACTGTATTAAGAAATTCAGCCTGGGGCGCCTGGGTGGCTCAGATGGTTAAACGTCTGCCTTCGGCTCAGGTCATGATCTCAGGGTCCTGGGATCAAGTCCCACATCGGGCTCCCTGCTCCCTGGGAGCCTGCTTCTCCCTCTGCTTTTCTCTCTCGCTCTGTCTCTTACAAATAAATAAATAAAATCTTAAAAAAAAAAAAAAAGAAACTCAGCCTGCCAGGTCTTCAGACCCCACCTCTTCCTACTTGGATGCTCTGCCTCCCTGGTTTCAGGTATTCCCCAGTTTAGTAATGAGCCCAGATTCACAGAGCATGCTGCCCCAGCCTGCTCTACTTTACACAATGACCGGAACGAACATTCCTTTGTGTAATGAGAGAATGTTAAGGATGGCCAGCTTTGCAGTGTCAACTTATACAAATAGAACATGTCCATGGTGTAACAGTGTTTAAGGCTTTCACAAGGCTTATATTCATTCATTCCTTCCAGACCTTTCCAAATTCACTCTAATCCCTTAAAAAATGGGCTATTTCAAAAAAAAAAAGATACCAGACTAATAGCTCTTTTGAGATATAGTTCATATACCATAAAGGATGAGATATAATTCACATAAATGTAATTTAAAATGTATAACTCTTTTTAATGTCCTTTTAAAATGTACAACTCAGGGGCGCCTGGGTGGCTCAGTTGGTGATCACAGGGTCCTGGGATCACGCTTTGCATTGGGCTCTCTGCTCAGTGGGGAGTCTGCTTCTCCCTCTGCCCCTCCCCCTTCACTTGGGCTCTGTCCCTCACCTTCTCCCTCTCCAATAAATAAATAAATAAATAAATAAATCTTTTTAAAAAATGTACAGTTCAGTGGCTTTTTTTGTTTTGGTTTTGTTTTGGTTTTTCCTGTGTGTGTGTTTTCTCAAAGCTATGCATCAATTACCACTATCTAATTCCAGAATATTTTCATCATTTTAGGGGCTGCTTTAGTTTTTCTTTCTAGGGCTGTCGCTTGCATTTTCCGAATAATAAAATATATTCGAAGGATCTGAGGCTAGTTCTAAGGAAAGTGCGGGAAAAAGAAGTGGCAAAAACAGGAAAGTGTTGGGGAGGAAACTCAGACAATCCTTACAACCCCCAAGGTGGAGTGGGGGAGATGGGGGCAATAGGTGGCAGTGTTAATTTCTTCTGGGAGTGGGGTCCCTGGGTGGCTCAGTTGATTGAGCATCTGTTTTCGGCTCAGGTCATGATCTCAGGGTCCTGGGATGGAGCCTTGTGTGGTCAGGCTCCCTGCTCACCCCGAAGTCTGTTTCTCCCTCCCCCCGCCCCACCACTCATGCGCTTTCTCTCTCTCAAATAAATAAATAAAAAATCTTTAAAAAGAAAAATTTCTTCTGGGAGTATTTATCTGGTTGGGCCTTCTGGGGTTTCATGAGGTCAGCCATCATGGAAATGATTATGCCGATCTCATGTTTGATTAGGTTAGGAGGGTCTCTAGGCCAAGGGAGGTTCCACTGTTCCTGGGATGCTTAGAGTGTCTGCTGTCTGGGAAGCCTCAGGAAGGACTGGCAGGGGAGGTTTGGTGAGATGAGCCTGAGTCCTGGCATCAGGTAGGCCTGGGTCTGAATCCCAGTTCCACTGACGCCCCGCTGTGTGGCTCTGGACAAGTTGCTCTATAGTTCTGAGCTTCAGCTTCCTTATATGGTCATCACAATGTCTGTTTTTCAGTGTTATAGTGAGGACTTGAGAGAATCATTATGGGGTAGAGACAGAACTCAGGGCCAGTGGACGCATGGCTGTCACTCTGGTATGTGGTGGCATAGTGATCATCCATGGAGGAACCCAAAAAGGGTAATGAGAGCCTGGAGCAGGCGACATAGGCAGCACTTGGGAAAACAAGGGGCTTTAGACCAGATCGGAGCAGGTTTGGGATGTGTGAGGATTGGTTTTATTGTCTGAAGGGCGTTTTCTTGAGACAAGACTAGAATTCTTTTTTTTTTTTTATTTTTTAAGATTTTATTTATTTATTTGAGAGAGAGAATGAGAGAGAGAGCACATGAGAGGGGGGAGGGTCAGAGGGAGAAGCAGACTCCCCGCTGAGCAGGGAGCCCGATGCGGGACTCGATCCCGGGACTCCAGGATCATGACCTGAGCCGAAGGCAGTCGCTTAACCAACTGAGCCACCCAGGCGTCCCCAAGACTAGAATTCTTGTTTGTACCTCTCCAGAGCAGAGTTCTGGGCATGGTTTGAATGTTGTAGGAAGGAGGCTTTTAGCTTGGTTCAAGGAAGACCTGTCTGTCAAGAGAGGTAATCAAAAGTGGAGAGGCCGTCTCCCAAGGATATGAAACATCAGCAGGGTGTCTGTCACCTGAGGCCACGCTCGTTGCTTCTGACTCCAAGCTGCAGCAACTCAGTGACAGGATGGCCAGTTGGGTCCAACTCCCAAGCAAGCTAGGAGGTACACGATGTTTCCTCGCTGGGGGTTCTCACCCTGGGCCCGCTGGACCACCCAGCCGAGTTGACCCTAGCCAGAAAGTGAAGGGAGAAAGCAAGAAAGAGATTCTCCATTCTCTTGAATGGAAGAGGCTGTCAAAATGGCAGCCAAAAGAGGGGTGCCGGGGTGGCTCAGTCATTAAGCATCTGCCTTTGGGTCAGGTCATGATCTCAGAGTCCTGGGATCAAGTCCCTCATCGGGCTCCCTGCTCAGTGAAGAGTCTGCTTCTCCCTCTGCCTCTGCCCCACCTTCTGCACATGCTCTCTCTGTCTCAAAACAACAACAACAACAAAACTTTAAATATAAAAAAAAGTTTTTAAAAATGGCAGCCAGAAGATTCAAAAGTCGTGGCTTTCAGGCCCCAAGAGAATGGTTTTCTTCAGGGTCCCTTTCGGGGTGTGTGCTGCCCAGGGCAGGACTCTGTCCACGCACACTCTCCCCTCAGTTCCCACCTCCTGCCCTTATTATTCAGGATGGTTGCTTTATATTCATTGCCCCACGTGTTCTGTCCAGTTTAATTGCTCTGTCACCAGAGCTTAGTCCCAGCAGATAAGAAAAAAACATCTGGAGAATATGGACTCTGTTACTTCTTATCTTCCCCCTGGGGGCCTTAGCATTTTCAGTGGCTTTGTTCTGAAGCTTTGTGAGGTTGTTGGAGCGGCTCCTTTGGGCAGGTGAGCTAACTGGGGTCTGGTGTGGAGCTCTCCCCAAGGCTGGATGCTGGCAGGGCCAGCCCTCCTGTTGCTGTGTTGGAGGGACAAGGACCAGGCCTGGAGGCCTCTGGTCCCATCCCTGCCAGGAACAGTCCCTGCCTTTACTGAGCTGCTAAGAGATAGAAAGACATCCCAAGGGGCAGGTTGCCTTTATAGAATATAACTTTAAGAGGCACCTGGGTGACTCAGTTGGTTGAGGGTCTGACTGTTGATTTCAGCTCAGGTCATGATCTCAGGGTTGTGAGATCGAGGCCTGTGTCGGGCTCTGCACTGAGTGCAGAATTTGCTTGAGATTCCCTCCCTGGGGCACCTGGGTGGCTCAGTTGTTAAGCGTCTGCCTTCAGCTCAGGTCATGATCTCAGGGCCCTGGGATCGAGCCCCGTTTCAGGCTCCCTGCTCAGCGGGGAGCCTGCTTCTCCCTCTCCAGCTCCCCCTGCTTGTGCTCTCTCTCTCACTGTGTCTCTCTCTGTCAAATAAATAAAATCTTAAAAAAAAAAAAAAAAAGATCTGCTCCTCACCCCCCTCAAATAATAAATAAATAAATCTTTAAAATAGAAGAATATAACTGTAACAAGCTCATCCCAAATGACACATCATTGAAGCTTTGCCAAGATCTTCCTGGTTGTTCAAAAGATGGCCAACATCTCTCTTTTTCTCACTCTCTTTCCTCCCCATACCCATTCCTCCTCTCCCCATCCCTGTTCCTCATTCTCCCTCCTTCCAGCTCTTTTTGGTTGTAGGGTTTTTTTTTTTTTTAAACCATGCCTGTCATTTCCCAGGGGACCCCTTCAGTGCGCACACTCTCATCCATGAGTAAAATAAAGCGATTACCTGGGGAACGAGTACCCACACTTTTTGTGATTGTCGCTGGTGGTGTGTCACCTGCTGCTTTCCCAGTCCTGAGCTCCTCATTTTTAAGAACATGTGTGCCTTCGGCTCTATTTTATTTTTATACAAAGGATCGCACGCTATCACCTGTTATGCCCCTCGGGTTTTTCCTTTCTTTCAGCATAACAAGATTCTGGCTTATCTTTCCACGTCTGTAAAGAGGAAGCAGCATGAATGATTTTTAATGACTTGCGCATCAAGTGCGCTTTCTGCTCTGGGGTGCCCCGGCCATCTGTCCCCAGGCCTGCAGTCTGGGGCACCTGTGTCCCCAGCCTGCTGTCTGAGTCCCAGGGGGTCAGAAGCAGATGGCAGCTCAAACGTGGCCATCCAGGAGAGCTTCATGAAGGTGCTGTCTATAGACGTGTGGCCATAGGAGAGAGGGAACCAGCCAGGGAGTGTGCCGAGGTCTCAGGGCCAGCACCATCTCATCTGCTACTTGCTCAGGTCACCGGGGGCCTTGTGACTTGTCCAAGGTCATATAGCCGGAGGTGCAGCCACTGGGGAGACTAGGTGTCCTGACTCCCCATCAGTGGTTTGCTTTGATTGTCAAAAAATGAGATAAGACAAACAAAACAAAACAAAACAAAAAACCCCACCCTCAGTTATTCAAATTCCACTCCTGAGTCTAAAGAAAGAGGTTTTAAATTAATCTTTTCCACAATCAAGACCAATTAGTGAACTCTTCTGAGTTTCCATAATGTTTCTATTTACCCAACTTACAAATTGCCTTTTAAGTCGTAACTTGCAAATGTATTCATAGGAAATATATATATATTTTTAAGATTTTATTTATTTATTTGAGACAGAGAATGAGAGAGACAGAGAGCACATGAGAGGGGGGAGGATCAGAGGGAGAAGCAGGCTCCCTGCCGAGCAGGGAGCCCGATGCGGGACTCGATCCCGGGACTCCAGGATCATGACCTGAGCCGAAGGCAGTCGCTCAACCAACTGAGCCACCCAGGCGCCCCTCATAGGAAATATTTTTAAAAGCAAAAATTTGGTATCAGTTTAAGTGCCCCAAATAAGATAATTGGCAAGTAAATGAGGATTTGTCTCCCAGTGGGAAATTATGTATTTCTTAAACTTGGTATTGACAAAGTGTTTGCAATAAATGGAAAATGATTAGCTGTAAACAGCTCAAGGAAAATTGTGATCTCCAATTTATTTAGAGTATCACTATAATTAAATGTTAATTCACGCGTGCACTGAAATAAACCCTGAAACTTACATAAAGAAAAATAAATACAGGAAGAGAAGAAACCAACCTGTTACTGATAGTGATTATCTTTAGATGGGGGAAATATGGGTGATTTTTATTCGCTCTGTACTTTCATAACAATAATGGCATCACCTGGGTGCCTGGGTGGCTCAGATGGTTAAGTGTCTGCCTTCAGCCCAGTTCATGATTCCAGGGTCCTGGGATCGAGCCCCCTGCTCAGCAGGGTGTCTGCTTCTTCCTCTCCCTCTGCCTCTCCCCCTGCTCCTTGTGCTCTCTCTCTGTCTCTCAAATGAATAAATAAAATCTTTAATGGCTTCCACTACAACAATCCCAATTCAAAATAAAGTCTCTGATCATTTGACAAGGGACGAATATCCAGAGCCATAAAGATATCCACTACTTCTGACCAGTCATTTCTCTTCCAGGAATCGGGCACGAGAAAGTCATTCTGCTTTCGGGAAAAGTTCTAGGCAGGAAGAAGTTTACTGCAGGCAGAAACTGGCAACCACCCGAATGCCAAACAGTGGTGCAAGCACATTACAGAAAATGTGGCTCAGCCGCTTGATGCCATTAAGAAAGAAAATTAGGACAAAAGCGTGCACTCCACCATTAAAAGGGAAAACTCAGGATTCACACTGAAATGTAAAGTATGACTACAATAGGTTTTTTTTTTTTAAAGATTTTATTTGTTTATTTGACAGAGAGAGACACAGAGAGAGAGGGAACACAAGCAGGGGGAGTGGGAGAGGGAGAAGCAGGCTTCCCACTAACCAGGGAGCCCGATGCGGGGCTCGATCCCAGGACCCTGGGATCATGACCTGAGCCGAAGGCAGACGCTCAATGACTGAGCCACCCAGGCGCCCCACAACAGCTTTTTAAAATGCTGTAGGTTTGGGCGCCTGGGTGGCTCAGTTGGTTAAAGCGACTGCCTTCGGCTCAGGTCATGATCCTGGAGTCCCTGGATCGAGTCCCTGGATCGAGTCCCTGGATCGAGTCCCGCATCGGGCTCCCTGCTCGGCGGGGAGTCTGCCTCTCCCTCTGACCCTCCCCCCTCTCATGTGCTCTCTCTCATTCTCTCAAATAAATAAATAAAATCTTTAAAAAAAAATAAATAAAATGCTGTAGGTTTTGGAAAAAAATACATTAAGGTGAGCAGAATGAGCTGGTATGACCGGGTGGTAATTTTTTTCTTGATTTTCCAACATTTTCTGTAATGTGCTTATTTCGCTTTTATGACTTAAAAGAACATAAGTAGCTGTTCGTCTGGAAAGCTGTTTCTAAACCCTAAGCCACGGTCCACAGGGAAGGCTGGACGTTGGCTGTGGAGCAAGAGGGAAGTGTTCCTCAATGAAAGCCTGAAGACATCTGAGTAATTAACTGCAGGGCTGATTCTGCTTTGAGGAGGTAAAAAGAAATTGCTGGACCCTGCAAAGGTCAAGGTGGGGAATGGAGAGATAAGGAGTGCAGAGCACACAGTTTGAAAAAATCAGCCAACAGATGAGTTCCAGTGGACAAATGTCAAATCCCTCCTACGGGCCAGGGAGAGAAGAGCCACCATTGTAGACCCCCGAGGCATCATCCAGGCGGCCCGGGGAGGGGAGGTCCCCAGTATTGGATCCCAGAGATGTGGGTTCTCGGGCTCACGCCGCCAACACCGACCTGAGGATGCTGGGATTGAACAGCGGGCTCTGAGGTCCTTTCCAGCTCCCAGGGTCTGTGATCTGTGCTGCTATTTGCTCTTGAAATTCTCTTCCTCATCTTCCAACATGGGTCCCAAATAAATGCCTCCACTTCTGGGAGGCCTCTCTTCACTGTCCCGCCTGGGCTGTGTGCCCACAGCTTGGAGCTTGACACCCAGTTCGGAACCGACTTGTTCCATCTGCAAACAGAGTAAACATCTGACAGCCAAGCAGCATGTAGGCTGTGTCAGATACTCGGCTGCATGTGGTCACTTGATCTTAGCCAAAAGGCTAAGTGATTGAAGAAGCGATGGGCTGCATGTGGTCAGAAGGTGGGTTAGTCTATCCTCCCAGAACCGGGGCCACGTCTTTGTGCCCTGGTTACCTTTCACTGCATAGCCAACCATCCCAAAGCCCAGAGGGGAAAGCAACCGCCATCTTTATTTTGCTCACCTTTATGGTGACAGCTGGGGCAGTCAGAAGACCCGGGCAGGAATTATCTGACACCTCGCTCACTCACATGGCTGGGGCTTGACACTGGTTGCTGGCTAGCACCCCAGCTGGGGCTGTTGGCCAGGAGACCCAGGCTGGTGGGGGCCTTAGTCCTCATGGGATTGATCTCCCGCCTTCTGAGTGCATGTGCCTTATTAATGTCTCCAACCTCTTTGTCGCTTCTCAATCCTCTGTTCCTATTACGTGATCTCGTCTCGTCAAGGCAGTGGACTGTTCTGTGGGATATGCAGTGAGGCAGGTCCCTTTGGAGTATATTATGACAGAGGGTGAGGGAAGTCGTGTGGCCCTTGGGAGGATCGTCAGTGTGTTCTGCTGTCCATCCCAAGTGAAAGTGAATTGTTTCTGATAAGGATGGTGGGGGGAGGGAAAGAAAGAAAATGCATTTACCAGATTAATGTTGCATCACATATGTAAGTTCTTCTTTTTTTAAAGATTTAATTTATTTGACAGAAAGAGACACAGCGAGAGAGGGAACACAAGCAGGAGGAGTGGGAGAGGGAGAAGCAGGCTTCCCGCAGAGCAGGGAGCCAGATGCGGGGCTTGATCCCAGGACCCTGAGATCATGATCTGAGCCGAAGGCAGACGCTTAACGACTGAGCCACCCAGGCGCCCCTATGTAAGTTCCTCTTAACATGCTCTAGCAAGACCCTGCATTTGGCAACAGCAGTCAGGGCTATTACTTGGTTGAGTTTGGGGAAGTTTACTGTCATCTTCCAGGGTTTATCCGGCTTTTGTAGGGGACCTCCATCCTTGCATCCTTTACGATGTTAAGAGCAGAACAAGTCTGCCACTCTCGTAGGGATGTGATGAGGGTGAGGGGGGCACTTTCTGGGGCTTCCGTTTGGCCTTTCCTTTCATGTTAACTCCCATCCCCCAGGCCAGGGCACCTGTGAGGACTCTTACTCCCAAGTATATCCACTCATGTCATTCATCTGGGGGCTAATGAAATGACCACCAGCTGGCTCCAGGGCTGGACCTCACAGATC
The DNA here is from genome assembly GCF_011800145.1 of Mirounga leonina. NCBI lineage: Eukaryota > Metazoa > Chordata > Mammalia > Carnivora > Phocidae > Mirounga > Mirounga leonina. The sequence continues at coordinate 44,536,478 of NW_023270855.1, read as the reverse complement.
CACTAGGTCAGGGATTCATGTGTTTCCTCAGAGGTTGCTGTTAAGATCAAACAAGATGACACAGGAGAGGAAGATTTGTAACATGCACTAAGTCACAGTTGTTAGTTTTCACCCTGGGAACATCTACTCTGGGTTGGAGTCCGGCACCGCCAGGAGTGGAGTGCATATCCTTGGGCAGGAGCCCACGCCTCTGTGCTTCAGTTCCCTCATCTGTAAAATGGGTATAATGGCACCTGCTTTGCAGAGTTGTACGTGTCATCAGGCCATGGTGAAACACGGAAGTGCCTGGCATAGTTCCCCATACTGCTTTGCCTGAATGGAAGCTTTATTTTCTCAAGAATTCTTCACTCTGGGGGTGCCTGGGTGGCTCAGTCATTAAGTGTCTGCGTTCGGCTCGGGTCATGATCCCAGGGTCCTGGGATTGAGTCCCACATCAGGCTCCCTGCTCAGCGGGAAGCCTGCTTCTCCCTCTCCCACTCCCCCTGCTTGTGTTTCCTCTCTCGTTGTGTCTCTCTGTGTCAAATAAATAAAATCTTAAAAAAAAAAAAAAGAATTCTTCACTCTGAATGCCCAGGTTCCATGGAATTCCTTGCCGATGGACTGGAAGAGCTTTGGCTGAGCCCAGAATCTGCTTTATGTGAGACCCGCCCCCCCCCCTCCCCGGTTGAATCATCCAGGGCTTGATTTCCAGTGCACTGGGAAGACCCCTACTTCCCAAAGCCACTCCTCTTCTGGCTGGCAGGTGCCTGAAAGTGTACCATTAGACAGCTAAATTCCTTTGCCTCTTTTTTCCTTTGCCACTCATGTTTCCCGTGTGTATAGCACTTGCTTTATGTTTTCCAAAGCAATATCGGTCCTTGCTACAGCCTTGGGAAGTAAATCAGAGATCTGTCCCAAGTCACTCAGTTGGAGAGGGAGGAGTCGGGATTTGAACCCAGCACACGCAACCCCCCCCACCCCGCCCCCCGCAACCGGAGAGGTTTTCACTCAGCTGGAACTGTTAACTCCAACACGTTATCTGTTGATCTGACAAACCACATTCCACCACTCGAGGTGAGGTACAAGCGAGTTGGTTCATATCAATTAAAATTAAACGTTAAGGACATGCTTTGTGTCTTGAGCGCCCTGCCCACATCACGTCTGCCCCAGGACAGCGCTGTATATAAACTGAAGAACTTAACCACAGTCACATTTGTCTGCAACAGAGCCCAGGCCACAGGATTTCAGAGCCTGATCCCAAGCCTTAACCGCTACATCGTAGTATGTATGGGCATAATAAACAGCTCAGGAGGTGTTTACAGGGTGAGGCGCGGAGAGGGCCCTGCAGGCAAGGGGAACAGCCCCACCAAAGGCCCACAGGCGGGAATGCAGCGCTGTGCCCTGTGTGCTCAGAGTCACTGGAGGACAAAGTGAGAGGGGGATCACGGAGATGAGCATGGGGGCGCCAAGCTTACCAGGGGAAACTCAGTGAAGGAGAGAAGGCTCAGCCCATCCCCTGAGACATTTCCAGTGCCCGTGGGGCGCTGCCTCCAGCTGAGAACATCTCCCTAGGGAGTCTGGTGCTGGAATTTGTTGCTTCATTCGAAAGCGCACGTCTCTGCCCTGCCAGGGCCTTTGGGGCCCAGTGTTGGGGTGCCCACCATCCCCAGCAGCTACATTTAACACCAGGCTCCGCTGCAGAGGGGGCCGGTGGATACATTGCAGGTAGCGCTCTGCCGGGGATGGAACCCGCCCTCCGAGATCCCGGCAGTGCTGCGAATGGGCTGAGCTTTGAGGGCTGTCTCTTCCTTGGAATGTACGTGGTCTTAGTGGCAACCGGATAAGTGGGCCTGTGTTTCTTCTGGGTTAAAAAAGCAAGCGAGGGGCGCCTGGGTGGCTCAGATGGTTAAGCGTCTGCCTTCGGCTCAGGTCATGATCCCAGGGTCCTGGGATCGAGTCCCACATCGGGCTCCCTGCTCCTTGGGAGCCTGCTTCTCCCTCTGCTTCTTTCTCTCTCTGTCTCTCATGAATAAATAAATAAATTCTTAAAAAAAAAAAAAAAAACAAGCGAGTAGAAATACCTCCCAACCAGCCTAGGTGGGGGAGACGGTGAGGTGCAGCCAGGAGTGTGGCTCTGGGGGAACAGATCTGAGACAGAGTCCTGGCACTTGGCTTTGCCGTGGGGCCTTGGGCTGGTCTCGTAAACCCTGGAATGCCCAGTTTCTCCAGATGTGACCTGGCACCCCGTTGACCTTCGGCTGTAAAGGTGGAGGGCACAGCCCAACTCGTAAGCATGTGCCCAATAATGGTAAGTCTTGGCATGACACCTGGGAGGTCCGGACCAGTGCATTCCCACAGTCTCAGGTCCGATTCTTCCAGGACCTGGGCTAAGGATTTGTGTGGCAGCAGTTTATTAAGGGAGTATTCTCAGGAGAACCTGGGAAGGCTCCTCTAGCTCTGAGTAAGGACACAGTGGCCCTGGGGCTGGGGATAATCTTCTGAGAGTCGCGGTCAGCCGTTAGGAACAAAGCATGCCGCAGGTAGGGGAAGGATGCACAGAGCTAATGAAAGGATTGGATGAGACCTGCATGAACTTGAATTTCCTCACTTGTATTCTAAGGGCCGTCCCCAGGCCCAGGCAGCTGGGCCCCGGACCCGTTGCCTCGTCAGAGAATAAAGTTGACAACATTTTGACTTACAAGTTTGTCAGCTGTAAGATGGAAGATACTTGGAGAGAGATGAGATCTCTTTTCTTTCCCTAAGAGGACCGGCCGGTCTCTGGGGGGACGCCTGCCTTCAGGGCACCCGAGTTGGCCAGCTCTGCTTCCAAGTTGGTGCTCTCTCCAGGACATGAGGATCAGATGGTGGCTTCCCTCTGCTGTTTGGCGACAGCCAGAGGGAACTAAGGGGTTAGCTATCTCATTCTAGGGCACAGAGCTGCCAAGTAGAGCTGGGATTTGAACTTGGGGCCATAGTACTGATATGTGTTATATAATGCTGCATAACACATCATCCTAAAACCCAGTGCCTTAGAACAACAAACATTTATTATGACAGTTTCTGTGGGCCAGGATTCTGGGAGCAGCTTCTCTGGGTAGTTCTGGCTCAGGGTCTCCCACAAGGTTGTTCTCACACTGGACGGCTGGGGCTGCAGTCATCTGAAGGCTTGACCGGGGCTGGAGGAGTTAATACCAAGCCGGCTCACTCAGGTCAGGGGCAACTGGGGGTCTCAGTTCCCTTCCACCAGGGCTTTTCACAGGGCTGCTGGAGTATGCCCCTGGTATGGCTGCCGGTGTCCCCCCAGGCAAGCAATCCAAGAGAGAAAGCAACGAGGAAGCCACAATGCCTTTTATCCCCAATCTTGGCCCTCACACACTATCACTTCTTTTTTTTTTTTAGATTTATTTATTTATTTTAGAGGGGGGAGGGGCAGAGAGAGAGGGAGAGAGAGATGCCTTGCTGAGCATGGAGCCTGACACTGGACTGGATCTCATGACCCTGCAATCATGACCCGAGCCAAAGGATGCTCAACCGACTGAGCCACCCAGGCACCCCTGCCATCTCTTATTAGGAAGGAGTTACTAGGTATGCCATACTTTAGGGAAGGGGAAGAACCATTTTTTTAAAAAAAGATTTTATTTATTGGGGCGCCTGGGTGGCTCAGTTGGTTAAGTGACTGCCTTCGGCTCAGGTCGTGATCCCAGGGTCCTGGGATCGAGTCCCACATCGGGCTCCCGGCTCAGCGGGAGCCTGCTTCTCCCTCTCCCACTCCCCCTGCTTGTGTTCCTGTTCTCGCTGTCTCTGTCAAATAAATAAATAAAATCTTTAAAAAAAAATTTAAAAAATTAAAAAAAAGAAAAGATTTTATTTATTTATTTGACAGACACAGCGAGAGAGGGAACACAAGCAGGGGGAGTGGGAGAGGGAGAAGCAGGCTTCCCGTGAAGCAGGGAGCCCGATGCAGGGCTCGATCCCAGGACCTGGGGATCACGACCTGAGCCGAAGGCAGACGCTTAACGACTGAGCCACCCAGGCACCCGGCAAGTACCTTTAAAAGGGAGAAATATCAAATAATTTAGGGACATGTTTTAAAACCACCACAGTGCGGTACAGCTGCTCCCCACCTGTAGGTGTGTTTGAGGAGTGCTTCCCTCGACCCCCTCCCTGGTTGGCTAAGGCCCCCTGTGTCATTCTGCCACCCCCCCAACCCCCACCCCTGCCCCGGGAGAGACCAGCTGTTGCTGCACCCACCCTTCCTCAGGCCTAGAACACTACCAGCTCTGAGCTCCGGATCTCTTCTCCGCTTCCTTGGGCATCTAAGTTCCCAGAGACGGAGGTGAGGGCTCGGAGACCCGGGGTTTCACCTCTGTGGGAAAGGGGTTCAACGTGGTCACATCTGCCAAGGATACTGGGGGAGGGGAAGTCTCTGAAGGGCTGAGGGCTGAGGCAGCATCCCTGCCCAGAAGATCCAGTCCACGGGAGAGACTTGGTTCTGGGCAAGGCTGATGGACTCAGTGCACACCTACTCTTTGACCCGAGGGTGAAGAAGTACTCAGCCACATCACCATTTCTCTTTCTAGACTACTTGTGAGGTGGGGCCCTCAAGCAGGTCAAGCTGAGGCTAGAAGACAGATGTCCCGAGGCAGCTGCTGCCGACCCTTCAGCGGGACTGTGGCAGCTGTGAGCCAGCCCCTGGAAGACCTCCAACCACAGGGGGGTTAACCGACCAAGGGCCCCAGCTCCTGGGTCTTGAATCTACCCCCTCATTTGTGCTGAAGCCACGAGGCTTCCCATGTGCCCATCAATACTGAGTGCAAAAGGGATACTAAGGCCGGCCCACGGATTCCTTGGATGCCCCCTAACTTTGGCTCAAGGACTCCCGGATGGCTTTGTGGAAACTCCCGTAGACAGCACAGCGGTCTAAGCTGCTCCACCTACGTTTCTCCTTCACTTGGAGTTAAGGTGGCCAGAACGATACAGGTCACCCAGCTAAATGTGCATCTCATACAAACGACAGCCGATTCTTAGCATAAGTATGTCCCAAATACTGCATGGGACAGGTTTATTCTAAAAAAGCATTTGCTGTGTCTGAAATTCATGTTTGCCTGTGCCTGCTGACTATTTGCTGAATCTGGTGACCCTACGTGGGGTCCGACTCACCTTGCAGACTCCTCTGCTCTGTTTTCTGCCCCACATGCAATTCCTCTAATAAAATCCTGCACATTTAATCCCCTCTTGGCATCTACTTCTTTTTTTTTTTTTTTTAATTTTTTATTTATTTGCGAGAGAGAGAATGAGAGACAGAGAGCATGAGAGGGAGGAGGGTCAGAGGGAGAAACAGACTCCCTGCTGAGCAGGGAGCCCGATATGGGACTCGATCCCGGGACTCCAGGATCATGACCTGAGCCGAAGGCAGTCGCTTAACCAACTGAGCCACCCAGGCACCCGGCATCTACTTCTCAGAGGGCGGGGACTAACACAGCAGGGCGGGGCTGGGGGTGGGGAGCCCAGTGTGGGCCGGCTTGACTTAAAAAGTTCTGGTTTCCTTACAGCGGGCGTTGTCCTGGGAGTGGGGCCCTCTTTTGCTGCTCAAAGCCACAGTAGTGGGGTGGCGGGGAAGGGGAGCTCCTCTCCCTGAGTCCAACTTAGAAGGCAGTTTCTAAGGGAAAGGAAGTTTTGAATCAGTTCTGTAATTTTAGGGTGCCTGAGAGTTCCACGGGGGAATACAAGGGAAAATGTAGATTCGTGGGTCCCTCTCTCCAGATCTCCCAATTCAGGAGGTCTAGGGTTGGGGTCAGCAATTCACATTTTCCCAGGCTCCAGACTTGATTTTGAAACTGCTTAGGGATTAACTGCATAGGGAAAGTAACTCGGCTTATTTCGTAAAACTTCCCACAAATGCCACTGCCTATGCTTATTAATCCAGTAGTAGTCAGAATTTCGAACTCAGGGCATCAAAGCTAGGAGTAAGTTTGCTTTCCTTTCTTCCTCTCCCCCCTTATTTTTTTGAAGTCTCTTTCTGGGTTAGAAAAATTTGCTAGGAGTTTGGGTCCTTGAGAAGATAGGGCACACTTTTTTTTTTTTTTAAATTTGGTAACGAGAGCAACACAAATCCCTTTTCATCTTGCCTGCTAGGAGGCTCAGAGCAAGATTTCCTGTAAATTGCAGTGCTCTTTCTAAATCAGGATTTCTGATACAAGAAATTCCTGCCTCCTGCCGAGCAAACACTGATGGACTTCATTACATTGGTATTGTTTCATTCCTGGCCTTGATAGTGGATGGTCTCTTTGTCTCTTATTGTGATAAGGAAAATCTGTGTCCTAAGATGGCCTACTGAGCCAGCCAGCGGGAGAGTCCCAGTCCCTGCCTGGGGCTCTTCCGGGTTCTTCTCCCTGCTCTGCTTCCCGCGTGCACACCAATCCGGGTCCTTCTCCCTGCCCTGCTTTGTGCACACACCAAAAGTGCCAAATATGCAGAAGTGTATAAATTGCCCCCTTTGTTTGTGCTCGGGGCTCAGACCTTTGGAGACCACTCTCCTCTGAGCCTGCTGGTGTTAAATAAACCTCCGATCCTCCAAGATCTCTGGGTGCCGCTTGGTTCTTCCATTGGGCAATCCAGTCCAGGTTCTGTAACATTTGGTTCCCTGACCGGGAAACCCAACCGTGCTGGCCCATTGTTGCCACCGGTCTGGGGCAATGGTGGGGCGGTGACGGAATGAGAGATCGTAACGGAGAAGGCGCACCCTGCTTAATTTTCAGCAGTCTCCCGCCTCAGTCACCTCCGGCCGGTCCCGCTCCGCTGTTCCCGCTGGACTTGAGGAGACTTGGCAGGTGAGGACCTGGTCCCGACATCGGATTCCGGTAAGGCCTGGGGCCTCAGGACCCAGACAGGCCCACATCCACTGGGGTGTAAGGGGAGCCTGATCACCTCCCAGAGACCTCTAAGAGGTAGGGATTCCCAGGGAGGGAATGTAATAACTTGTGGAGTGTGAATGTGTGAGTGAATGTGCAGTCCGACCAGGCTTGCTCAAGCGGACTGATTCTGTGATTCCACGGGCGGGCACCCTTAAGATCCCCAGAAGCCTATGGAGTCTGAGTGGGCCCATCTGCGATTCTGTGGTGAATGGCATACAGACTATGGCAGCCTCGGAATAGTTTCCGATCGTAAGTCACAACACTGAGACTGCTACAGCTAAGCCTCACCTAAGCTCCTTCGGGACATGGCCAGATGGGCATCTAATTGGTCTCCTCATCTCAGGAGGCACCCCCCTTTGTCTGTCTCTGTGCCACTGCACACGGGGACATCATTGTGGGGTCAGGGCAGAGTAAACCTATGGTTCTAGAGACCATGATCAAAAATTTCAAGAAGGGGTTTTCGGGAGACTATGGAGTCAGGATGAACCCTGGCAAGTTGAGAACACTATGTGAATTGGAATGGCCCACCTTTGATGTCGTGTGGCCTTCAGAAGGGACATTGGATGTTCCAGCAATTCGCCAAGTATGGCAAGTCATAACAGGAGAACCAGGACACCTTGACCAGTTTCCATACATTGACTCCTGGCTAGGAATTGCTCAGACCCTTACCTACTGGATGCAATTCACTTGCAATAGGCAGGGACAGGCCAGGGTCTTAATCTCCTCATCCAAGAGACCTAAAGAAAATCAGCAAAAGTCCCAGTCTCCACAAATCCTAGCCAGAGATCCTGAGGATGAACCGACCCTGCCCCCACCATACATACCCCTATACATACCATCTACACCTGGCCCTTCAGCTCCAGACACTCCACCGCCATTGGTTTCACCAGCTCCCCTAGGCCCAGAGGATCCACCAGCACCCCCAGACCCCAAGATTCACTTTCTTCAGGACCAGCAGCCAGGCTGTGCCCCAGGCTGGGTGCAAGCGCCCTCCAAATGCTGGTATGAGAGACGCGGGAACCCAAGAGGCACAATGAAGATGGGATAGTCCAACTGGGCCATTCCATGATGTATTATCAGCCCTTCTCCACCACCAACCTCCTCAACTGGAAACATAACACCCCATCCTACTCTGAGAAACCACAGGCCACGGTAGACCTCATAGAATCCCTCTTCCAGACTCATCGGCCAACCTGGGAAGACTGCCAACAGTTTCTCCGCACCCTGTTTAACCCAGAGGAAAGGAGGAGAATAGTGAAAGGTGCACGGCAGTACCTGGAAGAGCTAACACCAGTGGGAGTATCAACCCTGCTGCCTGGGTAATACGGCCGAAACCGAAGAGCGCCCAGCATGGGACTTCACCACAACCAAGGGACAGGCCCACATCCACCAGTGCCAGGAGGCCCTCCTCCAGGGAATCTGGGCAGGAGCTAAGAAACCCATGAACATGACTAAGGTATCCTCGGTCACTCAACAACCAGGGGAGTCCCCCAGGGACTACTACGAAAGACTATGTGAAGCCTACAGGATATACACTCCAGGGAAGCCGACAGATGGTAAACACCTCCTTCATGGCTCAGGCCACCCTGGACATCAGAAAAAAACCTCAGAAACTAGAGGGTTTTGCCAGGATGAACATAACCCAACTAATAGAGATTGCCAATAAGGTCTACATGAACAGGGAGGTCGCAGCCAAACAAGAAACCGACAAAAAGATGAAAAAGAAAGTCAGCCTCCTTGCTGCCACCCTGAAATCAAAGGACAACACAAAGATGGGGAGAACCCCAACCACCGAAAGGGGGGAAGCCCAGAACCCCCTTGGCAAGGGATCAGTGTGCCTACTGTAAAGAGAAAGGGCATTGGAAAAACGAATGTCCCAACCGGGGAAAGGCTCAAAAGCCCAGCTGCTACAAGGAAGAACCCCGAGAGGAGGACCTCATAGGCCTTGCGGGAATGGACTCAGATTGAGGGGGACCGGGCTCTTTCCTCCTTGGCCCCCATGAGCCCATGGTCAAAATGAAGGTGGGGGGCCAACCAGGGACTTTTATGGTTGATACTGGGGCCGAGCACTCTGTTGTCACCTCCCCAGTAGCACCTTTCAGTAAAAGGACTGCGACCATCCTTGGGGCCACTGGGACGCGGGCGATACAACAACCCTTTTGCCAGGCTCGCCAGTGCAAACTCAGGGGCCACAAGGTCCGACACGAATTCCTTTAGCTGCCCAATTGCCCCATCCCTCTCCTGGGCCGAGACATACTCTCCAAGCTTAGGGCTCAGATAGCCTTTGAGCCCACTGGACACACTAGCCTCCGATTGAACCCAAGGCAAAAGGAGACAGGGTCTCTAATACTAGCAATTACCACGCCAAGGGAAGAAGAATGGAGGCTATTCTGTGCCCAGGCCCAACCGAGCAGCCCACTGGAGTTCAGACTCGCCTTCCCTTCAGTATGGGCTGAAAACAACCCACCTGGACTAGCCTGGACTCAGGCCCCTGTCATTGTTGAACTGATCTCAGGAGCCCAACCTCAGAGTCAAAGGCAATACCCCCTTCCACAAGAAGCTAAGATCGGCATCCAAGAACATCTGACCAAACTCAGAGAAGCACGTATTCTAGTCGAGTGCCATTCGGCCTGGAATACCCCACTCCTGCCAGTCAAGAAGCCAGGAGGGGAATACCGACCAGTTCAAGACCTGTGGGCCATCAACAAGGTGACCATCTATCTGCACCCAGTGGTCCTGAACCCATACACCCTCCTCGGCCAAATCCCAGGGTCGGCCAGATGGTTCACTTGCCTAGATTTGAAGGATGCCTCCTTCTGCCTCCGCTTAGCTCCCCGGAGCCAGCCACTATTTGCCTTTGAATGGTCTAAACCTGATACAGGGCACCAGATGCAACTGACTTGGACGCGCCTCCCGCAGGGGTTTAAAAACTCACCAACCCTCTTTGGGGAAGCACTGGCCACGGACCTTGCCAGCTTCCCAAGAGAGGCCACATGATGCACCCTCCTCCGGTATGTGGATGACCTCCTCCTTGCCAGTGACACACAAAAAGACTGCACAAAAGTCACAAAGGCCCTCCTACAGCTCCTGGCAGACTCGGGATACCGAGCCTCATGGAAGGAGGCACAAATCTGCGAACAACAGGTCTGATACCTTGGTTTCCTCCTCACCCAAGGGAAAAGAGAACTAGGGCCAGAGAGGAAAAGGGTCATCATCTCCCTGCCACAGCCCCAGACAAAAAGGGGCCTATGAGAATTCCTGAGGGCTGCAGGATTCTGCCGCATCTGGATCCCTGGGTTCTCAGCAATAGCAAGACCCCTTTACGATCTCTTAGGGGGACCAGATCGAGAACCCCCTGCCTGGACTGAGGAAGCAGAAGCCGCTTTCACAGAGATAAAGACCACCCTGGGGCGGGCTCCAGCCCTGGGCCTACCAGATGTAGAAAAACCCTTCAATCTCTTTGTGCGTGAGAAGGAAAAAATGGTGCTCGGTGTACTCACCCAGACTGTTGGACCCTGGCAACGGCTAGTTGCCTACCTGTCAAAGAAGCTGGACCCCGTGGCAGCGGGATGGCCACCGTGCCTCAGGGCACTGGGAGCCACAGTCCTACTCATCAAGGAGGTGGACAAACTTACCCTGGGGCAAGAACTTAACGTCAAGGTCCCTCATGCAGTTGTGTCCCTCATGAACACACAGGGACACCACTTCCTTTCCAACTCTCGGCTAGCACAATACCAAGGCTCCTCTGCAAAAACCCACAGGTCACCCACTCAACAGTAAGGACATTAAATCCAGCAACCTTTCTCCCCATGGAAGAGGGAGAACCAGACCATGACTGCTCCGAGGTGACAGATGAAGTCTATGGGAGCCATCCAGATCTGCGGGCTCAAGCCATAAAGAATCCAGAGCTCACGCTGTTCAGCGATGGCAGCAGTTACCTACAAGAGGGTGCCCGGAAAGCGGGTTATGCAGTAACCACAACCACTGAAGTCCTAGAAGCTAAGGCCAGCTGGATGGTCAGCTCAACGGGCTGAATTATATGCGTTAGTCCGAGCCCTCACCCTCGGTGAAGGCAAGCGAGTCAACATCTATACTGACTCTCGGTACGCCTTCGCTACTGTACATATACATGGAGCCATCTACAAGGAAAGGGGCCTCCTAACCGCAACAGGAAAAGCTATCAAGGACAAGGAGGAGACACTGAGACTCCTCAAAGCCATCTTGCTTCCAAAGGAAGTAGCAATCCTGCACTGTAAGGGACACCAGAAAGGAGACGACCCCATAACATGGGGAAATCGTCTGGCAGATGAGGCAGCCAAGACCATAGCCAGTGAGGACATGGACAAAGCCCCTTCCCTCACCATGGCCCTGACATCCCCGGAAGAAGTCCCTCCACCCAGTTGCCTTAAAAAGGAAAAGGAAGGGGCCATGGCTGAGTGGGCCACCCTGACTGAAAAGGGATGATGGATGATGCCAGACTGGCGCATCTTTGTTCCAACAGCAACTGGAGGGCATCTAGTCAAGGAACACCACCGACTCACTCATCTGGAGCAAACTGCATTAGAGGCCCTTCTCAAGAAGCACTACATCAGTCAGCTGCCAACACTATGCCGAGCAATGAGTGAATGATACATAACATGTGCTAAAAATAATGCTCGGTCTGCACCAGGGCCCCCGCCAGGTGTCCAGAGGATGGGAGCAACCCCCTTCGAAGATCTAGAGGTAGACTTTACAGATGTGCAGCCGAGCAGGGGGTTCAGATATCTCCTAGTAATAGTATGCACATACTCTAGGTGGGTCGAAGCCTTCTTGACAAGGACAGAGCAAAGCCAGGAAATAGCTAAAGTCCTCTTGCAGGAGATCGTGCCCCAGTTCGGCCTGCCATTAACAATCCATAGTGACAATGGACCCACATTTGTGGCAGACATTGTACAAGTCTTGACCAAATCTTTCAACATCACCTGGAGACTCCACGCCGCTTACCGGCCCCAAAGTTCAGGGAAAGTAGAGTGAATGAATCACACCCTCAAGGGAACCTTAGCAAAGTTTTGTCAGGAGACTAACCTCCCATGGCCGGATCTGCTACCCCTAGCTCTCCTGCGTGCTCGCTGCACGCCCGAGACATCAGGTTTCTCCCCATTGAAATTAATATATGGACGGTCTCCCCCGCTGTGCTTGGGAAGCCTTCCAGGAAACTTGCATCAGGTTGGAGATAAAGGGATACAGGAGCAGCTTCAGGCCCTGGGGGCCACCCTGAATAAATTATAAAAGTACACCACTGAGAGGGCCCCAATCTCCTTAGGGTCTCAGGTATACTCCTTCCAGACAGGGGACTCAGTTTGGGTCAAAGATTGGAAGAAAGACCCCCTCAAACTGCAGTGGACAGGGCCCCACACTGTTGTTCTAACCGCCCCTACTGCCCTCAAGGTCTCAAGTGTCACCCCGTGGGTCCACCACTCCAGAGTGAAGAAAGCTCATCATTCGGACGAGGAGCCGCACCAGTGCAGAGTCCAGCCAGACTTCACGAACCCACTCCAGCTTCACCTTCGACTGATGGACACCTGCTCACCGTGGTCCCTGGCTCTCATCGGTGTGATTTCCCTCATCTTGGGAGTCAGACTCTACACTGTTGCCCCTCCTGACTGGACTTTACCCCAGAGGCTTACTATTGTCATTGCTTATTGGGTGTCCCTAGGGTGTATTACTGCACTTACTTGTCCACAGGTTTCATCTGCTGACAGGTTAGCCATGATGGCTCCCTCTATCTAAGGTCATAGATCCCACTTTTACTGGCCCTCTGCTGTCTGCTCCTGAGCGCATTTCACCATGGTCTTCCTGAACCCAGTCAGTCCCAGTCTTCTGCTACCTGGTATGTGGTTCCTCCTCACTGTCTCTAGCTTGCCCGGCCAGGCAAGGGGGGCAAACTCTCATATCACTGCTACTGGCAAGTGGACTTTCTAGCTTATCCCCCTCAATCCTGCACCAGCACCCCCACTGACTTCTTCCACCTGGGATGGGCACACACCAAAGGTTAACCTCCGTTTTGGTGGATGCCAGCTTCTTGATACCTCCTGGGAACCTCATAGACGGTGTTCCTACCATGGCCCTCACTCTGGTTACCGGCTGGTAGATATCTACATCTGTGGGGGCCCTACACCTCAACAGCCAAACACCTGCCCTCAGTTCTGTTCGCAAGCCTGGGGATGTGAGTCATGGGTGGCAACTTGGCCGGGAATGGAATGATAGTCCACTAGGTGGTGGCACCTCAAACAGTGCAGTGACATCTGGATTTCCTTGGCATGCAGCACCACCCCATCCTCTTGCTCTAACAATCACTCTATACTACTCACCCTCTCAGTCTTCGAACCCAGTGCCACATCATGGGCTACAGGAATCACTCTCCTGTTGGGCCAATATCACCCTATGGGAACTGACCCCATGGCCAAATTTATGATTAAGCCCATGTTCACTCCACGCCTTACAGACAACCTCCAGAGTGAGACAGAAATAACTCACCCTGGCGCATCCCTGGGTACCCCATCCACACGCAGCAAGCATCTATAGCCAACCAAGCACTTAACCACTCAAATCCACCCCTAGCGTCTGACTGCTGGATATGCATAAAGCCCAGTCCCATCCAATACCTAGGTGTCATCCTCAACCAGTCTATTGTGTCACCTCCCACCTTGGCACCGGGGACCTCAGATTATCCCTTTCTGGCTCCGGTACCACTGTATGGCAACACTTCCTCTCCCATCACGGGCCATAGTTGGGTCTCTGCACCTAACAACACTTCTGGCTTGTGATCAAGGTGTATACATCTGCATCACCCTGTGCAATCAATCATGCACGCTTGTCAGTCTCTTACCCGATCTTTCAGTCCTCCTTGGGAGCGTCGCCCCACTCATATGGAGACCTAGCTGCCCTCAGTGCTCCCCTGCAATGCTCCCTCACGGCCATCCCTCTTATCATGAGCCTGCCAGCCTCATCAGGTGTTGCCCTCGGCGCCATTGGCGTTGGGATTTCTCAGGTTTAGTACCAGGGGTTAACTCAACAACTCATGGCGGATTTTTCCACCCTCATTCAGTGGGCCCTGGCCCTGCAGCAACAACTCGGTTCACTGGCCTCAGTGGTCCTCCAAAACAGGCGCGGGATTGACTTACAGCTGTGCATGGGGCGCTCTGCCTTTTCTTACAGGAGGAATGTTGTTTCTATGCTAATGAGTCAGGGGTGGTCCAAGAAACTCTGACCCAGTTACAGGAACAAGTACATCGCAGGTGGGAATCACTCCAGCGGACAACTTGGTGGGATATCCTCTCACAATGGTTCCCTTGGTTCACCCCCCTCGTTGGCCCCGTCCTATTTCTTCTCCTCATAGTAGCATTTGGTCCTTGTATTCTTAATGCCCTTACTAGGTTTATCACTGCTCAAATTGCTAAAATCAGACTCCAGTTACTCCTTACTCACTATCACCCCTTAGAAGATGAAGATGATGCCTCTAAACTAGGTGTTTAAAGGGGCATCTAAACACCTCTAAACTAGGTGTTTAAAGGGGCATCAAAGGGGGGAATGATAAGGAAAATCTGTGTCCTAAGATGGCCGACCAAGCCAGGGGGAGAGTCCCAGGGCTTGCCCCAGGGCTCTTCCAGGTTCTTCTCCCTGCCCCGCTTTGCGCATACGCCAAAAGTGCCCAGTATGCGGAAGTAGAAGTGTATAAATTGCCCCCTTTGTTGGTGCTCGGGGCTCAGACCTTTGGAGATCACTCTCCTATGAGCTCGCCGGTGTTAAATAAACCTCGGATCCTCCAAGATCTCCACTTGGTTCTTTCGTCGGGTGATCCAGTCTAGGTTCCGTAACAATTGTAGACAGCCGACTTTAGTCCTTTTGGAATTAGGTGGAGTAGAAACCAGAACTCCCTTACCTGACTCCTGAGAACTGGAGATGCTCCCCAGGAGTCAGGATCATCTGAGCTGAGCTTCTGTGGGAGGGCTGAAGTGGACCGTGAAGCCATGGAGAGAGTGTGGGCCCCTGAGGGGCAGCAGGGAGGGCGGGTGGCACCCTCAAAGGCAGAGCTGGGTGGGAATCAGCGGGAGGGTGGCGCTGGGTGGTGTAACCAGTCTGTTCAGAATGGGTGTTGGCTGATTCTGATCCCAGGCAGGCTGGGTGAGTCGGCAGGGAAGGAATGTCCTGACTCATCCATGTCTCAGTTTCTCTTCGGGTGGAGGGCTGCCCCCGGGGGCTGGGGAATCGGTAAAGAAAAAGATGGACAATGGAGCTTCATCTGAAGCCTGTGGGGACAGGTGTCCCAGCCACAAGTGATCACGGCCTCTTTCCTTCCGACCGTCTACCACCAACCACTTACAGAAGACCTGGGAAGTATAGCCCTGCACAAGGCACTAGATTTGGGCCATTGGGATATCTGCCACTCCAGACACCCAGGCCACCAGTCCTTATTTTAGGATCTGTCTTATAGGACATTTGCCTGAGGCTGAAAGAATCTGGCCTCCTTCCTCCCGTTTTCCCAGGGGCTTCCAGCACCTGCTCTTCAGCCTCGGCTAGGTGACATGGGGCGGGTTACTTGAGCTCCATCTGGAGAATGGGTGCATGGGGCTGGGGTGGAGGGCAGGGGGCTCTGAGTCCCAGTGTCTCCTCTCCTGTGTGCTGGCCTCTGTGGCTTCTGCCCTAGCAGTGCGCTGGTTGGACATGCTGATGGCAGCCTGGTGGGGATAGAAGCCCTGTCCAGGCATCTCTCCGAGCGCTCAGCCCTGGGCTGCTGGCTCAGAGCCACCCCCAGCATGGGATAACAGGCCGGGCAGGGTTGAGGCCAGAGTGATCCTGCTTGCCTAGGAGTCCAAAGCATCTCCGTCACATCAGGACCCGTGCCCTCCATTACGGAAGTCCCTAAGCCCCTGTTCTCACCAGCCCTATAGCCATGCACTTTTTTTTTTTTTAATGGATCTCCAGATCTAAGGAAGGGGCTGGGAAGTAGAGGCACAGTTCTGAGCAGGTTCATTGGGTCTATCTGCCCAGAGGGGCTTCGCACGGGGATCCACCTGCTGAAAGAAAAGGACACAAGAGCAAATCCCAGGCTTCCAGATGAGATACAAAGTTAATGAAAATGCAGATGAGTTTTTATGCCCAAACCAAAGGTGGCTGGGGGCTACGGCTGACACCCACAAGCCGAACCAGTTGGCTCTGTAGGTGGGGGGACGGGGCAGATTCTGACTCGGAGCAGCTGCAAGCCGCTGGGCAAGTTGCTGGCCATCTTTGAGCCTCCATCCTCCCAGTAATGTAGGGACATTCTGTCTTCAGAGAAGTCGGCCCAAGAGCTCAGTAAGTACAGGGGTGAGTATGCTGGCTACCAGGTCCTCAGGCTCTCGCTGGGATTGGCTCCCCTCTGCCTCCAGGAAGGTGAAGATCAGAATCTTGGGACTCCATTCTGGAGGGGGATAAAGAGCTCTGTGGGGTCCTGCTGGGTGCATTTTGGGAAATTAAGTCACAGATACACAAGTCCTCCTCCAAAGGTACCATTTCAGAACATGGTAGTACGAAAGGACCCCTAATTCTACAGTGCTGGTTATTTTTTCCAGGCACAGCTCCACCCCTGGAGGGCAGATGATTTCCTGCTCTTATTTAAAAAGTGAGCTGCTGGGCGCCTGGGTGGCTCAGTCGGTTAAGCGACTGCCTTCGGCTCAGGTCATGATCCTGGAGTCCTGGGATCAAGTCCCGCATCGGGCTCCCAGCTCAGCAGGGAGCCTGCTTCTCCCTTTGACCCTCTCCCCTCTCATGCTGTTTCTCTCTCTCTCTCTCTCTCAAATAAATAAATAAATAAAATCTTAAAAAAAATAAATAAATAAAAAGTGAGCTGCTCTGAGTGGGTCTCTGTAGAAACATCCCCCCGGGCTGTAGACACTGCTGAGTGGAAAATCTCTGGCTGGTGAACACATTAATTAGCTAATGCCCGATGCCCGCGGGGGCTGCTAAGTGTGGCCCTGTTGTCTGGGGGAGGGAAGAGATGGATGGGTGAAGGGGCTTGTCAGGGGCCTGCAGGGGGAGCGAGCCTCTCCCCCCCGGGGGGGGGGCAGCCCAGCCCCTCAGGGGCTGGCCTGATTTTTCTGGGATCTCCGTTAATGAGCTCACTTCACAATGAGGGCTTGCGGCTGGAATCAGGACCTGAGCTGCAGAGCTCTGATTTTCAGTTCCTTCCAGTGCCTCCTCCCTCTTGAAGAAGAAGCGCAGTCAACAATCTTTTATCTTAATAATATGGGCACGTTCTTCCCTTCCCAGCTCCCAGCTGGGAAAAGGTGATGCCAAGCCTGGTGCAGGGAGGAAGGCTTGTGTGAAAAGCAGAGTGGGGGGGAGGGAGCGCATGAAGGGAGAGGCCCCAAGGAAGGGCGGGGTGGGGTGGGCAAGGGCCCCCACCCACAAGGTGACTTTCCTATTCTGTTCCTCTGAATGGAGCAGGAGTGCGGAAATCGTAATGTGCTGGGGGGTGTTGGGGGCCCGCGGAAGCTGGTGCAGGGCCACACCTGGGTGCTACCTGCTGTGGGGACAAGACATGGTTGGCAGAACAGATGTGGACATGGCTGACCCCCTGGCCAGGCCTGGGTGGGGCTGTCCCTGCCCCCACAGAGCCCCTGTCTTGGGGAAGAGAGGCTGGTGACTGGACTGTGGGCCAGCTGCAGGTTGTTTTGGTGGCTTGGAGGCTGGGCCGCCTTCTGTGGAGATTGCAATTATGTCTTGCCCTCGCAAGGAAAGAGGAAAGAAAAAGCCTTTCCCCTTTGCTCTCTCTCCCCAAAGACCTGGGTCTGTGCTCTAAGGGTTGGGCCAAGTTGTAGGGAGTCCCTGGCAGGGGACTGAGAATGAGAGCCAGGAAAGCAGACCCTGCCAGGGAGGGGCTGGAGAACACTGCTCAGATCCCGAGGATTGTCCTGGCCATCAGTTGGGCCCCAGGTTGCAAGCTCTGTTTTTCCCAAGCGTAGCTGGACCTCTAGATGACATCGTAGGACCCGCAAATGCTGGGAGGCCACTTAAAGAAATGGCAGAGGCAGTTTTTGATCCCCCAAAACTCCATCTGCCTCCATCGGTGGATGAATGGATAGCAAAGTGGCATATCCTGACAACAGACTATCACTCAGCCATAGAAAGGAATGAAGCCCTGACTTCCGCTAGGACACAAGGTGGGTGAACCTCGAGAACATCGTGCTGAGTGAGAAAAGCCAGTCGCGAAAGGCCCCACCTATGATGTGATTCCATTTATATGAAATGTCCAGACAGGCAAATCTGCAGAGACAAAAACCAGACCATGGTTGCCACGGGTGGGGGGTGGGGGTGGGGTAGAGATTGAATGCGTAATGGGTATGGGTTTTATTTTGGGGTTTTGAAAACCTTCTGGAACTAGATAGAGGGGATGGTGCACAACATTGTGAATGTACTAAATGCCACTGAGTTGTTCATTTAAAAATGGTTAATTTTATATTATGTAAATTTCATCTCAAAAAAACCCTCCACACCAAAAAACCAACAACCATCTGCCTCCATCCCCCCCCCACCCCATTAGCAGCCTTTCTCTGGTTCAGGGGCCCTGGGGGCCAGGAGGCTCTCTGAGGCCTTTCTTCCCACCAAGGAGCGTGTGTGGAGGGGGCCCAGGGGGCCAGGGTCTAGGCCAGCTCCCTAGTCGGGCGAGGGGAGCAGCTGGTGGGGTGACTGGAGGCTGGGCATTAAGTTTAGAGGGCTTGAGCTCAGGGAAGCTTCCCAGGCAGGGTTCCCCAGGGGACACTGCTGTGATAGGGGAAATCCTGGAGGAGGGGATGTCTAAGCTGAAGAATGAAGAGAAAGACTTGGGTAATGATGGTGAGACCGACTGGTGGGAGAAGCACGAGTGGGTCTCAGAGGCAAGCCAGAGTGCACTCAGGGAGCTCCAGCCTTTGGGGAGCACGCAGTGTGTGCGCATCGTGGTGAGAGGGGACATTCCTGAGGTTAGGGGGCCATCATCGAGGGCTGCATCAGCTTATCCTGAGGACAGTCGGGAGCCATGGAAGGTTGTTAAGCAGGGAATTAATGTGGTCAGATTTGCATTAAAGAAAGACAGCCCTAGATGCTGTGAGCAAGCCACCGACAGCTGTGGAACAGAGAAAGAAATCCTCATTAAGGGTCTTGCTCTACCCATCCTCCAGAAAGACTCCCTTATTTTCATAATATCCATCTGCGAGTTTTGATATATTTTTAAAAACACATTTTAAATCACAAAATATTTCCAACATACAGAAAATGATGTACCAGCTACTCAGGTTTCCCAGAATTTAAGATAGTGCTACCTTTGCTGCAGATGTTACTTATATTTCAGAAATAAGAAGTACACAACACGGACCCCTTTCTGTTCCTTCCGGCCCAGAGGTAACCACCACCCCAAAGTTAGTGTCAGTCCTGTCCAGCCATGTTCTGATGCTGTAACTTTACAAACACTATATATACATATGCGTGGGTAGGCATTGAGCACTTTTTTTTTTTTTTGAGAATTTTATTTATTTATTTTATAGAGAGGGTGAGAGAGAGAGAGCATGAGCAGGGGGGGAAGGGCAGAGGGAGAGGGAGAAGCAGACTCACGGCTGAGCAGGGAGCCCGATGCGGGGCTCGATCCCAGGAAGCTGGGATCATGACCTGAGCTGAAGGCAGACGCTTAACCGACTGAGCCACCCAGGCGCCCCAGAGTTTGTATCTTTCAGGAGGGTCTGGAGTCAGTACTAAGATCCCCTGGGATCTCAACTCTCCACTTCTTTAATTTCTTGTCCCCTAGATACCCCTGAAATGAATTCTTGGAACTGAGTTAGAACCTCTCTGGGCTTCCTGTGATGGACATTGTCAAGGGCTGTGTGTAGCCAGGGTGCTTGCTGAGACGTCCGTCCTGGATGGGGTGGGTCACTGCCCCCTGGAGAGTAGTTAACTTCCCCCAGGTGGCTGCCTGCCCTTCCGCAGGGCTGGTACCGCCTTGGGGTCTCAGCTGGTGCCTGTTGCTGGCAGGCAGACCTCTGCCGCGGCGAGTGCTGGATGAGCTTTGGGAAGTGGAAGGCCATGCTATCGGCCCACACAGACCCCATTTCTGCCACGTGGCTCTGTGTTCATGAGCCCACGGTGCAAACCCTGGGTGGTCGGGGACAGGGACCAAAACGTGTGGCACAGAAATCCTCACAACGGTGCCTACACCCGTAGGCCCGTCATACGCCTCCTCCCTGGACCTCCTCGTCCCCGATCTTCCAATCCTGCTCCTCGCAGACACCCGATCAACCGGCCAAGCCAGTTGGCACAGCTCACACATCTGTGTGTATTCTCCGTCCGCATGAGGTGCATGACCCGCCCACTCTGCACAAGCCCCGCCCATCAGGAAGATTTCCTTCCTCTGGTGTCTTTCACCCCTACCTGGGGCTGCAGCGCAACAGCACCCACGCTCCGAGCAAGCCCACGCGTGATCCAGGCTCAGGCCTTCCCTCTTCTGTCAGCTGAGACACGAGCACAGCAGAGATGGGGAACTCGAGGTCTGTGCACCTGCGCATGAGGCTCCCTTGTGCCCTCTGGCCCTGTTTATGCCGGATCCCCGGATGGGTTCTGAGTAAGAACTGGCTCCAGTCTGGAAGCTGAGCAAGGGATCGTGACTGTACGTGAAGTGGCTGACCTTGGCCTTCTGCTCATCCGTGGTCACTTCTGATTATATGTATATAAAGCAATACCCCCGTTAGATGCCCGTCCATCTTCATTATGCACAGGAGCATTGTCTTCACTATGCATATCCATAGTCAGGCACTCCTGGTTGCCCTTCCAAATTCGTCATCCACGATGGTAATCACTCCCGCCTTGATTCTGATGGCTGAGCACTATCACCTGACCTCTGTCATCCCCAGATCCCATCATCCCCACTGTTACTAGGGAACCTAGGTCTGTAATAGTTCCTCTTACATCTCTCCCCCGCCTGCTGTGGACAGCCAGCACTAAGTATCAATTCCGGTGCCTCCACCAGAGCATTTCTTACTGCGTTGGTAAAGGGAGTGATCTCCAGGCCTTCCCAGGGAACTTAATCGGCTGGGGGCGAGGGGAGCGGGGTAAGGTGTCATATATTAGATCCTTTCTAGCTGCTCACTTCCTGAGGCCTTTGATCCATCTCTCTAGAATCTTCCACAGCAGTTTTGGCATGTCAGGTTCACTTAATGAGGGCATTGCTTTTTCCAAGCTTCCAAGAGTCATCCTGGCAGGGTATCAGTTCAAGCCCCGAGGACCTTCTCTGGGTGTTAAATCCTGTGCTCACATCGACAAAACTCTTCCTCCTTGGGCTTATATTCTGACCGTCTTGATCCAGCGCCATGAGGATCTCCTTCCAGGCA
Organism: Mirounga leonina; assembly: GCF_011800145.1. Lineage (NCBI taxonomy): Eukaryota > Metazoa > Chordata > Mammalia > Carnivora > Phocidae > Mirounga > Mirounga leonina. The sequence goes on along the minus strand of NW_023270855.1, from coordinate 44,515,213 downwards.
CAATCTTCCAGATTGGCGTGTGTCTCAGCAGACACCTGAGCTCCCCAACACACAGTCCGTCTCCTCCCTTCCCAGTGCAAACAAAGCAGCTCTGCTAACATTCAAGCTAAGCTGACTCTTGACCCTCCTTGTAGGTCTGGTGGCCAGAGGGCAGGTGGGACAGATTGGAAGGAGGGCAAGCCCTTCTTCCTAAGGTCTCTGTCTCCTGGGAGGCTCTGCACCCCCTCATGAGGGGGAGGAGCGCCCTCTAACGAGGGGGTGGTCAACCATTCTTGTAGGCACCGGGCTTTCAGGAGAATCACAGGTCAAGTCTTTGCAGCGCATCTATGTGCCTGCAGAATCCCATCCTGAGTCTCTCTAGGCTGAAGTCCTGCTGCTCTTACAATGAGGTCCTCAGCTGCTCCCCGGCTCCCTCCACCCTTTGGCCACAGGGGAGGAGGCCCTCGGGCTTTCACGTTTTGAACTGATGATGACTTGCCCTCAGCCTGTGGCATTCAGCAACAGTCACCCCATTCCACAGTCCTTATGATCATCCTTTCTCCCCAGATTTTTCACAGGTCAGGGACATTGGATGAGCCACCGCGCCCCGTTCTACCTGCGTCCCACCCCAGGTAGCGCGTGTGGAAGTCAGCCTCTGTCCAGCTACAGAAAACCAGGCAGAGAGAGAGGAAGGGACTTGCCCGGGTCTCCTCGGGAGCTCATAACCACGCCGCACTGCTAGTCCTGCTGGGGTCTCCTGCATCACAGGGTGGGGGCAGAGGTGGGGGTGCCCTGGATTCCAAGAAAAACAAACACCCTTGAGTCGAAGACCGAGGACCATTACTGCAAGGCATCACTCACTCAGGAAGCCTGGGAAGCCCAAATCTAGTTTTGCAGAAACCACGAAATTGGTCTGCCAAGGCCAGGGTCCATGTCAGTACATCTGCGGCCACCCCAGGAGGAGCCAGGCATCTCCCTCCCAGCGCCGGGCCCTCGTTCCGGGCCCGCGTCCCTCTCTTCCTTCATACACTGGCTTTTTCTGTTCATCCTTGAGCGTTAGGAAATCTGATTGGCACAACTAATAACTTTACTGCTGGAAAGACGGTTTGCCATCAGAGGTGAGGGCACAGCAGTGACTTTCCCCTTGCCCTTCCCATCCCCACGTGGTAAGTACAACGGAGCAAAACATGTTTTCTCCCAGGGTAGGCCCACCCATCCTCTTTCACTTTCTGCCCCATGCAGGACTCACATCCAACAAGGCCAAGGCTGGCCTCTCTTTCTGGTCCACTTTCCCCCCCAGGATGAAGGCTGCAGATCCAGGTGTCTGAGATCTGGGGGTGGAGAGGTGAGGACCAGGTGTCCATGTAGGTTTGCTAATCTGAACTGCCGCCCCCCCCACACCCGCCAATCAGCTGATACCAGAGCCCAGCTGAGCCCCTATAGAATTCATCACCCAAATCAGGCATTTTGAAAGAGAAAGGAAGGTTTCCTACTGACCCTGGGAAAATAGATACAAACTGGGCACGTTCCAGGCAAAACCTTGGTCACCCGGATTCACACAGCAGTACCTGATTTCCCAGTTGGTTCTCCTCCCTGGTGAGCACAGCTCCTTTGGTGTGAGATCCCAGAGGGAGAAGAGAGGAGTGTCAGCATCTGAACACTGAAACCTTGAGTCCCTTACACAAATAACAGACTCTTAATTAATAATCATGCAAGAGCAGTGAACGTAGCTGAATTATTGCACCGTGATGATAAAACCAGAAGGTAATATTGTGAAGTAGTGAAGACAAGGGACCCTGAAAATGTCTTTACTTTGATGGATCTGAGAATGAATTGGGACCCTAGTTCGTCACTTGCCAACTGCTGTCCCCCTGGGCACATTTTTAACTCAGGGCTGTGTATGCCTCAAATACCACTGGGGCCTCCCTGACCCCCGGGGGGGTTGGCGTATCTGTGTGATAGGTTAGATGATTCGGAGTTTTTCTTATAGTTCCTGAAAATTCCCATTCTGAATCCTTGTTTCTTTTTTAATGCATTGTCTTTATGCTGCTCTCTGTCCCCACGCTCCATGCCTGTGTGTGTTGGTGAACACTGATCCCAGACATGAACCTTAGCCCATCCTACTTTCCATAGGAAACCCCACCTTTCCCCATATTGCATGGGTTTGGAGGTTTGGAGATGCCCCTGAAGATTTGGGGGGTTATCCAGAAGAGTTTCTTGCACCATGGCCATCTGCTGTCTGGGGGGCTCCAGGTATCCCCGTTGTCACTAGGTTGTCTTCCAGAATTCTTCTCTCCTCCCCCCACCCCGCCATCCACTCCACAGACCCTTGGAGAATACACTTCCGTCTTCCTATGACTTCTCTCATTGAGAGCAGTATGCCCCCACCTGCCCCTGACCCGGTGCTCTGTTTCATAGCCTTCCCCTGAATTCTGGTGAAGAAAATTTTTACCATCCCATTTCTTGAATAAGAACATCTAGGATAGGTTGGGCACACAGCACCGTGACCATCCTTGCAACTGTAGAGATTCTCAATGGTGATTTCTGAGTCTCTCTGAAAGCTTTAGCCTATGGGCATGTTGTGTGTAGACACTCATTTTTCTTTTCTTTTCTTTTCTTTTTTTTTTTTTAAGATTTTATTTATTTTTTTGACAGAGAGAGACACAGTCAGAGAGGGAACACAAGCAGGGGGAGTGGGAGAGGGAGAAGCAGGCTTCCCGCGGAGCAAGGAGCCCGATGCGGGACTCGATCCCAGGACCCCGGGATCATGACCTGAGCCGAAGGCAGACGCTTAACCGACTGAGCCACTCAGGCGCCCCTAGACACTCATTTTTCTAAGGCACTCCTTATTAGTTCTTACCAGATTTTCAAATGTATCTGTGACCTCTGAAATGAGAGCCTGAGCTTTGGAGTTAGATGTCCCCTTTAGATTTAAAATTAAAGTTTCTGGGGCGTTTGGGTGGCTCAGTCGGTTAAGCGTCTGCCTTTGGCTCAGGTCATGATCCCAGGGTCGTGGGATCAAGTCCCACATCGGGCTCCTTGCTCAGTGGGGAGCCTGCTTCTCCCTCTCCTTCTGGGTTCTCTCTCTCTCTCTCTCTCTGTCAAATAAATAAATAAAATCTTTAAAAAATAAATAAAATAAATAAAAGTCTCCATTTCTATGGAAGAGGCACAAGGTTGAGCTGTCACCTCGACTTACCAGCGATCGATAGAGTCATCTTTGGGTTCACAAAAGGAATAAGAAATGGAAACGAGACAGAGCACCCTCTTTCCCCAAGGCAACTGGGCAGGAGCTGGAAGAATGCAAGGGAGTGAAAGTGAACTGGTTATGTCAGTGAGTCTATTTCCAAACGCAAGCAACAGAGATACCAACTGGAAGGGGATTTCGCAATAAAAATACCCAAGTGTGGATGTCTCCAAGGGAGAGAATTCAGCAGCTCAATGACACTACTGAAGACCCAGCTTCTTTCCAAACTCAGCCCGGCTTCATCCCACTCTGGTCGCCTCAGTCCCAGCAGCAGCAGGAGGGGACCCAACAGCATCCCCTGCCATGAGTCTCTTTTAACCAGTGACGAAATAGCACCCCAGAGCTCCCCATCAACTTTTGCTCATTCCTCCCCAGACAGAATTATATCATGTGTTCCTGCCTAAACCAATCACCGGCGAGGGGCATGGCACCGCTAACATTGGCTGGGACGGATGGACTATGTAGCCGTCACAGAGGGAGGTGGCTACGGGGACAAGAGTGGGCTCCCTGGAGGAGTGATGGCATGGGCAGCCCAGTGTGCCACAGTGAGACTCAATCAATGATCTGGTCTTCGGGTCATGAAAACAGGGGGCGGGGAGCGGCGGACAGAGGGCATGGCCAAGGAAAGGGAGGAAAGAGATGCTGGGCCAGACAGCTTTCCCTGCTCTTAGGACATTCTGGTTATTTCTTCAAAAGCCTCGGGCCAGGTAGAGGCTGGGGGAAGTGCTATCTGAGTGGCCGTGAGCATAAGTGTGTTGAATACGCTGCTTCCCGCCGGTCTCATTTGCAGTCTGATCACAGCCCGTTCTGCTTCAGCATTTCCATTCCAGTTCCTCCTCCATCGCCCTTCTCTAACTCCAAGCGTGTCCTTCCTTGTCTTGGATTCTTTAAAGCTCTCTTTGCTTTGCATTTCTTTTCCATGTCTTTAATTTTCTGAAGAGTTTCAAGGAAGAGTTTCATTGTCTTTAGTCTACACACTCCAAGTGGGAAGGAAACAGCTGCAGATTTTGGCTCAGATTCTGTCCTGCATGGGTTTACAAAACGTCCGGTCGAGTCCCAGTAACCCTCTCGGACCCCTGGTGCCCTGAAAGAATGGAGATGCCCTCCCACCAAGGGATGCAATCAATCACGCAGACCTTGACTCGGATAAGCCGCTCGGAGCCGCTGTAGAGTCATCTCCGTCTGCAGGGCATCGTTTGCATGCATTTAAAAACCGAATAGTTTGCAGATAACCCTGTAGTTCTAGGTCCCCATCAGGTACTGATGTCTCTGCGAGTCTCAAATGCAACTTGCAACGAGGATCCCAGAAAACCCACCAGGAAAGCTTCCCAGAACTGGAAGCCAGCCCGTCTCCATTCCTTCACCCTCATTTCACTGAAATGCAATTTAAATAGTGCTTTTCTCAGTTTCTGGCTCCACGAGGTCTGCTGTGCCCGGTGGAGACCAGGCCATTGGTTGAAATGTTTCTGGTTAGGAGAGCAGGGTTGGTGGGCTGTGCAGGGCCTGGATGTTCCAAAAACATTCTCCTCCAACCCGGCGTCTCTTGGATATGTGGGAGCTCTGATCTGTGCGGAGGGGAGGAGGGACGAGTTTTATTTGGGGATGGGCTGGATGAGACACAAGGACTGTGGGACGGATGATGCTGTAACCTGTTCTTTGACCCAGGAGAAAGAAAGGGATTCGAGACCGAAGCTGCTCAAGGGAGAGTGTTTGAGGACTTGAATCCAAACACAGCTGCCCCGGGGCCAGGGAGCACCATGGGCTTGGGGTGCTGGCTGTGGGGAGGCCCGGAACCACAGAGGGCATGCCCGTGGTCTGCACCTTGGTGTCCGATATTGGTCAGTGACAGTGGGGAGGCTCCGTCAGACAGCCTTGTTAGCAATGACTCCTGACCAGGAGGAGGGGGAGCTGGGGCAGGAAGTAAGGTGGGCAGGGGTAGAAACCACAGTACGTTAGCAGGTCCTGGAGGACACTTATTATAATATTATAACACTTATTATAATTAATTTTATTATTATTATCATTAAAGTCTTTGATTCTAGGCCTGTTGCTTACTATCATCCTTAACTGGGCTGCATGACAATTGGCGATGAATTGCTCACAGGCGATTTGGGACAGTCCTGACACGCCTGAGGGCTTGGAAAATATGCCTGAGAGGCTCTGCTGGGCTCCAGGTCATTTTTAGCTCCGTGGGTTCACCCCCAGCCTTTCACACCCCCTGTCCTCCCCACCTGCTCAGCCCCTGTGTAATTAAGTATCTCACTGGTGTGTGTGCAATGCTCAGATCAAAGAATGCGTGGGATGTTCCCATCAGCCAAGTGTCCCCGAGCCGCCCTGTGTCCCCGGCAGCCTGCTGATGGATTTCTGCACTGTCTTCCCTCTTGAGAACTGTTAGCTCAACCCCTTTTCTGGGAAAGGCTGACCCAGCAGGGAAGCAGGAGAGCTGGTGAGGCTTTCTGTCTTCGGCACACTGCATATTAAACAGGCGTCAAGAAGAAATGAGCCTGGGAGAGGAGTGGAAATTCAAGCAGGTAGGGAAGGTGGCTAAATGCTGATCAGGAAGGAACATAGTCACAGATGCAGGCTGTCTTAAAAGAAGCTGGACT
>NW_023270855.1:44471964-44509371 GCF_011800145.1 Mirounga leonina | reverse complement strand
AGTCCAGCTTCTTTTAAGACAGCCTGCATCTGTGACTATGTTCCTTCCTGATCAGCATTTAGCCACCTTCCCTACCTGCTTGAATTTCCACTCCTCTCCCAGGCTCATTTCTTCTTGACGCCTGTTTAATATACAGCGTGCCGAAGACAGAAAGCCTCACCAGCTCTCCTGCTTCCCTGCTGGGTCAGCCTTTCCCAGAAAAGGGGTTGAGCTAACAGTTCTCAAGAGGGAAGACAGTGCAGAAATCCATCAGCAGGCTGCCGGGGACACAGGGCGGCTCAGGGACACTTGGCTGATGGGAACATCCCGCGCGTTCTTTGACCTGAGCATTGCACACACACCAGTGAGATACTTAATTACACAGGGGCTGAGCAGGTAGGGAGGACAGGGGGTGTGAAAGGCTGGGGGTGAACCCACGGAGCTAGAAATGACCTGGAGCCCAGCAGAGCCTCTCAGGCATATTTTCCAAGCCCTCGGGCGTGTCAGGGCTGTCCCAAATCGCCTGTGAGCAATTCATCGCCAATTGTCATGCAGCCCAGTTAAGGATGATAGTAAGCAACAGGCCTAGAATCAAAGACTTTAATGATAATAATAATAAAATTAATTATAATAAGTGTTATTATTTTATCAACAAGAAAGAGATCCTATTCAGAAGCCTGGAGAATGTTGGGAAAGGGAAAGTCAGGATGGGGACCTTCAGAGGCAGGACAAGAGAGAGTCAAGGGCATTCCCAGGTGGCTGTTAGGAAGGGTGGACTCACAGAGAAGCCAGATGCTTCGGGCCAGAAGAGACCTGTTTGTGGAATCACTTAGGTCCCCTGAAGTCACACCAGGCTGCCACCCTCTCTTCCCTGGGCTATTTATCGTTTTTTTTAGGTAGCTGTGAAACAACCAGGCCCCACAGGCATGGCATCCTTTTGTTTCTTGTAATTCTAGCCAGAGAATGTGGAGCTCAGACCCAAGTGTGATTTCTGGCTGTCATCCTCTGAGCTGTGTGACTTTGGGGAAGGCACTTAACGTCTCTGAATCTCTGTTTGCTCATGGAAACTGTGAAATGGCGAACATTATACCCTACCTTTGTGTTCTGGTAAAACAAGATCATATGAATAAAGCGTTTAGAATAGCCTTGGCTCCAACTGGTGCTTCGTCAAGCCTGTCCTCTTCCTCTACCCACCAAGCATCTTTGTTTCATTTTGCAACCAGTCCCGAACGTATTTCTTTGGCCAGGTGTGCATTATTTAAAAAGCAAGGCGTGGGGGGTGGGAGGATGGGTTAGCCTGGTGATGGGTATTAAAGAGGGCACATTCTGCATGGAGCACTGGGTGTCATGCACAAACAATGAATCATGGAACACTACATCAAAAACTAATGATGTATGGTGATTAACATAACAATAAAAATTTAATAAAAAATAAAATAAAAAAATAAAAAGCAAGGCGTTTACAATCAAAACATGGTTATATGAAAGGGCAGGAAATTATCTTCCTGGAGGATTCAGCAGGGGAAGATTCCTTTTCCTAGTTTTCTTTATATGTCTGGGGCTTCCAAACCAACTTCTCTGCAAGCGGGGGTGGTCTTCCCCTGGTAAGTTGAAAATCCACCTACTCCCCCAAGGAGCAGATCTAGGCGATGAGTCACGGATGTAGCCCACCCGGTGTCCTGGCTTTGGTTCTTGGATCCAGGATCCCAGATCTCCTAGCCGGTCACCTGCTGCCATCACAGGCTTAGGAAGGGATATCTGGCAGTTTTACTGTGGAGTCTTGGTCAGTGAGGCACACAGGGGCCTCGGAAGGCAGATTCCATGTGCTCCATTCAAATCCAGCCCCTTGTGAACACACACCACGGATCACATCACTCTCCCTGACAAAAAATGCCCTCCATATCCACAGGAGGCCTCCCTTCTCAGGCAGATGTGCCTTTCTCCTCTGAGGCTATGCGGTGCCTGGGACACAAAAGCTCTCCCTGGACATCAACATCTGATGATTTAGGGCACACTGCCTTCCCTGCCAGACCCCAGGCCCTGTAGACCGGGCCACTCCCTCCCTATTCACATTCCTACTTCCCAGCAGCCAGCCCGGCCCAGAGAGGGGCTCCATGGAGATCTGAATCAAATTGATGCAGGCAAGACTTTTTAACTTCTTCCAGCCCTGCTCTTCCATGATTAATTTTTAAAAAGTGCCTACCCGGTTAACTTCATTTTCAGAATCTAATTAAGTCTAAAATAGATGTTGTGGCGTTAGAAATTTCACATTACAACTCAGATGTACATAAAATTGTTACTGAGAATTTTCTCTCTAAATGATTCATTCTACTTTGAAACCTCATTTCTTTTTTACTTGAAATTGCCTTTAAAATGAACAGGCTCCGGAATAAGGAAAGATTTCTTAAATGTAACACAAAAAACATTAACCATAAGGGGGAAATTGCAAAAATGGAACTGCATTAAAATGGAGAACTTCTGATCATCAAAAGATACCCCTTAACAGTGTGAAAAAGAAGTTACAGACCGAGAGAGGATATTTATAATAAATATATCCAACAGGTGATTCAAAATATATAAAGAACTCAGACACATCCACAGTTGTGTTCAACAGAAAATAGACAAATGGCTTGAACTGGCACTTTCCAATGAGGATATTCAAATGTTCAATAAGTATACGAAAGGGGGGGCCGGTATTAGCTCCGGGTGCCATAGCGGAATGTTATAGACTGGGGTCTTCAGTTATAAATAAATATAAATAATAATAAAAAGAAAACTTATTTTTCACAGTTCTTGAGGCTGGAAAGTGTGAGATCAGGGTGCTGGCTGATTCGGTTTCTGGTGAGAGCTCTCTTCTTGGCTTGTAGATGGCTAGGTTGTTGCTGTGTCTTTCCATGGTGGCGGGGCGGGGGGGCAGGGAGGGAGAGGGGGAGGCAGATGGAGGGCGAGAGGGAGAGGCCCTCTCTGGTGCCTCTTCTTCTTCTTCTTCTTCTTTTTTTTTTTAAAAGATTTTATTTATTTATTTGACAGAGAGAGACACAGCGAGAGAGGGAACACAAGCAGGGGGAGTAGGAGAGGGAGAAGCAGGCTTCCCACTGAGCAGGGAGCCCGATGCTGGGCTCCATCCCAGGACTCTGAGATCATGACCTGAGCTGAAGGCAGACAGAGCCACCCAGGCTCCCCTGCCTGGTGTCCTTCTAAGAGGAAATTTGGACACACAGAGAGATAACCAGACACGTGTGCACACAGAGGAAAGGCCCTGAGGACACGGCGAGAAGGCATTCATCTTGCAAGCCGTGGGGAAAGACCTCAGGAGCAACCAGCCCTGTGACACCTTGATCTCCGACTTCCGGCCTCCAGAATGGACGTCTGTTGTGGAAGCCCGCCAATCTGTGGTATTGTGTGACGGCAGCCTGAGCTGACTGGGACAGGCATACTCGCTTCATGAGATGCCACAGAGCAGTGGGGATGCATGAGCCGCCATGCATCCCACGACAGGTGGGGTCCCGCACACATGACAGGCACACCCCACGAACATGACGGTGAGCTCCGGGATCCAGTCACTAAAGAATACCAACTGTATCTTCTATTGTATGAAGTTAGAAACTGGGCAGAACTAGTCTACGCTGTCCGAAGCTTTCACTGAAGTATATCATCCATACAGAAGCGTGTACAACGGACTTAGGGGGACTCTAGGTGCTGGTCAGTTCTGATTCTTGATCTGGGTGTTGATTACATGGGTGTGTTTACTTTATCATGAAAATGCATCAAATTGGCCACCTATGATTGATGTATTTTTCTGACCCTTTAATAAAAACTTCACCAAAACCTTCATATCCAACTATGTCCTTCAGCCAGGTTGGAGTTCCCACTCCCTAGTGAAGTCCTGTCTCCTCAGGAAGGTCTCTTCCCTAGTCTTTTTCTCTCAGTATGAGAGCAGTTGAGGAGGGTTCCCCAGAGTTGTCCTTTGCCGGCTTCCCACTGGTCTTGTTTGAGGGACAGCTTATCTGACCCATCTTTGGGTATTGGCTCTTGTCACTGCATCCCCTGCTCATGTCTGTGGCTTGTGTCATCTGTAGTCTGTTTTCTCAGCATGGGCAATGCACTGGAATTTCTTCCAGAGAGATTGGTTCAGCCCCCACCAGCATGTGGCATACCTAGTGTTGTAGAGTGCATAACCTACACAACAGTCCATGGCAGCCCTGATCCTCACCTCAGCTCCTGGGGTTCTGTGGAGACTGTGAGACATAGACATGCTCTCTTTTGCCCCCTACCTCACCTCTGCCCTCAGCTACTGTCACTGCTGGGACTGCTTCACCCTTCTCTATCCCTCACAAAGAATGAAAGGTAGGCATTCTGTAGATCTCTTCTGGAATGGGCAGGAGTGGGGAGCCAGGACAAGGAGAAGGGTGGCTGTGAAGTTGGTTCTGTCCTGGTGGGGGAAGCAAAGGAACTGAGAACAGCAAGCACAAGGAACAGAGGGAGAGAGCAGTGAGTCTTAGCTCCGATTTCCCCTGTGGCAGGTCCCACTCCCTGGGCTTGAATTACTTAATCCAGCAAATTCCCCTTTTGGCCCAGGCTGGTTTGAAATAGGTTTATGCCCTTGACAATCAAAAAAGTCCTGACTAATACATCCATTAAAGTTTTTTTCCCCCAAAGAAGCAGACTTCCTTCCAAGGTGAATTCAGACTTCTGGCTTGAAGAAAGCAGAATTATTTGTTCAAGACATAAAAGAGTGAGTCAGGTTGGCCCACCTCTTCACCCACTTCCCTTCTCATCATCCAGGTCATCCAAAAGCAGGGCTTGGCCTCCACCTCAGTACCCTGTTCCACAAAGTTTAAGACAGAGAATTAAAGGAGAGGGAGAGAGGGAGAGAGAGAGAATTTAGCTAGTGTTCAGTGAATAGCTGTTTGCTCAGTGAACAGATCAAATGAATATGACAGAGTAACACCAGGAAATACACTCACTGACCCGCGGTTTATTACCTTAGGTGCTGATTTATCTTACAGGGATGATGAAGCATTTCTGGGAACCCCAGTGGGGCTGACAACAGTGCAGGCAGTGGTAGGAATGTGGATTAAACTGTTTTGATTGCAGGGGTAGATCTAGTTTTCAATATTTCCCATGGTTACAGCTCAAGACTTTGCTGTCCTGACTGTTTGTAGAAGCACAGTCTTTTCAGGAGCCCCCGAGACAGTCTTTTTGGGAAGCCCATATCAAGAAGCCATTGTGACCTATATGACCACAGGATGCGATATGTCCAATGGAAAGATGTAACAGACATCGGTGGAGGAAGTAAAGTCTCTGCAGTGATGCTGGTTGTGGAAATGGTGGCAGAGAACAGGAGGCACCCCAGCCTGCCTCCAGAGAGAGGTAAGGCTTCCCTGGTCCCCTGAGTCCCCACAAGGACAACCTCACAGGGCAAGGGCTCTGCTGGGCACCAGGTGCCCTCTGCCGTTCTCACAGGAGGAGTGAGCGGGTTTATATCTCCTATGTTTTGAAGGTTGACTACATACCTGTGCACTCAGCAGGTGTAAGGGATGGTATAAAACAACTCCAGCCCACGAGTGTTCTGCCTGAAAATGGGGAAAGGTCTATTTCCCAGGAGCATCCGTTCCTGCAAAGGGTATTATCTGTTCAACTGGGAGGAGTTTGCTAGTGATATGTATTGCTAAATTCGATTCCAAACTGCCTTCACAGATGTATATTCTCGCCAGGGCCTGCCTAGCCCATTCTCACCAGCATTAGATATGAAGGTTTTTAACAACACGTTTCCTTGTTTGATAGATACTAAGTGATATTTATCGTTGGGTTTTGTTTGCCTCTGTTTTTAAATAATGCAATGGGATAACGTTTTGAATATCACCTACTGCATACTCATTTCTCCGTAGCCCATTCTTTTCCTCCTTACAGCTTTGTGCCAATAAGCATGGGCCAGGAGGCAAAGGCAAGCCTCTCTATGGTAGAGGAAGGTGGCCACAGTGTGAATCAAAGATGCCATTTCTCTGCTTTGAGTTTTGAAGCAGGCTTAGAACCTCATAGCAAGACAATGGTCTTGAAAGTTAGACTTTTCAGAGAGAAAGTATTTTCTTAAAACTGCCAAGGCTGGAGTTTTTGCATATCAAAAAAAAAAAAAAATCAAAGCTCAGAAAAGTTGAGCGATCATTTAGTGAATCATAGAGGAGGGCAGAATGCAGATATGACAAAAGGGAAGTTTCTTTTTTTTTTTTTTAAAGATTTTATTTATTTATTTGACAGAGAGAGGCACAGCGAGAGAGGGAACACAAGCAGGGGGGAGTGGGAGAGGGAGAAGCAGGCTTCCCGCCGAGCAGGGAGCCCGATGCGGGACTCGATCCCAGGGCCCTGGGACCATGACCTGAGCCGAAGGCAGACACTTAACGATTGAGCCACCCAGGCGCCCCAAAAGGGAAGTTTCTATCTCACAGGAAGAACAGCTATTTTGTGACTTGGGGAAAGAAATGAGAAACAGGGCACGAAAAGGCAAGCAGGGGTCAGGTTCTGAAGGTGCTGGTTTTCCTAAGTCTATCCATCAGGATCCAGCCCCAGGGGAAGGGAAGGTAGAAACACCCAGTTTTAAGGGCTTGAAGAACACCAGGGTGGGTGCCCCCACCTCTCTGGGTGTAGCCTAAGGAGTCTTCCTATCTTTCAGAGGAGCCCTTGGGTCAGCCTGACATTGAATCCATCATGGCGCCCAAGTCATGGAGTAGAAATGATTGAGAGAGATGCTTGGGTGTGACATAGCATCCCTGGTTCATAATGTATGGTCCAGCATGAAATGTGGAGGAGGTCTAGAAATTCCTGTGTCCCACAGGGGGACCCCAAAAGTAGCTAGGGTGCTACCTGGGGAGTTCACTAGGACATTGCCATGGCCAGTGGCGAAGTGACCAAAGCTGCAGGATGGACTTCTCAAACAGGAATCCAGTGGCTTTCCCATGCAGTCCTCTGGGAATCAAGAGCCTCCGTGAGAACCAGGTAAGACCAAGGCAGCCAGGCAGAGCCTCCAACCTGCAGCCATCATATAATTGAGCCATAAGATCTGAAGATAAGAAAGCTTCGCCTGCAACCAGTTGCCATCTTGGAATGAAGAGGGAGAAGGAAAACATTTGCAGCTATGGAGACACCCAAAGACGAAGTAATTATCCAAAAGGAGATGATTTTACCCCAGGAGACCCTGAGATACCATAATGGCAAGAACAAGAGTCTTTTGCCTGTGGTGAAATGGGGCCTCAGGAGCTGACTGGGATTTTATTGGCGGTTCCGTTTTGCACGTCTACGCAAATTCCACCTTCACAAGATACCCCTGACTTCTAGAGTAACATACTTCATTTCCCCCCCCAATTATAATGGAAATAGGACTTCATTTTGGAGAGTTGGGGGCACAACATTGTAAAAAAGAAAATGAAAATCAACCCATTCCCTCACAAACCATAGATAGCCAGCGTTACCGTCTTGGTGTATTTCCTTCCTGTCTGTTTTCTATGCATGTTGTTAGTTTGCGTGTGTTATTGTGATTGCACACTTGTGCATCTTGTTTGTGGACAGGATTCTGTAATGTATAAGGCGCTTTTGCTTGTGGGAAGGAATATCTGCCACTTTGTTACTCTATTACCGTTAAACAATTAACAGTTCTAAATGTTCACAGGAGTCATTACAGCCGAAATGAAAATATATGAAGTTAACAAATTTGATTTCCCCGAGTGCTTAAACATTGACCGAAGTATGATCAGTTAAACTTCTCTAAATGTTTGGTTACAAATCTCCAATACATCAGATTTTCTCATGTACTTTTAAGTGCCTTAAAACGGGGACAGAACATGCCCAGGATTTGGCAAGGATTTCTGTACTGCCCAGCGCTTATACTAACACAGTTAACAAAAGTGCTGAGACCATGGATTTACAGTGTCTCTTCATCATCATCATCTTCTTCTTTGTCCTGTGTTTATTTCTCCCCAGGGACATAACTTTCCTTCCCTCAGCCCACAGAGCTGGGGGCGCCCTCTGCACTGGGCTCACTGAGATGGGATAAAGGACAATGGGCCAGGGACTTTTCATCTTATTGATGCTGACAGCTCAGATATGGGTTGATTTGTTGTAGACCTTGTCTTTGCCCCCAGAATAACAGTTGCTCTGGTGTTTTTCACTCCATAGTCCGACCTGTTTTGCAACTGTCCAGGGGAAGGGCTGTTGGGGGCGGGGAGGGGGAGCTGGCCTAATTTTGATAAAAATCTGTCATCCTGAAACTACAGCCTCTTTCTCATTGACTATTTTGACCTATAATATCTACACTATTGTTTTTCCTCCTAACATCATTTTATGATTTTAATGGCTGCATAACATTTGCTGGGATGGATGCACTGTCATTTAGTTAACACGTGTACTTAACTATTGGGCAGTTAGATGATGTTCAATTTGGTTTTCATTAAACTCATCTCCATTTGAACAATGCTTGCTCATGAATCTCTGCACATCTTTCTACTTTCTTGGGTTAAACTCATAGAAGGGAACCTCCTACGACAGTGGTTACACAGATAATCAAGGCTTTTTTTTTTTTTAGAATTTTTTATTTGAGAGACCAGCAGGGTGGAGTGGGGGCAGAGGAGGGCAGAGGAAGAGGGACAAGCAGACTCCCCACTGAGCAGGGAGCCAACATGGGGTTCGATTCCAGGACCCTGGGATCATGACCTGAGCCAAAGGCAGATGCTTAACCAATTGACCTAGGTGTCCCATCAAGGCTTTTGATATGTAATGCCAAATTGCCTTCTGGAACTGCTTGTTCTGGTGTGGTCCCACACAGAATAGGAGAAGGCATTGCTATCCTCCTTGGAGCCAGGGAAATCAAGACAGAGCAGAGCAAGTTGACTGAGGGGAGAGTTACAACTGGAGGTTCTGGTGAAGGATGGTCCATGCCAAGTTTCCAAATGTCGCCTGGGTCACTCACATATGGTAAACTAATAATCCCCACCCAGCCTGACAAGGTCAGGCATAGTTAAGGGACAGTGGAAAAGAATATTTGGAATCAGGACTGTTCCAGAAAATCTGGAATAGATTATCATTAGCTATTCATACCTACATTGTCCAATATGGCAGCCACTAGTCACATGTGGCTATTGAGCTAGTATGACTAAGGAATGGAATTTTTAATTTATTTTTAAATTTTCGTTAATTTAAAAACTGATATTTGATTCAGGTATTGGAAAACTTTAAGGTATGTTTGGAACAACCCCAGTATGTGAATCTATTTTTTTAACTGTAAATTTTAGGAAACCTAACTAAATACAGATCAATATTTCCAATGACAACTTAGCATCCAAATTGAGATGTGTTGTAAGTGTAGAATACACACGGCATTTCAAAGACTCAGTATGAAAAAAGAATGTAAGTTACCCCATTAGTAAATATTTTATATTGATAATGGTTGTAATGATAATATTTTGGATATATAAGATTAAGTAAAATATGTTATTAAAATTAATGTCACCTACTTCTTTTTAAAAATGAACTTTTAATTTTAGAATACTTTTAGATTTGCAGAAAGATTGCAAAGATAATGTGGAAAAATCCCATATGCCCCACGTCCCATTTCCCTATTATCAATATTTTAACATTAGTATATTTGTCACCATGAATGAGCCAGTATTGATACATTATTATTGACTAATCCTTTATTCAAATTTCCTTTGTTTTTACCTAATGCTCTTTTTCTGTCCCAGGATCCCAATCAGGATACCACATCACAATTATTTGCCATGTGTCCATAGTCTTCTCTTGGTTGTGACAATTTCTCAGACTATCCTTGTTTTTGATGACCTTGACAGTTTTGAGGAATACTGATCAGATAGTTCATAGTGTGTCCCTCAGTGAGAATTTATCTGATTTTTTTCTCATGACTAGACTGGGGTAATGGGTTTTCTGGAGGGGACATTTGTTTCTTCTCCCCCAGATATCTGTTTATTCAATCATTTATTAATATCAATATGGCCTCATGGATATTTATTTTATTCTTTATGTTTTTATCCAATACTACTTTACTCATGTTGTTGCTCAAATTGTTCTAGCTTTGGCCATTGGAAGCTCTCTCAATTTGCTCTTGTGTCCCTTTGACATGTCCCCCCACCTTCCCATTGTGGAGTTTTTAGAGCCCGCTTCTTTCTTCTTTCTTTCAGGATTTTTAAAAATTCATTTGACAGAGAAAGCACAAGCAGGGGGAGCAGCAGAGGGAGAGGGAGAAGCAGACTCCCCACTGAGCAGGGAGCCTGATGTGGGGCTTGGTCCCAGGACCCCAGGATCATCATGACCAGAGCCAAAGGCAGATGCTTAACTGACTGCACCCCTCTTTTTTCTTTTTATAAAGGTGGCTACTAGAGATAGTCCAAGATGATGGAGGAGTAGGAGACCTTAGTTTCATCTGATCCCAGGAATTCAGCTAGATAGCTATCAAATCATTCTGAACACCTGTGAACTCAACTGCAGATCTAAGAAAAGAATAACTGCAACTCTACAAATAAAAAGCAACCACTTTTTGCAAGAATGACAAGATGGAAAAACTTACCTCAAAAAAGAGAACAAGAGGCAGTACTGACTGCCAGAGACCTAATCAGTATGGATATAAGTAAGACATTGGAACTAGAGTACAGAATAATGATTATAAAGATCCTAGCTGGGCTTGCTTAGCTGGGCTTGAAAAAAAGCATAGAAGGCACTAGAGAATCCCTTTCCGGAGAAATAAAAGAACGAAAATCTAATCAAATCAAAATCAAAAAGGCTATTAATGAGGTGCAATAAAAAATGGAGGCTCTGACTGCTAGGATAAATGAGGCAGAAGAGAGAATTGGTGATATAGAAGACAAAATGATGAAGAATAAAGAAGCTGAGTAAAAGAGAGAGAAACAACTACTGGATCATGAGGGAGAATCAAAAGATAAGTGATACTATAAAGTGAAACAATATTAGAATAATTGGGATCCCAGAAGTAGAGGAAAGAGAGAGAGGGGCAAAAGGTATATTGGAGCAAATTATAGCAGAGAACCTCCCTAATCTGGGGAAGGAAGCAGGCATTCAAATCCAGGAGTCCCAGAAGCCCCCTTTAAATCAATAAAAATAGGTCAACACCTCGACATAATAGTGAAACTTGCAAATCTCAGAGACAAAGAGAAAATCCCGAAAGCAGCTCTGGACAAAAGGTCCGTAACGTACAAGGGTAGAAACATTAGACTGGCAAACAGACCTATCCACAGAGACCTGGCAGGCCAGAAAGGACTGGCATGATAAATTCAGGGTGTAAATGAGAAAAAATATGCAGCCAAGAATACTTTATCCAGCAAGGATGTCATTCAAAAGAGGGGAGATAAAAAGCTTCCATGACAAACAGAAACTAAAAGAATTTGTGATTGCTAAACCAAGCATGCAAGAAATATTAAAGGGGGGGAAGAATGAAGGGGGGGAAATCGGAGGGGTAGACGAACCATGAGAGACGATGGACTCTGAAAAACAAACTGAGGGTTCTAGAGGGGAGGGGGTGGGAGGATGGGTTAGCCTGGTGATGGGTATTGAGGAGGGCACATTCTGCATGGAGCACTGGGTGTTATGCACAAACAATGAATCATGGAACACTACATCTAAAACTAATGTTGTAATGTATGGGGATTAACATAAGAATAAAAAAATTAAAAAAAAAAAGAAATATTAAAGGGGATCCTTTAAGCAAAGAGAGAGCCCCAAAGTAACATAGACCAGAAAGGAACAGAGACAATATAAGGTAATAATGACTTTACAGATAATATAATGGCACTAAATTCATATCTTTCAATAGTTACTCTGAATTTAAATGGGCTAAATGCCCCAATCAAAAGACACAGGGTGTCAGACTGGATAAAAAAGCAAGACCCATTGATATGCTGTCTGCAAGAGACTCATTTTAAACCCAAAGACACCTCCAGATTAAAAGTGAGGGGGTGGAAAACTATTTATTATGCTAATGGACATCAAAAGAAAGCTGGGGTAGCAATCCTTACATCAGACAAATTAGATTTTAAACCAAAGACTGTAATAGAAGATGAGGAAGGAAATTATATCATAATAAAGGGTCTATGCAACAAGAAGATCTAACAATTGTAAATATATATGCCCCTAACATGGGAGCAGCCAATTATATAAACCAATTAATAACAAAATTAAAGAAACACATTGATAATAATGCAATAATAGTAGGGAAATTTAACACCCCACTCACTGCAATGGACGAATCATCTAAGCAGAAGATCAACAAGAAGAAAACAAGGGCTTTGAATGACACGCTGGACCAGATGGACTTCACAGATATATTCAGAGCATTCCATCCTAAAGCAACAGAAAACACATTCTTCTCGAGTGCACATGGACCATTCCCCAGAATAGAGATATACTGGGTCACAAATCAGGTCTCAACCAGTACCAAAAGATTAGGATCATTCCCTGCATATTTTCAGACCACAATGCTTTGAAACTGGAACTCAGTCAAAAGAGGAAATTTGGAAAGAACTCAAATGCATGGAGACTAAAGAGCATCCTACTAAAGAATGAATGGGTCCACCAGGAAATTAAAGAAGAAATAAAAAAAATTCATGGAAACAAATGAAAATGAAAACACAACTGTTCAAAACTTTTGGGATGCAGCACAGGCAGTCCTAAGAGGGAAGTATATAGCACTACAAGCCTTTCTCAAGAAACAAGAAAGGTCTCAAATACACAATCTAACCTTACACCTAAGGGAGCTGGAGGAAGAACAGCAAATAAAGCCTCAACCCAGCAGGAGAAGAGAATTAATAAAAATTAGGGCAGAAATCAATAAAATAGAAACCAAAAGAACAATAGAACAGATCAACGAAACTAAGAGCTAGTTCTTTGAAAGAATTAATAAGATTGATAAACCCCCGGCCAGACTTATCAAAAAGAGAAGAGAAAGGACCCAAATAAATAAAATCATGAATGAAAGAGGAGAGGTCATGGCCAACACCAAGGAGATACAGACAATTATAAGAACATATTATGAACAACTATATGTCAACAAATTAGGCAATCTGGAAGAAATGGATGCATTCCTAGAGAAGTATAAACTACCAAAACTGAAACAGGAAGAAATAAAAAACCTGAACAGGCCGATAACCAGCAAGGAAATTGAAGCAGTCATCAAAAATCTCCCAACAAACAAGAGTCCAGGGCCGGATGGCTTCCCAGGGGAATTCTACCAAACATTTAAAGAAGCATTAATACCTATTCTTCTGAAGCTATTTCAAAAAATAGAAATGGAAGGAAAACTTCCAAACTCTTTCTATGAGGCCAACATTACCTTGATCCCAAAACCAGACAAAGACCCCACCAAAAAGGAGAACTACAGACCAATATCCCTGGTGAACATGGATGCAAAAATTCTCACCAAAATACTAGCCAATAGGATCCAATAGTACTTTAAAAGGATTATTCACCATTACCAAGTGGGATTTATTCCTGGGCTGCAATGGTGGTTCTGCATCCACAAATACAATACATAAATAAAAGAAAGGACAATAGAAGCAGAATTATCCTCTCAATAGAAGCAGAAAAAGCATTTGACAAACTACAGCATCCTTTCTTGATTAAAACTCTTCACAGTGTAGGGATAGAGGGAACATACCTCAATATCATAAAAGCTATCTACAAAAAGCCCACAGTGGATATCATTCTCAATGGGGAAAAACTGAGAGCTTTTCCCCTAAGGTCAGGAACACGGCAGGGATGTCCACTCTCACCACTGCTGTTCAACATAGTATTAGAAGTCCTAGCCACAGCAATAGACAACAAAAAGAAATAAAAAGCATCCGAATTGGCAAAGAAGAAATCAAACTCTCACTCTTTGCAGATGACCTGATACTCCATGTGGAAAACTCAAAAGACTCTACCTCAAAATTGCTAGAGCTAATATAGGAATTCAGGGTATAAAATCAATGTACAGAAATCAGTTGCATTTCTATATACCAACAATGAAACAGAAGAAAGAGAAATTAAGGAGCTGATCCCATTTACAATTGCACCAAAACCCCTAAGATACCTAGGAATAAACCTAACCAAAGAGGCAAAGGATCTGTACTCAGAAAACTATAGAACAGTCATGAAAGAAATTGAGGAAGACACAAAAATATGGAAAAACATTCCACGCGCATGGATTGGAAGAACAAATATTGTTAAAATGTCTATGCTACCTCGAGCAATCTACACATTCAGTGCAATCCCTATCAAAATACCATCAACTTTTTTCACAAAGCAGGAACAAATAATCCTAAAATTTGTATGAAGACCAAATGACCCATAGGAACACATTCTTCTCAAGTGCACATGGAACATTCCCCAGAATAGATCACATCCTGGGTCACAAATCAAGTCTCATCCAGTACCAAAAGATTGGGATCATTCCCTGCATATTTTCAGACCACAATGCTTTGAAACTGGAACTCAATCAAAAGAGGAAATTTGGAAAGAACTCAAATGCATGGAGGCTGGTTATGGGCCTGTTTGGGGCCTGAAAGACCCCGAATGGCCAAAGGAATGTTGAAAAAGAAAACCAAAGCTGATGGCATCACAATCCCAGACTTCAAGCTTTATTACAAAGCTGTAATCATCAAGATGGTATGGCACTGGTACAAAAACAGACACAGATCAATGAAAGAGAATAGAGAACCCAGAAATGGACCCTCAACTCTATGGTCAACTAATCTTTGACAAAGCAGGGAAGAAGAGCCAGTGGAAAAAAGACAGTCTCTTCAACAAATGGTGTTGGGAAAACTGGACAGCCACATGCAGAAGAATGAAACTGGACCATTTCCTTACACCACACACAAAAATAGACTCCAAATGGGTGAAAGACCTAAATGTGAGACAGGAATCCATCAAAATCCTAGAGGAGAACACAGGCAGCCACCTCTTTGACCTCAGCTGCTGCAACTTCTTGCTAGACATGTCTCCAAAGGCAAGGGAAACAAAAGGAAAAGTGAACTACTAGGATTTCATCAAGATAAAAAGCTTTTGCACAGCAAAGGAAACAGTAGACAAAACCAAAAGACAAATTACAGAATGGGAGAAGATATTTGCAAATGTCTTATCAGATAAAGGGCTAGTATCCAAAATCTATAAAGAACTTATCAAACTCAACACCCAAAAAACAGAACGTCCAATCAAGTAATGGGCAGAAGACATGAACATACATTTCTCCAAAGAAGTCATACAAATGGACCACAGACATGAAAAAATGCTCAACATCACCTGGCATAAAATCCAGATCAAAACCACAATGAGATACCACCTCACACCAGTCAGAATGGCTAAAATTAACCGTTCGGAGACAACAGATGTTGGCGAGTATGTGGAGAAAGGGGAACCCTCTTACACTGTTGGTGGGAATGCAAGCTGGTGTAGCCACTCTGGAAAACAGTATGGAGGTTCCTCAAAAAGTTGAAAATAGAGCTACCCTATGACCCAGCAATTGCACTATAGGGATTTACCTCAAAGATACAAATGCAGTGATCTGAAAAGGCACATGCACCCCAATGTTTATAGCAACAATGTCCACAATAGCCAAACTATGGAAAGAGGCCAGATGTCCATACAGATGAATGGATAAAGAAGATGTGGTTACACACACACACACACACACACACACACTCACACACACACACGAATATTACTTAGCCATCAAAAAAATCTTACCATTTGCAACAACGTGGAGGGAACCAGAGGGTATTATGCTAAGTGAAATAAGTCAATCAGAGAAATATAATTATCATATGATCTCATGCATATGTGGAATTTAAGAAACAAAACAGAAGTTCATAGGGAAAGAGAGGAAAAAATAAAACAAGATGAAATCAGAGAGGGAGACAAACCATAAGAGACTTAATCATAGGAAACAAACTGAGGGTTGCTGGGGGGGGAGGTGGGTGGGGGATGGGGTAACTGGGTAATGGGCTTTAAGGAGAGCATGTAATGTAATGAGCACTGAGTGTTGTATAAGACTGATGAATCACTGACCTCTACCTCTGAAACTAATAAGACATTATAGGTTAATTAACTGAATTTAAATAAAATTTTCTTTTTAAAAAGTGGCTACTAGAAATTTTAAAATCACACTTGTCTTGTGCATTATATTTCCATTGGACAGCTCTTATCCAGGCCCTCTCGTATGCAGGGACTTGGGGTTTAGAAAAGTCTTAACTTTGGGGCCACCAAGAGGGCCTAAATCCTATAGGCCTCATAAATCTTGCATTCGGTTAATTTTTCCTCTTTGCTTTGGCTGCTGGGAAGCTCAGTACCAATATTGCAGATTTTTATCTAGGCATATCTTAATATTCTGTTTCCTTCTGGATGTATTTACCATTAATCTTTTTTTTTTCTGTTGCCTCAATTCCAACAATCATCTTCATTTTTTTGTATTGTAACTAATTTTGTTAAGCCATCTTGAATCCCTTATGGAATAAGAGAGGTTTACAGGACAAGGTTGATGCTCTGCCCAGATCCCTTAGGTCTACTGGTGTGTGTGTGTGTGTGTCCCTATCATCATTTCCAATAGCCAGTCCCTGTGCCTCTTCTTTGGACATCCAGTCTTGGGCTATTAGGGGAGGTATTATCTGAGAATTTACACCCCTCTGGGGTGACCCTGAACCAATGACTTGGGTGTGAGAATGTGCAAGTCTTGTCTAGGTGCCCTGAGAGCAGGCCCTAGGAGGTGGTTCTGAAGTGCCCCTTGCACTGCAGCGCCCCCTATGGGACCAAACTGAAACCACCACCCTCCTTGGGATTTTGCCCAAGATGGTACCCTGGCGGGGCTTCCAGGGAGCGGGGGACAACACATCCTTCATAAATCACTTATACGCTAAGCTCTTCTCAACGTCTGCTTGGGGAGCCTGACCCACGACAGCCAGTGACACATTTTTACATGTTAAAATAAATTTGAAGAAATAGCAGGCTCTGTGGGTGTACTCAGGAATTTGAGTTGGTTTGAACAGCGAATTAAGTAAAAAATAAAGCCAGACTCGTTTCCCTTGGCCCATCAGCCGGGAGTCGAACTTGAACAGCAGGTGGGATCCCTGTAAGTCACGGATGGTCACTTCTCGGGGTGGGGGCTGGGACCACCTCAGAGAATGGGAAGTGGGCTTCCCTGTGCCTCCCCGCTGCTCTTCCCGGAACACAGGTGAGGCCAGAGGCTGGTATGCTGGGCAGTTCAACCCGAGTAACTGTGCGGTCGCACCAGACGCCTCCAGCCCACACTCCAGGTCCACCCCAGGTCAAGGGGAAGGAGGAAGCAGAGTGGGGGTGTCCATGTCCCACAGTGCAGGGGGCTGAATGGAGATGGGGTTTGGTGCTGCCCGTGTGACCACAGAGAGGGTTCCTAGAACACTGCCCTTTCCCGGCAGCTTCAGAGACAAGAGTACTCTGCCCTCTACTGCTAATAGCCGGGAAGTGTGTGTGTGCGTGTGTGTGTGTGTGCGTGTGTGTGTGTGTTTTGTGTTGCTCGAACACCTCAGAAGCCCCGGGAGATCTGAGAGATCTGAGAAATTTCCAAATTCAGGTCCTGCCCTCTGGAACACCTGGGTTCTTCCCAGCACCTGGGTCAGATCTAATCACCACCTGGTGCTTGCATCTGGATTCTCTGTGGGCCTCCTGAGCAGGGCGCCACCTGGTGGTGGGTGCTCTACGGGGTGGGCGCTCTTTCTCTCCGACCCTTTGCTTTCGCTTTTGCACAGCTGGTGTCAGTGGAGGTGGGGGCTAAAGGGGCTGGGGCTAGGGGGTGGAGATTTACCCTCTGCAGCCTCAGACCTCCCTGGCAAGCCACTGCCTTGGGCGCATTTGCTGGCTTGCCGTGATGGAGGGCTTGGCTGGGGGCGCTGGAACCAGATGCTAACATTCAAGCTCCAGCTTCACCTCCATGGGACCTAAGACACGTTGCTAAAAGTCACGAGGCCTCAGTTTCTCACCTGCAGAGGAGAGATCAAAGGACCTACCTCCCTGGGTTCTTTGCAAAGAAAAAAAATGAGATGATGCATTATCTTTTTTTTTTTTTTTTTTTTAAGATTTATTTGAGAGAGAGAGAATGAGAGAGAGAGAGAGAGAGAGCACATGAGAGGGGGGAGGGTCAGAGGGAGAAGCAGATTCCCCGCCGAGCAGGGAGCCCGATGCGGGACTCGATCCCGGGACTCCAGGATCATGACCTGAGCCGAAGGCAGTCGCTTAACCAACTGAGCCACCCAGGCACCCGAGATGATGCATTATCTGAGTTTGGGTTCCCCCAAAGCAGATCCTGAGAGATTGAGATGTAAGTAGTTTATTTGGGACGGAATCTCAGGACATAGCACCTGAAGAGAGAGGGGAGGAACAGAGCGGGGGCGGCATATCCCACGTGTGTGCTGTCACTGGGCCGCCGGGCACTCTCTCCTTCTCTGCACTACCCAGCCTGAGGGGTGAGGGAGCTGGGGTTTGTCTACACGGATTCCCAGCAGTCCCTGATCGAAGCTACTCCTGGGGTGCCTGAATGCCTCAGCTCTTCTGGCTTATTCAGAGCTTGGACCCTGTGGGCTCCAGGAGCCAGAGAGCGTCCTAGGATAGATTCAGAAATGACCGCGTTTGGAAGTTTGGGTCAACACGCGTGGGGAGGTGGTATGGGTGGGGGACCGCCAAAATCGTCTGTATGCATATTTTTAGGTTCGCAGAACAGAGTGTGGCACTAGTCACATCTCAATAAACAGTCACTATGAATAATAGGACACATCGGGGTCCAATCCAGGCCCCCCCTTCTCCACCCAAAGTGCGACATGGCTGATCAACTAGAAGGGGCTAGATACGCTGTGTGCTGTGGGGGGTGCTAGAAGCCAGTGGCCCCACAAGCAGGAGTTTGGTGTCCCCCATTTTTTAAAAAAGATTTTTATTTTTATTATTTTTAAAGATTTTATTTATTTATTTGAGAGAGAGAGAATGAGAGAGAGCACATGAGAGGGAGGAGGGTCAGAGGGAGAAGCAGGCTCCCTGCCGAGCAGGGAGCCCGATGCGGGACTCGATCCCGGGACTCCAGGATCATGACCTGAGCCGAAGGCAGTCGCTTAACCAACTGAGCCACCCAGGCGCCCTAAGGTGTCCCCCATTTTATAGACAAGGAAACTGAGGTGTCTCACAGAGTGTGAGAACCATACCTAAGGTGATGTCAGGTAACACCAGAGCTGGTCTCCTGGGAGCAGGTGCTGCTGTTCCTGCCTGTGTCAGGATTCTAGGGACTTTTCATCCTGTGCCTGAGCTAAGATGCCTTCTCTCAGAGCCCAGCCATGACGGTGCAGAAATTTGTTTCCATCCGTGAAATGTCAAGGCTGAATCTTTTATGTTCTGCCCTGGGTCTGCTCCCGATAAGGAGCTCCATCCAAGCCCCACAGCTGCCTCCAGCCCCCGAGACTCTTCGGGAGTCTTGGAATAATAGCAAAAGGAATAATTCTCCGTGGCAGGGGAGAGTGAGGGAATAGTTGTATCTTTCTTTTCCTGCACGATTCGGACCCAAGAGAAAAGAAGAGGGAATTGGTGGCAATAGAAGTTTTGACCCACTCTCGCTCACTCCCGGGCGTGCCTACGAGGATCGTTGAGCTGCCCACCACAGGGTCTGCTCCACCAGGAGCCAGAAACCCAGGGGCTCATTCCTGCAAGAGGGGCAGGAATGGAGGGTCTGCTCAGCTCTTCTCCCTGAATGCCACAGCCCCAGGTCAGGAGAAGAGGAGCCCCAGCTGTAGGCGAGGGGGGCGGGGAGCAGCCCGGGGCAGGGCGGGTGGGTGGGGCAGCCCCCAGGGAGCGGGGTTCTTCATTACTCTACTGGGTGGAGGACAACTCTCATCTTTTATGGCCCATGTTCAGTTCTTAGTTGGAGCCAGAGAAGCCTTTCCTTGATTATCATTATTTTTAAAATATTTTTTATTGTGGCAAAGTATAAATAACATAAAATTTGCCATTTTAACCACTTTTCCATGGCATTAATTACATTTACAATATTTTGAAACCATTGCCACTCTGTTTCCAAAACTTTTTCATCACCCCAAACAAAAACCCTGTACCCATTCATCAATAACTCTCGTTGTCCCCTTCCTCCAGCCTCTTGTAACCTCTATGCTCCTTTCTTTTTTTTTTTTTTTAAGATTTTATTTATTTATTTGACAGAGAGAGACAGCGAGAGAGGGAACACAAGCAGGGGGAGTGGGAGAGGGAGAAGCAGGCTCCCCGCCGAGCAAGGAGCCCGATGTGGGGCTCGATCCCAGGGTCCTGGGACCACGACCCGAGCCGAAGGCAGACGCTTAACGACTGAGCCACCCAGGCGCCCCTCTATGCTCCTTTCTGTCTCTATGACTTCAACTACTCAAAGTACCTCATGTAAGTGGAATCAGACAGTATTTGTCTTTTTGTGACTGGCTGATTTCACTCACCATAAAGTCTTCAAGGTTCATCCATGTTATAGCAGGTGTCAGAATTTCTCTCCTTTTTTTTTTTTTTTAAAGATTTATTTATCTGAGAGAGAGAGAGCGGGGAGGGGCAGAGGTGGAGAGAGAGAGAAAATTTAGCAGACTCTGCTCTGAGTGTGGCGCCTGACGCTGGGTTTGATCTCACCACCCTGAGATCACGACCTGAGCCGAAACCAAGAGTCGCATGCTTACCCGACTGAGCCACCCAGGGGCCCCAGAATTTCTCTCCTTTTTAAGGCTGAATAATATTCCCTTGTATGTTTATACCACATTTTGTTTATCCATTCATCATGACGGCAGTAAGCTTTCCTTGACATCTACACCCAGTGATGCACTTTGGAAAGAGAGAGAGACAAAGAAGGCACTCAGCTCCCGTAGGACGGCTTGCTCAGGCCCCCGAGGCCACCGCTGTCACTGACACCCTTTGGTGATGCTTCGAGAACCGCAAATAGTGAGAGTAACATACACATGTTCCCACCAATTACCCACAAGCATGGAGTTACCGTTTGGTCCTCGGAGGTGACGAGGACAGTCTGTGTGTCCCATGACAGCATGGCCCAGGCCTGCCGGATCTCCACTCTGCGCCCAGGCTCACTGTGGCCTACTGAGCGTATGCTGATACTCAGTAAGTACTTTCTAATTATGGACCAAGAGAATGGTTCACCAACTTGGAGTCACGCTACAACCATACTGTTTTTGGAGTGCCTACATGTGCTTGGTGCGTAAACTCTTTTAAAATCTTTACAACAAGGGGCGCCTGGATGGCTCAGTCAGTTAAGCGTCTGCCTTCGGCTCGGGTCGTGATCCTGGGGTCCCGGGATAGAGCCCCACATTGGGCTTCCCTGCTCAGTGGGGAGCCTGCTTCTTCCTCTCCCCCTGCCGCTCCCCCTGCTTGTGCTCTCTCTCTCTCTCTTTCTCTCAAACAAATAAATAAAATCTTAAAAAATAAAATAAAATCTTTACAACAATAGCTAAGAGGAGGTACTGTTATGCTTCCCATTTTGCAGACGAGGAAACTGAGGCCTAGCAATGGCAGGGCCAGTATCTGAACGTGGCTCACTGCCCACCCCCTCTGCCCCGCTGACAGACCCCATTTCTCATTCTGTTCTCTAGGAATCACTCCTTGAGCTCAAATGTCGAATGTTGCCGGGTCTTTGGCTTCCCTCTGAGTGCAGTCGGCAGGATGAAGTGAGTCTAGAGGGATTTTGCCATCTCATCTGACTAAAGAAGAATGATTGGGTGGAGGGGGGGCTCCTGAATGAGGTAGATGTGAGTTATAATGAACCTGGGCTCCCGTGGAGCCCCGTCACCATTCTGGTCTTGGATCTATGTTTAGAAGTTGGGGAGCTGCATGAGATGGGGCTGGGACATTCCTGCAGGAGCCCCTGTCTGTCTGCTGCCTTCTCCACAGGAGAAAGACTCGCGGGGCCAGAAGAGAACCTGGAGCCCCCTCCCCACACGAAAGAAGCAGGAACCTTGCACGCACTTCTCTCCACGCGGTGGCTCCCTCTGAGCCTGCAGGTGCCAGAACTCCCCATTTCAGCCGGGTTGTCAAGGGGGAGGCAGCAATCCCTGGGATATCCCTCCCTCCACATCCCTAACGCCCCCAGAGTGAGCCAGACTCCAGGCAGTGGGAGAGAGGGTGCTTCCAAAAGGTCAGGGATGGGTGCTCTGGCTTATTTTCAAACATCAGCAGTAATACATCCCACTCACTGAGCCCACATCCTTGCCAGGGAGCACCCGTGGGCTCTTCAGAAGGAATCCATCCCAGCTCTCCTGCTGCATCGTCGGTATTACCTTCCCCCTTTTACAGATGAGGAAACTGAACTCACGGGGTGAAATGCTGAGCTCAAATGCAGACTCAGGTAAATCCCTGCTCCTCTGCCTCCTTGGGAGGTGTCTCAGCGCCCCCCGCCCCAACCCAATGTCCGCTGGAAGGCAGCGGAGAGAGGCCCTCCTGGGCGTCAGCCCCGGCTGTCCAGAACTCCTCCCATTTCTCGGGGCTGGCTCTCGGGCAGCCCAGGGTGGAAGGCATGCCCGTGTCTGCCCCAAAGGGCTCTAATCCAGGTGAGGCTTCAGGAGCAACCAGGCCAGGGCAGTTGCTGTTCCTTTGCAGGTGCCTACCTGGAGGCGTGCCCAGTAGGAATGCCAGCTGTCAAGGAGGCATGGGGCTCTTGAAAAGAAAACAGCCCGGGGGCGCCCGGCTGGCTCAGTCAGAAGAACATGCAACTCTTGATCTCAAGGTCGTGAGCTCGAGCCCCACGTTGAGTGTAGGGATTTCTTAAACATAATAAATAAATAAAACTTAAAAAAACAAAAATAGGATTCAAGAGCCCAAATGCCTATAGGCTTAAAAACAAAACCAAACCAAACCCTGAAGGTCACAGGGGCCTCTCGGAGTCTGGGCTGGAACGGGCCTGGAAGGAAACCACAGGAGTACAAAATTCTTGCTTGTAATTCAGTTCAACAGAGTGTTCTGGAGAGCTTGCTGTGGGCACATCTCTAGGACCCCAAGATGGCAAAAATCTGGGATTCTTACTACACCTGGGGAGGTTACATCCTGTTGCCCCATGGTGGGTTTTTTTTTTTTTTTAAGATTTTATTTATTTATTTATTTATTTATTTATTTATTTAGATTTTATTTATTTTTTGACAGAGAGAGAGACAGCAAGAGAGGGAACACAAGCAGGGGGAGTGGGAGAGGGAGAAGCAAGCTTCCCGCTGAGCAAGGAGCCCCATGTGGGCTCGATCCCAGGACCCTGGGATCATGACCTGAGCCGAAGGCAGACGCTTAACGACTGAGCCACCCAGGTGCCCCACCCCATGGTGGGTTTTGGAGTGACACACTTGGCCTTGATCCTGGTTCCGCTTCTCACCAGTGAAGTAGTCTTGAGCAAGGGACGTAAACCCTTGGAGACTCTCCTTCCTCCTTGTCTTGGGGCGGGAGGTGAGGCTGGGTGCCGCTGGAGAGGGAGAGGACACATGTCCTGAGTCCTCAGCCCATGGCAGTTACTGTTAGCCTTAATCTTAATTATTTGGCAGAGCAGTTAAAAAAAAGTAGGCTTGTCAGGGGTGTCTGGGCGGCTCAGTGAGTTAAGCATCTGCCTTTGGCTCAGGTCATGATCCCGGGGTTTTGGGATTGAGCCCTGCATCAGGCTCCCTGCTCAGTGGGGAGTCTGCTTCTCCCTCTCCCTCTGCACCCACCCCCCTGCTCATGCTCTCTCTCTCAAATAATTAATAAAATCTTTAAAATGAAGTAGGTTTGCCGATAAAATACAGGGTGCCCTGTTAAATTTGAATTTTAGGTAAACAACAAATAATTATTTCAGTACAAGTATATACCAAATATTGAGTGAGACATACTTATGCTAAAAAATTACTTGCCGTTTATCTGAAATTCAAATTTAACAGGGCACCCTGTATTTTTATTTGCTAATTCTGGCAACCCTAGGGCTTCGGCAAGTTACTTGAACCACTCTGTGCCTTGGTTCCCTTATCTGCAAATCCAGGGAACGCTAGGAACTCCCTCATAGGGTTCTCCTGCGGCTCGCTGGGAGATTTCTGTAGTTAGCACGGAGCCTGGCTGGCTGGCTTTAGCAGGTGCTACGCAGTGAGGGGGGAAGGGTGTAAGGGAGGGGTTGGCCCCGCCTCAGAGTCCCCCCAACCACTCAAGTTCTGGAACCAAGCAAGTCCTCCTTCAGCGGGAAGGAAGCATGTATAGCTGGTCGGGGTGCTCGCCCCCTTGTCTGCCTGCTGCCTCCCCTGCCCCACAATGTGCCCCTGCCTTGTTCTTACCTCTATAGCCCCGCCACCTTCCTGCCTGGGCCTCTGCCTCTTCCTGCCCCAGACCCCAGACTCTGGACCCCCTGGCTTGCTAGGAATGTGCCTCCCCTCTGGGTCCTCTGTCCCAACCTCCAGCCCAGATTGCATCCATCTTTCATTCTCTACCGGACACCACTTCCCACTGCGGAGGGTGTGTACCCACCCTGTGCCAGGCAGGCCCTATGCCACGTCTGCTGCAGCCCCATAGGATCCTCTGACGCGGGCGCCTGGGTGGCTCAGTTGGTTAAGCGACTGCCTTCAGCTCGGGTCATGATCCCGGGGTCCTGGGATCGAGCCCCACATCGGGCTCCCTGCTCTGCGGGGAGCCTGCTTCTCCCTCTCCCCCTCCCCCTGCTTGTGTTCCCTCTCTCGCTGTGTCTCTCTCTGTCAAATAAATAAATAAAATCTTTAAAAAAAAAAAAAAGGATCCTCTGACGCTGGGTCAGTGCATCCATGCAAAGGGGCCCTCACTGGAGTGGCCAGAACCCAGTGGTGTTCCCAGTGATGGGGAAGAGAGACACCTCCCGGGTCACAGACACTGGGGAAAGAGGATGGTGTCAGTGACCAAGACAGCGCTTCCCCTATTTCAGGTCTGAGCTAAAGAGGCACGTTTTCATGAGAAGTTTATAGGTAGCAATGTCTCCCAGAGGTCCTTCCCGGTGCTTTTTCTCACCATATCACTTAATCATTTACCCAGAGGGTCAGAAGGGAAGATTTTGAGGTTTGTTTCTTTGGGGTTGAACTTCTTAATTCTTTGTAACACTCCAGTTGGCTTCCGGATGTTTCCCATCATCCCAGCTTCCTGAGCCTCACATTTTAGATTTGATGTTTTTCTTCTGGGCAATCCAAGTTCCCTACATTTTATATATCAGATCAAATTCCCATTGGAGGACCATGAAACTCCCAGCGGGTGAATTTGGACAGCCAATACTGCAGAGATACTCTGAACTTGATGGCCATAGCATCAGCCAGGGCTGTGCATGGTTCTCTATCTTGGGAAAATGTCAGACCCTTGGGTTGGATTCAAAAATGAGGGGAAGGCAAACCAATTTCTAAAAAGTGGGTAAGAATCTTCACAAAGGGGGCACCTGGGTGGCTCAGTCGGTTAAGCGACTGCCTTGGGCTCAGGTCATGATCCTGGAGTTCTGGGATCGAGTCCCGCATCGGGCTCCCTGCTCAGCAGGGAGTCTGCTTCTCCCTCTGACGCCCCCCCTCCCCGCATCATGCTCTCTCTCTCTCAAATAAATAAATAAAATCTTAAAAAAAAAAAAAGAATCTTCACAAAGGAAGATATATGAATGGCCAAGAATCACACAAAAAACTCAATCTCATTGGTCATCCAAGAAACGCAAATTAAAACTACAATGAGAAAGTGCTACACATGCATTAGAAGAGCTCAAATTAAGACCGGCAACATGAAACGTTGAGGATGTTGGAGCAATCCAAACTCATATATTGCTGATGGGAGTGTAAAATGATACAAAAACTTTGGAAAAAATGGAATTCTTATAATGACAAGCATAAACCTATGTCTACCCTATGACTTCCAATTTTACTTCTAGGTATTACCTGAGAAAAATGAAAACATAGGTCCACACCTGTAAAATTTCATGACAGCTTTAATAAAGTCACTCAAAACTGGAAACAGCTCAGGTGTCCATCAGCTGGTTGATGGATGTACTGTGGTCCAGCTATGGAATGGAATCCCGCTCAGCAATAAAAAGAAACAAACCAGCGAAAAGTGCAGCAACGTAGTTGAATCTCACGGATGTGCTGAGCAAAAGTAGACATACACAGAAGAGGCCATAGTATCATCACACTTATATGAAGTAAATTGATTAAATTATAAAAAATAAAAGAGAGGGGAAGAGAACATATTTAAAAAAATTTTTTTAAAAGATTTATTTATTTATTGGAGAGAGAGAGCACAAGAGAGAGCAGGGGGAGGAGCAGAGGGAGAGGGACAAGCAGACTCCGTTCTGAGTGCAGAGCCTGACTCGGGGCCTGATCCCACGACCCCGAGCCGAAATCAAGAGTCAGACATTTAACCGACTGAGCTGCCCAGGAGCCCCTAGAACACATTTTAAAATCTCTTCCCTTCAAGTCGGATGCCCGGCGTGGCTCACCCTATTCTGATGGCGAAGCCTCATGTTACAGTCTCTGTAGATATTCTTGTCAATCCTGTTTTACAGATGAGACAACTGGGGTTCAGAAGGATTAACTAACCTCCCAGAGTCATCAGCGGAGTGTTGGTCCAGTCCCGACCCACATCTGTCTGGCTGTCATTGAATAGAGCATGGGTCCGCAGACTGCAGCAAAGGACCCATGGGCTTGTTTTTGTACAACCTGTGAGCTGAGAATAATTTTTGCATTTTGAATGGGTGAAAAAAATAATAAAAAGAATTCATGGGGCGGCTGGGTGGCTCAGTTGTTAAGCATCTGCCTTCGGCTCAGGTCATGATCCCAGGGTTCTGGGATCGAGCCCCGCATCGGGCTCCCTGCTCAGCGGGAAGGCTGCTTCTCCCTCTCCCACTCCCCCTGCTTGTGTTCCCTCTCTCGCTGTCTCTCTCTGTCAAATAAATAAAAATAAAATCTTAAAAAAAGAAGAAAAATAGTTCGTGACGTGAAATTTATATGAAATTAACATTTCCCTGTCCCTCCATAAAGGTTTCCTAGAACAGAGCCACACTCATCCGTTTACATGGGATTTATGGCTGCTTTTGAGCTACAACGGTGAGCTGAGTAGTGAGAGACTGTATGGTCCACAAAGCTGAAACTATGCACTGCTTGGCCCTTTCCAGAAAAAGGTGGCCAACCCCTGCCGTAGAACATAAGCATTTTGCCCAGCGCCCGTCAGGACTCTGTAGGGAGACAGAATTACCCGGGACGATCTCTAGGGGGAGCTGTCTACCTTCTTCCAGCTGAGTGTGGACTGCTCCCAGATTCGACTTCCCCTGGTGATAGCCCCCCTGTATGTAATACTAAGGCTAATGCTAATACTAGCACTAAATCTAGGACTCCCCTTATACGGCAGGTGCTGGGGAGTCAGGACTTGAACGCAGAGGCAGAGGCAGGGACGTCAGACTTCACCAGAGAGCGCCAGCATGGCAGAACCAGCTCCACCTCCCTTGGCACAAGTAGGCAGGATGCCCAGAGGCAAGGCCAACCAGCTAGACCGCACTTGAGACTGGCAAAGGCCCGGAGGTCAGCACACAAGTGGAACAGGGAGTTTGGGGTTCAACAAGCTGAGCTTCATCCCCCTGCCCCACCCCGCCATTGCTGGGATGGGACTCAGGGGCAAGGTGAGGGGTGCAGTGAATCCTGTGGGTGCTCCTCCCGGGTTCCCTTGACGCGCTTGTGCATCTGTCCCCCAGCTGTTGGGAGGGTGGGCTGCTAACATCTCTGGGCTGCCTCCTTCTCCGGAGAACGGGGCCCAGCTGAGTGGGGGCTGCGAGGGAGGCTGCGTAGCCCCCGCACCCAGACCTTGGCCAGTGGTTGTCGGAAGTGGGAATACAAAAGACCAGGATGGTGCCTTAAGGTGGGGCACCACGGTGGTACAATTCCTGTCCCAGAGCTCCCATGGCATCAGGCCACAGCTGACCCCAGCTGAGACCACATCTTCACTTTGCTCCTTCCCCTGCCCCGTCCTGCTTCCCTCATCCCCCTCCTCCAGAGAGCACCCCACAATAAATCCCACATGTGAGTCTCTCCGCCTCAGGCTCGCCTTCTAGGGAGCCCAATCATGGACAAGATTCATCAGGATCCAATTATCGTGAGTGGTGCTGAATACCTTTTGAAGTACGATGGTTCCTGTCTTTGGCGGATTCGCCTGCCTCTGGCCGGATCTCGGTTCTCTCTCCGGGTCTTCTGTCTTTGGCACCTGCCCCTGCAACAGAGTATCTGTGTGTGGTTTGACTTGGCCATTTGGAGCTGTGACAGCTTTTGGGACAGCATTCTACAGGAGTAGTATCCTTCCTGCTTATTGAATCTCAGAATTCATTTTCGCACCAAAGACATCAAATAAACCCAGACAATACATGGCGGCTCTGTGATTATGACCCGAGGAGATGAATCACATTGTTCATCCTCGAAAGTTGTGTTCCTTATCAGCCTCATCTGGAACCTCAGACACAAAGCAGACACATCGCTCCAGGAGGGATGGGAAGTTTGATCTGGCTTTGATGTGTGTCTGGAGATGATAAACTTGGGATGAGAAAGATAGAAGACCCCCCTCCCCCGACACACACACTCCCTGTCTCCAGCAGGCCTTTGGCCCTTGGATAGGTTTCAATATCCTGTAGGGCCGATTTCTGCCCCACATGTTGGGAATCAGCCTTTATATACCAGGCATCCCAGGGTTAAAATAGAGCAGATGCATTTCGCCATCTGTCAATAAATATTAGCCACGGTCCCTTGTGGGTGCTGGCTTTGTGGCTGATTGCTACTGATCATTTATCTTATGAAGGGTATTCTCTTCTTTTTCTATGGTGTAGCACTTGTATAATAAAGAAAAGTTTTAAAAACAGTTAAGTACAGTGTAATTCCAGTTTTTAATATAAATAATTAGTCATGGACACACATACATGTGTAAAAATAGGCTGGAAGTATTTGTGCCAAAATGCTTGCAGGGCATATTTTTGGGGAGTGGAAAGATGAGCTCTCTTTCTGTTCTTTTTTATTTATCAACGTTTCTGATCCTTCTACCATGGCTATACACGATCTGTGTTCAAACAAGGGTGCAAAGATGATGCTCTGTAGCAAAGTGTCCTTTCTGAGACGCGTTAACCAACACAGCACCCTCTTGGGGAGGTGGTGACAGTTAGGTGTGGGCACCTTGGCTGGGTGAGACACCTTTGGGAACTTGGTGATTCGAGCCTTCCAGGGCTGAAAGGGAGAACTATTTGGGGGCAAAGGACAGTTGATGGAGCCTTCCCCTCAGGGGTAGCTCTTGTAGGAGGGAAGCCAGCAGAACCTGCTCCCAACATTGTCCCCAGGTGCTCCAGCCAATGGCCATCCCTGAGTTGGTCCCCAGAACGTCCTTCCTACTCTCCATCCTTCACCTGCCTCAGGCTATGGCTCCGGGCCACCCACTCCATTTTTATGTTATGGGGTCTTTTACTTTGTGTGTGTGTATGGAAGGGGGATGGGATGTGGTGGGGGGATCATCTTTCTGTTGTTAAAGCTGATGCATTTAATTTTCTTTTTCTTTCCTCCTCTTACTTCTTGTTTTTCTTCTACTTCTCCTTACCACTCCAGTCCCAAATAACCATTACAAATAATCTTATTGTTGCCAGTGTCGTTCTCCTCCAGCAGCTGCAGAGTTTTCTAGGAACATAGGAGGTGATGTATGTATGATACAATGTATAATTAAAGCCTAAGGTCAGAAAATCAGCATCTTTCTTACTAGAAGAGCCACAGAATTTTTTTTTATTCTTATGTTAATCCCCATACATTACATCATTAGTTTTAGATGAAGTGTTCCATGATTCATTGTTTGTGCACAACACCCAGTGCTCCATGCAGAATGTGCCCTCCTCAATACCCACCACCAGGCTAACCCATCCTCCCACCCCCCTCCCCTCTAGAACCCTGTTTGTTTTTCAGAGCCCATCGTCTCTCATGGTTCATCTACCCCTCCGATTTCCCCTGCTTCATTCTTCCCCTCCCGCTACCTTCTTCTTCTTCTTCTTTTTTTCTTAACATATATTGCATTATTTGTTTCAGAGGTACAGATCTGAGATTCAACAGTCTTGCACAATTCACAGCGCTTACCAGAGCACATACCCTCCCCAGTGTCTATCACCCAGTCACCCCATCCCTCCCACCCCAACCCCCACTCCAACAACCCTCAGTTTGATTCCTGCGATTAAGAATTCCTCATATCAGTGAGATCATATGATACATGTCTTTCTCTTTTTGACTTATTTCACTCAACATAATACCCTCCAGTTCCATCCACGTCGTTGCAAATGGCAAGATCTCATTCCTTTTGATGGCTGCATAATATTCCATTGTGTATATATACCATATCTTCTTTATCCATTCATCTGTTGATGGACCATCTTGAAGAGCCACAGAATTTAACCTGAACCAGAGCACACCTCTGATCATAAAATATTTTGAAATAAGATTCCAAGGTACTCTAATGATAAAATCACTATTCTAGATCATGACACAGCATGCATAATGACTTTTAAGTCCAGAATGGCTAGCGTACGTACAAGGAAGGAAACTCAAGAGGTAGGCTGGAATTCACGATCGGATCCTTGGGCATAGAACGACTGCGTTCCCACTGCTGGGGAACGGCAGGAACTCAGAGAAGCTGCCTCACAGCCATGGACTGGGGGCTCCTTAAAGTTCCGAACGGGGTTCAAACCTGCAGTCCAGGGGTCGAACCTGGGAGGGGTGGAGAGCTGAGTGGTCGGCTATCTTGCTGCCCCTCCACCCCATGCGCAGCAGACCTCAGGAAGTCTGACGCAACTGCTCAGGAGCTCAGCAAGGACACTGGTCACAGAGCAAAAAAGCGGGTCCTCGTGGGCACCCAAATGGAGGTAGGTTTTTCCTCGAGTGCCAGAAAAGCTTAGTGAGAGACAATTTATATGCAAAGTCCAAATGGGGTCTTTGGGGTCAGCAAGATGCGAATTATTTTGATTTTCATCACCGCTCCTATGCAAGCGCGGAAAATCACATGTCCTCAGCAGCACAGAAGTTCACCCCGGGGCTTTAGGAGATAGTTCTGGGAATACTCAGGCAGTGGGAACAGCAGGAAGATGCTAAGGGCACGGCAAGGAGAGAGCTTTAATTGTCCTGGGTGCGCAGCAGGCATGCCGCTCGTCCTTAGGGGGGCCACAGGGAATCCACACCCTCCTCAAAACACGCCTGGACCCGGTCCTGTCCCGGGTGCAGCAGAAATTGCCGAATGTCAGGGCTGGTGTGGGCGATGCCAAGGCTGGGCTGATAGCTGGAAGAGAGGGATGAGAGAAAAGGGGGCTTCTCAGGAGGCAGATAAAGGAGAAGGAGGCTGTGGACTGTAAGGAGTCTGCTGCTAGGAGAACCCCTGTCTTTGGAGCAAACCTCAGGAGCTGAGCAGGGACAGGCTTGCCAGGTGGGGAGTGAAAGAAGTTACTCAGAGCTGATGCAAGGGTGTAGGCCCAGAGAAGAGTGGATTCTTGAAAATTTCTGAGAGCTAGAGACCAGTAGGAATCTTGTCCTCAGGGTAGGGCCCAGGGAAGACAGACAGTAAGAGAACAAGGAGTCCCAGAGACCAAGACCTGGCAAGGAAGATCTGGGGGACACTGGGGTTTGCGGATGCTGAGTATGAGCTGACTTGGTGGAGCAATTTGCCCTAAAACTGAAGACCGAGTAGGGAAGAGCCAGGGAGAGAAGGAGATGCCTGCTCAGCGCCTGCCCACAGCGGGTCAGTAGGAAGCCTGTGTTCTGTTTCACTGGTGCTTCCGGAGCGGTCCTCCCACGCTGCCGCCCAGAAGGTCAAGTAGCACCGGAAGAGATGCCCTAGGAGAGGTGCAGCAGAGCCAGGAAAGGCCAAGGTACAGTCTCTCGAGGATTGCCCTGGGGTGGAAGTGGGGGGGCAACAGAAGGGCCACCAGCAAGAGACCAGGCAGGGGACGGCTCCCCGAGCACCCAGGACGAGGTGCGAGGTGTGTACCATAGCAGCTGGCCCACAGCAACCCAGGTGGGTCTGGGGCTCTGGTCTCTGCCCTCCCCGTCCTCTCCTTGGTGACGTTCCCTCCCAGTGTTCCCAGGGAAAGGCTCGGCCATGCACTGGATGTCAGTGCTTGCTCTTAACATTCCCAGTCCCTATAACTTTAAACCTCTCCTAGCTGGGAAATGGATGATTTCTCCCCAGTGAAAGGAAAGAAATGGCACAGTGAAGCCCAGCCCCCTTCTTGCCCCCAATGTCAGTGAATTAGCCATTTCTGTGCAGTGGGGGAGGGGCTAGGCCAGGAGAGATGGGTGCCTGCTCTGACCTCTCCATTCCTTTCTCCCCATTTTCATTCTAACTTTTCTCCCGCCTTGCTCCCTAGATGACTCCTACATCAAGGGATCCAGAGTGCATTTCTGTCCAAATCTTCCAGATTGAATTCTTTGGGGACCCACTTTGCCCAAACACTGGGACAGCCACCAGGCTGATAAATCTCCTTCACTTATAAGATCCCTAGGAGCCGTCTAGGCGCCAGTGTGGGCAGGTGATATGGGGATCACAGGAGGAGAGTCTCAGGATGGCACTCCTGGGGTGAACCCTTTGTCTACTCAGCAAGTCCTGGAATTCTTCTAGGTGGCCTGTGGGTCACAGCGGTATTGGGTGTTAATGCTGTTCCTGCTGCCAGGTTCTCCTTTCCTCTGGGGACTGGAAACACGACCTCCTTGGCTCCTCTGTCTTTGGGTGGGGCCATATGACTCGTTCCAGTCAAGGAGCGGAGGATATGACTTCTCGGCCGGAGCCTTGAATCACCTGTGTGAGATCCTCCAGAGTTTCCTTCCTCCTAACTAGGTGATGTGGCCACACTGTCAGGTCAAAGTCACGCTCAACCCGGATCCCTGAGTGATTCCAGAGGGCAGAACTGCTGCCAACTTTGGCCGCGTGGCATAAGCAAGGAATACGTTTTTCTCGTGTTAAGCTGACGAGACGTCGGATGGTAGAGCACTGCACTATCTATCACCCAGCGTATCCTGACTGATGCCATCATTTGAGAGGGAAGAAAAACAGACTTTCTTTTGACCTGGGTATCAAGGAGGCATGATGATTTTTTTTTTTAAAGATTTTATTTTTTTGTCAGAGAGAGAGCACGCACACAAGCAAGCAGGGGGAGCAGCAGAGGGAGAGGGAGAAGCGGGCTCCCCGCTGAGCAAGGAGCCCAATGTGGGGCTCAATCCCAGGACCCCGGGGGTCATGACCCGAGCTGACCCAGGTGTCCCTGAGGCGTGATGATTAAACAAGCATTGGCATGAGGGGATATTGCCCTTATCACTGCTGATTGTGGATATTAGAGAACTACCCAAATGGAAGAGAAAAAGTAGAAACGTGGTATCTGGGTAAAAGGATACAAATGACAATCACTATGAGATCTGCTCCTCGGATGTTCCTTGTTCCTAATGACGAGGAGGCTGGAATAATTCTGCATCTCGTTGGGTAAATTGCCCATCACTGGGTTGGGTTCCCGAAGACTCGGGCTGTGGGCTAGAGATCAGTGTGCAGGTTTGTTAGGGAGTGCTCCTGGATTAACAGCCCTCGGGAGGGAAGGGTTGGGAGGAGGCAGGAGTGGGCAGAGGAGAAGCCAAGCCTCCCTGGAGTCTCAATGGAAGACTCAGCCACTGCTGGGAGGAGTTCTGAAGGTGGGAGAACCCTTCAGAGCTCTCCCTAAAGGGCCAGGTGTTTATGTTGATTGGTCACTGGACACGGTGCCCCAGGAAGGGGGTGTGGCTTTGGACCGGGTGGTTTTCTTCAGCTGCCGCAGGCCCTAGGGGAGACCAGGGTGTTCGGATCCAGCCCAGGGACGGCTCGCATGATAAACATAGAGAACTCAGTAGGGCAGCCTACAGCAGTGGCTGGATTTTGGAGGGTGGGTATGCATCCTCCTCAGGGGTAAACTCTAGCTCAGGAGAGGCAAAAGTAACTGGGAGTGATGATTTATCCTGGGGACTTAGCTGTGTCACTAGCAGCTCAAACCTGCCCGCAGGAGGCTTGAAGAATGGGCTGGAACCTGGGGTTTGGTACGCATGCACACATACTGACTGGCCTTTAGTAAAATGCATACTTGGACGTGTTTCACTACTGAGATGATGCAAGCCAAAATCGCCAGAGGCCACAGACCCTACTGCTGCACCTGCTGGGCCCGACGGACTCTGCCCGGTGAGCAATTCCACCTAAACAGGGACCAAAAGGACACTGGCTCCGTCCTTACTTCGTAGCCTCCTGCTTGCGGTTCTGGCTCCCAGAGAGCAGCCAAAGTCAGCATAAAAAGGAATCAACCAGTCCATCGGTTTTATATACGCAGAATAGGTATGTGTGTATACACATACATGAGGGGTCCATGAGCAGTTCTGAAAATGTCCCTTTAGGAAGGTCTGTTGTTGCAGCAATAGATATATTTTTTTAAGATTTTATTTATTTATTTATTTATTTGACAGAGAGAGAGAGACAGCGAGAGAGGGAACACAAGCAGGGGGAGTGGGAAAGGGAGAAGCAGGTTTTCTGTGGAGCAGGGAACCCGATGGGGGGCTCGATCCCAGGACCCTGGGATCATGACCTGAGCCGAAGGCAGACGCTTAACGACTGAGCCACCCAGGCGCCCCGCAGCAATAGATGCTGATATTCCAAGCCCACTCTAAGAAAGTATTCATTAGGGCCCATCGTAGGTATGTATGCATGTATGCATATAGTGTGTGCAAATATTATACACATACAAATATATTTATTTTTTCTATTAAGTGCCTGAGTGTCTCATTTAAAATTAATGCTCTCTGGTTTCTTTGGGCATATGGCTGCATGGAATCTGACAGTGATAGGGTGGGGGCGGTTGGGGGGTGGCCACAGGAGCAGACCTTGAGTGGCTAGCTCCTAATTCTGGGAAAGGAAGTTTTTGGTGATGTAAAAATGCCAATTAGGAAGGCAGAAGACCAAGGCTTGGTCTCAGCTCTGACTCTGAGATCATGTAGTTGTGTGATTGTAGACAAAATGCTAAAACCTCTTCGGCCCTCAGTTTCTATCTTGGGAAAAAGCAGGGAGAATGTGTGTGTGCGCACGCGCGTGAGTGTGTGTGTGTTGTACCAGGAATACTTAATGTGCCTTCCAGAATTACAAATACTGTGATTATATGAAAATTGACCAAGGTTAGCAGCTATTGGTTTTCTCCTGCTAGATACCGCAGGGCTGGAAAAGAATGCAGCTCACCAACCACCTTGCTTTGGAGCATAAGAAGATATACCGTGTATACCGTGACTTGCGAGGCTAGCAGGTTTGCATTACATTGAACTTCAATGTCTGGACCGGGAGGAGGGGAGGGCCATCACCCTCCCCTCCTCCTCTCTCATGGCTGGCCTCCGCTAGAGATAGCCCTGGATTCCAAAGAGCCAGATGGGCAGTTGAAGATGCAGGGCAATGACCCAACCTCTCCTTCAGCTTCCTGTGGAAAAGGGGTCTCAGATCTCTGATATCATAGAGACATGCCAAGATAAAAGGAGGCTACGCGTTTTGGAGGTTCCCTTCTGCTAGCGCACAGCAGTTCTCAAACTTGAAACGCATCAGGATCTCTTGGAGTGCTGGCTAAAACACAGATTGCTGGGCCCTGCCCAGAGTTTCTGGTTCACTTGGTCCTGGACGAGGCGTCAGTTTTGCGTCTCTAACCAGTTCCCTGCTGCAGCTGATGTTGCTGGTCCAGGGACCCCACTCTGAGAACTATAGCTCTAGGACAATGTCAAGTATTCACTTAAAAATGGGGAGGAAATAGAGCAAGGGAAAGTAGCTTTTAAAATCTTTTTAAGAGGCTTTTAAAATGGTTTTGTTTTGTTTTTTTAAAAGATTTTATTTATTTAACAGAGAGAGAGACACACAGTGAGAGAGGGAACACAAGCAGGGGGAGTGGGAGAGAGATAAGCAGGCCTCCCGCCGAGCAGGGAGCCCGATGCGGGGCTCGATCCCAGGACCCTGGGATCATGACCTGAGCCGAAGGCAGATGCCCAACGACTGAGCCACCCAGGCGCCCCTAAAATGGTTTTTATATTGAGTCAATTTAAGGACTTTTCATTTATTCTTCTTCTGAAAACCGGGAAGAATCTGAAACTACTGCCCAGCAGATATTATACCATGGAAACCAGGAGTGAGGAAAGCCTTCTGATCATGAACTATTTAGCCACCAGGAATTGACCTTAAAAAAACAATCTATTAATGCCAAAATAATAACACAGGTTTTAAAAGTAGCTTTTGAAATGTGCTCATAGGCTGACACTTACACACATGAAAAGGAAATCGACATGCTTTTTAAAACGAGTCATTTCCATGAAAGATACCTGGCTAAGGGGAATTACTGATTTTACTGTTTTGGCATTTTACTGGGTGTTTCACAGACTGTGAGGGAGGGGACAAAAAGACAAATGACATAAAACTCTGTATGCCACCGTGACAAATGTCAGTGAGGCTGAGGGGGGTTGGGGGGGTGGTGCTGGGTGGTTGCTGGAAGGCAGCCTGGTGAGCCCTCAAACAGTTACCATCAGGGCAAGTAATATAGTTTCCATCTCCTGCCTGTCCTAGACAGGCAAGGGGAGACCGACTCCACTAGCCCCTCTGTAACTTTGGAGCAACCCCCCCTCACATTCCAGGGCAACATCTTGTAATTCTTGGATTCCTTTTCCTAGATCAAATAAAGAAAAAAGCTACATACGCATCTCTGGAGGAAAATGTCTGTATTAAAAGCCAAAAAAACCACATTAGTACAAGAAACGCCCACCAGGCCACGTCACTGGATAGATCGACTTGGAAAAAGGTTCATAAAGTTCATTTTTAGCGGTAACAACATGTGGGTGTGAAATCCTTCCCATGCCCCCTCCCCTCTTAAATAAATTAAAAAACAACTAACTTCAAATACTATGTCTGGATACAAAGAGCTTCTCTTACTACAGCAATAGCAATTTGATTTTTTTTTTTTTACTAAAACTTTCATTTAAAACAGTTATTAAATATATAAAACAAATACACAGGATTTGGTCATTTTCTGCCATGAATGTAGGGCACGTGGGTGCGGGGAGGGAGGAGGGCAGGGGGATACAATAGAGGGGAAAGGGCCCCGTTTCCCTCCTCTCTGTCTTCCTAGCTGCGGATCCCACCCTGCTGGCGCAAGGACTGCCACCTGCCTTCCGGAACGACGCGCGGCACGCAGGTCGCTGGGCAAAGCCGCTGGGGCCCCTCCGGCGGCCCCCTCCCCGGAGGAAGAACTAACGGTCACCACAGCACGAAGCACACCGGCCGAGTCTCCCGGCGGGAAAGGCACCCGAGAGCGCGGCCACAGGGCGGACGCGGGAGGAGCGGGCCGGGTCACTTGGCCGCCGCCCCCGAGGTGACGGCCGCGGCGGCGGCGGCGGC
>NW_023270855.1:44414154-44471564 GCF_011800145.1 Mirounga leonina | reverse complement strand
CGGCGGCTGCATGGCGCACGGGCGACGGGCGACGGGCGACGGGCTGGCGAGCGGACGGCGGGGCCACGGGAGCGGGCGGCCGGGCCGAGTGGGGGCGCGCCCGGCACCTGGCAGCCCGCGGGGGCGGCGCGGAGGCGGCGGCGGCGGCGGCGGCGGCGGCTCGCCCGGCACGGGGATCCCTCCCGGCCCGGCTGCGTCTGGGGTTCCCCGCCGCCCCCGGCGCACGGGCCCTCGGACGGCCGAGCTGCTCTGCAGGGCCCGGCGCTCGCCCGGAGCAGGATTCCCCGGCTCGGCTCCGCCTCCCGCGCGCCCCGCCCCACCCCGCCCCGCCCCCCGCCCCCCGCCCGCCCGGCTGCGAGACTCGGGGGAGGGCGGGCTTCCACGCGCCGGGCCGGGCGGGACGCGCGCGGGGTGCGGGGTGGGATCCTGCGGCGGGCGCGAGGCCGGGCCCGGGGCGGAGCGGGGGGTCGCAGGAGCGGCGGGGCGGGGCGGGGTGGGGTGGGGAGGGTGGGGGGTTGGCCCGGCCGGGGGAGCCGGCCCAGGCGTCCGACTCCGCGGGGGCGGAGGCGCCGTGGGAGAACTGCGTCCTGGGAGGGAGACCATCCCCGTGTCACGCGGGAGGGGTGAGCTTGCGAGGTCTCGCCTTAGTGCTCACCGGGACCCCTCTCGTTTTACAGGAGGGGAAACTGAGGCCGAGGGAAGGCACCCCAAGGCCCCCGTACAAGCCAGAACCAGGACTCCGGGCCACTAGGCTTTCTACCTTTCCACGGTAGAAATCTCCCATCTCAAATCTGCAGGGTTTATTTTTTAATACACCTCCGACACAGGAGAGCCACTTGGTATTCCTCCCAGGGCAAGCGGCACTCTGAGGAAAATGCCAAGAACTCTGCGGAGCTTTGGGTGGAGATGGGCTGGTGGGGCTGGTGGGAA
The DNA here is from genome assembly GCF_011800145.1 of Mirounga leonina. Lineage (NCBI taxonomy): Eukaryota > Metazoa > Chordata > Mammalia > Carnivora > Phocidae > Mirounga > Mirounga leonina. The sequence goes on along the minus strand of NW_023270855.1, from coordinate 44,470,634 downwards.
CGGGAGCCTCCAGAGGGGTCCCGATGGGAAGTTTCACTCCCAGGAAACCGCTCCTCCGGAGCTTTTGTCTGTAGAAGCCGTGTCAAGGGCTTCATCCCCGTTAGGAGAGCAGGTTGGGGGAGGTCTGTCAGGAATAAGGAACCACGATCGGATTTATATTTTAAAAACACTTTCCTAGTAATTTGGCCTCTTACACTTGGGGCGGGGGGAGGTCAGCGAGCCCCCCTAAGACCTGCAAGAAGCAGCCAACAAAATGGCCCTCACAGAGGTAAGTTTCCCGATCCGAGCTACCCTGCTAGGCATTATGGCTGATAACGTTTCTGGAAGCTTTGTCCATTATTTCTAACAATGAGTAAAACCAGGGGGAGAAAGATGTGAACACAGCCTCAAAATATCCCAACATACCTGGCCGCTTTCGAGCTGGGCAAGTCATTATTCTGACTTGGCCTTGGTTTCCCCATCTGAACAGTGGGGGTCAGTGGTACCTGTCTAGGAGGGGTGCTATGATAAATGCGCCCAACCCAGTGTGTGTCTGTCTGTCTGTCCACAGAAGTGCTCACGTGGTGGTGGCTGCTATGATGTGCTTACTACGGGTCCTGCCAGAAGTGGCTGTCTGGAATGGTCCTTGCTTTCTATAGAAATGGTTAGTTTCCCCGAGGGGATGGGACTTCCCTTTTGTTTACGCCTTTTCTGCTGGGAAGTGGTGCTCTCAGAAAGAACAATGTGCCTTTTCATGCTTTTATTAAACACGACTCTTCCTTCAAGCCTTGCGTGTCAGGAGCAGAATCTGTTGACGGCAAGTAGAGGGACTGAGCAGTGTGGCTAGTGATCAGCCCAAGAACGGCAGGTCATCTAAGGGCTGAGTGAGGCCCAGCCTTCAAGGGGTGCATTCCAAGCCTGGCCACTGTGTACAGCATGGGTGACACTCTCTAGGGTTTCAGCCACGGGTGGGGGCTTCCTGGCTTTGTCTGGGCAGCAGGGAAGGCAGCAAGAGAGGGAGCAGACAAAGATCTATTGGGGGGGGGGGCGCCAAGTAGTTTGCTGCAAAGTTGTACCACCATAGCCCCGTGTCCTGGCAACCCGCCTTCTGCCCACTTTTCCAGCACGTGCCACGGACTCTGAAACCTCACCCTCGTTCAGAGGGACAATTAAGCATGTGTTTTCTAGATTGATTTGCTGTCTTTTTGGACAATTGGAATTTGGGAAGAAAAGATAAAAATTAAGTTATTTTCTGTCCTGTTTGCTGCTGGGTTACCAGCAACAAGAAAAGTACCTAGCGCAGGGGAGAGGCTCAGAACTAGGGGCATCTAAGCGTACGGAGGCTGGGCTCCTCCTTTTAACAGAAGTTAAGAGAGTATATGGTGCAAGTCTGTTTTATCTTGAGAAAAATTTTCAGTTGAGCTTCTTTATAAAGATGCCTGTTTTGGGGTGCCTGGCTGGCTCAGTCGGTTAAGTGTCTGACTCTTGATTTCAGCTCAGGTCATGATCTCGGGGTCGTCAGATCGAGCCCCGAGTCAGGCCCCACACGCAGTGCGTCTCCCTCTGCTCTTCCGTCCCCTCCCCCCCCACGCACTCTCTCTTTCTCAAATAAATAAATAAAATATTTTTCTAAAAAAGATGCATGTTTTATAAACACATATGAACATGTTATAACATATAAAATATGGCTTATGTTCTGTGCCATACTCTTTTCCATATTTGAAATTCGCTCAGTTGATTTGTTCTTAATTTCTCTGAAGTTTCCATCCTTGAATACTTGTTTTCTAAGAGGTGAAAATTGTTTTGGAAACTGAGTCCAAAGTGCTGTCTTTTTTTTTTTTTTTTTTTTAAGATTCCATTTATTTATTTGACAGAGAAAGACACAGTGAGAGGGAACACAAGCAGGGGGAGTGGGAGAGGGAGAAGCAGGCTTCCCGCGGAGCAGGGAGCCTGATGCGGGGGCTCGATCCCAGGACCCTGGGATCATGACCCGAGCCGAAGATAGTTGCTTAATGACTGAGCCACCCAGGCAACCCCCAAAGTGCTGTCTTAGACACGCAATGATCTCCTTCCCCCAGTCCTTCAGTTCAGTTGACAAAATCCTGCTGTGATCATTCAGGATAAACAACATAGGATGCTGAAGTCTGGGATAATTTTTTTTTTAACAGAGGGATACGTTGTTGGACTTACACACCTAATTCACGATCAGCTATACAGTATTTTTATATGAGATAATATGGGTTTGTACCATATATGATAATATGGGTTTGTAACATATATAAACAGTAATATGGGTTTGCAACATTAAATAAGGAAAAATTTCATCTGTATGTTTTATTATCCTCAGAATAATAAAAGAGTTACGTATCTAAAAACATTAAAAACATATATCATATGTTATAAACTTATTCATATATTACATTATAACCACGATATATGAAGGTTGGAAAACGGGAAACAATGATACTCCCAGTTACCTGCTCTCTTTAATATTCTGTGTCTGTGTCATCCTTTTTTCCATTTTGCATATTCTCTAAAATGTGCAGCTATTACTTCTGGGGAAAAATAAAGATAATTATACTAAAGTCTCACCCCCTTTTGCAACCGTTACTGCTTTGCACTCTTCCCTTCAGCCTCTGGCAGCGGACCCGGAGGGTCAGCCAGGGGCATGGGGTGCGCAACACGCCGTTGCTGACTGAGCAAGCTGGCTGGTTAAGAGTGCTGCCTGAGCTACAGGCAGAGACCTGCTCCGGTGCTGTGTGTGGTCCCCCCCAACCGCCCTCGGATCCATCTCCTACCACTTTCCCTTCCCCTCGCCGGCTCTGTTCCAGGCACACTGGCTTCCTTGCTGTTCTTGGAACACGCGGAGCAAACTCCCCTTTTGAGCCAAACTCAAGGCCTTTGCCCCTGCTGTTTCCTCTGCCCCGGACACTGTTCTTTCTGACATTTCCTTTGTTTGCTCCCGTGTCTCCCTCAGCTCTCTGCTGCAAAGGCAGCTCCCCAGGGAGGCCCTTCCTGACCACTCGTGTAAAACAGTACCCATCGCCCCTGTCCCCATCACTACCTTCCCGTGCGCTGTTCCGCACATCTTCCTAGTACTCAGTCTGCTGACGCGCTGTCCATCTTTCTTCTTTGTTTAATGTCTCTTTATTGGGATGCCTGCCTCCCCCAAAGCAGGGCTTTATCTATTTTGTTCCGTGGAACGGTATGTGGTGCATAGTAGATGCTCAGTAATAGTTGGCGAATGAGTGAATTCAAAAGACTGTGGGTCTGGCCAGCAGGCTGTGGGTGGGGTTTAGGGCGTTGAGATGGACAGAGCCACACCGATGCCCCAGCGACAAGGACTGCTATGTCCCTACCAGCCTGCACACCTGCCCCTGCACAGGGCTGAGGCCCCACCGGGGAACCACCTGCCTGGGCGGAGTCTGGTGTGGAAGGCTGAACCGATCTCACAAGCCCTGCTGCTGGGCACAAGCCGAGGGGCACTTACTTGCCAGTGCAAACCGAATTACTAGCAACATTCCAGATGAGCCCAGCTCTTCCTTCTATGGATGTGAGGGAGAAAGGCAAATGAGGCTCCTTCCCTTTCCCCCAGTCCTGTGATTTTTATAAGACAAATGGAAGACTTTCAGACATCTCTGTTTTGTTCCTAAAATCCAGAGAGCGAGTTTTTCTACATGGACTGTATTGGTAGAAAACAAGCATCGAGGACTTCAAAGAAAATAATTAGCAATGGTGCATGCAGAGGGCACAGGATGGTTAAGGATCTCATCTGCAAACACTGGAGAATGAACATTCTCTTCATTTCCGATGCCCCTCCCCGGCGTCAGCTAATTTTTCCCGCATACCACCTATGAAGTAAGACTTGACAAAAAGATCTCTTTGGGTTATTTGAATTCCTTTCATCCCATGGCCTCAGAGTGCTGCAGGTACAGTAACTCGTGAGTCCTCTCCTATTATGTGGGTGGAATTAAGATATTGTTCCCACACATTCTGGACTGAGAAATAAGCAAGAACCACAAAAGAATTGTAAAAATAGGACAGAGAAGAGAAAGGCTTGGAAACAAGTGGCTCAGCCACATCAGAGTCACTGGTGAAGGTCGGTGTCTGTCAGGGGCCGGGGTGGGGAGGGCCGCACAAGGGAATGGTGGAAGAATACTATTCATGCCTGCGTCCCTGAGAAATCCCATTCCTCGGATGGGACACTCGAGGACCGGGTCGCAGGGGCAGCTGAAGCCCCAGTGTTCGCAGATGAGATCCTTAACCATCCTGTGCCCTCTGCTTGCATGAGGCTTCGTGATCTTTCTGGGTGCCTCAGCCAGATCTCCAGCGCGTGGACATTTAATCTTCCTGACTGCTGTGGTCAGCAGGGAGATCTGTCTCCGCAGAAGCCCAGCAACAATTACAGCCCGTGCAATTCATTTGGCAATTAATCCCAGGCTGTCCGGGGACAAGGCTGCTGTTGTCGGCTTCAAGCTGTTAGTTGGTGCATTCTTTGTTTGCTTGTGGGCACCCCGGGCTCAGGGTGGGCAGGGCCACTGCTGGCATTTTTTTTTTTTAAGATTTTATTTATTTATGCGGCGCCTGGGTGGCTCAGTTGTTAAGCGTCTGCCTTCCGCTCAGGTCATGATCTCAGGGTCCTGGGATCGAGCCCCGCATCGGGCTCCCTGCTCGGCGGGGAGCCTGCTTCTCCCTCCCCCACTCCCCCTGCTTGTGTTCCCTCTCTCCCTGTCTCTCTCTCTGTTGAATAAATAAATAAAATCTTAAAAAAAAAAGATTTTATTTATTTATTTGACACAAATTGAGAGAGAGAGAGAGAGACAGAGACAAGTGGGGGGAAACCGCAGAGGAAGAAGGAGAAGCAGACTCCCCGCCGAGCAGGGAGCCCAATGTGGGGCTCGATACCAGGACCTTGGGAGCATGACCTGAGCCGAAGGCAGATAGACACTCCACCGACTGAGCCACCCAGGCACCCGTGGTATTTCTTTTCTATCCAGAGACCCGAGCATCATGCTGGGTTTCTGGGAAGATTTCAGCAAGGACTTGTGGAGGGAAGAGGGGGCCTTCTGCTATGGAAAGATGGAGTGTCTAAAAGAGACCCAGGAGGATGAAAATGGTGCTCGTGTGGTACGTGCGTGAAAGGATTTGAAGGGGGAAAGGAGTGCCTGCTGAGTGCTCGAGCACCTCTTCTGGGCTTGGCCTGACATTGGCACCTTCACCAGATGACAATTGTCCCCTAACAGACACTGTGTGCCAGGCGCTGTGTCGAGCACTTGAAATTCATCCTCACCACAGTCCCCTGAGGAAGAGATTACTATGGCCACTTTACAGATGAGGTAAACTGAGTCTCCAAGGGATTCAGTCACTTCTACAGAGTCACACAGTGGTGGAATAAGATTCGAACTTTGTCTGACCATCTCATTCTTTTTTTTTTTTTTCTTAAGTAAACTCGACACCTAATGTGTGGCTTGAACTCATGACCCCGAGATCAAGAGTCACATGCTCTACCGACTGAGCCAGCCAGGCACCCCTCATTCTTAATCACAGCCCTGCTCAATGGCCCCCGCCGTCACCAACAACCTTGTGAGTTGGAGGGTATCATTCTGTTTTACTGATGAGGAAGCAGGTGCGGAGTGGCTGGGCCGCTAGCAAAGCCAGCTCATCTGCATCTCTTCAGCCTTCCAAGTACATCTACCCTGCATTCAGTCCCAACTCATAAATCCCACTGACACTGAAAATGCTAGAGGCTGTTTCTTCAATCCAGTGCATCCTTAATGATGAAGCTCTGGATTCCGGTTCTCCAAATGCATTGCTCAGCCTCCAGGGTCACCAGGGTGCCTGGTACAGAGCAGGTGCCATGAACCTGGGGTTCAGCAGGGACCGCTTGGCTGGGCAGACATCCAGCCTGGGGCTCCTGAGGTTACCCGAGAGCCTCTGGGTTTGAAATTGATGGATTTTTAAATAATGTATTTATCAATGACTCAGAGAGATATTCAAGAGAAAGATAAAGAAGACTGGGGATATCGACAAAACCACACTGATGGGGACAGCAGAGTAGTTTCTGTGAAACACGTCCAGGGTCAGCATCTGTCAGACCAACCTGACACGATTTTCAGAAAACATTTTTTGGTAATAAAAGTAATTTTTTTTTGGTGGGGGGTGGGAAAAGACAACCCCTAAAGCAAGTGATATTTTGTGGTTCTCTTATCCACCTTCTGAAAAATCAGAATGCCATTTAGCAGTTCGAATTGTAAATTCTGAGGATTTCAGTATGGAAAACCTGGGGGACAGAGCTGGGTCATCAGAGCAAAGGCGACGGGATGTTCCCCATCAGCCACTAACGAGCATCACACAAATTTACTTCATGCTGCTTCTAAACACCACCAGACACACTCTTCAAATAAAATAATTGGTGTTCCATTTCCAGAGGAAGGGAGGAGATGGAGGAAGCGGGAGCCCATTTTTGAGAGAGCCAGGCACATTGGAACACATTTATCAAGGACTCGCATGCCTTCTAACCACACACATCCCACTCGGCTCACACGTGCTTGGGGACATCTGTCATTTGCCTGGGTACACTCAGGCAGGTGTCTTGCCTGGCATTCCCTTCGTGTTAAGGTGGCCTATCTTCTTGGTCTATCCGTTCTTTTTCTACTAATGTCTCCAGGTTTTCTATTTGAGAGAGCTGTGGCTACGAACATGGCCTTGGGAGCCGCATAGACCTGGATTGGATGCACTACTTGGCACTGCTGTGTCTCAGTTTTCTTGTCTGTGAAATGGGCCTAATTGTGCTACTGTGCAGGTTAAAGGAAGTCATTGTTGTAGAACAATTAGTTCAGGGCCTGTGCGGGATAAGTATGTTTCTGGTTTACTTCCAGAAACGTGGGAATGGGGCTCCTCCTTTGCTCTTCCACTACTATGAAAATTGGTATATTTGCGCCTGCAAGGATTCATCACTGTGCGTGGGAAATACAGAGAGAGGGTCAGGTCCTGATTGAAAAGAAGGCAAACTTCTGTCTACACGGACCCATCCCTAGCAATCAAGCAAACCTGCAATCCCATGGCCATGAGGATTGGAAAGCATCCCGGAGGCCATCCAGTCCAAATTCATCATAGATGGGGAAACTGAGGCCAGAGAGGGGTGCTGGCCTTGCACAAACTGATTGGCCGCAAAACCAGGGCTGGAAGCCAAGCCTCTTGGCCGACTGGGCCTCAGATGTGGCACCTCTTTCTCAAAGTCTGGTCCTTTGCAATGCTTTAACAGTCACACTTTAAAAATGAGGGCCGGTTGCAAAGTGAGAGCAGAAAGACTTTCTAATTTACTTAGCGAAGAGGAGGAAAATGATGGGCTTGATAATTGCTAGAGTCGCACTTCTAACTCTATTTACAGGGCAGAGGATTGATTGCAGGGGCTGAGAGTGTTGGCTCGCTTGGCAGGCTTCCGTGCTGATGCAATTAAGCCTTGCTCCTTCCAGCTCTGCCTAGGACCTGGGACAGGCCCCATGAGACCCAGGTGTGAGCTGGAAGCCCAGGCTGGACCTACCCCAGCCTGGAGTCCTGAAGAAGTCCGTGGGCGTAGGCAAGAACTTGGAGCCCGTGGTCCAAGTAAGGCCAGCGGAGACCATTGGGTCATGCTTTCTGGTACCTAGGCTGCTGGCCAGACTCCTGCAGTCCCCTCACATGGTATTAGAACCCCCATGTCACTACCTGCCTAAAGTTGGGTGGCCCCCGAGGCCCCCAGAGCTGGCTGTGCTCTCTCCTTACCACCCAGACTGGCCCCCTGGATGGCAATCGCCATCTTGATTGTGTCTGGGTTTGCTCTGTGCTTTGCACTTCGGTGATGTGGGCTGTGAACCTCTCCACGGAAAACCCCAGCACTACCCTGGAGCCGGGCCTCTTTTCCAAGCCCTGTCCACCCTAGCCAAGCATGGCTCAGCCCCTCTGGTTTCGTTGCTTATGAGAGCAAAAAATTGGAAACCAAACCAGTTGTCCCCAAATAAGGGGATGGTTATGGAAATGCAGAAATGTTGACCACTATGAAAGACTGTGCGGCCATGACAATTCTTTCTACAGAGTCTCTGCTTAGCATGGTGTCAAGGCTGAACTGAGCACCTCTCACGGTGTCCAAGGTGTTTAGAACCCCCAAGCGCTTATGGTCGTTTGCATGATTGTTACCAACGCTTTGTGCAGTTTGGGGGGAGGTCGCATTGCATAGGGCTTGGTGATTCCGTGGACAGTCCCTCAATATACTCCCCGTTATGGGGGGTCTCACTCTCGCCTCTTCCCACGTGGCACCCAGACCACTGTCTTCACTCTCTTCCCCTCTAGATGTCCTCAGGGAACCTCAAAATCCCTTCCCTTCCGTCATGAAGAGCAATCCGGTTCTTTCCCAGCTCCTCCCCTCGCCCGCCAGTTCATCCTGGGACTCCCTTGACTAGAGCCATGCAGGTAACCAGACCCGTTCCTTTTTGTAAGGCAGCTGAGCCCTGGTTTTTGCCACTGGATCGTGTCCTTGAGCTTCCCTACCTCCACCACAAATGGCTTCCCAGATCTTAACTGAACCAGAATCCCCTGGAAGGCCCCACCCTAGCACTTCTGATTCAGCAAGGCGGGGGTGGGACCTGACAATCCGCATCTCTAACAAGGTCCCAGGTGATTTCTGGATGATGCTGATGCCAATGGTCTGGGAGCGCACTCAGAACCGCTAGCTTGGGCCATTTCAGAATTTCCTCTGAACACATGAAAGACCCTTCCTGAGAGGAATTTTGGTGAAAAGTGTTTTCAGCATCTTTTTTTTTTCTTTTTTAAGATTTTATTTATTTGACAGAGACACAGCGAGAGAGGGAACACAAGCAGGGGGAGTGGGAGAGGGAGAAGCAGGCTTCCCGCCGAGCAGGGAGCCCGATGCGGGGCTCGATCCCAGGACCCTGAGACCATGACCTGAGCCGAAGGCAGACGCTTAACGACTGAGCCACCCAGGCGCCCTGTTTTCAGCATCTTGTCACACATTCTATCGTTGTTGGAGGTAGAAAAAGTTACATAAAAATGTTTATGCCCGGGGCATCGGCTTCCCAGGTTCTCCAGAGAAGCAGAGAAGGGGATCCTAGACCACCCATCAGCTGGGTTTGCTGAACTCAAGATGGGCGCCTGTGGCTTGCGCAGATGATTTCCAGCAACTAACCAGGGCAGCTCCCACGGTTTCAGGCCAGAGGAGGTGCCAGCACTGGGAGCTGCACTGGGGGCAGGGCTGAGCCAACAGGGGCTGGAGTGCAGGGCCCCAGAAGCCAGATCAAGGATCATCAACACACTGGCAACTGTAATCAGATACCACTGTGCCAAGGGCATGTCAGAGATGGCCAAGGGCACGGCTGACCTAGCTGTCCCTGCCCCAGGGCCCTCGCTTTCTGTCGGGGGTGGGGGAGGCCAAGCCAACATGTGCAAATATGAAGACCTCAGACTAATGGTGGTCATTGGTGGGAAAACCACAGCGGTGGAGAAGCTTCAGGGGACCTGGTTCTAGTCCCAGCCCTGACATTCCCTGATGAGGCTTTGATCTTGAGCACGTCCAGGCACCTTCCTGAGTCCTGTGGTGTCTCATTGGAAAAACAAGGGGCCGGCACCCGAACATGTCCTCTGCTCCATAAAACTCCATGGCCAAATGGGTCTTTAGGGCCTGGCATGCCAGTTCTCCATTAGGCTTGTGTTCTTTTTTGGGGTGGGGACAGAAGGCCAGCTTGGACGTTGTGAGGACTTGGGCCAGTCAGGACGCATTGTGCTTTGCAGCCTCCTTGGGTTGTGAGAGGTGGTCAGACTGTGAGAGACCCAATGTCCCTGTCCCAAGTGGAAGCAGGATGTTGGGGAGCACAGGTGTGGAGATAGTTGGCATACTTGACTTCCAGATGTCGAGGGTGCCCTGTACAGCTGGACCTCATTTGGCCCCAGCAGCTGTATAGGAGATCTGAAGGCACAGGGAGAAAAAGCATCAATCAACAGCTCTGGCTCGCACTCTCTGGACTTGGACCTGACTGCTTAAAATGGGTGTGGATTGTGAAGAGAAGGGGGAGGGGATGGAGGACAAGATAGGAGCCTGCGTGCAGGAGCAGGGCTCCTGGAGTCAGCCGTGGGACTTGGCCTTGCCCGCTGAGGTACTGGAGGGGTTGGGGGTCATTCATGTAGTTTCCCCACATTCTATAGTCAGATTGGTCCCAGGACTTCCATTGTCTCACCTGCCAACGGGAACTCCTGGCGGCCGCACCAGCCTCAGGCAGGGCCCCTTCTCAGGCCAGAGAGGGCCACCCCTATGACTTTGGGGCAGCCCCAGACTCGGGGTTTTTCCCCTTTCTCCCTTGCTCTGTCTCTCCTTCAGGAGCCTTGGGATTCTCCTGGCCCCAGCTAGCTGAGCGCTTCACACCCCATTGAAAAGTCACTGCAATAATTACCAGATCATTAACAGGGGATTTTGAAAAGGCACTTCAAAGCATCTCTCCCAGAATTGCTAAGACAGGTGTAAAAGTCTATCTGGGCAGAGAGCAGCCAGTTTAAAAGGATGTTGGGGACCGAAGGGTAGGTGTTAATTAAACTGGGCTGAGCGGCAAGGAGAGGGTAACCTTCCCATCTGAGCACTGTAACAACCAGGTGGTGGTGAGGGGGCCACAAAGGTTTGGACAAAACCCAAAACGTCCAGACTTCGTTGCTCCTCTTGTACTTTATTAAAGAATTTGACCAAGGGGCGCCTGGGTGGCTCAGATGGTTAAGCGTCTGCCTTCGGCTCAGGTCATGATCCCAGGGTCCTGGGATCGAGCCCCGCATCTGGCTCCTGGCTCAGCAGGGAGCCTGCTTCTCCCTCTCCCTCTGCCTCTCTCCCTGCTCATGCTCTCTCTCTCTGTGTATCTCTGTGTCTCAAATGAATAAATAAAGTCTTAAAAAAAAAAAAAGAATTTGACCAAAATCCGAGCTTTTCTTTAGAATGCGTGCTACCTGTGTTGGGAAGGTTCATATATCATAAACAAAAATAAACCTTCCTGCGCCGCAGGCTTCATGACTAATTTTACTAAATAAGGTTAATGAACATCAAATGCCTAAGTGGCTGGGGGTAGGGTGCGGAGATCCGCCCTCCTTGTGTCAAAAGCCCTACGGGAAGGAAGAGAACAAATAAATGGTTAGGAATACCCACCTAAGCTACTCTACTGAAAGCTTAACCCCGCTCTTGCATCATGACAAACCCGAAGATGGTTTGGGTGGGTATACAGCCCTTCCCCACCTGGGAACCTTGTTTTCAGAGATCCTTGCCCCCCTTACAACTGATCTCTGGTCAGCAGTACGCTCAAGTGCAGAGCTTAATGGTCTAAGTCAGGGAGTTTGATTTCCGGCTGCCTACCGGAATCCGATGGTGACACAGATGTCACTCACCCAAGGCATATGGAACCAGAATTTCCGGGGCCGAAGACCCGGCATCTGTATTTTTAAGCAGCTGATCAAGGTGATGGCTGCCCAAGGTTCTGAGTTCCGGTGTTTGGGAGCTACAGGAACCAAAAATACTTTCTGTGATTTTTTTTTTCTTTTTTGTATATTCCAGGCTACTTCAGAGCACAACAGTTTCAAAACGTCGCCTCGGGGTCTTCAGCAACCTTAGCTCCTTGAGAGGACTGATTGGCAAGACACGTTTCCTAGATGCCAGACAGGAAATGGAAGCCAAGCACAGGAGTGTTTGGGCTCGCGGTGACCATCTTCAGCGTCACGCGAGCATCTGTCTGGCACCTTGCAGGCTGGTGAGGCGAGTGTGAAGCAGCGCGCACTTCATGGGGTTTCATATCTGGAGTGTAGCAAATGCTACCTAGGACGCCGTGCTATCTGGCTATGACTTGCTAAGATGTCATTGTGTCCATTTGTCCATGAGACATCCCCCCACCCCCGCCCTGTGCTGTAAAGGTGCTGGTCCCCCCCATGCCCAACCCCAGATTCTCTGCCTGGATCCTGGACAGTGGGTCATGTGGCCTCAGGCTGCCGTTGGCTGCAATCCCGGTGGGAAAGGGAGGTATGGGGGTGGGGGTCCTAGAGGGGAGGAGGGTGTCGGGAGGGGCTGGGTGGCCCCAGAGGGGATGAATGAAAGTGTTGGGTAGGGTGCAGAGCTAGGGAGGAAGGTGTCACCAGCTACATGAGAATCAATAGCTTGGAGACCCTCTGTCACTCACAGATCAACCTGCCCGCCCCCCCTCCAAATGCTTCCATGTGTTGGTATCAACTTGTCATTTTGGATTTTATTAAAATCACCTCAAAAACCTGTCCCTGTATCATAGGCAATCTGATGTCTCTGCCATGTCTCTAGGCATTCTGGGGGCTCTTAATTTCTCCTGCCTGCCTGTGGCCCCGATTCCTGTTGGATTCCCGGTCTCTGTTCTGTGCTATTGTTTTTCCTGCAAGATATCACCCCACCTCACTCTGCCCTGATCCCTTCTTATTCCAAAGAGCCATTGGCTCAAAGCTGGGGCGGAGCTGACTCCCAGACCCAGATCAGCAGAGCCCAGACACATTGAAAGGACCCCCCCTTTGCCTTCAGCCTGGTCTGGATCCTTTATACACACGCTGCTCCTCCTGCTATGAAAACAAAACATGCATCCTCTTCCCAGCCCGTTTCCCTCTCATCTCTCATCTCCTCCCCCCTCCGAGGCCTCTGATGCCCCCACTTGCCAGGGCAACACTGTGGGCATGGAAGGGAGAAGGGAAAGATCAGGGGAGGGAAAAAGAACAACTCCCCTGCAAATCTCCAGGATCTGGCTTCAGCATTAAATTCAAATGGCCAGAGATTGGATTCTGCAGGCATAAGCCACTTACATGCAAATTTTGGCAAATCATATGCAAATATCACATGTGACTCTGCCCTGGATTGCATCTGCTTAGAGCAGGCAAGTAGAGCTTATTGGTGAAGTGCGTTCAAGATGCGGGGACACAGGAACAAGAGAGGAGAATGGGGGATTCTTCAACTCCAACTGCATGCCGGCAACTTTTACATATGTCATTTGCTCAACCAGCACTTCTTGAGTGGCTGATGTGTGTCTGGCATGGTGATGGAGGCAGTGAGATCAACAGGAAGCAGTGCGCCCCCCTCCCAGATCTTCTAGATAAGTCAGGACCCAAACAAGTACGATGAGGGGGTTTGCAATGGGAAGGCCATGCTTTGGAAAGACAGTGCTGGTCACGTGTGCAGGATGCTGTGGGGACACAGGGCAGGCCATCTCATCAGCGCAGGGCATCTGGAAACCTCCTGGAAGTGGTGATGCCTGAGCTGAGCTTTGAGGGATTAAATGGAGATACTAAGTGAATGAGGGTTTTGTATTTAGGGCCACGGGTGCAGCTGGTGGATGAGTGTGGCACTGGGAGGGGTGCATGAGGCGGGGGAGTGAGAAGAGGGGGGCTGGTGAGATTCAGGAGCTGGATCATCAAGGGTTTCAGCCCTGAGCTAAGAAGGTGGAGGTCTAGCCTGAAAAATGAGGGTGTAAGCAGGAGAATAATGAGAAAAGGAGGTGTTTCAGGAAAGCTTGCGGACTGCAGCGTGGGGCGAGGGCCGGAGCCGGTCCAGGTGGGGCAAAGAGGCTGGTTGTGAGGGCTTAGACTGGGCCGTGGTGGGAGAGACCAGGAGGTGGACATTCTCAGGAAAATGATGTAGGGGCCCAAAGGAGTAGGATTCTGTGATCAGTCAGTCGTGGAGGGTGATGGTAGGAGAGGGATCCTGGATGATTAGCAGGTCTGAGCCTTGGGTGATAAACCTAGGACCGTGGGAGAAGCAGGTGGAGGACAGTTCTATCTTGGACATGTTTGGCTTGAGGAGCTGCAGGGGACTCAAAGAGTCATATCCAAGATGCAGGATGCCTCTCACTGTGTTGGGTCAGGTTCTCCAGAAGCAGGTGTTTCATCTGAGTGTAAGAATTGCATTACGGAAGAGCTCCCAGGAGAAACTGGTAGAGGCGTGGGTGGGGGGGTGGGGGGGTGTCCGGGAAGGGGACAAGGGCTAATGTCACACAGACACATCCAGATGACAACTGCTTCGCTTCCACCAATGAACTATTTTCATTCCTAGTTTGCAGGTGGGAACGCTCAGGTGCAGAGAGACTCCTGGCCAGGGCCAGGGTGCTAATATATTAGCAAAGAAACTAGGATTACCAGGTCCATCTGCCTCCAGACCCCATCCCTAGACATCATGATCCGCTGCCCCAGGCCTTCCAGGGGAGGGAGCATCCCGGCAAATGCTGCAACTGTCTTGGAAAATTTGTGGGGTGAAGTCAAGGATAATATTTTAGGTTTGTTAGGGGGTCACTTAATTTCCTTTGGCAAGAACATGGGAAGAGCCAGAGCCCAGACTCTGTGCAGGACAGACTGTCCTGGCCTCCCAGCTGCCCCAGTCAATGGGAGACAGAGGCTGGGTTCTGACAGTCCTGTTGCTAGTGGTTCCTGCAAGGGTAGTTTTGCAAACAATGCTGAGAAGCTGATTGTGGCAATAAATTACCATGTTAAAAGGAATTATTTTTATCATGGTGTTCTGGGGCCCTGAAGAATGCAGCAAACAAAGACAGGTTGAGTGGACTATTCTGTTTGTGTGGGCCTAGGGTGGAGGCCCAGATGCAGGTGTGTGTGTGTGTGTGTGTGTGTGTGTTCACATTCTTGCCTGCTCCTCAGCTTGAAATGCATTATGCAGGCGCTGGGCCCTTCCAACCTGGGGGGTTTCACAGTAGTCTGAGATGCCCTCTTCCCCAGAGACCTGCCTGCCCAGGACACAGCAAGAGGAACACTCCTTAGGGGATGATGTCTGAAGAGCCTATGGTTGAGACTCTTAACTCTAGGGAACAAACTGAGGGTTGCTGGAGGGGAGGGGGTGGGGGATGGGGTAACTGGGGGATGGGCATTAATGAGCACGCTTGATGAAATGAGCACTGGGTGTTGTAGGCAACTGATGAATCACTGAATTCTACCCCTGCAACTAATAATACAGGATACTGTATGTTAACTAAATTGAATTTAAATTAAAAAAAAAATCTTAAAAACAACAACAACAACAAGAGCCTATGGTTGGTCTTGATCCGAGAGCTACCTGACAAGAAGTCTGTGACCTTCCCCGGCCATCTTCCTTTGGAAAGACTGGCCAGGAAAGGCCCTTTCAAATGTCCAGCTGAGGTAGAGGTGGGAGCCTCTGCCTAGTTTGAGGAGAACACATCACAGAATACTCTGATTTACACGCTGTTCAATGTGTCAACTTTTGGTTAAAGCTAACATACTCAGAGCTGAGCAGGCCCGTGCAACAGCACTCAGGGAAAGAAAACAGAACATGACCAGCTCCCCCAGGAGCTCCCTCCTGCCTCCTTCCCGTCACTGCACAACCAGCCTGAGCTCCTCCTGACTTCCAACAGCAAAGATCAGCTTGGCCTGCCCTTGTGCATGATATAAAGGAATCACACAGGTACGTTCTGAAAGGAAGATTATAAACTTCAGTCCTGTAAAGTAAATGATAGGCTTCGGTCGGGGTTACTTGTAATTTAAAGGAAACTTCTGGTGAAGTCTTTTGTAATTGGATTAATTGTCCTTGGACCTGAGCCTTGTGCACACTAAGGTTTCATAACACTGAACATGTCATTCGGGATTAGAGATTCATTTAGGGTCCTGGAAAATGGCCCATGTTGCAGACAGAGCCTAGCAAGGAATCACCAACTGAGTTTTTATGAAACAGGACCATCTTGCGTTGCCTTCAGCCTTAGATTATTGATTCTCAATTTGGCTGCGCATGGAAACCCCCTGGAGAGCTTTAAAAAATATTGATGCTGGGGGGTCTCTCCCCAGAGGTTCTGATGGTTCAACTTAGATAATTTTGGGCTTTTCTATTCTCAGAGTTGACCTGTAGGGTGTGAAAGAAAACACCTGTTCTGACACTTGTTAAAGATGGGAAGGCAGACTTAATTCAGTGGGACCACTGCAACGGGGTCTTGTAGTAGGGTAGAGAGACGGGGCTCAAGTCTGAATACAGTCAGGAAAAGTGGGGACTTACAGCCAAGGAGCAGGGTGGAAAGGGTCAGGAGTTGGAAAATTACTAAAAGTGTAGGGTAATTCCTTGCTCAACTGACCTAATACAATTCTTGCTGAAGGCAGGTCCGGGTGATCAGACACTACCTTATTAGACAAGGAATTGGATCAAGGTTCGAGGGTGAACAGAAGTTGAGGATGGGGGAGTCTAGCTAAACTATCTTCATAGCATTCTTTTTAATGCTTGGGCCGTGCAAAGGTAGACACAGAAGTCCAAAAGTTGAGGCCTCAATGGAAAAAAGATTCACAGGAACCTGACTATAGTTCGGTCAAGGACACTTTTTTAGTCAAGGGTATGGATCTGGGTAGAGAAGGTTCTGGGTGACTCCAGGGAGGAAGCATATGATGCATTTGCTACCAAGATGTTGAGTTCAGTGCAGACCCAGAGAAGAGGTCACTTCTCTACTCTCCTCCAGTGACAGCCCAGGCCCCTCTAGACTGAGATTTTTGTGATGACGATGGGTGGGGGGAGGAAGAGGAGGGTGAAAATCATGTGGCCTGGGAAACGTTGCTTAGTATCTCTGAGGCTGTTTTTGCATCTATAAAATGGGAGATAATATTAATAGTGCCAAACCCACAGGTTTCCTGGAAGCACTAAACAAGGAAAGGCATGTAAGCCATTTAGCATGGCGATGGGAACATTGTGATTGTTCAATCAAATGTCATCATTGTTAAAAAACGAAAAACAAAAAAAACAACCCAACCAAGTAAATTTGTTGATCTAATCTGCTTTGTTTTTTATTTATTTATTTTTAAACTTTTTTTTTTTTAAAGATTTTATTTATTTGACAGAGAGAGACACAGCGAGAGAGGGAACACAAGCAGGGGGAGTGGGAGAGGGAGAAGCAGGCTTCCCGCTAAGCAGGGAGCCCAATATGGGGCTCGATCCCAGGACCCCGGGATCATGACCTGAGCCTAAGGCAGACGCTTAATGACTGAGCCACCCAGGCACCCCCTAATCTGCTTTATTAAACGATTCATGATCCAGACAGCAGCTCAGCTAGCAAGTAGAGGGGAGCACCAGGAAAGGCAAGGATTTTAAAGGCAGAGAGAAAGCATTACAAAAAGGAATTTATTAGCAAGGGCTGCATTGTTTAGGCAAGACCACCCTCCTAAAGGGGTAGCGGGTCTTTCGGAGGATTGCCTGCAAGAAATTCCAGTGTGTCTGGGTAAGGGTTACATTCCGGAGGGGGTTGAAACTGCAGTTAAGCTAGGTATTAAATCTTGGTTTAGTGACATTGGGCTTCAGCTTAATTAGCTCCATTATGGCCCCGTGGTTTTCTTTTTAACACCATCTTTATCCCCAATTATTGAAATCTGCCTCAGAGAGAGTATTTGTGACTTTTATAATCTTCAATTAAAATGTGCCCATCTGAGCTTGGCCAGAGAAGAACAGTGACATCACCTAATATTCTCTGGGCCAGATGGGCCTCTCTTTTCTGGAAACTAGTCCAGAACCTTCAGGGACCACAACCATGAAAACAAATCCCTGGGGCAAATAGTCTTAAAGGTGCAACCACCCCAAAAAGGAGGTCTAGGCCTGCTTAAAAACACAGGGTGAAAGAAGAGGTGTGTCTGATGGCTCATTCCAGCCTGCGTAAGGCGTGCAAATTGGAGACAGATGAATTTTTCTCAAGAAAAACTTAGTAATTCTCTTCTGAGAACACTGAAAATGTAATGGATTCAAGCCAGAATTCAGAATTTTGTAAAATCTCAAGAAGAAGGAAAAAACTTTCCTAGGGCTGAAAATGTAAAGAGGCACAGCTCCAAGGACTCTGTTGTCTTGGATTTTGATGAAATCCGGGTAAGGTGGACCCAGGGTGGAGACAGTCTAATAGGGAGCTCAAGGTCATCTACTCACATTCCATTCCAGTGGAGTGAAGGGGAAATTTAAACCCAGCCAAAGGGCAGGCTTTGGGCTAATGAATGTCCAATCCCAGCTGGGTGACGTCCCCAGATGGTTTCCTCTGGGCCTGTCATTGTTCATTCCTTGGCTTTTACATTCTGCAGAACTTGAAAAGAATATTTATTTCCTTCTGATAGTCAAGAGCATTCTGTATGTAACATCCAGGGCGATACTGTCTCCATTTACTATACGTATTGTAGAAGATATATTCATAGTGACCTTCTTGCCTTTTAATAAAAGTTTATTTTTTTTCTCAGTATCTACCTCTGCCTCATATGACTCAGAAGAAGAGTCTTACTCCTATCTCCAGCTTCCAGGATAGATCCTGATTTGATAACCCGTATCCTTCCCAATGATTGCTTAGTTAATGACCCGTGCCTCAATTTTAGCCGATGAGAAGGGAGAGGAAGTTTGCTGGGTGTCCCCAGGAGACTTTGTTTTGTTCCTGAGTTGACTTGGAAATTTCTGTGTCTGAAAATGACTCTGGCCACTGCTGCTGTGATCTTGCTCCTAACCCAATAATGAAACCCCTTAAGACCACAGAGTGCAGTGATGGAAAGGACCTGGATCCTGAGTGACACGGCGGAGTTTCTGAGTATGCGGACTGGCACCTGACCTCTGGACCTCCAGTTATGTGAAGGAATGATTTTCTGTGTTGCTTAGCGTTTCCTGTTACTTGCAGCCCAAAGCATCCTAAATGCCGGATGAGGGGGACTCAGACGCTTGGGACTCAGAGGTTAAGTGAATTGCTTGTGGTCACCCAGCTATTAAGTAGTAAAAGACCAGACTGAAACCTACATTTCCCTACTCCTTATCTAGCTTTCTGCTTTCCTCCATCCCAAAGTGGCGATTTCACTCTTAGGAAATTAATCATAGGGTGTCCTGACATTGAATTGAATGCTCACATCTCATTAGGCCTTAGGGAGGTTAATAAAACAATGGCCAGCTATGGGCCCTGGCCTGTAGCAGACAGAGCTGTCCTTCCTCGCTGAAACCAAGCATGAGCCCCATGCGGAGAGATGTGGAGGTCTTGCCTGTCTCTCTGATTTCCCTCCCTCTGCCATCTTTGCTGAAATGTCCGCCCATAACTTTTCTCAGCCCAGGCATCATATATTCTGATTTCCAGTTGCTCTAATCCATGCAGAATTGACCCACCTTTGCTTCAGACATCATGGTGGCATGTACATGCTCTTATCTTATCCCCAAGGTGCCTAACTGCACAATGATTTTACACATCTGTTGTGTCACGTGCTTTCATCTACAAGAATAGTGACTTAAATAATTAGGGAATTAGTTTCCCTACTTAATGAGAAGTTTCGTGGTTGGCAATTCCAGGGCTAGTTTAGCCCTTCCGTCCCGCATCAAGGATCCAGGCCCTTTCCTTCCTTGTACGTTCCTTACCATGCTTTGTATATTGGACACGATTCTTTCCACCATCAAAAATGGCTGCCATGGCCCCAGATGCCATGTCATCACACAATGAGGTACAGAAACAGGAAAAGACAGGGGACAGAAATCCTCACACCTTTTCAGAGAAGACAATCTCTTCTCAAAGCTGCCTGAGAATTTGCCTGAGGCCACAGAGCTGGTGCTATAGGGGAGTGGAGATTTAAATGTGACTCTGGACTGTCCAATAGAAATATAATGCAAACTACATACGCAGTTTGAATGTAGCTACGTTTAAAAAGTAAAAAACAGGGCGCCTGGGTGGCTCAGATGGTTAAGCGTCTGCCTTCGGCTCAGGTCATGATCTCAGGGTCCTGGGATCGAGTCCCACATCGGGCTTCCTGCTCCTTGGAAGCCTGCTTCTCCCTCTGCTTCTCTCTCTCTCTCTGTCTCTCATGAATAAATAAATAAAATCTTTTTTAAAAAAAATAAATAAATAAAAAGTAAAAAACAGGTGATATTAATATATTTTATCTAACCCATGTATCCAAAAGATTATTTCAACATGCCCTCAATCTATGAATTACTTTTTTTTTTTTTAAAGATTGTTTCTTTTTTTTTTTTTAAAGCAATCTCTATATCCAATGTGGGGCTCGAACTTACAAACCCAAGATCAAGAGTTGCACACTCTACCCACTGAGCCAGTCAGACGCCCCTCAATCTACGGATTATTAATGAGATCTTTTACATTTTTTAATACTAAGTCTTTGAAATCCAGGGCGACCTTTATACTTACACACTGAGTATATCTCAATTCAATCACTATATTTTCATTGGAAATACTTGATCTACATTTGTAGATATAAAATTTATGTTGAAAAACATAGATATACATACCCAAGTTGTTCCAAATAGACTAAAAGTTTCCCAATAGCTGAATCAAGTAGCAGTTTTCACATTTACAATTAAATGGATCAAGTTCAATAAAATTAAAAATCCAGTTCCTTAATCATGGTAGCCACATTTCAAGTGACTAAATGTATGGGGCACCATAGTTCTGGACCCTGTATGCTTAAGCTCATTTTTTTTTTTTTAAAGATTTTATTTATTTGACAGAGAGAGACACAGAGAGAACAGGGAACACAAGCAGGGGGTGTGGGAGAGGGAGCAGCAGGCTCCCTGCCGAGCAGGGAGCTCAATGAGGGGTTCGATCCCAGGACCCCGGGATCGTGACCTGAGCCGAAGGCAGACACTTAATGACTGAGCCACCCAGGTGCCCCAACTTAAGCTTATTTTAATCAAATTCTCTGTGCCCTAATACATAGTAATGTGTTAGCAGGTGTCCACATATATTTAGGTGGTGCACAATTTCTATAGTTAGAAGACTGGCCTTGTAGTTGTTGCCCTGTTTCCAATTAGCTGTGTGACCTCAGGTGAGTCACTATGTTTCTCTGGGCCTCTATTAACTCACTTGTTAGTGAGGGATTGTAATCTTCAGCATCTCTTCTAGCTCTAAAATGATGTATTACTTCTCTCTTCTAGAAGGGGAAGGAATAAGGACATTATTAAAACCCTGGCACTGAGGCACACACACATTCTCTCCGGTGAAATATATGAACATTGGTGTGGCCAGTGTCTGGCATCTGTCGAAAATGTTGTGGGCAGGCAGGACTCACATGGCATCTCTTCCTGTCATCCAATACGGAGAGCCCGCTCACTGTATCTTTTTCCAGAATGCTCGGGACAAAAAACACTGAGGTGTTGTCTGGGCTCCAAATACCAGGAAATATTGCTAGTTTGTTCCGTGTTCCCTTTTATACACCACCTTTTAAGGAAGAAAATCCTATACGTGGACAGAAACTCCTACATTGGTTCGTGCCATGGCTCTGAGTCCCTGGGTTCCTGGACCAGGCTCTGTCCTTTTATATGTGAAAGAAGGGACCCTTGGTTCTCCCAGACTCTCCTCCTGTGAGTGTGTTTATACTGTGTGCTCCTGGCTTGTTAGTCAGAAAGGGGCTTTTGGTTTATCGGGTAGCATAAAACCTCAACTATATTTTAACTCCAGAGCTACAAAAGAATGGTCAGGGGATTCAAGTCGAACTGAAGAATAACTATTGAAGCTTGAGGCTCAGCACTCCACATAATAATTGGGGTTGACCCAGAACTTGCCTTTTGGATGGAGGATGTGGGGCTGTCAGTGGGATAAAATTTTAGGGCTCTGTGGGAAGGACCCAGTTCTCAAAAACAATTTTCCCAGACTGGTGACTTTTTACTACTAGAAGTTCGTTTTCTTGGGTCCCCTAAGGTAGGCGTAGTGGAAATAGCCTCCTTGCCCACAAATGAGAGAGTCTAGCCTTAGATTTGAACTTTGGAGAAGAGGGTTACTAAGAAATGAAATGGGAGCAGAGGGCAAGAAGGGGGCAGCCGGAACCAAGAGGACACTAAAGGAAGATGCTAAAGGTTGTCAGCCATTTTACGTTAAGCTAATGCCATACTGGAGTTTATACAGACCAGGAAATACATAAAGAACCTGTCCCAGGTTATGCTCTGCTTAAAGGAAACAGGAGTGTGGGGTTTAGTTCTCTCCTTTCTTTAATCAGAATGGCAATTGGCTTATTTTTTCATCTATTCATTCATCTTTTCATCCATCAGTTGTGGCAGATTGCTTTCCAAGATGGACACCGCCAATTCCTACTAATGGGCTCTGCAATTTCAATGCGTGAATGCGTGGGAAAGGGGGGACTCCTCACCCCAACAAGCAAGGTATCCTACAGTTTGACACAGGTCTGACAGTATTCTACCCCAAGGCATTGGGGTGAGATGCACAGATTGCACAGTGAGGGTTTGGCCCTCCAAGACCACCTCCACTGCAGCTGTCATTGGGAAGTCCAGGTTGGAGGCTCCCATGACCCCTTCCTTGACTTGGGTTAATTTACTAGGGCAGCTCACAGAACTCAGGAGACCCGTCTGCTCACTAAATTACTGGTTTATTTTAAAGGATATTAAAGGGCGCCTGGGTGGCTCAGTCATTAATGTCTGCCTTCAGCTCAGGTCATGATCCCAGGGTCCTGGGATCGAGCCCCGCGTCGGGCTCCCTGCTCCGCGGGAAGCCTGCTTCTCCCTCTCCCACTCCCCCTGCTTGTGTTCCCTCTCTCGCTGTGTCTCTCCCTGTCAAATAAATAAATAAAATCTTTAAAAAATAAGAAGGATATTAAAGGATGCAAATCAACAGCCAGATGAAGAGATACATAGGGTGAGGTCCCAAACAAAGGAGTTTCTGTCCTTGTAGAGCTTGGGGTCCCTCAGGGTGGCAAGTGGAAGTGTTCCGGTTCACCGTCTGGAAGCTCTTTGAACCTGTCCTTTGGGGTTTTTAGAGAGGCTTCACTGCATAGGCATGATTGATGAAATCGTTGGCCACTGGTCATTGATTCAGCCTCCAGCCCCGCTTGGGACTGCAAGTTCCAACCTTCTAATCACAAGGTCGGTTCTCATGGCAACCAGCTCCCCCTGCCCCATCCTTAGGTGTGGTCCAAAAGTCACCTTGTTAACATAACAAAAGGCACCTTAATAGCTATCAGCACTTAGGAAATTCCAAGACTTTTTTGGTTTCTGGGCCAAAAGCAAAGACAGAGACCAAATATATATTTCTTATTAGAAATCACAATATCACACCTGCCCTCCCTGTACAAACATGCCACTCTTTCCATCAAGTGCTGGGTTTATTTTCCCCTCCCCTCGATGCTGTGGAGAGGCTGGTTTGGGACTTCCTTTGATCAATGGAATATGCTAGAAGTGACACTGTGCCAGTTCTAGGCCCAGTCGTTAGGAGGCAGTGTAAAGCAGCTCGGGATAGATTACTGGATGAGAAGGCACATGGAGGAGGACAGGACATGCAGAGGAGCTTGATGTACCAGACTCTTCTGGGACCTTCCCACCCCGTCTGGAAGCAGGTGAGTGAGTGACCCCAACTAGTGCCACATGGAGCAGAAGAACACTGCCCATATTCACAGAATCATGAAAAATTTACATTGCTGTGGTTCTAAGCCATGATGTTTTGGGGTGGTTTGTCATCCAGCGATACATAACTGAATGTTTACCATATGTTTTTGGCAGCTATGTTTAAGGGAGTTCCCTTTTACTCCAATTTTCTAAAATAGGTTTTTGACCGTAAATAGGAGTTGAAATTTGTTAAATGATCTTCTCTGCCTTTATTGAAGTGATCATGTGATTACTTTTCTCCTTTAATCTATTAGTCTTTGATTTGCTATGAAAATTTTGATAGCTTTTTAGCAGAGGTCTTGCGCATTTTTCATTAAATTTATACCTAAATGTTTTGTTTTTTGATACTATTATAAATGGTATCCTAAAAATTATTTATTTTCTAATTATTTGTGACAGTATATGCCAAGAATGTTATTCTTATATATTGACCTTGCATTCTGTGGCTTTGCTAAGCTCACTGATTAGTTTTAGTAATTTTTTCGAAGATTCCTTAGGATTTTCTATATACACAATCATACAGTCTACAAACAGGGATGGTTTTACTTCTTCCTGGCCAGTGTTTATGCCTTTTGATTTTTCTTGCTTTATTGAAATTGCTATGATTTCTTAAACAATGATGGATAGAAGTGGTAAGAGTTTACATATCCTTGCCTTGTTCCTGCTCTTAGGGGGGGGAAAGTATTTATTTTTCATCACTAAGTACCATGTAAACTTTAGGTTTTTCATAGATGCCCTTTATCAGGTTGAGAAATTTGCCTTCTAGTCATTATTTGCTGGAAGTTTTTATTTTGAATGGGTGTTGAATTCTGTCAAATAGTTTTTCTTCATTAATGAGACATAATTCTTTTATCCTGTTAATGGGAGTGAATTACAATGTGGTCTGCAGCCTCTAAGATGGTCCCCAGAAACCCTCTCCACCTGGTATTCATGCCTTTGTGTAATTCCCTCTCCTGAGAATTACCTGGCCTTAGTGATTTGCTTTATAATGAATATAATGCAGGAGAGGTGGGGGCACAGGACTTCTGAGATTAGGTTATAAAAAGACTGGGGCTTCCCTCTTGGGTGACTTCCCTCACTCATATGCTCTGAGGAAAGCCAGCTGCCATGTTGTGAGCTAACCGTGGAGATGTCCACATGGCACGGAATAGAAGGAGCTTTGGCCAAGAGCTAGAGCGGAACTGAGGGCTTCAGTCCAAGAGCCCATGAGGAATTGAATCTTGAGAGTAACCGTATGGGTGACTTTGGGAGCAAATCCTTTCTCAGTTAGATCTTCAGATGAGACCACCACCTTGGCTTACCTTTTGACTATAACCTCATGAGAGACTCTGTGCCAGAGAACCCATTAAAAGGCACCTGGATTCCACACCCACAGACAGTGAGAGAATAAATGTTCATTGCTTTAGGATGCTAAATTTTGGGGGTTATTTCTTTATGCAGCAAGAGATAACTAATATATACATCAACTACTTTTTGAATGCTAAATAAATCTTGCGTTCTTGGGTTAAATTCCATTTGGTCATGATATATTTTCCTTTTATACCTTCTTGGATTTGACTTGGTAATATTTTTTAAAGATTTTTGTGTCCAGGCTCATGAGGGTTATTGGTCTGTATTTCTTTTGTAATGTCTTTGTCAGCTTTTGATATTAGAGCTATGCTAGCCTCATGAAATGAAATCTTTCCTCCTCTATTTCTTGGAAGAGTTTATGTAAGATTCATATTATTCCTTCCTCAAATGTTTGCTGGACTTCACCAGTAAGCCTACAGTTTTCTTCTAGTAAGCCCCCTTTTCTCCCCTTAAGTATAAATTCAATAATCTTATAGGTATAGGTCTATTCAGATTTTGTTTCTTCTTAGATCACTTTTTCCCCTTCTCCAGCTTTAAAGATCAAAACCGAAAGTATATGGGTTGTCTATCAAAAGAAAGGCAACCATGGCATGATAGGAATTCCTAAAGTTGCTTAGTACAACAGGACTATGCAAGGTAAAACGAGCATGTTGGGTGGAAATGCATTTGTAGAGAAGAGTTCAAGGGACCAAGATGGTGGGAAAAGGCAGCCTGGATGAAAGAGTTCTGTTGGAGAAGAATGAGAAAGTTTTAGGAGTTTTAGAGTACTAGAGAGTTGAGAGCAGAAGAATTTAATGAGTTGTTATGGCCTAAATAGGATTCCCTGGTATCTGTGAAAGAAACAAGCATTAAAATTAAAATTTGTGTCCTACCAAGCTGAAGTGAAGTCTTTTAGGACACCACCACTATGAGTGTTTGGGACATAGGGCAAGAGGGATGAATGCTTTGTAAGCATTGCAATTCCTTTGCTCTGTTTAACTTCCTGAACTTCATTAAAATAACTTTTTTTCCAGGGGAGCCTGGGTGGCTCAGTCAGTTGAGCATCTGCCTTCAGCTCAGGTCATGATCTTGGGGTCCTGGGATCAAGCCCCACATCAAGCTCCCTGCTCAATGGGGAGTCTGCTTCTCCCTCTCCCCCCTGCTTGTGCTCTCTCTCCCTAACTCTCTCTCAAATAAAATAAATAAATAAATAAATAAATAACCTCTTTAAAAAAATAACTTTTTTCCTGAACTTCATTAAAATAACTTATATACTTTGCTCCCATTGCTTCGTAATACATCGCTCCAAAACTTAGTGACACACAAGAACCATTTGTTATTACGCTCACGGATTCTTTGGGTCAGGAATTTGAATAGGACATAGTAAGGGCAAGTTGTCTCTGCTCCACGTGGTCTCAAAGTCTCAGTTCTCTCTAACGCCCCTTTTTCTCTGCCCACTATGCTTTCCGGGTCGGTTGAAAGCCTTAGCTTCCTTAACACACTCTGCATTTCTCTTGCCAAGGTCCTTCCTCCACACACACATGCTTCCCAGCCCAGAATGCTCTTCTCCTATGTCCTTGGCTGATCAATTTCTTCACTTTTTTGGGGGGGCTGGTTAGATGGGGTCCTTCCTGACCTTTCCACCTGTTTAAGTGCCCTTCCTCTGGGTTTCCATCATTCTATGTACTTCCCTATCATGAAACATATCATGTGTAACTTCCTGATTCTAATGTCCAACTCCCCAACCAGGTTGCTTGCTCTGTGAAGCTAGAGATGGCCTCTGTCTGTTCAAGGGCTATCCCTGGCAGCTAGCACATATTTACTAGTTGAATGCATTAATAGACAAGGCAAGCTTTGTTATTCCCATTTTACAGAGGTGAAAACAGGGTGCAGGAGAATAAGAGCCAGCCCAAGTCATGGTCAGTTCTTGACAAAGCTGAGTCTAAGTGCAGGTCATGCCGCCAACCCAACACCCTCATGCATTCTGGCAACAGGTCATCAGACAGGTTTGTGGCAACCCCCCACAGCTTTGGTGCTTGGTACTCTGCCAGCTGTGTCCACTGTCTTTCCAGCCTGGAAATGCCAGGCAACTGGGACCGTGGCAGGAAAAGCCCCGGTTATTAACTTATTTTTATTCATTTTTCCATGAACCACCCAGCAGAAGATTATGCCATTAACTTGTCTTGGTAAGTACAGCCAGAGAGATGCACGCTCTATTCCTATGATTAAGTCTCCTTTTCAACTAAAATATTGATTGTAATTAGGAAATAAGGCCTAGGGAGGGTGCTGGGAAAAGTGGCAGTAGGATGTGGAGACAATAGGCTTTTGTGAGAAGAGGAGAGAGTGGCAATTCTGTCTCCTTGTGTTGCTGGCATTCTTCTTTCCCACATAGAGTGGTGACAAATTGGTTTCTTTTTCTCTTTTTGAATTGGGGAAAATAGTACCCACAAAGTACTTAAATCAGGGATAGAACGAGCCTGACATCCAGACAGCTGGATCACCCTGTCTATTTAGCAGCTGTTATTCGTGGGTGTTGAATCAATACTATTGAACCCCCAGATTTCCCAGACTGGACACTTCCAGATGCCCAGCTCTGATGCAGGGGGACCTGGGAGGTGAGGCAGGGCTGGACCAGTCACAGCTGGACCTGTGAGATGGTAACCAAGCAACAAGGCACCCAGGGCCATGTGGCAGGATGGCAAGCAGAATTCAAGATGGCAGCCCCTCAAGGCAAAGTAAGAGCAAGGTCCTGAGATGGAGAGCTCAGAGGGCCAGAAAAGCAGGAGGAAAAAAAGCACCTGGTTACTAGAGATGAGAAATCCAGATGGGCATGGGAATTTCTGAATTCCATAGCAACCTAGTAACAACGAACTACCCTTGATACAGAAGCCAGATCCTAGCCCACAGAGGAGCTTGCCGTACTCTTCCTTTTAAGGATGAAACCATTTTAATACTCGATAAATAACACACAGGAGCACTTAACAAACGAAGCCATACAAATGGCCATTAAGCATATGAAACAGGTCTCATATTTTTTAGTCATCAGGGAAATGAAAATTGAAACTGCAGTGAAAAACCATTTCATGTCACTGGATGGCTAATCTTAGAATGGCACCTCCTGCTGGAGGGAAGGCAAAATGGCAGAACCACTTTGGAAAATGGTTTGACAGGTTCTCATAAATTTGAACACATAAATGACCACCCTATGATCCAGTAGTTCCATTCTTAGACATTTACCCAAGAAAAATGAACACATGTCCACAAAATTATTTGTATATGAATGTTCATAAGCAATTTTATGTAAAAAGCCCCAAACTGAAAACAATCCAAATATCCATCAACTTGAGACTAGATAAATACATTTTCCATATAATGAAATACATTCGGTAATTTTACAGAAAGAACTAATGGTATAGGCAAGAGGGAGAATGAATCTCACAGGCATTATGCTAAGTAAAAGATTCCACAGTCGTTTCTAGGTAATTCAAGAACGGTTGAAAACTCATCTGTGGTGATGGAAATCAGAATGTGGTTGGGGTTGGAGAAGGTGACCGGGAGGACCTGAGGGAATGTTCCAGGATGACAAACATGTTCTATATTTCACTTTGGGTGGTGGTTCCAAGAGTACAGACAACTGTCAAAGTCTATCACCTAAAATCATTGCGCTTTGCTGTGTGCGAATTATATCTCAGTTAAAGCAAAGTCATAGGCAACTTGCCATCTCCAGGTCTAGAATGACAAGTACAAAGATCACCTACTGCTATTTCCGCTTCTGCTCCCAGGGCAGGAATTATTCATTGATTTCAGCATTCTGTGCCCTTGAGCTTCAGTTATGCTTCAAAATACACCACAGTATGGCTCTGTGAGCAGCCTCCATCAATCCACCAATCTGTTAGGAGTCAAGGTCGATAGAATGATATGCGGTTACTGTGGCCATCGACTTGTTTCTTTAGTTTGGTGAGGCCTGGAGAAATTCAAGTTTTTTACAAAAATGGTGATCCACAGAGAAGTGTTATAACAATTCATATCCCACTGTCCTAATCGCACTACTGGTACCACTGAAGTGTATTTCCTTCTACTATGTTGTCCTAGGTGTAATTTAGCATACAAGTGTGGGTCCTGGTTCTCTCCTCCTAAGCATTCTTCTTGGTTACTAATAGCTTTCATCACTTCTTTTTATTTTCTCAAATGGTGGCATAAATCTCTGAGGCGCTGCACTGTCGTTTACGGACGCTTTCCTATGGTGGCAACCACCTGTCCTCCCTTTTTGTTCATACGATGTGGGAGGTGGGTATTGAGTTATGGGCTGTAGTAAATCTTCACTGAGTGCCTGCTACAAGTAGGCACTGCATTCAGCATTTTACGTATATTTTATTTAATCTTTACAACCACTGTTTAGGGCAGGCACTAACGATGCTTTATGGAGAGGGAAACTGAGGCACAGAGACATTAGGGAACTCACGCAGGGCTACACTGCCGCTAAGTGGCAGTGTTAGGACTGAACAAGATTCCCACTCTTCGAGAGTAGCAAGTGGGAAGACCAAGGTACTCCCTGGAGGGCAGGGAGCCTCAGATGTGGGGGAAGCTGGTTCTCCTGGCCCAAGGCCACCAGCTGGAGCAGCCCATTCCAGTTAGGCCAAACCCCACTTATCTGCTCCCGCTGGCCCTCCTCAGCATCCAGAGAATGACTTGATTTGTTATTGGGATGCGCCGTGTGCTAATTCACTCCAGGGATTCCTGGGGGCCACTGGGTGGCTCAAGATTAACTCAGCAATCCAGAATCTTCCATCGAAGAGGCAGATGCTGGGAACATCCTGCCCTCAGTGTCTTCTAGTTCATGGTTCTCCTCTGCTCAAGTCTTAGGGGCAGAACTCTGGATGCTGTCAAGTATCATTTAATCACTGGAGCAGATTCAGGTTTGGGGTTTTTTTTGTTTTTGAACAAGGCCTGGGGATTGTTTGCTCATGGGTACTCCTGTGGCCTCATTCTTCGCAAAGAAAGCACTGAGTAGTGGGGTGGTTTGTTCTGGGCCTTTCTTTCACCATATATGAAATGGGGTAATAATGTCCACCTCACATGGTAACGACTGTCTAGTACCCGCTCCCAGCTCTCCACGCATGGGGCGGGCACTGTGGACTCAGGTGTGCCCACTCTGCCCCTGCCTCTCTGGCTAGAGCTGGTGGGCCATGAGGGTACCCATACAACCAAGCACTGTGAAATCTGGTAGCTGAAACAACAATTTCTTATCACCCCCAAGTCTGTGGGTTGAATTGGGCTCAGCTGAGCAGTTCCTACTCGAGGCCTCTCATACAGTTTCTGTCAGACGGTGACTGGGGTCATCCAGAGGGCTCACTCCCGTGACTGGTCGTTGGTTCTGGCTGCTGGCTGGGAGGTCAGCATGCCTAACATGGCTCCTCCATGTGACTTGGGGGCTTCTCGCAGCATGGGAGCTGGGTTCTAAGGGCGAGTATCCCCAAAGGAAATTTTCCAAGAGACTCAGTCGTGGATGTTTCAAGGCTTCTTATGATCTAAGGGGATGAAAATTGAGAGGCATGGTCATTGGTGGTGGGAGGGACATTTGGGGAAACTAGCTACCCCATTTCGGGGTCTTTTCCAGCTCCGCTATTTCCCATTTACTTCGTAACAAACCATTCTCTGGGCCTGGTAACGTGTCATGTCCCTATCTGTTTTCTCATTTCATCCCCATGACAATCTTTGGAACTCCCACGTTCAAGATGAGGAAACCAGTCACAGGTTAGGTAACTTGGCCAGGATCCCTTTCACTGCAAGGCCAGTTCTCTCTGCCTTGTGGTCTGTGACTAGGAACCAGAGAGCTGCCAGCAATTGAAACCCCACCCATGTTCCTGGCATGAGGCCGGGTCCCCAGGAGAGGCTAAACGTGTGCCTCCTAATGAAACACAGGTCTTTTCTTTGAGAACTCACCAAAAGAAAGGATTGCCTTGAGTCTGTCTCCCTGGTTCACAGGACTTGAGAAATGCGAACACATTCTCACTTACTGACTGTATGCAAGACAGAAAAAAAAAAAGAAAAGAAAAAATCTCTCCTCGGACAGCCATCTTGGAACAGAGAAGTCCAGAGCTCCTTCGCTGTAGACATGGGTTGACGTCCACGCTTTGCTGGCAGGCAGTGGGTCTAAGACTGTGTGGTCACAGAGGAGGATCTCGACAGTGGAGCAAGCCGGGCAATTAATCTCTTCTACCACCAAAACATTGACTCCAACCCATCCTGTCTGAGCATGTTGCTGCCACACTGAAACAGGCAGCATCAGTTAAACACCCCTAAAAATACCCTTCACAGAGGAACTCGTGAGAACAAATTGCCTTGACAAAAGTTATTTTCCCCGGGATTCTTCCTCTCTCAGGGCCTTGAGGGAGCTTTGCCTGGGCAACTGGTCATCCAGCCCTGCCTAGGTAGGGGAGGAAATCCTGGAACCTCGGAGCTTCCTCTCTTGGTCTCCCCTAACAATTGCTGTTCTGCCCAGCACTTTACAGTTTATAAAGCCCTTTCACATACTTCCCTCCCCAGAGACCTTGTGAGCCGGCTATTATTCTTATTTTACAGGACAGGAAAAGCAAGTGGGAAGAGGGAGAATAACAGGCTCAAAGAAATGTAGTTCGTAGAGGTCGAAGCTAGAACCTGAATGACGGTCTTCAGACCCCAAAAGCCAGCCCTTTCTGCTCTTCTACAGCCCCCGTGCACCGTAGTTACACTAGAGACATCCCCTGCACTGGGAGAGCCCATCATGGCCCCCGAGGAACAGCACTGAGCTACTCAGTCTTGGTCCTCCACCCGCTCTGGGGTCTGCTGGTCACCTCAGTGGCGCCAGTTGGAGAACAGGAGCCACCTCAGCCAGGGCACTCCAGCTCCTGGGTTTTAGGCTGTGTGTTGCATAGCACAAGCTGTAACCATGAAACTTAACTTTTTTCTTCCCACCGTAAGTCTTTCGGAAAAAAGTTCCAGCTAAATATAACAAGGATGCCCTTTGGCACATCTTGCCAATCCTGCAAGTGACTCATAGACCTCCCTCAAGACACCCAGGGATACAGTGGGTGCCATGTAGTTAAAAATACCCACTGGAAGATGCTGGAAGGTGTCGCAGATGGACCTAATGAGCTTGCCCAGCTTCTCCAGACTTGCAGTCGTGTGGGCTGAGCGAACCTGGCAGCGGGTGGGTTTACACGGGACTTCCTCTGGGCCTCGGGCCTGGTTATCAAACCAGGTGCCAGCCTTCCCAAACACCCACAGAGCTGACCAGGCAGAAACATGGGCAAGAGATCAGAGCAGCAAGGAGCCAGCCTCATTCCGTGCATGAGTTCTGTTCTGCAGACCTGACAGCCCCAGAGGCACTGCCTTAGATGAGGGCTTATTAGAGGTCTGCTCTGGGGACCCCGTAAGGGGGCAGAGAATTCAGGATGGGGTGGGGGGAGGCTGAGCAAATATGAGGGTTCAGCTGAAGTCTTGTCTCAGTGGAGCTTGGAAGCATGAGTTGCTTCACCTGGACATAAGGCCTTTGGCCTTTGCATACCCGTATCAGTCACTGCTGGCTGTGGGTTGCCCTGGGGAGGGCAGAACCTTCCAGGCTTTTCTGGGTGAGGTGTTCCCTTGGTTGGGGATGATTCTCCGGAGAAGGGAACAGCTGTGAGCTGGAGACACTCACAGCAGCTGGGGGACAGGTGCACTGGCCAGGTAAAAAGCAGCTGGGTGAGATACCACCTGCCTCTACTAGGGGCTGTTTCTTATCTGCCTTAAAATCAAATTAATCAAGGCATCTGATGTCAAGTCCTTTGCTCATAGCAACACATTATTTTCTATCTGTCCCAAAGGCAGGAGGAAGCCAAATATGGTATCAACTCCTTTATCTTTCATCTGGCTTTACATCTGATTTTCTGTGCATAGGGCCATCCCTACGATGGAGGAAGAAGGAAAAGCATAATCATAAGTGACTACTCTTCCCCCTTACCTGCTCAGCTCCCACCATCCACACCCCCTTTCTCAGGGCACGTGCCCAAGCGTGCTCCCTTGCCCCACACTTCGGGTTGGTCTTGTTCTTACTTCACAACTGCCTTGGCTATATCAGAGGCCTGCCCAAAGGCAAGAGCCTTCCCCATGACCAGGCTAAACATGACCTTGACTGAGTTCACCCCTGGCTGTCACCTCTGGGAAGCCCCTCTTTGCACTTCAGACCCCGCTGGCTCCTCCTGTGGCAGAAGTGACAGCAGTGACCACAGCCCACCTTGTATTAGGGTCCCCGGTGGAAGCTTGGGAGTGAGGAGGGCACACTGCCAAGCATCGTGCTAAGTGTAATGTGCATAAGTGAGCTCATTTAGCAGAGCACGCATGTATCAGTTGAGATGAGTTTGGTCTTCAGTAACTTTCTGAGTTCCAAGTAGCTTAAAGAATAAAGAGGAACCATTTTCTACAGAACGAGAAATCCAGAGGTCAGTCAGTTCAACCCATCGTCAGCCGCTGCATCCGGTTCACACAGCCTTAACTGGTATCTCCGACATCCTTCCCCTAACACACCTACTCCATGTGGCCTTTCCCTTTAGCAGCGTCGCAACTGAACAGAGTTCTTGACCCAGCGAGGTGTCCCAAACTGTGATTTCTGAGGAATCTGAGTCCCTGTGGTCCTGCCTGAATGGGGTTGTCGAAGTCTTCCGTTAACTTTTTTGTCATGCTGGGCCTGACTTAACCAGGTGTTGCCCTCCCTGTCGTGTAGGCGGCATTGCTCCCAGTTATTTATATAACAGCACCTGTCACTGCAGCCTACTGCGAACACCCTTTATGCCTGTTCACCAAGTGGCATGAAGGCACTGACATGGACAGGTGGCAGCCTCAGTTTTCAATATAGTGACACCCTTCTTTCGTCTTCTTTCATGGGTGTCTGCCCTCAAAGCCAGCAGAGATGAGTTGCAGAAATAATATGCCACTCTGGATCCCACTGGGAAACTGAACTCAACTCACTTGATTTAAAAGAAGAGGAGACTTTGGTGGGGGACCACTTACAGAGGGGAGGGCAGGGTTAGGGGGCCTAACGCAGGATGTCGAGGTACACAGAGACTAATGCAGAGCAGAAAGCAGATACCACCCCTTGGTTTGAAGGGGTAAAGGGGGGAAATAGTGTACTTGAGCCCAGTGAGGGTGGAGCTGAGGTTGGTGGGGGGGTGTCACTGGGCTGCAGCCATATTATGGGAAAAAGTAGCCCCTGGCAGACACAACACCAAAGCTTGGAGGAAATGGGGAAGAAATGCCCTGCTCACTTTCTCCTCCGGCCTCCACTTACCTGCTTGTGCTGTTCCCTTGGCTGATCCAGAGACTAGCCAGCATGGGAGGCCAAGAGAGGCAGTCTGCAGGGCTATCTAGCAGGGCAGGAAGTGGGAGAGTGGATCTTCAAGAATAAACACAGAACAATCAACACACATAGGAAATAAAATCATTTGCAAGTGGGTGGTTAGGTGTCGTAGCAAGAGATGCCATCCCACTTCTACCCACTTAGTTGCCCAGACCCAGGTATTCTGCCTGTGGGATACCCAGCCCCAGATACTGGTTTCTAGCTCAAAGCATAGACTCAGTCAATGGGATAGCAGCCCAACCTCACAAGAGGCTTTCTCCAGCCAACGCTGTTACTGGGTATTTCTTAAACATTCTAACCTTCTGTAAGGCCAGTGAATGCCATATTTTCCATCTGGCTTCCTTAGTTCTTTCACTCTAAAATAAATTCCTTGCTGAGATGCAGTGTGGTGTGGAATACCTCAGTGGTGGAATAAAGTATTCAGTAAGTCTACTGATGATGTTGTTGGAAGGAACATGGTACCCATGGAAGGCAAATTCAAATCCAGAGTGGGCTTTTATTACCTGAGGACAAATCATTGCCTCCTTCAAGATGGAAGTGTAAACAACCTGCCACTGGCTACCTGGCTATTCTGGTGATGTAGGTGCCCAGCTGTGGCCTTTGCTGCTAATTGGGGAAACAGTAGTGGCGGTAGCCAAGTCAGCTTGGTGAGGGAGAGTCCCTGTTCTTGAGCTCATGTATGATCTCTGTCAGTGCCAATATAGTCCCTTTGTCTGAGAGCCCAGTGGGGTGGTAGAAGTGACTGAATCCATAGTCAGATTATCCATCTCACTTTTGAAAGCCTCCTCCCCAGAAGAGCCCTTTTTGTGACTGTCCACATGAAGCACATCACCATACACTGTGCACCCATTCTAAGAGGCCCATTCCAACATCTCCCCCCACAAATTTCCTTGACACTAAGCCTCCAATGTTGTCCCTTCCAAATTTCTGACCAATTAGCCAAACTATTAGCCATAGCCCATGAATCAAGATGGATCCATTCCTCTGGCCATCTTCCCTTCAAGTAAAAGTAGATAACTCAAAGTTCTTTCCTCTGGGAGTATTACTTCTTATTGTCCTTCAAAGCTACCTCTGAATGAGTCCATAGAAGTTCAGAAAATAGAAAGCCATCTGTAAGCTACACTTGACCATTTTTCTTTTCAGTCAAGGCCTCAGGAATTCCCTACGAAGCTGTAGGTGTGGGCTGAAGGAGAGGTGGCAGTTTAACCAGAAAAGGTACATCTTGCTCACACAACTCATCAGTGGCTTCAGAACTACTCATGTCCATTTTATATGTACTGTTTTCACTTTCACTGTGCCTGCTTTTACAGCTTGGTATATCAGATAATATCCAGTTATTCACGGGAAGTTCAGATCTCATGGTATTTGGTGCCCTTCAATCATGCATTCGGTCTCTACTAAAGCTCAGAAGCAAGACAAGAATTGTTTCCCAAAAGGCAAATGGTTATCTGTGAAGAAGACTTGGTTCTTCTCTTAAACCCTTGGGCTTGCACTATAACTGTCCTATTGCTGTATACTTTGCATAACATCCCAGTCTCCCAAACCTAAAGTGAGCAATGTTGGATCTTCTGGCCATTGGCTCGAAGAGACAGAGCTCCTTGCACCACAACTTACACTAGCTGGAGAGCTGAGTCTTGCCCTGGGCCTCATTCAAAGCTGGTTGTCTTTTGGGTAAATCGGTTAATAAGTTGGAGGAACACATCCAATCATAGCAAATATTCCCTCCTAAATACAATGAAGCCCAATGAGTATTATGCCTTTTTCTTAGCGTTGGGTACAACTACTTGCCTTTCACTTTAGGGGAGTTATTGCATCATTTCCCAGATTACTGTATTCCCAGAAACTTCACCAAGGTGTCAGGACCTAGGATTTCCATGGGATTTCTCTCTCACCTTCTGGCATGCATGTGTCTTAGCAAAGCCTCTTAGAACACTGTCTACTTCCTGCTTTTTAGATTCTAGAAGCATCATATTATTGGGGGAGCATATGATATCTTACGGGATGGCAAAACAAGCAAGATCCCTATAGACTAAATTATGGCTCAGAGTGAGAAAGTTGACATAGCCCTGAGGCAAATGGCGAAGGTGGACTGTTGTCCCTGCCAAGTGAAAAAAAAACAGCTTCCAGTTTTTCTCTGTTTATTAGGATAGGAGACTTTTTTTTTTTTCCCTAGATGAACAGCTACAGTTCCAGAAACTATGTTTATTTATTACTGGTTAAAGATCTATGTTTGAACAGTAGTTGCAATTGGGGTCCTCTCTTGACTAAGCTTATGATAATTTGTTGTCTTTATCCAAGACCCATTTTTAAATCTTCATACATTCTTTTTTAAATTGGTGAGTTAAATGGGGGATAGGATAGAAATCAATACCCCTATATCTTCTACATCTTTCAATATTTTTAACATTAATTTTTATTATTTTTTTATTTTTTAAAAGATTTTATTTATTCATTTGAGACAGAGAGAGAGCGAGCATGAGCAGGGGGAGAGGCAGAGGGAGAAGGACAGGGAGAAGCAGACTCCCCGCTGAGCCAGAAGCCCGATGTGGGGCTTGATCCCAAGACCCTGGGATCATGACCTGAGCCAAAAGCAGATGTTTAACCATCTGAGCCACCCAGGCACCCCTAACATTAATTTTTAATTCATATTAACTAATTTTGGTAATTTTCTCATGGATGTAGACTTGTTTTTTGGTTCATAATTTTGGATTGCAAGAGAAGCTCTGGGGCCTCCTTCATGACTCTTTGTACTACAATTGCCTTTAATCCAAGGTTGGAGAGTCAGTGTGGGGGTTCTTCTTCTTGATGAATATGTTTATTCCAACTGTATACTCAGGAACTGAGAAATTGGCCATTATGTGCTAGGGTAGAAGTGTGTTAGAAATCAGCAGGGTGACTGGGGTGGACTAGTTCTTTCTGGTTCCAAAGGACCATTGAGGAACCCTGAGCGCCTCAGAGTAGATGTCCAATTCTCCTCAAATGGTCTGACAATTTCCCTTTTCTTTCTTTTTTTTAAGATTTTATTTATTTATTTGACAGAGAGAGAGACAGCAAGAGCAGGAACACAAGCAGGGGGAGTGGGAGAGGGAGAAGCAGGCCTCCCACCAAGCAGGGAACCC
This sequence comes from Mirounga leonina, assembly GCF_011800145.1. NCBI lineage: Eukaryota > Metazoa > Chordata > Mammalia > Carnivora > Phocidae > Mirounga > Mirounga leonina. Next base: position 44,433,478 of record NW_023270855.1, on the reverse strand, counting down.
AAAGCAGGGCTCAATCCCAGGACCCCAGGATCATGACCTGAGCCGAAGGCAGACGCCCAACGACTGAGCCACCCAGGCGCCCCTGACAATTCCCCTTTTCCTAGGACAGAATTACCCTGGGGAACAGTCACGCGTCCTTTGGGAGTGTGGTAATTGCGAGGAGTGGGGGGAGCTTGAGATTTGAATTTCCCCATGAAAGTAACTTCTTCAGGTGGCATAATCACAGGGCCTCAAGCAAGGCAGGAAGAGCTTCTTCAAATTGGGGAGGAAGGGACACTTTCTGGCAAGAGTGGATTAGTAGAACTTGGCATCTTTCTCACTAAACTTCCCGGTGCAACTGGAAGAAGCCGGTTTATCCCAGGCTCGTTATAAGACATGACGTACATACTTTTGATATTATCACATTATCAAGGGTCCCTGGGTTTTCTAAATAACGCAGATTTGGGAACTGCTCTGATGTCTCAAGTTAAGCTCTAGTTGGCCAAACTAGAGGTTTGGGGTTATAATGTCCAATAGGATCATAGTTAGCGGCCAGCCTATTTGAGTCCATAGACCCCATGATCACTTGGCTACTCCAAAAACCTTGGTGGTCAGTCTACTCTGAGTGCCTCCCCAGTCCCTTTGCTGACTGCTATACCCTGAAGCATCTTCTAGTAGCTAGTGCTACCTCTTGGCCTCAGCCAATTCTGCATCCCTTCAATCCCCACTGACATCAGGGAGCCCATTTTAATGCAGTCTCTCCCCCTAGCACGTCCAGTCTATAGGTAAGAGCTACAATAGCACCTTCCAAAGATTCTGATTCTTTCCTCATTTGGAAAGAATCTACTTTGGCAAGGAGAGTATCTCCAGGGTCCTTTCAAGGTACATAATTAGGGAATAAGTAAGTGGATCTCATAGAATTAATCCAGTCCAACATTTATAGCTATCTCTCCTCTACATCAGAGCTTCATAACCTTGGGTATACATTCTAGTCACCTGAGGAGCTCTGAAAAATTCTGATGGCTCGGCTCCATCCACAGATATTTTGATTTAATTGGTCTGCAGTGCAACCAGGGCCTCAGCAGCTTGAAAAGCCCCTCAGGTGATTCTAATGTGCAGCCAGGCTTGAGACCTGCTGTCCTACATTATGCCATGGAATTTCTGGAACTCTGTTTTACGTTGGCTGCCAATGAATCCAGGATTAAGTCAACCAGTCAATTAAAAAGAGTAATTAGAACTGCAACCAATTGTTCAAGATAGCCTGCTAAACACAGAATCTCTGGTCAAAGCACTCCTGTTGACAAATGCAGCCTATTTATACGATGTTCCTCCTTCCCTCGTCTTGCATCTTCAGAATTAATTTCCATACACACCTTCATGCTTCTTTCTGCTATCAATTAGCAAGTTCTTGCAATTCTTTTGACATAGATACCTTTTCTTCCCAGGTTTGACTTTATAGGGTGGCCTCCGGTGACTATCAGGGTCTGATTCTCCTTGTAGGTCTCAAGACAATCATTGGTGCTGGCAGGGGTGAAGGGAACTTGGAGAGATTTGGAGTTCCCTGACAAAGTAACTTCTGCAGGTGAGCCATTCCAGGGTCTCAAAAGCAAGGCAGGGAGAGCTTCTGCAAACAAGGAAGGAAGAGAATACTGGTGTGACAAAGGCAGGGTAGTGGGGCTCAGCACTGCTCTTGTTAAGCTGTCCAGTGTCGCTGGAGGCAGCCAATTTATCCCCCACTGGCCCTGAATTCTTCACACTTTTCATATCTTTTGATGGCAGCACAATTAGATCCCTCTGAACTTTGCCTTCAATGTACTCTTCAAGGTGACCCCAGGAAATAGCTGAATTCACTGTTTTTACGACTCATGGTTTGGACTACCAGGTCCCATTCCTTAATGCTAGCTGGCTCTTGAGTGCCATTCCTTCCAACTGGGTCAGATAACCAAACCCACATTCCTCCCCCAAGGTTCTGTAGCTGGCAACGACTTCTGGTCCCAATGTCTGGATAAGTCAGGTGTCTGATGGTGAAAAGCTGACCCTGACAAAGTAGAAAAGGTGTTTATTAAAAACACATTACCATAGCTCCCAGAAGTGTCAGGAAGGCTGGAGAATCATGCTCAAGGCTAAGTTTTCAGAATCACACTGAAGAATTGATCTCATAAGGACACCACCACCTCTAGCACTCAAGGACCACCCCACCACCACCACCGCCACTGAAACCACTTCTCTCCAGGAAGTAACCTTATATCCATGGCTGACCCTGAAAGCCAGATGCCTCTGCCACCATCCTGCGGAAGGTTCTGGATGTAGCCTCCTTCTTGTATTCCTTATTTCTGAAATCAAATCTCAGACAGGTGAGTCTGAGAGTTGCACAGAGGTTATGTGCCTGTGTCTCAGCAGCAAAGGAGGCCGGGGAACTGAGATTTCTGAATTCTACCCTCTAAGAGCAGAATTTATATGAGACTTATCTTAAGAGGTAGGTTTGTGTGATTGTGGAGGCTGGCAAGTCTGAAATCCTTAGGGCAGTCCAGCAGGCTGGAAACTTCCGGGCAGGAGCTGGTATAGGCAGTCTTGAGGCAAAGTTTTTCCTTCCTCAGGGAAACTTCAGTTGTGCTTTTAAGGATTTTCCACCAATGCAGTGAGGATCACTCCCATTATCAAAGATAATCTCCACATCTATAAAATACCCTCCACAAAGACACCTAGATTAGCATTCGATTGAATAACTGGGTACAATAGCTTAAACAAGTAGACACATAAAACTGTCACAGCTGGTTATTTCCCCAAACTAGCAGTGGTGTTCAAAAGATACTGGGAAAAATAAAATGAATCAGATATAATCAAAGCATGCCCCCCAAAAAGGTGTTGGGTAGCCAGAAGACAAAGCAAATGTTTAAAGCATACCCCACACACTCACCACTAAAGATGAGATGGTGATGATGAGGATTCCCACTACAATGACAATTTGTTGGGCTCCTACCACACAGCAAAGGGCTAATGTATCACTATCTCATTTAATCCTCAATAATTTTTTAAAAATTTTATTTTATTATGTTATGTTAGTACCATACAATACATCACCAGTTTTCGATGCAGTGATCCACGATTCATTGTTTTCGTACAATACCCAGTGCTCCATGCAGTACGTGCCCTCCTTAATACCATCACTGGGCTAACCCATCCTCCCACCCCCCTCCCCTCTAAAACCCTCAGTTTGTTTCTCAAAATCCATAGTCTCTCATGGTTCATCTCTCTTTCCGATTCCCCCCCTTCATTTTTCCCATCCTTCTCCTAATGTCCTCCATGCTATTCCTTATGTTCCACAAATAAATGAAACCATATGATAATTGACTTTCTCTGCTTGACTTATTTCACTTACATAATCTCTTCCAGTTCCATCCATGTTGATGTAAAAGTTGGGTATTCATCCTTTCTGATGGCTGAGTAATATTCCCTTGTATATATGGACCACATCTTCTTTATCCATTCATCTGTTGAAGGGCATCTCAGCTCTTTCCACAGTTTGGCTATTGCGGACATTGCTGCTATGAACATTGGGGTGCATATGGCCCTTCTTTTCACTACATCTGTCTTTGGGGTAAATACCCAGTAGTGCAATTGCTGGGTCATAGGGTGGCTCTATTTCTAATTTTTTGAGGAATCTCCACGGTTTTCCAAAGTGGTTGTACCAACTTGCATTCCCACCAACAGTGTAAGAGGGTTCCTCTTTCTCCACAACCTCTCCAACATTTGTTGTTTCTTGCCTTGTCAATTTTTGCCATTCTAACTGGTGTAAGGTGGTATCTCAATGTGGTTTTGATTTGAATTTCTCTGATGGCTAGTGATGAACATTTTTTCATGTGCAATCTTCAATAATTCTATAAAGTGGTTACGATCATCTCCATGTTATCAATAAGGAGTCCGAGGCTCAGTAAGGTCAGTTCATGATCACAGCACAGGTAGGGGAGAGAGGAGTGAGGTCCACTCTGCTGGATTCCAGAGTCCATTGCTGTCCACTCTGCAAGCTGCATCTCCAATTGTCATATAGATCCACTTCGGCGATTTAGCCAATCCTCAGTATTTGTACTAAGGAAGGGAAGAAGGAAATCGGTGAACGCAGTGATTCTTCAACTTGAATGCACATGAGCATCACCCAGAGAGATTGTTAAAGCATAGATTCCTGGGCCCCACCAGCAGAGATTCCGGTCTAGTGGGTCGGAGGTAGGACCTGAGATTCTGCATTTTTAACAAATTCCCAGATGCTGCTGATGCTATTGGTCTGGGACAAAACGTTGAGTAGCACTGGCTTAAAGAAATCCACATCTAATGCAAGCTTCTCTCTCTTCTGAAACCTTTAACAGCTACATCTATAAATAGCAGACAGACCGACTGGTATGGCATCTCTCCTCTCTTGCCTGGGGCTGACAGTGAAATGATCAGAAGTCAATAGGGTATCAAGGAAGAGAAAAAGTAACAACGGATAGCCTGCTAATCTCTTGTCAGAGAAGAACTGGCTGTCAGAGAGAGAAAACTGGATTTCAGTTTTGTGAGCCCTTCCATAAGCCTACAAACACTCTGGCTCCTTGCTCCGAGGGACCCCTGGTAGGTGAAGAGTTGACATAGCGCCATTTTTCTCATGGAGGAAATTCAAGGCTGAAGTTCAGATCTTGGAGAAGAAGAGAGGAAGGGCTCAGCATGAGTGGGGACTGTGGTCATCTCACTTGTACCAAGCTCTGCTCAGGTATGTGCTGGTTATGGGTAGGGAGACCTCGTTGCTCTCTCCTGGCAGCTTACTGGGTTGGGGATTTAAGACCTAATCCTGAGAGGTACCAGAAGTGAATGAGAATTCAGAAAATGAGAGAAGAGTCCCAGCTCAACCACTTCAATGATAAAACATCTCTGAGTCTCGATTTTGTCACCTGTGAAATGGGGTAATACAGCTGCCTCACAGAGAAATGTTTCAGTGAGCAGTTGTAAAATTTTACATTGCTTTTCTGCCTCATTTCCTTTTTTGTTTTATGTGACTGAGACTAAAATTGAGCACAAATTGTGCTCCTCCTTTCTCTGGAAGGATGCAGCGGGATCACTTCCAGATCCTTTAAGGATTTGGAAAGTCAGGACTTGATCAAATAAACACCTGGGTGAGTACCAGACGACATAATGAGAAGGATTCCTTAGCTGGGGTTCCCTGGAAAGCAAGGCTGAGGCAAAGATGAAATCATTGACATTTTGAGAAGTGCCTAGGCTGGGATGGTGAGAGGGAGTGAGAAGGGAAGTGGGGATGGGGAGGAAAGATGGAAAACAACATGGTGCAACTCGTTATCACACTGGATACTACTTCATGACAAGCCAAGAAGGGACAAAGCAGGTCACCTAGTAGATGTGTTTGTTCAGCACATGGAACTTCTCCAAAGAATTACAGGGGAGAGTTACCCTTTACCGTCATCCATGGATGAGAGAAAGGAGCACAGGTTCATCTCTTTGGCTCTTTCCCATCACCTGTTTCCCTTGGCCAGAGTTTACCTCATACGGATTTATTCCCTGCCCTGCAGTTCTGCATTGTATCATCTGGCCCCTTGGTGGCCAGATGGCCCCTTGGCCCCAGGGTACTCTGTGGTTTTTCTAAGTCTGAAAGTGGAGGGTGGCCCTGAATCAATTAAGTGGCAGAGGGATACAGGGCTCTCACGGGCCAGACTTGGGCCACATGGCCGACCCAGGATCAGTCTTACTAGAGCCAATGAATAAATGAGTACATAGGATGAGATTCCACAGGAAACTCCACAGGAGGGCAGTGGGATCAGGGCAACCTAAACAACAGGTTCAAGCTTCAGTGGTGTTCAGAGCCATCCCTGGTGCTGCAGACCTCTGACAAGTGTGGGTCACAACACAGCGGGGAACCCAGACCTGCTGCCTGCAGATCCTGACCTGGAGAGTTCCAGCTCCGTTCTGCCACCCCTACCATGTTTTACTCTCCATCAGCTTCTTGGTAAGACATCTACCAAGCTTTTCTCTCAGGATGCTTTCCATTCTTTTTTTAAAATTTATTTTATTTAAAAAAATTTTTTAGAGGTTTTATTTAATTATTTGAGAGAGAGAGAGAGAGAAGAGGAGCAGAGGGGAGGGGCAGAAGCAGAGCAGGGAGCCCAAGACAGGACTCTATCTCAGGACTCCGGGATCATGACCTGAGCTGAATTCAGACGCTTAACCAACTGAGCCACCCAGGCATCCAAGGATGCTTTCCAGTCTTTATGTGCCTTGTTCCTGCTCTTCTCGTGTTAAAGGTGAGGTCCAGGACTCACCTGCTCCCAAATTTCCTATTCTTGGATTTCCTGTCCTCTTCTCCATTTTTCCCCAAAACTTCAGTAATAATACAAAACAAACAAACACCCTAAACCTTAGAACCAGAGTTCCCATCAAGACTACATTTGGTGTCTAATTGGACTCTTAGCTGGGATCATCTAGAGACTACAAAATAATAGTAATGCATCTGCCAAAAGGGTGGAAGACAAGTGACTTAAACTCATAACCTCTCAAAACACGCAATTTCAGTGTGGATAGACTTACTGTTATCGGTCCATAAAAACACTCAAGAACTCAAATATAAGTCTCTTTAGATCTGAAAATTATGGGTATTACAGTATAATATGGCAGAGAGAACACAAATCAGCATGTACCACAATTGAATGCTTTTGCTCTAAATACACACGAAGCCTAAGCTGCCTACTATATATTTTGCAACAAACTCTGAACAATCCACCTACCTCCCTTATTCAAGAATCTCAGGTAAGTGTAGCTGCAGCTCTTGAAACTTCTGCTTCACTGTCTCGGGGAAGAACCCAGGCAGGTTTTCCTGAGCCACACAATTCAACTCAGCTTGTGAAACATATAGGTCCCTATGATGTGCGAAGTCTTGTGCTTCGTGCTCTAGAAGACAACAAGAAGTGAGTTCCTGCTCTCTCTGCTCTCTGCATGCACACTGTAACTCATGCTTTATCACTAGCATTCACTGGAGCTTAAGATGGGTTTTGACAGCAGGCACGCTTGGGTTAAAATCCTGGCTCTGTCATATACTAACCTTATGACCTTGGACAGATTAATTTTTATGCCTGGTTTCCTTATTTGTAAAATGGGATATTAATAGTGCTTAAGGATTTTTTTTAAATATTTTATTTATTTATTTATCACAGAGAAAGAGACAGCACAGGCAGGGCAGAGGGGGAGGGATAGTGCTTACTAGAGCCAATGACTAAATGAGTACATAGGATGAGATTCCACAGGAAACTCCACAGGAGGGCAATGGGATCAGGGCAACCTAAATAGTGCTTAAGGATTTTTTTATAGTGCTTAAGTTTTGAAGTTATTGTGAAAATGGAATGAATGTTAATATACAGAAGTTACTTAGTAGATTTGGTAACACATGGTGAGTTCTTATTAGTTGTTGTAATTAGTATCACTGTAATCACCATATCTATCTCTTTGTAGCTCAAAGAACAATGAGAGAACAGGACTGGGCATCATGAGAGGTTTTTGTGGAAGAGGTAGAAGACTGGTGCATGACTATATCAGATAGCTGCTGGGTTCACAGCATCTAATGAGCATAAAAGCAAAAAGTCCTTCCTAAGGTGTGGTGAAGAACCCATAAACTTCAGCAGTTGCCTCAAGTAGACATCCATTGTTTTGTATGCCCAGAGATGCACCTCTCCCTTCTGGGAAATGCCCTCTCAGTCTAATAATGTGGTTTCACTGGGAGAGCCATATTGGAATAAGACTTAAACTCCCCAACTAGAGTGATGGGTCTGAGTTGGGCATCAGACCCAGACTGTGCAGTATAACAGCTTGTAGGGATTTTTGGCACTGGAAGAAGAGAGTTGGGGTCTGTCTCTAGAGGTGCAACTGGAAGATAAGCCAACAGCTTAGTCCCATACAAGGAGAAATGGTTCTGAGGGAGTGCAGAGAGAGACAGAGACCAGAGGTAGAGAAAGATCTGTCAGTAGTTACATCATACTTCTATCCTGTCTGCAAAGGCAGCAGGTTGTATGAAATAGATTATGGGGATGGAGATTGGATATTAAAAAAAATTATAAAACAAAAGAGAGACCTTGCATGGATCAATGATGATAGTTGACATATTGAACTTGATCAACTTAATTCTGTGTTCATGAGGTCCTAAAGAAACTAATGAGTAAGAGGTAAGTTTCCTATGTGGAATCTATCTCCCTTTCTCTTTATTTCCTCTAAACCCCTCTTTATTTCACCCCAAAGACTTTCTTTCAAGTGTCCAGAGCCCCATTATTCTCCATCAGTAATTTCCTCCTCTCCCTGAGCTCCAGAATGTTGACAGTAGGAGATCAGAATGCAGCAATGTCCATGGAAGGCAGGGAAATGGGTGTGAGGACCACATGCTTTTTTTCACAAGTGTGGGGTTAGGACTTTATTTGGGGTGGGGTGGGCTGGTGGCAATTACTTCTAGGCATGCTTCTTCTAACTCGGTGCTGCCATTGCTGCAAGCCAATGGGGAAAGTCTTTGTCTCCCTCCACCTCTTGTGTAATCATGGACACCTCAGGTTTGGCCGGAAGCTAATTGATGTTCTCTGACCCTTTTGCTGCTGATGGTGATGGGTACTCTGATTCCATTCAACCCCCTACCCATGGTAGCTGCAGCTGATTTCCCCACTAAGTTATCTGAGGAGCAAGCAACCTCACCAAGGCAACCATTGACCTTGTTTCCCCCAGACTCAAGTCCAATCTCAACATGAGGAAAGTCTCTTCCTGCCACAAGCATGACTACTGTACTGCTGGCATAATTTGACTTTTTCTGCCCCTACAAGAGTTGCCAAAGTGGCTGCAAATGGCTTCTCTCTCTTAGCCACCTGCATGGGCGGTATCAGCTTGGGTTAGAGTCTCCTGATTTCAGTTCACCCTGACACAGTGGCTGATGTGCAGGTTATGCGCAATATGCATGCCTGCCCCAATCAACTCTCCTCTTATTTATGATGATATTGCCATCGATCCCATTAAATAACAATTTTTCCCATCAGTTTTTTCTCTTACATTCTCTCCCTCCCCTCTTCTTCTACTTCTGGCCTTATCTTTGTAGTTTGACCTCTTCTTTGTGATATTTGTCTATCCCTTATAATTATGAAGTGGATGGGCTCTTTGCTGATAGATTCTTCAGAAATTCCTACCAGAGAAGAAAAAAGAAATTTAAAGTCAGGGTGACAAAGAGCTGTGGTTCTGTTTACATTAGTAGAGTTGCAATTGAAAAGTACTAAACAGCCCAGATTAATGCTCCCAAGCAGCTTCTGTGTGGGTGGGCAAGGCAATTAAAAGCTAGACATGTTCAAGTTTTTTAGAGGATGTCTAGGTGATAAAAATGCTGTCAACACATCCAAGGAGGATTCTGCCAGCTTTTGTCAGAACAAAATTCTCATGTCCGTGAAGGAAGCGCTCATCTTTTCATCAAGTCTGGTGTCAAACTGGAGAGGAGTTTTTAGTGGGGGTGAGGGGATGGGGGTGAGAGCAAAGACAGCAGGTGGCTTTATGTGTAAAGGACAGCCAGAATGCCCATTAAAATCAGGATTATGCTGCAGAGCTTTTAAAGAGCAAGCTCTAAATTTCTAAATGGAAAAAGACATGAGTTGCTTTAGGATGTCTCTAAAGGCCTCCTTCAAAAAGTTTCAAGGGTCCTTCAGCACTATCTGGGTCTGCAGCTTGGAATTGCTCATTGCCATTGTCCTAAAGTTTTGTTGATCCTCTTCTAGGTACCAGGAATGTTGCTGTGAGCTTCACGCATCCCATTTCACCATCCACAATAGTAGTCATTATCATCTCTATTTTGCAGGTAACAAGACTGGGTCTCACATAAATTAAGAAGCATAGTAAAAGTGACTCATCTTCCAGAAGCAGGATTCAAATCTTTGGACTGAGTATTACCTCCGAAGCCCATCGTGTTCCCACCCTACCCCTGGTGTCTATTCTCTGAGAAAGCACTTTAGATTCAAAGATACAAGTAGATTAAAAGTAAAAGAATGGAAAGAGATATATCATGCAAATGGCAGCCATAAGAGAGCTGGCGTGGTCACACAGATATCAGACAAAACAGATTGAAACACAGATGTTACTGGAGTTAAATATGGACGTTTTATAATAATAGAAGGGTCAATCCATCAGGAAGACATACCAATTATAATTATATATGCAGCTAACAACAGAGCCTTGAAATACTTGAAGCAAAAACTAAACTGAAGGGGGAGAAATAGAACACTCAACAATAATACTTGGGGATTTCAATACTCCACTTTCTTTACTTTTATTTTACTTTATTTATTTTTTTTAAGTAGGCTCCACACCCAACGTGGGGCTTGAACTCATGACCCTGTGATCAAGAGTCATGTGATCTACCGACTGAACCAGCCTGGCGCCCCTCAGTACTTCGCTTTCAGTAATGGATAAAACAACGAGGCAGAAGACCAGCAAGAATAAAAAAGACCTAAACTACACCGTAAATAATCAGCTCTAACAGACCTCCCTAGAACGCTCCAATCAGAATGTACATTGTTCTCAAGCACACATGGAACATCCCCCAGGATAGACCACATGCTGATTTATAAAGCAAGTCTCAATCAATTTAAAAGGATGAAATCGTACAAAGGACATTCTCCAGCCACAATGCCATCAAATTAGAAATCAGTTACAGAAAGGAAGTTGGGAAATTCACAAATATGGGGAAATTAAACTTCCACCTTGGTTTCCTAAGTAACCAATGGGCAAGAAGAAGTCACAGGGGAAATTAGAAAATACTTTGAGATGAATGAAAACAAAAACATGACCTCCCCAAACTTATCAATAGCCTAACCTTCAGTCTGAGGAAACTAGCAAAACAAGAGCAAACTGTATCCAAATCAAGCCAAAGGAAGAAAATAAGTATTAGAACAGAAATCAATACAGTGGAGAGTAGAAAAACAAAACTTATGTTTTATAAGTAATAAAACATCTTTAAAGAAAAGACTTTCTATATTAGTACTTTGAACAGCACTTCTCTCCTGCTTTTTGAACAAGGGGCCCCATATTTTCATTTGCACCAAGACCTGCCCACAAAACAGGAATTGTTCTAAAATGCAAGTCATACCTTGTACTTCAGCTACTTAAAACCATTTACTCTTCTCCTCCCTCCTCAATGCCCTAATGCAGCTTTTCAAGGCTCCTCACAATCCTCGCTAATCCTATTTTCTGCTGTTCCTCACATCACACCTTGTACTTCCAAAACATAGCTCTCCTTGTCATTGCCTAGACACCCTGTGTTGCTTTCCATGCCACGGTGCCTTTGCACATACTGCTCTCTCTGTGTGGTATGTCTTTTCCTCCTGTTCTGCTTTGTTTTGTTTTGTTTTTTTTTTTAATTTTTAAAAAGATTTTATTTATTTGAGGGGGGGAAGGAAGAGAAAACACAAACAGGGAGGAGAGGCAGAGGGAGAGGGAGCAGACCCCCTGCTGAACAGGGAGCCTGATGTAGGGCTCAATCCCAGGACCCTGGGATCATGACCTGAGCCGAAGGCAGACACTTAACGAACTGAGCCTCCCAGGCACCCCTCCTGTTCAGCTTTCTGCGTCAAATTTAGCATTTGTAAACCGCCCCCCTTCACCTCTTCCCTGAAGCTCTTGTCTGAAGCCCTATTTAACCTAAGGCTCTTTTTTTGTGTTATTTCTGTGCCTTGTTCACACTCCCCATTGTATGGACCATGTTTTAACTCTCTCTCTACTAGGTCTTCTTGATTGACTGCAGGCTCCTCGAAGGCAAGGACCCTTTCTTTTTTACTGCTGTACTCCAAGGATCAGAGTAGATCAGAACTGAACCACAGGGGCCCCTGGGTGGCTCAGTCGTTAAGCATCTGCCTTCGACTCAGGTCATGATCTCAGGGTCCTAGGATTGAGCCCCACATCGGGCTCCCTGCTCTGCGGGAAGCCTGCTTCTCCCTCTCCCGCTCCCCCTGCTTGTGTTCCCTCTCTTGCTGTGTCTCTCTCTGTCAGATAAATAAATAAAATCTTAAAAAAAAAAAGAACTGAACCACAAGGAGAGCATTGCTCTGCTGCATTTGAACTAGGGAAAGCATAAAACGGAAGGTAGGTTAGTACATTGCAACCATGAGTGGGGAGCTGGCTTTCAGTGACTCAGTAGCATTTGGGGGAAGGAAAGAGATGTTCAAATGAGAGGCGAGGTTGGCCTGCAGAGTCTGGAAAGTTTGGATGCCCACAAGAGGCCTCTAGTAAATGCAGTTGCTCTTTGGAGTCATGAAGACCAGGACAAAGATTGGGCTGATAGCAGCTCATGTAATTGAGCTTCCATGAACAGGATACTTCTAAGCACTTACTAAACCATCTGACATTCACAGTAAGCCTATAAGGTATATGACCTATTGTCATTAACCTAACCATGTAAACAGAAACATAGAGAGGGGAAGTAGGTTGACAGAGTAATAGTGGTGGAACAGGGATTTGAACCCAGACTATATGGCTGCAGAGTTTAGACCCTTAACAACTAAGCTCTGCTCCTTCCTGTTAAAATGTATCGAGCAGCTTCTACGTGCTAGAGACCCCACTAAATGTTTTTTTTTTTAAAGATTTTATTTATTTATTTGAGACAGAGAGAATGAGAGAGAGAGAGCACATGAGAGGGGGGAGGGTCAGAGGGAGAAGCAGACTCCCTGCTGAGCAGGAAGCCCGATGTGGGACTCGATCCCGGGACTCCAGGATCATGACCTGAGCCGAAGGCAATCGTTTAACCAACTGAGCCACCCAGGTGCCCCTAAATGTTTTCGATAGAGGTATTGGCTCACTCAGCACCCTTTCCGACCTCTTTCTAAAGTAACTTACACTGCAAAGACTGGAAAGCGAGACATTTTCCAGACCCCCTAACAGCTGTGCTGTAGGTCCCATGCACCGGATGATCTTGTGTGAGACTTTGATCTGCACTTGAGCAGAGAGGCAGGGTGTCCGTCTGTTTTCCCAGCACAGGCTGGGCTAGAGGTGGCATGGTTCTTGCGTCAGCTGCTTCTGGATCCTGTAGGTTCCTGATCAGGCAAAGGAGCAGCCCTTTTGGTAGACCTTTTGGTGGTTTGGGTGGTTGTTTATGGCAACTCGGCTCAGAGCCAACTTCCTCATCCCTCATAATAGTTCCGTAGGTTTTCTAGTCTCCTTAATAAATTCCTTAGCTAGAACAGATTCGGTGGCCTGCAGGCAAGAGTTCTCATTAATACCCTTGGATTCCCCCCCCCATAGGGTTAGTTGGTTGGTATCTTCACGAGGAAATTGGAGCTCAAAGAAGTTAAAAGACTGGTCAAAGACACACAGCTTTGTAAGTGGTAAAGCAGGAACTCAGATTTAGTTCTGTCCAACTTCAAAGCCTGACATTCAACCACTATATTTTTCTTTTTCTTTCAATTTTTCTACTTGGCTCTGATGCATTATTTTTGAGAGACCTTTATTATCAGAGGCAACTCTGTTTCTCTCTTCCTCTCTCAGTTAGCTGGAAATGTGGTCCTGAATCTGACAGCTCTAGCAGCATTACCTTCTTATGACTTAGCTCCGTTGTCATTGAGCTAGCCCCATGCTGGGAGTTTCACACTATCCTCTAACAACTCCAGAAGGTGGATAACGTAATCCTCCTCTTAAAAACCGGAAAAGAGACTCTGAGAGCTGTTGATTGGATACCCTGGCTGGTCAGTTAAGGTCATGCTAGCTGTTGGAACAATCCTGACAATGTAAGACAGGCTCAAATGTGGTAGGAACTAATTTTTCACTCATCATAAGTCTAAAGCAAATGTTCCTGATGAACAAGTGTTTCTCCTCTAAGTGTTCACCAGGAGGCTGGTGAACAGGCAGAAGACCAGGAGGCTGGCACGTCCAGGGACAGGGACAGGAAAGTCAACTGGAGGGGCGGGGACGGGGTGGGAAGGATGTGCTGAACCTCATCATCCCCAGCAGGACAGAGTCTTTACTCAACAAGCAGGTGGGTCCCAGAGGCAAGTGATGTGTTTAAGCAGAGGAGGGACAAAGGTGAGAGTGCGGTAGGGGGTTCATAGGTTCCCTTGGCTGCTGAGTGGGGAGCTGAGCTGGAGGGGGAGGCAGGGTGCAGAGGCACCACTTCACACCTGCACTGCATCCCATTGTCACCACTCTCTTTCTGCCATTTGTTTTCCCACAAGTTTTTTAAAATGTAATTTTATTTAAATTCTATTAATTAACATACAGTGTACTATTAGTTTCAGAGGTAGAGGTCAGTGATTCATCAGTTGCATATAACCCCTAGTGCTCATTACATCATGTACCCTCCTTAATGCCCATCACCCAGTTACCCCATCTCCCTGCCCCCTCCCCTCCAGCAACCCTCCTATGATTAAGAGTCCTTTATGGTTTGTCTCCCTCTCTGGTTTCATCTTGTTTTATTTTTCCCTCCCTTCCCCAATGATCCTCTGTTTTGTTTCTTAAATTCCACATATGAGTGAAATCATATGATAATTGTCTTTCTCTGATTGACTTATTTCACGTAGCATAATACCTTCATCGTTGTAAGATTTCATTTTTTGATGGCTGAGTAATATTCCATTGTATATATATACACACCACATCTTCTTTATCCATTCATCTGTTGATGGACATCTGGGCTCTTTCCATAGTTTGGCTATTGTGGACATTGTTGCTATAAATATGGGGGTGCAGGTGCCCCTTCAGATTATTACGTTTGTATCTTTGGGGTAAGCTTCTAGTAGTGCCATTGCTGGGTCATAGGGTAGCTCTATTTTCAACTTTTTGAGGAAACTCCATACTGTTTTCCAGAGTGGCTGTACCAACTTTCATTCCCACCAGCAGTGTAAGAAGAATCCCTTTTCTCCACATCCATGCCAACAGCTATCGTTTTTCTGACTTGTTAATTTTAGCCATTCTGACTGGTGTAAGGTGGTATCTCATTGAGGTTTTCATTTGTATTTTCCTGATGCCAAGTGATGTTGAACATTTTTTCATATGTCTGTGGCCATTTGTACATCTTCTTTGGAGAAACGTCTGTTTGTGTCTTCTGCCCATTTCTTGACTGGATTTTTTGTGTTTTGGGTGTTGAGTTTGATAAGTTCTTTATAGATTTTGGATACTAGTCCTTTATGTGATATGTCATTTGCAAATATCTTCTCCCATTCTGTCGGTTGTCTTTTGGTTTTGTTGACTGTTTCCTTTGCTGTGCAAAAGCTTTTTATCTTGATGAAATCCCAATAGTTCACTTTTCCTTGTTTCCCTTGCCTTTGGAGACATGTCTAGCAAGAAGTTGCTGTGGCTGAGGTCACAGATGTTGCTGCCTGTGTTCTCCGCTAGGATTTTGATGGATTCCTGTCTCACATTTAGGTTTTTCATCCATTTTGAGTCTATTTTTGTGTGTGGTGTAAGGAAATGGTCCAGTTTCATTCTTCTGGTTGTAGCTGCCCACTTTCCCAACACCATTTGTTGAAGAGACTGTCTTTTTTCCATTGGACATTCTTTCCTGCTTTGTTGAAGATTAGTTGACCATAGAGTTGAGGGTCCGTTTCTGGGTTCTCTATTCTGTTCCATTGATCTATGTGTCTGTTTTTGCGCCAGTACCATACTGTCTTGATGATTACAGCTTTGTAATAGAGCTTTAAGTCCGGAATTATGATGCCACCAGCTTTGCTTTTCTTTTTCAACATTCCTCTGGCTATTCAAGATCTTTCTGGTTCCATACAAATTTTAGGATTATTTGTTCCAGCTCTGTGAAAAAAGTTGATGGTATTTTGATAGGGATTGCATTGAATGTGTAGATAGCTCTGGGTAGCATAGACATTTTAACAGTATTTATTCTTCCAATCCATGAGCTTGAAATGTTTTTCCATTTCTTTGTGTCTTCCTCAATTTCTTTCATAAGTATTCTGTAGTTTTTAGAGTACAGATCCTTTACCTCTTTGGTTAGGTTTAGTCTTAGGTATCTTATGGGTTTTGGTGCAATTGTAAATGGGATCGACTCCTTAATTTCTCTTTCTTCTGTCTCATTGATAGTGTATAGAAATGCAACTGATTTTTGTGCATTAATTTTATATCCTGCCACTTTGCTGAATTCCTGTATGAGTTCTAGCAATTTTGGGGTGGAATCTTTTGGGTTTTCCACATAGAGTATCAGGTCATCTGCAAAGAGTGAGAGTTTAACATTTTTGCCAATTCGTATGCCTTTTATTTCTTTTTGTTGTCTGATTGCTGAGGCTAGGACTTCTAGTACTATGTTGAACAATAGTGGAGTGAGTGGACATCCCTGTCGTGTTCCTGATCTTAAGGGAAAAGCTCTTAGGTTTTCCCCATTGAGCACGATATTCACTATGGGCTTTTCTTATGTGGCTTTTATGATATTGAGGTATGTTTCCTCTATTCCCTACACTGTGAAGAGTTTTAATCAAGAAAGGATGCTGTATTTTGTCAAATGCTTTTTCTGTATCAATTGAGAGAATCAAATGTTTCTTGTTCCTTTTTTTTTATTAATGTGATGTATCACGTTGATTGTTTTATGAGTGTTGAACCACCCTTGCAGCCCAGAAATAAATCCCACTTGGTTGTGGTGAATATCCTCTTAATGTACTGTTGGATCCTATTGGCTAGTATCTTGGTGAGAATTTTGGTGTCCATGTTCATCAGGGATATTGGTCTGTAATTCTCCTTTTTGATGAGGTCTTTGTCAGGTTTTGGGATCAAGGTAAGGCTGGCCTCATAGAATGAGTTTGGAAGTTTCCCTTCCATTTCTATTTTTTGAAACAGCTTCAGAAGAATAGGTATTAATGCTTCTTTAAATGTTTGGTAGAATTCCCCTGGGAAGCCATCTGGTCCTGGACTCCTGTTTGTTGGGAGATTTTTTTGTTACTGCTTCAATTTCTTTGCTGGTTATGGGTTTGTTCATGTGTTTTATTTCTTCCTGTTTCAGTTTTGGTAGTTTTATGTTTCTAGGGTTTCTAGGAATGCATCCATTTTTTCCAGATTGCCTAATTTGCTGGCATATAGTTGCTCATAATATGTTCTTATAATTGTTTGTATTTCTTCGGTGTTGGTTGTGATCTCTCCTCTTTCATTTTCCCCACAAGTTTCAAGTTACTTGGGCAAACTCTTCCGATGTGTACTAATCAAGTTCTAATGCTTGATCTGGAAACTGCAGGTCCTTCTAACTGCTGGTGAAAGAATTCTCATCACGATAGAAAAAAAAATGTTGCCTCCTTCCTTGCAGTTGTAGAAAAGTAGATACTATTCTACATCTTAATACTGTCTTTGCAAAAGCTGTATCTGACAAGGTCTTCTCTAAGACACCTGAATTTTGCAGATGGTTGCACTGCAGCTTTAACTATGACCCATGACCTCTAAAATATCTCTGGTTCTAGCTGTTTGCCCTGGTAATAAGATTTAAAATGGCATCCTTCTCACAGTGAGCATTGTGTAATATATAGAATTGTCAAAACACTATGTTGTACATCTGAAATGAATATATCATTGTTTGTCAGCTATAAAGAAAACAAAACAAAAGATCTTTATTTTCCAAAAATAAGTACTTATTTCTTTCTTAAGCCCTGAGGAGAAAGTTGATCATCCCCTCTTATCTCTTGTAAGAAAAATATACTCCTTTGTAATTTTTTTTCAAACAGAGTTTGGTAGCTTGGGCTCATTTAAATTAACCCAGGGGCCCTTGTAGGTAGCTTCTGCAAAGCCTGGTAGGGAGATGCTGCCGGCTGGGGTTGGGGTAGGGGCAGCAGGGATGAGAGAGTTGGGAACTGGACTGAGAAAGATTCTGGAAATTGAATTGAAAGGACTTGGGGGAAAGTCTGCACCAAACATGGGCAGTGAGCAGGGAGCCTTAAGCCTTAAGCCTTAAGTCTGCCAGCCTCCTTGCATAAACAGCATGGAGGATTACCCATGAAAAGAAGCCAGAGTGTGGAATGTCTCTTGAAGTCTGTTTATTCCACAATTAGTGGTGTCAAGAGGTCCTTTGTGCAAAATTACCCTCCTCAGAGTGAAAATGTAAAGGTCATTGACTGTATCTGATCAGTGTTGGAGGAAATGGGGGTGGCGTCGGAGGGGGGGGTGACATGGGTTCTAGGTGACTCAGAAGGTGGATTTTCCTCCACGGACATCTCAGATGTTGGATGGGGACATGAACGGGAGCAGAG
Organism: Mirounga leonina; assembly: GCF_011800145.1. Classification (NCBI taxonomy): domain Eukaryota; kingdom Metazoa; phylum Chordata; class Mammalia; order Carnivora; family Phocidae; genus Mirounga; species Mirounga leonina. The sequence continues at coordinate 44,415,302 of NW_023270855.1, read as the reverse complement.
CTCAATTCTGGAGTCCCCAAAGAGGCGACAGTTTTGCTGGAGCTCTGCTCAGCCGTGTCCTCTGGCCGCTGAGAGCCTGGGGGGTTAGGGGAAGGCATGTTACACACACTGTGGAGACTGTGACACTGGATTGTTCTGAGAGAAGTAAGGACAGGGCCGAATGGCTAGGAGAAATATCCTGGGACTTGAATTCTGTGTGACTCGAAATACACCAACGGCTATGACCAAACCATGTATAAAAATAGAATTCTGACCCACAATGTACAGCCACTAGTTCAGAAAACAAACCCACAACTCCTGTAGCAATCGGCACCAAATGACTGGGATGTGATCAATGATTGGATGTAACTGCCATCTTCCCTAATGTGTGTCCCCCTTCCAATCTAGGACCAATGAGAGAAAGCCAAATATGCTCCCCTAACCAATCACAAAGGGTGCCCCCACTTCCAGCTCCCCCGTGCCCACACCTCCAATCGGGGCACCCCTGGATCCTTCTCTTTCTCGCTAGAAAGCATCCTGCTCCTCTGCCTGCCTGTGAGCCTCTGCCAAAGGCAAGTGGTGGTGGCTGGCCCCCTTGCTACAGAAAACTCTGGATAAGTAGCCTTTGCTTGTTCTCGTGTGGATGGTCTTCCTTTCCTTCCACACCTGGCTCCTTCTGAGACCTCATCCTCGCTGTCTTTCTGGGGACCTGGGGAGGGGGAAGGCAGACTCTGAACTTGAGCTCTCCATTTTTCTCAGTGTTTGGGCAGAAGGTGATTCTTCACTGGGGCTGGTGCAGGCAATATCTGGCAAGTTAGTCCAACATCTTCCCAGGGCAGGGCAGAAGTCTGATTGAGTAGGAGGAGGGCTGTCTGCTGGCACAGATTCTCCCAGAAATAGCTGTTTCAAGGTCCTGAAATCATTTATCTTCTTTACAGGAAAAAAGCCCACAAAGTTTGGAGCTGAACAGTGACCCGCAGGGTGTGTTCTCCTTCCCAGAGAATTTGTACAGAGTATGCTCACACTTTTCTGGCACTGGGTCTGAATCCTGGCTTTATCACTCTCCGTCCTTATGACCTTGGGCAAGTTCCTTGGCTCCCCAGGGTCTGAAAGTGCCCCTGTGTTTAGTTCATGGACATTTCCATGCTGTACAATTGGTCTAAGTGTGG
>NW_023270855.1:44364189-44414144 GCF_011800145.1 Mirounga leonina | reverse complement strand
GTTTAGTTCATGGACATTTCCATGCTGTACAATTGGTCTAAGTGTGGTCCACACACTACCTGCGTCTGAATCCCCTGCAGTATTTGTTAAGTATACAGATTTCTGGCCCCCCCCGCCCCCCCAGACTTCATGAATCAGAATCTCTGGCAGTGGGCAGGGAAGTGCCGGACTGGCCAGCTCTGCAAGTGACCCCTCTCTTAATTCGAGTTTGGGAATCTCAAGGTTACTGCATCTTGGGTAGTTGAGACATTATAGTGATGATCAAGGCCCCATATTCCTCCTCGCTGAGGGCTTGTGTACAGATACACCCAAGGCAAAGAAAATGGCAAAAAAGAGGAACTGAGGAAACAAGAGCTGTGGGAAGAATTGATGAATTCCAACTGGAGAAATCCAGTGACATTTGTATTGAAAGAAGTGCCTTGAGGAAGAGGTAGAATTTCATCATGCAGACATGGAGAAAGAGGATGGAAGGGACCAGCAAGAGCCAAGACACCGTCTCTGTCACCTTTTGCTGTATAAAAAAATCACCCCACCACTTAGTAGTTTCAAACACCAACATTAATTATGGCGTCCGAGTCCACTGATCAGCTGAGTGATTCTGTGCATCTGGACCAGGTATGGCTGATCTCGGTCTGGCTTGCTCATGGGTTTGCAGTCAGCTGGCCGGTCAGCTGGGGAGTGGCTGGCCTAGGGTGGCCTCACTCATACCCCTGGTGTCAGCTGGCTGGGCTGGGGTGACATGGGTGACAGAGCGGGTGTTCTGTCTCTGTCATCATTGCCTCACTGGCCACCATGGCCGCGCGATCTAGCCTGGGCTTCTGCATATGGTGGCACCAGGGTTCTGGGAGGGAGAGCAGAAACTTGCCACAACTCTTGAGGCCTAGACTTGCAACTTACATATCGTCACTCCTGCCACATTGTGTTGGCCAAAGCAAGTCATGGCCCAGCCCAGATGGAAGGAGAAATTGCTTCCATGACTTGATGGGATGAGCTGCAAAACATGGAAATCTACCACAGATCCCAAGGCAGGAAAATGCTATGGATCTTCTCCAAACACCAGAAAGCAGGTGTTTGTTGGGGCGCAGGAGAGACCTGAAGGGCCATGATTATGAGTGTCCAAAGCCTCGCTGTAGCCAGGTCCCTCTCTTAGCTGTTGAGCACCCACAATGGGCCGCTGCCAGCAGAAGCCTGCCAAAGGGGATGGGCAGCGGGAGAGTTTCCCCCAGCTGAGAGAAGAGGAGTATTTTATCATCGATGTTCCCCAGAATCACGGGCACATGGTGATTTTAAAAAAAAGCAGACCAACTTTCAGTCAGTCTTGGTGTTCTTTATCAGTTCTCTACAGACAATTGCTCCCTTATTGCCAGCGACCAGGGCAGGCCACTCCCACTGGCCCTCCCTCGTTGTGCTGCGGTCGGGGGTTAGACCCCGCGTCCATAGGGCAGGGCCCCACCTGAGGAGTGGGTGGTGAGGAAGAGGAAGACCTTTTCCCTCCATTGCAGAGAGGCTCCATATGGTCCACGGGTCCACTTATTACAGCAGCACAGGGGCATTCTAAAGCCCAGGTAGATGCCACCTGCCAAAGGGATACATAGTATTGTCCCTGTTTCACGGATGGGGGACCAGAGGGCCAGAGAAACCCAGAGACTTGCCCAAAGGCATGCAGCTAAGAAGGACACAGGAGGCTTGACTATGGACGTAGCAGATTTATAGAAAGAAGGGGTTTCTCTGGAGCATTTGAGGAGAGGGGATCCCCCATCGAGCTGGTGTTTTGGAGAGGAGCCATGATGCCAGTTTGCCACGGTAGGAAACATGCCCTCAAGGCAGGAATATGTTCCGCTGCCAGCTCTGGGGAGAGAAGCCCTGGGTTGTAGTGCTTGCTAATTGCTCTGGTATAATCACTCCCACCATGGCCACGCTATCGACATGATGTAACCGAACAGAGTCGGGAAGAGATGCGCTCAGTGGGCTCTCGGGATCCTGCACTGTGGCTGAGGGCACCAATGAAGGAGAAGCGAGGGCCGGACACACCATGGGAGTGAGGTGATGCAGCTGGCTGCTTCGTGGGCCTCTGGCTGGTTCTGAACGCCCCGTGGTCTCTTTGATGGGCTGTGCCATCCTTATGGCATCTTGGTCATGCCTTTTCTGAAGGATCTGAGCCATTTGCAGCTAAGGAACTCTGGCTGTAGGCGGTAGGGGGTGTTGAGCACTGCTTTTCTACTCTCAGGAGGGAAAGCATCCAAGATCTTCACAAGAGTGGGGTTTGCAAAACAACTGGTCTCAATGGTCGAAGAGGCTCTGTGGCCCCGATGGATGAGCTAGAGGAGAATGAGGGCTTCCTGACCTTCAGGATCCCGGAGAAGAGGTGCTGGGAAGGCAGTGAGGGGCCTCCCACCTGAGCCTGGCTTCGCAGCATGGAGACAAAGCTGAAGGAAGGAGGAAAATTTACAATCAACAAACCTTTGCAGAAACGATGGCAACCAGATAAGTAAGAAGTTATTCTAATTTCAACATGCATGTAAATTCTGTGCTTTATGATTTTTATTTGGAATTACATATAGGGAGGAGGCATGACAGATGTCTCTTCTTGTCCAGGGCACTAAAAGGATTTATCCAGTCCCACCCCACTCCCTCCGGACCCACATCTGCCTCCTCCAGCCATGCGCTTCACTCAAACATGGCTGCTAATTGAACCTCATGTTTGTAGTGGGGCAGGGGGTGCTGTTACTCTCCCCCTGGATAGGAAGCCCAGCTGTCCCTCTCTGAGGCCATCATCAGTAACAAAAGAGACCAAGTTGAGGCAGAACACACCTCAAGAGGGCCACACACATCATCTATGCAGAGAACACCCACGGGCAGAGGGAGGGAACCAGAGAGAGACCAAGTGCCCACCCAGTCATGGGAGACCATCCCTGCTCCCGATTGTCGTCCCTGCTCCACGACCCAAGGACCCAGGAAAAGGTATTTGATATTGTTATTTCTATTATCCAGTGGCATCTTATGGGTCTCAGGGTGAGGACAATGCCTGGCATGTGGCATCCACTCAGGCATCTTATGGTCAGGTAGGTGCCTAAGAAGGTGGGCACTTCTCATGATGCGCTCTGTGGAGGGAAGATGGGGCCAGACTGGAGGCAGGAAGAGAGCCCAGGAGAATGGAGCAATAAAGAACAAAGAGCAAGGTGTTAAGGTGAGGATGGGGGGCACCTCACCCCATGCCCTTTCTCCCAGAAACCCACAGCCCCGTCTGACATCCGACAATCCCAATCCACGGGGCTCTCTTCAAAACACCTCACCAGTAATCCTCCAAACTGCCGGGATCATCAAAAACAAGGAAAGACTGAGAAATGGTCGTGGATCAGAGGAGCCTATGGAGAAATGACAACTGAATGTAACGTGGCATCCAGGAGGGGTCCCGGGACAGAAGAAGGACATTAGGGAGAAACTAACGAAAACAGAATAACGAGTGAGGTTTTGCGTACCAATTAATTTCTTAGTTTTGACAAACGTACCATGGTAACCCAGGATAGTTAACATAGCTGACGCGGGGTGTGGCATATATGGGAACTCGCACTACTATCTTTGAACTTCCCTGTGAATTTAAAATTATTCTCAAATTAGAAGGCTATTTAAAAGGGTGCGAGGAAAAGAGACATTGCTTCCTAATAGGGCACAGTGTCATCTGAGCTGTTGAACAGCATGCAGGTTTGGGTGGGATGGGGCTTACTTACAGTGGGTGGAGGAGCAAGAACAGAGACTCCGAGAGACAGAGGAGGGGGCCTGGCTATCACTGAGGCACTGTTTGTCTCCCTGGTAGATGTGAACAAATAGCACAATGATTCCTCTCCCCACTCTAGTGAAAAACAAGTATGTTGGTTCCCCACAGAAACATGCATACAGATGTTTGTTTACAGCAGCTCTATTCGTAATTGCCTGAACCTGAAAGCAACCAAGATGTCCTTCAGGAGGTGAATGGGTAAATAAACTGTGGTCCATCCAGACAATGGAAGAGTAGTCAGTGCTAAAAGAACATGAGCTATCAAGCGATGAAAAGACACAGAGGAAACGTAAATGCATTTTACTAAGTGAAAGAAGCCGATCTGAAAAGGCTGCACTCCGTATGAGTCCAACTACATGACATTCAGCAAAAAAGGCAGAACTATGGAGACAGATCAGTGGTTGCCAGGGGTTGGGGGAGGAGGGGTGAATAGGCAGAGCATGGGATTTTTAGGGCAGTGAAAATTCTCTGTATGATACTGTGATGATGTCATTTCACATTTGTCCAGACCCATAGTAAGTCCAACACCGAGAGCGAGCCCTAATGTAAACTGTGGACTTTGGGGGATGGTGATGTATCGCTATAGGTTCATTGGTCCTAATGAGTGTAGCCCTCTGGTGGGGGATGTTGATAAGGACGCTGTGCATGGAGGTGGAGTGGGGGGCAAATGGGAAATCTCTGTACCTTGTTTTTAATTTCACTGTGAACCTAAAACTGCTCTAGAAACAAAGTGTTAAAAAAAAAAAAAGGGGGGATGCCTGGGTGGCTCGGTCAGTCAGTTAAGCATCTGCCTTCTGCTCAGGTCATGATCCCAGGGTCCTGGGATCAAGCTCCGCATTGGGCTCCTTGTTCAGCCGGGTGCCTGCTTCTCCCTTTGCCTCTGCTGCTCCCCTTGCTTGAGCTCTCTCTCTCTATCTGACAAATAGATAAATAAAATCTTAAAAAAAATGCCAATCAGAACAGAAAACAAAAAACCAAGTGTGTTGGGGGTGAGCTGGGGTCCAGACGAGCCCTCTCCACTGCAGGGTCAGCCGCTGAGCTCCCTTTGAAGACGCCCAGCTCTGGTCTGTCTGGGAGGCTTTGCTGTAACCAAGGTCATTCCAGGACTCAGGGGAGCACTGAGCCATTCCATCGCCAGGGGCCCGGGAGCACAGCAGACATCACTTACAGGAGCGCTTTGTGGAGGAGGATCCATGTGAGTGGGCATTTTGCTGACATCCCCCCTGTGACCGAAGCCCCATCCTGGCCTTCCCCACTTTCTCAAAAGTCCTCTCTAATGGGAACATTTTGTTAAATGTAATGTCCATACACATACTGCTCCCTGTTCATGGTGTTCCTGCCACTTAGCCTGTCACGGGGTCCCCTCCCAGGCCTGGAAACCATGCTGATGGGCCCCTGGGTGGGCCACTCTCCTTCCATTAGAGCTAAAAGAGAAGCTCTCCCAGGCCCTTTGCTGCCCTGGCCACCCTGTTCTGTCCTTACGGTGGCTGCTCTGGAAAAGGGGAAGAGGCTGAGTCGAAAATTCTGATTCTGCTCATTCCATCCTGATTCCCAAATAATTGACCTGGAGACAAAGATGAGCTCCAGCCTACAGACCACTGTTTTAGAGGCTTCCAGGTTTTCAAAATCCTGTGCTGGTGTTTCTCCTCCTTTGAAGAATTATACAAGGAGCCTCGGGATCTGTAGGCAGGACATGAGGTTGGCATCAGACCACCGCAGAGGCCCACGCAGGTCTGGGTGAGGAGAGCAGTCGCGAGGGACACTGGGTGCGTATGTTTTGTGTGTGCGTAAATTTAGGAATAATTTCCGTGTCACAGAATTGACCCTTTGAGGTTTACAGTTTATGACCGTTTTGACAGATGACTAGAATAGTGTGACCATCAGCCACAACCAAGATCTAGAAAATTCTATCCCCAAGAAATCGTCTCAAGAGACACATTCGGATGCAGTGTCCTTTGAAAGGAGCCAGACAATGGCTAAAGGACTATTATCGCTGTTTCTAAGAGTGGACGGCTGTGTGTCCTACGATGATGCCCGGTCTCGACTGTCCCCAGCGCAGGTGGTGGGACCCTAATTGGAAGAGGATCCTGCGACCTCCAAACCAATTAAACGCTTTCTCAGGAGCCGGGGACAGCTGCGTGAGGAGAGCACTCATAATTGCTCTGGGTAGCCGGTGAATGTTTTTCTGTCACCAGCAGTGGCTCGAGCCACCGTGGGAAGTATTGACTGTGGCTGCTGTCTGGGTCCGGAAAATTGGACTCTGAAGCAAGAAAAGTGACATCGGTAACCTGGCTTTTTCAACAGAAGCTCTAACGAGGCAGAGCGGGGCTGCTGGGGAATAATGACTTCCTACTATCAGAGAAGTTTCCTGGGCCAGAAACAGGTGCCTTCCACACACAACTTTCAGAGGGGCAGAGAATTTGGGGGTGGGGGCAGAGAATTTGGGGACAGGGGCGGGGGGAACCTCTGCCCCCAATCATGCCACTGGAACTGCATCCAAATGTGTCTCTTGAGACGATTTCTTGGGGATGGAATTTTCTAGATCTTGGTTGTGGCTGATGGTCACACTATTCTAGTCATCTGTCAAAACGGTCATAAACTGTAAACCTCAAAGGGTCAATTCTGTGACACGGAAATTATTCCTAAATTTACGCACACACAAAACATACGCACCCAGTGTCCCTCGCGACTGCTCTCCTCACCCAGACCTGCGTGGGCCTCTGCGGTGGTCTGATGCCAACCTCATGTCCTGCCTACAGATCCCGAGGCTCCTTGTATAATTCTTCAAAGGAGGAGAAACACCAGCACAGGATTTTGAAAACCTGGAAGCCTCTAAAACAGTGGTCTACCGTTGTGGTTGCTCTCAGAACCCCCCGGGAGCTTTGACACCCCAGACCCAGGCCCCACCCCCTCCCCATGATAGTTCTGTGAACCACAGCGGTCAAGTCATGAGGAGTGGTTCGTGGTTTCGACCCTTCGCTATTACGTCTTTGAAGATAGTGTCAGACGGCTACACTTGAGGTTCTGTGCTCTGCCCCCCAACCCTGCAGGTGCTCGGGGGCCCTCAGATGTCCATCTTGCTGCTATGGTGGGAACTCAACAGGGATCCCCTTGAAGCTTGGCCCGGGGTTCCCGCTGCCTCCCTCTGTCCCTGGGAATGTGTGAACATACTGTGTCCGCAGAGGAAGGAACATGGAACCTGGAGATGAATTCTGGTGTGGGCCCCCCCCCCCCCCCCCCCCCCCGTCGATGGTGAGATTTCTTGAGGGCTCCGGGCCCCGGGGCAAACCAGCCTCCCTGTACTGCAGGCTTCTCATCAGCAAGATGTGGGAAAGGGATATGGAAGGACCCACTTGGGAAACTCCAGCATTCAAAGCCCAGCTCTCTCCCCCCACGGCGCCCTGGAGGGCAGGACGTCGGTCCTCTGTCTCTGGATTGCCAGCAGGAGCCGCTGCAGTGATCCTGGGGAAGCCTTTCCCAAATTCCTTATTGCTGAACCTTGTTTCTCACCGGGGAGAAGGACCAGGCTATTTTCAGGCCGGGGTGGGGGGTGAACTCGGAGCGCATTGCAGGCCTCCTCTCGAACAGCTGCTCGCTCCTGTGGGGAGGCTTCTGAAGTGACCCAGATTTCCAAGTGCTCCTGTCCTCACAGAAAGGCTGTCCCGTAGCCACGCCCCCCCCCCCGGGGGGAGGACCCTGAGCCCTGCCCTCCCACACCTTCTGGCCCTTTCCTGTGCAGCCCTGACCAGGCATCAGGCTGTCCCCTCTGGTTTAAGGTAGGTCTCCAGTTGTGGGGAGCTGATTGGGAATCAGAATCGGGGGGCTCAGTGGGGAGTGGTGTTGCATTTTGAAGCTTTTCCAGAATTGATTGGTTGGGATCTTTCTTTCTTTCTTTTTTTTTAAAGGGTCCCTCCTTGAATGTTGGCAAAGTGGCTGGACTGCCAGAAAAGCTATGACAAGGACACCGACCCTCAGCCCTCCTCAGATTTCCCCACCTCTTCAGAGCCCTGGGGACGGGCACATCCCACCCCAGGGCACCCATTTCCCATTCAGAGGCGCTGAGTATGGGGTGGGTGCCTTGGCACACTTGGCAGAGTGGCGCTGAAGGGGGGAGCTCAAAACAGAAATTTATTCTCTCACAGTTCTGGAGGCTGGACATTCCAAATCAAGGTGACCCACGTTCCCTCTGATGGTCCCAGGGAAAAATCCTCTCTTGCCATTCTAGGTCCAGGAGGTCCCTCCCCTGCCACTCTGCCCTGTGCCCTCACCCCAATACCTGTCATGGGTCCACCATCGTCATGAGATGACATTGGTGCAGAGCCTGCCTGAACTCCATTGGATGGGTTTTCGGGCAAAGCCTGAGCAAGGTGAGCTGGGCCTGAATCCGAAGACTGAGGTCAACTTCCGGCAGACCTTGGGCAAGTCACTACTCTTAGAGCATGAAGCTACCTACAGCCCCACAGCTTAAAAGGATTAGGTTCTAAGACTGTGTATATAAAGAGTAGCCCTCCACTTTCTGCAGGAAATTCCTGCCCAGGGAGATAAAGTTACAAATAACTTTATTATTCCCCTCACGAGCTTTCTGAAGATCCATTCATCTGAACTTGTATTTATTACTCTACTAGATTTCGCCTGGGTAAATAGCCCCTTTCTCAGAACAATAGGTTGCTCACCTGGGTTTATCAAACACTATTTACTCTTTTTTTTTTTTTAAGATTTTATTGATTTATTTATTTGAGAGAGAAAGAAAGCACACACACGAGTGGGGATGGGAAGGGGAGGGAGAGATTCTCAAGCAGACTCACTGCTGAGCGCAGAGCCCAACACAGAGCTTGATCTCATCACCCCAAGATCATAAACTGAGCCGAAATCAAGAGTCAGCTGCTCAACCGACAGCCCCACGACTGTTTACTCTTAAGCTTCATTCAGAACTTTTCTTTCGGGCACCTGGGTGGCTCAGTCATTAAGCGTCTGCCTTTGGCTCAGGTCATGGTCCCAGGGTCCTGGGATCGAGCCCCGCGTCGGGCTCCCTGCTCTGCGGGAAGCCTGCTTCTCCCTCTCCCACTCCCCCTGCTTGTGTTCCCTCTCTCGCTGTGTCTCTCTCTGCCAAATAAATAAAATCTTTAAAAAAAAAAAACAACCCCAAACCTTCCTTTCTCTGTTCCCCAATCCTCAACTATTATATAAAAAACTCAGTTCAATCCCAATCAGCTCCCCACAATTGAAGACCGACCTTAAACCAACCCCCCCCCCAAATCCCATAAATATGGCACCCTTGACCTTGATGCTGTGAGGCAGTGTCTCCCTTGCAACAGAAAGCAGAAACCCAAAAATGGCTCTGTGGGTTATCTAGGTGGTATTTTGCCAGGAGTTGGCAGCTGGCACCTCTCTGAGTATCTATCTCTTGTATTTGAAGGATTTTTAAAAATATTTATTTATTTGACAGAGAGAGACAGTGAGAGAGGGAACACAAGCAGGGGGGAGTGGGAGAGGGAGAAGCAGGCTCACCTTGGCTGAGCAGGAGCCTGATGTGGGGCTCCATCCCACGACCCTGAGATCATGACTTGAGCGGAAGGCAGACGCTTAACGACTGAGCCTCCCAGGCACCCCTATCTCTTGTATTTTAAATTTATATTTTATAAGTATGTAAAGGCATATTATTATACCTATTTTACATTATATATTTGTACACTTACATTTTATAAAGTCTATAAAAATGGGATAACAATTCCCTACTTCCCCCTCCACATAGACTTGTGGGTCCCCCCCACTCACTCCCGCCCCGGCACTAGAGAGGAAAACAGACTAGCGAAAATTCTCATCCGCAGAACACACTCCAGGATCGAAAGGAATAGCTGCCCACTTGGGAGGTTTGAAGTCTTTTAAATGTGATATGTAAAAGAATTCTGTAAATGGTTGGCTGCTGTATAAACTTCAGGGACAATTATTAGCAGTTAGATATTTTTGTCCCTCTACCCTTAAATGGAAGCTTTTGAATCAAATAACAGACTCTACTAAGGCGAAATTAGCCATTTGTTGAGAAATTCTGGGCTCTCCACCAAGAGTTTCTTACCTATTGTTATTTAGAAGTAGATAAAACCCCCCACCTTCCCCTGGGCTCAGGGTGGACCGCAGTGATGTCTGGTGCCGGAGGGGCTGGGGGACAGTGCTGGGCGTCTGCTTGGTCTCCCTCCAGCTCACCTGCAGCACCTTAACCTTGTCCCCACTGGATGGGGAGTCACAGGAGAAATTACTGTGCAGTAAGCCAAGAATCTCCCATTTCATAAGTGGTACCCACTGAAAGTTTAGTTATCTGAACTGGCTTTGGATAGTTTTCTGATGGGCATTTTATGGAAAATGGAGAAGAATGTGCTATGTAGGAGTTGTGCGAAATTCCTCTTCGGTTAGGAGCATACTGTGATGGTTTCTCTGGGTGTCCGATGGGATTCTGGGGGTGGGGCTCTTGCAAATCAGGCAGTTGCTAACCGGGTAGCATGTCTGTGGTTTGGCCAAGGAAAAATCAAAATGCAAATCCCTATTTCACTTTCCCCAAGTGATCCTACCATGTCTTGTAGACCTCATTCTGAGTCAACACCTAGTCCATATTTGAGCATGGCATTTGTTTGCTGTGCCTGTTTTGTTTTCGTTGATATAGAATGATTCCCCCAATTTTTAGGTCCCTGATTATATTGACTTTCAGAGAAGATGACTGCTCATAGAATTTCTACCTTCTGGAATTTGTCAGATTGTTTCTTCCTGGTGTCATTTTACTGGTTTCTCTCTTTCTTGCCAAGTGTGGGAGTTAGGGCTCAAGTCTCGATTAGATTCATTTTTGGCAAGAATACTTCACGGGTATTTTTAAAATAATTTTCTTTCTGATAATAACACGAATTCAAATTCATTGTAGAAAAAATTTTTTAAAGAAGTGGAGATATCCCTACCATCCCCAAATAAATATATTTCGGTGCATTTCTTACCAGTCCTTTGTTCTCTGGATATATATAAAGCGGGAACAAGAGAAAAAAGGCATAAATATTATATTTAAAAACAAAATTAAGCTCACAGTCTCTCTGTGTGGTAATGTATGTGTGTGCGTGTGTGTATGTGTATGAAAGAGAGAGAGACAAAGAGAGAGACAGAGACAAGAGACAGAGAGATCCGTTATTTTATCTGTTTTCTTGTTGGGCATTCAGGTACTTTCCAATTTGTGTCCTCTACATATATGATAAACATGCTTGCGCACAAATCCTCATCCTCTTCCAAAATGGAATTACTAGACCAGTATTATGCACAAGATTTTTGACACACATTGACAAGATGCCCCAGTTGATTAATGTTTACATTAGCCATGTCTGAGCCTGCCCATTTTGCCAAAACTTCACCAAATGAGAATTGTCTTTTAAAAATATTTTGATAGGGTCGCCTGGGTGGCTCAGTCGTTAAGTGTCTGCCTTCGGCTCAGGTCATGATCCCAGAGTCCTGGGATCAAGCCCCGCGTCGGGCTCTCTGCTCAGTGGAAAGCCTGCTTCTTCCTCTCCCACTCCCCCTGCTTGTGTTCCCTCTCTCACTGTGTCTCTCTTTGTTAAATAAATAAATAAAATCTTTAAAAAAATTTTTTTGATAGATGAAAACACAAGGGTATCTAATTTTAGTGTTCATACCTGATTACTTAGGGAAGCTGAGCATACTTCCACATGCTCATTAGCCCATTGGGTTTCTCTTTAGTAGGATTTTATCCATCATTTCTTGTCTGAAGGGGTTTTTATCTATATGAAGAATTGTCCTATGTCATGTATGTCGTTCTTATCAAGTTGTAAAATGAAAAGCAATCTCAGAGCTCACTCACAGCTGCTCTCTCTGTGGGAAGGAGGCAGGAGCCTATGACCTGCTGAGCAGAGCAGGATCTACGGCATGGAGACAGCATCTGACAGAGTGCCCGGCACCGAGGAGGCCCACAGCAAAGGTTGGGTGCATGCTGCCTTTGCAAATGTACACCCCCAGGTGATCCCAATAAGCCTCAGAATGTGTCCCCTCCTGTGACCACAGGCACCCTGTACTAAGCCACCAGGATGACGCTCAGTGCTCAACCTGACCTTGCTTCCCTACCTCCCACTTCATCCCTCTCTCCCCATCTGCTCCTGGTGAGTCCAGACCTGCTTGGATTTACCTCTTGATTTTCCCTTGGCTGAACTACAGACGGTGCTCCCCAGTTCACTGTGGCCTGATCTGCAAAAGCCCCACCCCTAGGATCACGGTCAGTCTGAGATGCCTGGCTTAGAGGATTGCACCTCTGGAAGCTGCTGAGGGTGGGAGCTGGGATGGGTGCAGAGGCAGACGCATGACTCCAAAGAAAGCCCAGCCCAGGCTGGCCTGGGGCATGAGGACACCCTGGGCAGACCAATACCTTGATGTCCCACCAGGTTGATTTTTTTTTTTTAAGGTTTCATTTTTAAGCAATCTCTACACCCAACGTGGGGCTTGAACTCACAACCCCAAGATCAAGAGTCACATGCTCTACCGACTGAGCCAGCCAGGTGCCCCCAGGTTGATATTTTTTAAAACTTCTTTAATGGGAAGAAAATAGAAAGTAATTTTCTGTTTTATAAAACAGTGTGCAAGAGAGAGCTATTTTCCTCTATGTTCCCAGAGCGGCTCCCTAACCCCTGGTTCTGAGTTTTCCATGTTCTCCAACCAGACTGTGAATGCCTGGGAGGTGCAGACTTGCCCCATTTGTCTCGAGGTCCCCAACACCTGGGCCAGTGTCTGGCACATAGAAGGTACTGGAATGAATTGCTGACTCTTTCTGTAAAAGGCTGCAGCAGATACATGGGCTCAACGGGAAGGGCAAGACACCCACACACTGCTGATCTCGCGCCCCTTTGGATACCAAGGTCCAGACCTGGATGACTCCGAGCCCTACTGCCTGGGCTGAGGAGGGAGGCTCAGGGCTGTCCCCTGCTCCCCTCATCTGTTTCAGGAACTCACGTCTCTGCATTCCCACTCACATGCAGCTCACCTTGCCCTGGATTAACTGAAACGCAGCGATTCAGCTTGGTGGGGGGGAGGTGTGGGGGCAGGGATCTGAATGAGGTCTGGGGCTGGGAGGGTCCCCATGCAGCCCTAGACACTAGAAACAGGAAGTCAGATTTGAAACTGAGCAGCTGGAGGCGGAAGGGGCTTGAACAATTTATGATAGCCTATGACAGTTCTCCCCCACCCACCTGCATGTTTTAAATCATTTAAGCTCTCTTTCCATCAAACGTTTTTACAAGAAAACAGCTCTGTTAGAAACCTGCTGTGGACAAAGAGAAAAAGATGGACCATGGTCATCCATCCTCCAATTTTCTCACTCCTGGTCCCAAAGGGGCAAGATGCTGTCTCTGGGCCCTCCTCAGGATAGATGCAGCTCCTGGGAATAGGATGCAGGAACCAACACACACACACACACACACACACACACACACACTTCCCCAGCTCCAGGCTAAGAGATCAGCCCTCTAGGGCCCCTACACCCTGCCCTCATCTTTGCAAATCACGTCTGTACTGAGCTCTCCACCACGGATCTTATTTGCCTTTGCTGGCTTTTAGCGTCTGGAACCCTGACTGATAGTGTTTTGCTTGGAACTTTTCCAAGAGCTGTTTGCCATCTGGGAAAATCATGTCACCACCAGCAATGCCACTGGTGGTATTTGAGTCGCTAATTCAACGCACCCTTCCTAGCCTGCATTTCAGAGCAGACACATGCGTGTCTGTGCCCATGGTGTTTTCTAGCATAATCGTGCTCAAGCATTCAAGTACGTTGAAATGAACGCTGTTTTATTATACACTCCTCTCCTTTTGCTTCTCCTTCTCCTTCTTCTGCAATTAGGCATTGTGTTCATTTAAAAAAAAATCATGTGTATGGGTAGATTATTAAATTCAGGATAGCAAAAAGGGTCTCGAAAAACGCCTGTTATAAAGGGAAGTCACTGGGGCGGAAGGCTGGGGAACTAGGGCTCTAATCCTGTGCCCAGTGATCTGTGCGGCTTCTCCGGTGCCAGAAGCCCGGACTCACACTGCGATGCTGACCACAACCTCAACAGACCCGTAAACCTACAGCCATCGCCATTTGTCATTGTCTTCTGTGAGCTCCCCGCTTCACATACACTTTCTCCTTTAGATTTGCCCTCACCACTCCTGATCTGCTATTTGATATATGATAATACCTCTCCTCCCCTCCCTTTGCAGCTGTAATAAAAATCAATATGACAATAAAAAGCACTAAATTTGTCTGATGGAAAAAAACCTCTATAGATATGATATTAACAGCTCCTCTTGGAATGGGGCTTGGCTGTACTAGGACCCGGGTTCTAACGGGTGGGTTCACAGTGAAGGAGAAATCACTGGATCCAGGCATCACAGAGGGGAGCCCCCATGCCCTGCAGCAGCCCTCCCGCCCCATCACCCCAGTCCTGTTCATCAGAATGCTCTGTCTCCCCAAGGCTGTCACATCAGAACTCAATGCTTATTTCTATATTCGTGTATTATTTTCATATAGTAAAGTTCAGCATTTACAGCGTACAGTTGGACGAGTTTGAGCAAGTGTATACAACCAGGTAATCACCATCACAATCCAGATGAGAACCACCCCTTCACCCTAAGAAAGCCCTGTGCCCCTGTGCCCTCGCCCCTTTCCCCCCACCAACCTCAAGCCACCACTGGGTCGCTCTGTCACAGTTTTACTTTTTCTAGAATTTCACATAAATGCTTTCACATACAGTCTTCTGTGTTTGACTTTTTTTTTTCACTTTCACGTAGTGTTTTGAGATCCGTCTGTGTTGTTCCATGTATCGCTCTCTTGTTCCTTTTTAGTGCTGACTAGTATTCCATTATATGTATCCTCCACAATTTGTTCATCCACTCACCCATTGAACATTTGGTTGCTTCCAGTTTGGGGCGATTATGAATAAAGCTGCTGTGAACATTCATACACACACATCTCTGCGTGGATATAGGTTTTCATTTCTCTTAGGTAAATATCTAGGAGAAGAATGTCTGGGTTATATAGTTGATTCATGTTTAACTTTTTCCCCAAAGATTTTATTTATTCATTTGAGAGAGGAGAGAGACAGAGAGAGCACAAGCAAGGGGAGAGGCAGGGAGAGAGGGGGAAGCAAACTCCCTGCTGAGCAAGGAGCCCCATGAGGGACTCGATCCCAGGACCCTGGGATCATGACCTGAGCTGAAGGCAGTCGCTTAACCATCTGAGCCACCCAGGTGCCCCAATTAATGTTTAGCCTAAAAAGATGCTGCCATATTGCCTTCCAGAGAGGCTGCACCATTTTGCATTCCCACCAGCAATGGGTTAGAGTTCTAGTGACTTCATATCCTTATCAGCACTTAGTGCTATCAGTGTTGGTCGTTGACTTGTTTGGTTTAACCATTCTAATCGCTGTGATATTGTGTATAGTTGTGGTTTTCCTTTGCATTTCCATAATGACTAAAGATGCTGAGTATCTTTTCATGTGTTTACTGACCATTTATATATCTTCATTGGTGAAAAGTCTGGCCGAATCTTTTGCCTATTTTTATATTGAATTGTTTATTTTTTTATTACTGAATTGTACAATGTTTTATTTTTAATAGGCACGTTTTCCCCATGGCCCCGTCTGAGGAATGAAAGTCTGATTTCTGCCTCAATTGCTATATCTCATTCAGAGAGACAGATTGAAAAATAGTAAAATTCAGAATGCGTCTCCATCCAAGTCATGCTGACAATCACAAAGTTACTTTCATCCATTGTGCGTTTTATTTTATTAAAGATTTTATTTATTTATTTGTCAGAGAGAGAGAGCAAGAGTGAACAGCACGAGCAGGGGGAGCAGCAGGCAGAGGGAGAAGCAGGCTCCCCGCCGAGCAAGGAGCCCACTGTGGGCTCTATCCCAGGACCCTGGGATCATGACCTGAGCCGAAGGCAGACGCTTAACCATCTGAGCCACCCAGGCGTCCCCCACTGTGCATTTTAAAACTAAAAAAGTATTTGGGATCTGAACGCCTAAACATGGTTGACATGAATTCTACTTCTCTTTCTCAGGAACATAAACATGTAACAGTCCTTGTGTAAGTAAACACCCACACATAAGCTGACACCTGCTTTTCATTTTCCTGTACCAACCAAAGCTGGGTAATCACAAACAGAGCTTGGAGAAATCTATTCTAGAGGTAAATCCTTAGCTCCTTGATACTCTGATGGGCCATGGCTCAGAATAAGAAAACCCTTACATCAGATTTATGCTTTGGCTCAAATTCCTGGAGTTTCTGATTTTTACATGAAGTCCTAAACATGCCAGGGGAGCCTTGTATACAGTTCATCCATGCCTCTGTGATTCATCCACTTCCCTACCGTGACGGATACAGAAGAAAACTAATAAGTTTGATAATTGAATAATACTTACCATCTGTAGACTGCTCACTGTGTGCCTGGCCCTAGGGACTTTGAGTCCATTGTCTGACTCAATCCTCACATAAACCCTGAGACATAGTGACTGTTATTATCCCCGCTTACAGGTGTGGAAGCCAAGGGTTACAGAGGAGAACTGACTAACCAGCCCAAGGCCTCAGTGGCCGCAGGGGCAGGGCCAGGTTCAAACATCAGATCCAGTGCCACTGACCCCTCTGCTACTCTCTCTCCCATTCCGTTCCAGCCAGAATACAGAGGCTGTGCTGGCCACACGGGTGGGCCCCCCTCTATTCCCCTCACTCAATTTACAGACCTTGAAAGCTAACTTTGTTTCCTAGACTCCTCGGCTGGGGGTCTGATTGTGAATGAAGTTCTGAGAATGAGACGCTCCCGTGCACGGTTAGGGAGCATTATGGGCTAAATTGTGTCCCCCCGAAAGACCTGTTGAAGGTCTCACCTCCAGTACCTGGGAATGTGCCGTTTTTGGGAAATAGGGTCTTTGCAAATGCAATCAGGTTAAGATGTGGTCACTGGGGGGCGGGGCCCAATCCAGTATGACAGGTGTCCTTGTCAGAAGAGGAAAATGCCATGGGAAGACAAAGACACACAGGGAGACTCCATGAGACAAGAGAGGCAGAGGTTGGAGTCATGCAGCTGTGAGCCAAGGAACACCAAGGACTGACAGCCACCCCCAGAAGCTAGGAAGAGGCAAGGAGAGATGCTAACCCAGAGCTTCAGAGCGAGCAGGGCCCCACCAAGCCCTTGACTTCAGACTTGAAACCTCCACAGCTGTGAGAGCACACACGTCTGTTTTTAGGCCCCCTGGGCTTGAGGACCTTTGTTCTGGCAGCACAAGCAAACCCATACAGGAGGCTGGACGTGAGGCAGAGGCTGCTGGTGGCAAGCTCGGTGGGCACGAGCCGTCGTAGGGCCGACTCCTCACTCATTACAGTGGCAGCTTCGTGGCTGGAGGCAGTCACAGCGGTGCCCTGACTCTGGGTCTTGTCTGGGGGGCTGGACGTGAAGCCTATGGTTCAGGAGTGGCCCCCGGACCCCACTTCCCTAGCCCTTCCCTTTGCAAGTGCTCAATTTCTTTAAAAAAAAATTTTTTTTTAAGATTTTATTTATTTATTCATAAGAGACAGAGAGAGAGAGAGGCAGAGGGAGAAGCAGGCTCCCAAGGAGCAGCAAGCCCGATGCAGGACTTGATCCCAGGACCCTGAGATCATGACCTGAGCCGAAGGCAGACGCTTAACCATCTGAGCCATCCAGGCGCCCCGGTGATGCTAATGTTCTATATGTTATTAGGGGTTGGACTGAACAGGTGTTTGCACTTGTCCAAATTCAGCAAATGTACACTTAAGATTTGTGTATTTCTTTTTTTTTTTTTAAAGATTTATTTATTTATTTGAGAGAGCGAGAATGAGAGAGAGTACATGAGAGGGGGGAGGGTCAGAAGGAGAAGCAGGCTCCTCGCTGAGCAGGGAGCCCGATGTGGGACTCGATCCCGGGACCCTGGGATCATGACCTGAGCCGAAGGCAGATGCTCAACCATCTGAGCCACCCAGGCGCCCAATAAAATCTTTTTTTAAAAGATTTTATTTATTTATTTGACACAGAGAGAGTGAGAGAGCGAGAGAGACAGAGAACAAGCACAAGCAGGGGGAACGGCAGGCAGGGGAGAAGCAGGCTCCCCGCTGAGCGGAAAGCCCGATGTGGGACTCAATCCCAGGACCCTGGGATCATGACCTGAGCCGAAGGCAGACGCTTAACCCTCTGAGCCACCCAGGCGCCCAATAAGTGCTCAATTTCTTGTATGACATTCATTTCTGTCTATTTCCTGTACTCACATAAAAGAGAAGATTCTCATCTGGCAATTGGGGCGAGCTCTAATGGGCAGCTGGAGGGGTGGAGGGTTTCAAACCCGCCTTGGCCTCCCTGCTCTCCTCCCTCTGCCCTCTGGATCAGACATTCTCCCGCCCTCCAACACCTTGCATTTCTTCTAGAGCTGACATCCTCCCAGTTTGGTTTGGCAACTCTCGCTGGATTGTTCTACTGCCCACGTGTTGACTCTGAGAACTGTATTTCCCAAGATCCCCTTCCTGGTATGGTTCTGGGTTTGATTTCGCCAAAACTGAAGTTCTGCCAGACCTGAGAGGCTGAAGCAAAGCAACAACCCTGAAGGTCGTGGCTGGTGGGGGGTGGGGGGGTGACCAGGACCACGGACACTCCTGTTTGTCCACACCTTCCTCATTCGAAATTCTCCCTCCAAACGCCCAGGATCACTGCCAGATACTTCCCCGTGACCCCCCAGAGCGGTAGCCTCTGCCCTTGGTTAGCACTTAGGATGGCAAATCCCTTCTCTGAACATCGTGTTTTCCCTGTCCCAAGGGCACCCTATTTTTGGGCTCCGTTCTTCTCCTCTGGGGATTATGGTGCAATCAGGTGGATGTAGTTCCAAGTCTTCATCTTTCTCCTGTCTGCCTCACATGATTAACACAGCTCATCTTATTTTGAGGTTGGATGCTGGGTTAGGACGAAGAGGGATTTAAGGATCATCGCTGGCACCACGAGCCACTGGGGACGGTTACAGGGCTAACTGATGCATGTTGTACATTTCAAAATGCCAAAAGCCAGGGCAGATTGGAGGGCTGAGAAAACCCCCGATGAGAAATATCAAGCTGCTCATTCTGTCTGTCTTGATAGCTTCCCTTTTTCTTAGGGGATGAGGGTTGTTATGGCCGATGGACTGAAGAGTGAAGGATTTGGGTTTTATGTGATTTATGTATATGCAGGGGCACAACTTGTAGGAACCACTATAAAAGTTTTCTTCCTTGCTTGAGACATGCTCCCTTTATTAACACTGTGGACCACCACCAGCGAGGAGGGTGCAGTTTTCTACGATTCCCAAAGCCGGCTTGGGTTTTATCTTCTTGGCATTGCCCAAAGATCCGCAGGGAGTCTATTGCTACTAAAGAGAGTAGAGAACAGCTGGGGCAGGTGACTCAGTGGCTGGGAATGGATATGCTTTATTGGTCATTTTTCCATCCGCTGAGTTGCGCTCTAGAATGTGTACATTTTGGTGTGAAGCGGTGTGGCTGCACTTCAAAACCAGTCACAACTCTTTGATGGGTACAAACTGCTTTCGTTGGCCAAAAAGACACAGAGCCTGGCTGGAAAAGTCACTTGTCAGACTTGGGTAATCTGTCCCTAAGGCCATTCCTGGACGGTAGGTATCCTTGTCTCCTACTCCAGGCGACATTACATTTACTCACATCCTGGACGGTCCCAGGGAAACCCTCTTTGAAGCTATCAGAACACGGCTGTCTCCACCGGAAATCTCGGGGCCACCCAGACCTCCTCTCATCTTTGGCTTCCGTGGCTCCGGGACGCACATCTCTACAAGCTCCAGGAAGCCTCAGGCTCGCTTCACACGCGCTGCTCTTGACTGCTGGCATTATCCTTGAAGACGGAGGCTGTAATTATACCAATCACTCTGCCGGATAGACCTGGAGTATCCCTGTGATTAATGGAAGAGATTCACTCAAAACACAAGATGTCTCATTTTCTAGTTGGGTGTGCAAGCAAAATACTGGGGAAATGTAGCCTCCACTACTCCAGCTGAAATGTCTCAGCAGGTTCCTTCGATTCCTGGGCAATTGGAAGCAGCAGGGGTGTCTCCTTAGAAACCAAAATCATATGCAGGATGGGGGTGGGGGGGGAGGTGGAAGAATCATTTCAAAAGTGATTTTAGGTAAGTTCACTGTAGAAAAGTTGGAAATTATAGAAAAATATGTAAAAGAAACAAAAAGTCATCCATAATCCCACCGGCCACAGGTAACCCTCCTTGGCATGTTTAAGTATCCACTTCCTTTTTTTTCAGTGCATACACATAACAGCTCACATGAATTATTCTGTGGTTTGTTTTTTTTAACTTCTTTCCCCCCTTAGTTTACCCAGGTTATTAACTATTCCCAGTCAACCCATATGGAACATTAGCTCTGTCCCAGGACCCATCTGCCGTGTTGTACTGGTATGATTTCATTTAATCCTCTCAAGTATTCGAAGGAAAGATAGTTCGATCTCTTCCATTTTACAGATGAGGAAATTGACGCACAGAAGTGTTAAAACGCTTGCCCAGGGTCATGAGCTACTACACAGTGGGGTTAGAATGCAAACCATGGTAGCCCGGCCCCCAGCCCATGCTTGGCTTGGCCATGCTCTGGCTTCCGGTGCGAGCTCCCCCACCAGGGAGCTGTCCACCTTCGGTAAGTGCCTGGTCCTTCCCGGCACCCTGTGCAGACCTGGCCCAAGGCGTGCGGTGCAAACCTTTCCCGAGCACCTGTAATGTGTAAGGGGTTGTGGCTACAAAGTGCACAAACACTGGGTCCTGTCCTCAAGAATCTCAAAACATAGTGAGGAAACAGACACCAGGTCCTCGAAGCGTGGCAGAGCCAGGCGGGTCGTGGAAGGACCTCCAGGGGGGCCCTCCTGCTGTTGGGGGGACTCCGAAAGCAGGTCAGCAGACCAGCTTTATCACCTGGAAGAGGCGCTTGCTCTAAACGGTTGTGGATCCTCGTGAGGTCAACCTGGGCCAGGGGGTAGCAGTGCTGGGAGTCCGGTGGTGGAAGAGCCCTGGCTGGGGGAGGTAGAGTTTGTTGCCATGGCGCCCCCGAGCAGGAGGGGAGCAGCGAGACAGGAGCCTCTGTACAGCCTGCCCCTCAGCAGGGAGACATTCGTGGGACGGGGATAAGCCCAGGCAGGAAGCAGAGCCCCAGGTGGACAAGGGGACATCCCCCCCGCAGCTGGAAGGCTGAGCTTTCAGTGACATGGGATGTTCAGGCCAGCCAATTGCTGCAGGACAGCCTTGGCCAGGGTGGCCACTCATCCTTAGAGCTCACAACTGAGGGACACCCCAGGGCAGGCTGGGCTGCCACCCGTGCGTCCCCCCTCCTTCATCTCTCCTACTGTGCTGATGAGAGGAAAGGGGAGATGTTGAAACACCTTGAACAGCCAAAAGCAGCTGGCCAAGGTAGGAGGTCTGGAGGGGTG
Source organism: Mirounga leonina (assembly GCF_011800145.1). Lineage (NCBI taxonomy): Eukaryota > Metazoa > Chordata > Mammalia > Carnivora > Phocidae > Mirounga > Mirounga leonina. The sequence goes on along the minus strand of NW_023270855.1, from coordinate 44,392,878 downwards.
CGTCTGCCTGCAAAAAAAAGTTGATTATCTTCATTAATGCACGTCTCTTGAAAATTGAGCCTGTCCCCTCTGGTGACTGGGCTGTGCCCTTCTGTTGTTGGACAAGATGTCAGTGTCTGGGAAGCATGCACTGGCAACCTTTTCCGGCTCATAATAGCTATGACCATGGCCTCCAGGCATTTCCTCCGGGCAGGTGCTGGGCCCAGGGTTCCCAATATGCTCTCTCACTGAATCCACACAGCATGAGGCAGGTTCTAGGACCTCTCTTGTGATACAGATGAGGACATGACCCTTGGAGAAGCCAAGGCCATGCCCAGGGCCACACCGCCACCAAGAGGCAGAGGCCAATTTTAAGCCCAGAGTCCCCTAATCACACTTCCCTGGCTCGGCCATGTCGTGACTGTATCCCTTTGTGACACTTGGAGTTCCCTTTAGCTTGGAAACCATACATTTAAATCTTCTGGGCTCATTTGGAGTCATTGTGTTCAGGCAAAGTGTTCTGGGGTTGGGGGAAGCAGCCACCAGAGGGGGCGCGGGCAGGTTCTGTTTGTAGCCCTGCAGAGCCCAGGTGCCTGGGTTCTGTCCCCACTCCAGCCCCCTGGGGACTCTGGGCGGAGCTCCAGGGGCGGGGGCTTTGCTGCTGACCTCTGTATCTGCAGCCACCAGAGAGGCACCTGCCAGCACCCAGCGCTGCACCCCGCACCAGATGGAGGCAGGGAGGCTCGGGACACGGAGGCTGAAGCAGAACTCCTGAGCCAGCCTTGACGATCCTTCTCCTCTGTCTTGACCAGCCTACCCCTCCCCCCGCTGCTCTGATGAAGGTCATCTACACCTCGCCCAGTCCCACCTCTTGCTTTTGCTGACATCCTTCCTACCAGGGACACACCATCCCCATGTCTGAGGCCCAGCCCGCATTCCTCCCTCCCGCACAAAACTACCCCCTAGCCAGAGCTCTCTCCTCGCAACTCCTAGTGCACCTCTCTCAGCTGTGAATGCCCGTGGGTGAGTGGCCCGTGGGAGTGGACGAGGGAGAGTCAGAGCTGAGAGCAGAGGAGGGACTGATCACTGAGGCCTTGTAGAAGCTCTTAAAGGGCTTTGGTTTTGTGCAGGTGAACTGGGGGGTCTTTGGAGGATTTTGGCTTGTTTTTGACTTATGTTTGAAAGCATTACTCTAGTTGCTGAATAGAGAACAGACTTGGGAGCGGGGGCAAAAGAAGACCCATGTCAAAAGCGAGGGCATCGGGGCACCTGGGTGGCTCAGTTGGTTAAGCGACTGCCTTCGGCTCAGATCATGATCCTGGAATCCCGGGATCGAGTCCCGCACCAGGCTCCCTGCTCAGCAGGGTGTCTGCTTCTCCCTCTGACCCTCCCCCGTCTCATGCTCTCTCTCTCTCTCATTCTCTCTCTCAAATAAATAAATAAAATGTTTTTTTTAAAAAAAGCGAGGGCATCAGAAGCAGGGCAGGGGGGCGGTGGTCAGGGTCTGTCTCTGCAGCCCCCACTCTGCCCTGCAAATGTCCTTCACCATCAACAGAATGGTCGTCTACTCTGTTGGCTCCCCTCTGGCACCAGACTGCAGAGTAGATTCTATTCATTATCACCCAGAGCTCCCCACTCCAGCATCTTCTCATGGTGGGCCCAGCATGATTTGTCATTGACACACAGAAGCCCCACTGGCCTCAGAACGACTGGGAAAACCAGACCCTTTGAGGTAACCCAGGAAGGAAATGGGATAAACATGATACCTGATGGGGTGCTCCTATGCTGTAAAATGGCTTAAAACGTGTGGTCACCCAGTTCATCAGCCAGCGTCCTGGCTAGAACAGAATCCAGCCCTCTGTTTCAAGAGATTTTGGCAATGGGGCTATTACAGAGTCCACCTGATAGAAGCTGTGGTCATGGGACCATGGCCAGGGCCAGAGCAGGGCCCAACAAAGAGGATCCTCTCAGACTCTCCTCCCCCATGCAGATCTCTGCCAGGGGCTTGCACTGGCCAACTCAACCAGGATCTGGAAGGTGAGGGAATCTCTGGCGATGCAGTCCTCAGGACCCGCCTCCTGGTACACCAGGTAGGGCAGAGACGAGATGAGCGAAGAGGCAAAGAGAGGATAATCAGCACCCCCGGAGATGTCCTCACACTGGGGAAATGAGCACTTAAAAACCACATTGATTTTTTATTACTGCTTCCCATAGACGCGGGCTTAAGTTACAGCTGGAGAAAATCAAGTTCTCTGGAAAGAACATCCTGGTAGGAATAGTGATTAGGTACTAAAAACCAGAGACTGAAATCCTGGCTCTTGAGGGCTTTCCAAAACAGACTGAAACAATCACTGGCTGCAAATGTCAGAGATCTTTCAGAAAGCAGAGGGATAGATGCAAGACCCTTGAAGTCATACCCAGCTCTAGGATTAACATATATGACAGTGTTTTCCCAAATGGCCTATGTAACTTTGCTATGATGGAAACAGAAATCATTTCCAGGCAAACTACGTACTAGCATATAAGCTCAGACTACTCTTATGTAACCCCTTTCAGGGCAGACACATCATGGTAATTGAAATGGCATAGATGGCTCTTAAAGTCCTCGTAAATTCCAAATAATTAGAATACTTTGGAACCTAAAGGAATTCATAGTAAACGACAACTAAACACATTGCCTTCCTAATGTATTTTTTAAAAATTAGTACTTTTTAAATTTCTCTTTTCCCCCAACAAAAATCTAGGTTTCCACAGGAGAGCAGCTGGCCTTTTGAATTGAGCTGAATTTGCAACTGATTATAAAGTCAAAGATCAATGCTTATAAAAAATCAAGTCAGCTTAGGAATCTATTTATTTTTCCTGAGCTGTGTAGGCGGCTTTTCTGATAATGTGCTCTCACTCTGGTGTCTGCATTTTGGACACATTCTGTATCTGAAAAGCACCCTACAATCCACCTTGCCTCCCAACACGCAGGCAAGGTTGGTGGCATTTTCCTATCAGTCCTCCCTAGGTGCCGCTTGGGACAAACGCTGGGCCATAAAGCTCTGGATTCACTATATCTATACAGACGTGGGAGCCTAGACCTGCAGTGGGGCCTGAAGGCTTCACTGAGATGCACCATCTTTAGCCCCCTGTCTCCTCCCCTGTGTCTCTATGGTTGCTTCATGGTGTCTTTTTGCCCATTTTCGCCCTTTCTCCTCTGGTAAGGATTTTTAAAGAGAGGATTTCAAATAATAAGTGTTTGATGCACTCCCATTCCTTCTAAGGTAGGGGGATTTGGGGTCACTGGGTCAGCATCCTTTGTTTTGTAGAATCCAGGGAATGGGTAAAGAGGAAAGATGAAAAATAAGATTTGGATGAACAGATATTTAAGACTAAGGCAGTCAGAGTGGTCAGACTGATCTATGTAATAGAGTCTGCGGGAAGAGGGAGGGAAGGAGGAAGAGAAGAAGGTTGGAAAGGGAGACAGAGAGAGGGAGGTAAGAGGAGGGAGAGAAAATGAGACCAGATCCCAATGGTCTCCATCGAAAGAGGAGGTTTGGGGATCTGAGAGAGACACAGAAATGTCTGGGGAAAGATTTGAAGGAATTTAGTCAGATGTTTTTCTATTGTTTTCAACTGTTGGCTTGTTGTTTATTTGAATGCAACCCATCCCCTGGCAGGGTCACATGGGGCCCTGGGTTTATATGGGTTTCATTTCTTTTCTGTGCGAGAGCAACTGGAAGTCTTCCAGCCTTTCAGATTCTTCTCCTCCCCACCTCCTCCAAGACTTGGCTCCGTCAGTCACCCATTTCCTGTCTTCTTTCTCTCCCTCTCCTTGAGTCCTTCCCCTCTGCCCATAAGCACGCTCAGGTCTCCCCACCGTTGAGAAAGCCTGTCTCTGAGAAGGCTTCCTGTCTAGGCTTCTGCCCTGCGACCTCCTTCCCTCTCCCTGGATTCCTCATCTTCCCACCCCGGATTCGGCTGCATCATCGGCTCTCCAGGATCCCTTCCTGCCACGTGTCAGGGTTTCAACAACGTTGGCAGTGGGATCTGGACCTGTTCCTCTCCCCCACACTTCTGTTTCTGGGGCAAGGCCTCCCTCTTCCTCCCAACCCCTCAGCCTTTCCGGTTCCAGTTCGGCTCCTACCGGCTCCTTCCTCAGGGCCAGTCCCACACTTCTGCAAACGGATTGCAGTCAAACCTCTGCGGCCCACACCCGCATTGCTCCTCTGCCCTGCTTCCTTCACAGCTGCCCCTGCCCCTGCTTCAGGTCACTAGGTCTCCCCGTCAGACCCGCCACCTTTCTCACTCCTCCTATGGGTTCTCCTTGACCCTTTCCACCCCACTCTCCTCCCTCACCTGCTGGCGCTCTGTCCTCCCTGGCATCCGAGATACCACGTCTCTGGCATCTCCAGCTGACCTTCTTTCTTTGGAAGCCCCCCCTTTTATATCTTTTCCCCTAATTATAAATACATCCCGAGTCTCAGCACCGACCTCTGGGTCAGCTGGGCACCAAAGGATGCTGACCCAGTGACCCAGTGACCCCAAATCCCCCTTCCTTAGAAGAAGTGGGAGTGCAAACACTCCACATTACCACCCAGTAGGCACTTTATAGGGTTCCTATGAAGCTTAACTAAGAGCGAGTGTAGGTAACATCCTCAGTGTGCCTGGCAAGTGGCCAGTCCTCAACTTCAGGGTTTCTTCAGAAGACAAGAAGGCAGTGTGCGCAGACGGTGGATGTATTCCTCCCGCCGATTCAGTTACTGTCAGGTCCCTGGAAATTTAAAAGGGAAAAATCTGGGGGCGCCTGGGTGGCTCAGTCGGTTAAACGACTGCCTTTGGCTCAGGTCATGATCCCAGGGTCCTGGGATCGAGTCCCACATCGGGCTCCCTGCTCTGCGGGGAGCCTGCTTCTCCCTCTCCCACTGCCCTTGCTTGTGTTCCCTCTCTCGCTGTGTCTCTCTGTCAAATAAATAAATAAAATCTTAAAAAAAAAATTAAAAAGAAAAAGGGAAAAATCTGTATCTGTAAATGTATGTAATTGAACAGCATGATTTCCAAATGGAAATGAGACCAGATCCCAATGGTCCCCATCGAAAGAGGAGGTTTGGGGATCTGAGAGAGACACAGAAATGTCTGGGGAAAGACGTCCAAATGGAAATCATGCTGTTCAATTACATACATCTACAGATACATGATTTCTTCCTTTCCTTGTATTGTGCCATTTGTTTTTGTTTCTTTTTTTTAGTTGTCTATAGCAAGAAAAAGGACACAAAAGGAATTCCAGGCCTATGTAAAGTCTTGTGCTAATGAGTTAAACCAAGCGTCTTATTCATTCATTCATTCATTCATTCATTCATTCATTCATTCAGTAATATTAACAAAGGACACTTTTTGAGCATTTATTTCCTCTGTGCCCAAGAACTTCTAAGGACTTCAGATGCTAAGAACTTCAGATGATTTTCTCATTCAATCTATAAAATTACTCCAAAGGATAGCCACTGATATTTGTCATTATTTTGTAAGTAAGAAATTTTTTGAGGACTATTTATTGTGTCAGGCCCAATAAGTTAAATGGGGAGGAACAGAAAAAAATAACATATTGTCTTGGCATCCAGGCAGAGGACTGTAGGGGGGGGAGAGACAGATGCATAAACAAAAACATGCAATAAAGTATTATGGGAGCCACTGTGAGCAACTGTTAGGGTCCAGATGGGCATGAAGGAGGGAATGGTCTCTTCTTGGTGTTATTCAGCTGGATATAAGTCCCGGGGATTTTGAAAAGTTTAGGGGGAAAAGTGGACCTAGGCCCTCATCTCAACGGACACACTTTTTTGTTGTTGTTAAACCAAAGCTCTCAGCCACCCTCCTTCCTCCCAGTCACCTCTGCTGGCCAGCGCCCCCCAACCCTGGGCCCTGCATCCCCATTGCTGTGTTATCCCCCAGGCCCTTGGGACTGCTCACTCCAACCTTATTATTATTATTTTTTTTAATTCATGTGACAGAGAGAGAGATAGAGAGAGAGAGAGGGAATGTGAGCAGGGGAGAGAGGCAGAGGGAGAGGAAGAAGCAGACTCCTCTCTGAGCCAGGAGCCTGATATGGAACTCGATCCCAAGACCCTGAGATCATACCCTCAGCTGAAGGCAGATGCTTAACCATCTGAGCCACCCAGGTGCCCCTCACTCCAACCTTAGAAAGAAAAGCCCCAACGCTTTTCATCACATGTAAGTAATTATAAAGAATATACTCTCTTAATGGCAGCTACCGTAAACCTTCTTAGGGAAGCCAGCCAGGGAAAAATAGCATGACCAACTCCTTGAGGGTAGAGCAGGGTGTTTACAAGGTAAGAACCCAAAAGCAATGGTTAAAAATGAAAGAGTAAAAGGAATTTGTTGTGCTCTTGAGTAGAAGAAGTAAAGAGCAAGGAGGCAGAGAGAAGCCAGAGTTACTGAGAGGGTCCCTTGGGGCAAAGTTCTCAGAAACAGAGGGCCCATGCTGGTGGCCAAAGGAAATTTCTAAGAAGGAGGACACTTGAGGGCCAGTTGTAAGTTATAAACCCTTTCTTCACATCGCCAGCACACACTCACACACACTTACTTGGGAGAAATCTGCCACCCTCAGGAACACCTTGACATCTTTTGGGAGGAAACAAAGGGCTGAACTTTGGGTACGGGTGAATGCCCTGTGGCATTGAGCCAGGGGTCTAGGTGCAGGGGCAGAGCCAAATTTCACAGTACCTGCAGCTTCTACAGTTCGGTGGGATCCCCTTAAAGAAAAAGAATATAAAAATATCAAGCTTTTGACAATTTTACTGAAGCCCATGACCATATGAACACTTTGTTTGGCCTCCCACAGCTGGGGTTTAGAGTTCATTGGCTTCTTTATAAATCTTCCTCTGGGCAGATGTGACCATGGGAAAGCCAGGCCCCCCTCCCCCCTTGAAAATCCCCGAGACCTTGGAGCGGGTGTGGGGCTCCACAGGCCATGCAATGGGGGAATCTGATCCAGATCTCAGGGGCTGGCTGGACAGACTGACAGCTGGGTTATAATCTCTGGGGAGGAGAGTCCCAGGTGGAGAAGGTGCTTAAGGCAGCTTGGCTTGATCTGGAAGGGCGAGTCTGTGAATTTGTGCGCATGGAGGTGTTAGGTGGGAGGATGACCACAGGCCTGCAGGGTGATATGAGCTGGCTTGTGAAAAGCTCTTAAAGCCTTAATTAGAAAATTAGGATAGCAAGATCCCCTGCCCTCTCCTCCCTCCCGGGGCACATGGTAAGATCTTTCCTCCACTCTGATTACCCTCATTTTGGAGCTCGGAAAGAAGCTAATCAGAGGGCTGACATTGTATAAGCCACTTCAAGTGCAATTCAGAATTCAGCCTGATGAAGGGAGTCATCGGGTGTGTGATTATAATGCAGTGTTCCAAAGTAATTAAGGCACTGAAGGTACAGGGCTCTCCATTTAGGGGTGGATGGACAGGCAGGGTCAGGAGAAATGGGCACAGCTCAACACCACCCAAGACAGCTCCCACCTCTACATACCAACCAACAAGGACAGACAACGTCGCTGCGTTCCTGCGTGTCTGGCAGCTTCTCTTAGAATCCTCACAACAACCCCTTGAGGGAGGTGTGTTAGTTTCCTAGGGCAGCTATAACAAAGTAGCACAGATTTAATAGCTTAAAACAACACACATTTATTTTCTTAAAATCCTGGATGTCAGAAGTTCAAAATGGGTCTCCCTGGGCTAACAACACGGTGTCTGCCAGGCTGTGTTCTTTTCTGGAGGCTTTGCAGAGAATTAATTTTCTTGCCTTTTCCAGCTTCTAGAGGTTGCCTTTGTTCCTTGGCTCATGGTCCCTTCCATGTTCAAAGCCAACAATGCCAGTCAAGTCCTTCTCCCGGTGACATTGACTTTCTTGCCTCCCTCTTCCACATGTAAAGGCCCTTGGGATTACACTGGGCCCATCTGGGCCCATCTGGGCAATCCAGAATACTCTTTATTTTAAAGTCAGCTGATTACTTCCCCTTTGCAATATAATGTAACAGTCATATATTATAGGGATTAGGAGGTGAACATTTAGGGCCATTATTGTCCTTACCGTGGTAAGTAATATTATTATTATTATTATTATTATTATTATTATTATTATTATTATTATTATTATCATCATCATCTATCTTCCAGGTGAGGAAAACGGGGCACAGAGAGGTTATGTGACTTGTCCAAGGCCACACAGCTGGTAAGCAGTGGAGTTGGGATTTACTCAGAACACCTGATGACAGACCCTGTATCCTTAACCTTTAAACTGTACTCCTTCCATATGTTCCTTGCTCTTTCACTCAGTACTTTAGCAAAGGCCTGTGTTGATAGAAACAAAAAGATTTAAGGTAACACAAAGAGAGCAAAGGGCCGACAGGAAAAAATACAACGAGTTGCGTGGTTGTGTGACGAAGAGCGGGGCAGGGATTGCTGGTGGTATGGATGTGCAGGGAGAGGCATACTGTGTACCCCAGATCAGAGCCTAATGAGTGACTATCTCCCCATGTTAGGTCACAAGAGACCTGGGTTCAAATCCCAGCTCTGCACTGATATCTGTGAGCCTTCCAGTCAGTGTCTTGGTCTCTTGAGTTTCTTCATCTGCAAAATGATAGTAACAGAAGCCACCCTGTGGGTTTGGTGTGTTACCTAAAACGTGTATGAAACTCCCTGCTGTGCCTGGAGCACGGACAGTGTTCCCTAAATGCTGCTGTCCTCCATCGCCCCCCTTCCCCCCGCTCCTGACCCCCTCTTGCCAAGGAAACAGAACTTCCTCACATGTGAGTATTAACACAGGAAGTGGTGGCTGAGATTTATGGATCTGAGGAAGCAGATCTACGGGGAGGAGTGGCTCCCGGTATCCCTTCACCAGGCTAGATGGGAAATATATCTAACACCCTCGATTGCTTTTGAGGAGGCAGAACCTGGCGGCCAACAATGGGTTACAGGCTGGAGGAAGCTGAAAGAAACAAGGAGCTCTGTTTCATCTGTCTTGGGTAGACCACATTCGATTTAATCAGGAGGAAATGGCTCTGTGGCTCAAACAAATCTTAAAAATACTAATGTTGGGGTGCCTGGGTGGCTCAGTCAGTTAAGCATCTGCCTTCGGCTCAGGTCATGATCCCGAGGTGCTGGGATCGAGCCCCGCATTGGGCTCCCTGATCAATGGGGAGCCTGCTTCTCCCTCATCCTCTGCCTCTGCCCCTGCTCCGGCTCTCTCACTATCTCCCTCTCTCAAATAAATAAAGAAAATCTTAAAAAAAACCCCACTAATGTCATCCTATCTGTTCTCTCATTTCCTTCCTCTCATCCTTGTTTTGTTTGTTTGTTTGTTTTTAGATGAGGTTGCAAGAGAGGAAGAGAAGAAATGAAATGCTCATTACAGTTAGAATCCCTTGGTTGCAAGCAACAGAGTCCGACTGTGGTTAACTTAAATGGAAGCTGCATTTGGTGGAAGGATGTGAGGTGACACAGAACTGAAGATGAAGCTGAACATCTGGGTCTCAGGAAGACAGGAGCAGGTAGCTGTGGGGATCTAGACAGCAGGAAGGAATGGAGGGCTCTTAAGTGTCATGCTTCTTGGTGCTTGGAGAGAGAGGAACACCTTATGTATGTTTTATTATGGGGCCAGCCGAGTCTGGTCAATATGGGATCCTGAGCATAGTGGCCTCCTGCCACGTCATCATCAGTCTGAGGAATAAGGCCTAGCATGTCCAATCTGGCACAGCCTCGGATGTTATGACTGACACACAGATCTGAGAGGCTCAGCAACCTGCTCAAGGTGATGTGGCAATGTATGTGGCAATGTAGAGGCAGGATCACTGCTGGCTCCTTCCATTAACCAACCCAGGCCTTTGGGGGGTCCATTAAGAGGAGGCCCTCTTATCTGTCAGGCACAGCATTGCCCCATTGTGGGTGAGGATGGGAATGGTACCCCCTGAGGTTGATGATGACAAAGGGCTGGGACTCAGCAGTGGGGAACACATGCTGGCTGTTGAGTTGTGCTCCTGGGAGAGCAGGTGCCACGCTGGGGAGTTCTGAGCAGACACCACTCCCTCAATAGTCAGCGCCCCTGGGGCTTCAAAAGGATAAAAAAAAAAAAAAAAGAAAAAGAGAGAAAAAAGAGAGAAACTTCTCCAATCTCTGATCTTACAGAACAAGGCAAATTTCTCATTTTAAAAGAATCAAAACCCAAATCTGTCTTACCAGGAGACCAAAGGAAGTTAGAAAGTTCAATAGATTTTTTTCCCCTTAAACTGTTGGATCCCATTTGAAAGGAAAAGGGTTTCTTTCTTCAACAGAGAGAGAAGAGGGAAATGAGAGTGCCTCCAGCATGGAGAATTCAGAAACGTGGTTTGTCCAAATGCATCCAGAACCTGAGGGAGGGCAGGTTGTTTCAGAGTGTGGTTGGCAGGTCCTTTGAGCAGGGGGTACCAAACTGGAAGAGGGGCTAGGTTTCCAGAAGAACTGGGGGTCTCCTGCTGTCTAGTGACTTCCAGATCACATCCTTCGGTTTCAAGGAAGGCAGATCAGAGTGATAAACTCTAAGCAAGGTTGGCCCTGCAGTGAGCCTCCAAGCCCTACCCCCCATCACTGGGCCTAACTGTCCTCTAAAGCAGGTGGAATCTAAACCCAGACACCTCATTTTACCTTTATTACATTTTATTTCTACGCTGTTTTCGCACACTGGCTTTTCTTTATGAATAGGCCACTTGAGTCCAAAACAAAACACAATAACCTGAGCCCAACCAACAAAATGAAGCAAAACCAATAAGGTATTTTGTCAGGATAAAACATCTGAAACCGACACACATTGCTTTGGTATCTCATGTACCTCATTTTATCTTTCTGATACCTTTAGCCATCAACTGGTGGGAGGTTTTCAGAGTAATGCTCAAGCACCATCTTATCGGAGAGGCTGGCCATCCTATTCCGAAGAAAATAGGGTCTAGCACCTAGAGAAGCCCCTGACATATATTTGATGTTCAACAAATATTTGTCAAATAAATGGCACATTCGTCCACTAGGACGCGCCCAGAGCCAGTCGTGTTGATGCTTGAGGAGTGAGTGGGTTTTTCCACAACATTGCTCGACTGGCCCCTGAGATGGATATAGTAGGCACAGTGTGGGAAGACATAAAGGAAATGGTACTCCAGGTTGCTCCCCTGGGACTTATCTGTGTAGTTTGGGAAGGAAAAAATGTACGTGGGAGTTATAGGGGTTCGTGAACTTATAATAGAAACAGAGCAACATGGAGGCGCCTGGGCAGTCCATGTGCAGGGCACTGCACTCATCTGAAATGCTCTGAGTGCTGGGGCGTGAGGAGTCCTGAGGTTCACTCCTGCCCTCCCAGAGCCTTGAGTCTGGAAGGGTGAGGTAGGGTGAGGGGAACGCCCAGAGGCAGAGGCAATTTAGGTTTCAGACTTTACAAGAAACTGATTTAATGTTGTGTAATTGCCTTAAAATTGAGGCAGAAATTTGACCACTAATTAAGGCTCAAAAAATAAATTTTAAGTTAATGAAATTTATTTTATGGAATCAACTTTTTTTAAATGGTATCATTTTATTTTTATTATTTTAAAGTTTTTATTTATTCATTTAAGTAATCTCTATTCCCAATGTGGGGCTCGAACTCACAATCCTGAGATCAAGAGTTGCACGCTTTTCTGACTCCTGGAATCAACTTTTAAAGCTGAGACAGAGGTTGGAGATCATCTAGCCCACCCCATAACTCTTTTATTAGCAGATGTGGAAACTGAGGCTCAGATTAGCCAACGAATAGTTTTCCAGATAAGAAAGAGGCTCATATCCCAGAGGTGAGGAAATCACAATCTCTATACCGTCACGGGTCATATATGGGAAAAGCATATGTGGGAAAAGCATACCACATATGGGAAAAGCATATGTGGGAAAAGCATACCACGTGGTAGCTACTTTGTGATGCTAACCTTAAAAATAAAACTGCCAGGGGTGCCTGGGTGGCTCAGTCGGTTAAGCATCTGCCTTTGGCTCAGGTCATAATCCTGGGGTCCTGGAATCGTGCCCTGTGTCGGGCTCCCTGCTCAGTGGGGAGCCTGCTTTTCCCGCTCCCCCAGCTTGTACTTTCTCTCTCTCTCTGTCAAATAAATAAAGTCTTAAAAAAAAAACCAAAAAACCTGCCAGTTATTTTACCAGCCAAAAAAAAAAAAAGGTTTATTTGGGAATAGCAGAGAATTGCAGTCCCCTGCAAGAGAACTACAGGGAAAACCATAGGTAAGTCTGAAGAACAAAGGCGAGGAACACTCTTTTATAGAAGAAAGGAGGGGCAGTAGGAAGGGCTGTTCTAAACAAAAAGTCCATTGGAGTAAACTGGGAGTTCGAAGCATAGTGGCTTCTCATTGGCTGAGTTGTGACAGTCTCTCATTGGCTGGGCTGTTGCCAGGGGAGGAGGAAACCTTTCTTACTCCTACTAGGAGAGTAAAGTAGTAGTCACAGTAGTATTAATTTGCAAGGTGTGCCTCTTCCAGTTGGGTCTGCAATTGAAGATGAACGGTAGGGCATGAGAGCTCTTCCTCCCAGCCTCCTGACTGCATTCTAAACAAGCTTTCCTTATTACTTTTTACAGTGGTCATAGGATTTTACTTTTTATTTTTTTTAAAGATTCTACTTATTTATTTGAGAGAGAGAGCAAGCACGCACGAGCTGGGGGCGGGGAGCAGCAGAGGGAGAAGCAGATTCCCTCCTGAGCAGAGAGCACCATGCAGGGCACAATCCCAGGACTTTGAGATTATGACCTGAGTTGAAAGCAGACGCTTAACCAACTGAGCCACCCAGGCACCCCGGATTTTACTCACTTTTTAAATTTCAAATTTCATACGGCACTGAAGCATGATGTGAGAGTTGATGTTTATCAAAGTGAGATTGTACACCTGACCCAGTTCTCTTCAAAAGTGACATGGGCATGAAAGATAAGGAAAGACCAAGAAACTGCACAGAGAAACTCCTCGGAGATTAAGGAGCTCTAATGGCTAAATGTACCATGGATAAACATCTCCCAGTTAAGATGTGAACAATAGCGGGACAGGGATGGGGGGCATACAAAAATTTTTTGTCCTATCTTTGCAACTCCTACAATTCTAAACTTACTTGAAAATAAAAAGCTATTTTTCAAAAAGAGAGAGGGGTGGGTGGGGGCACCTGGGTGGCTCAGTCGGTTAAGTATCTGACTCTTGGCTTTGGCTCAGGTCATGATCTCAGGGTTGTGGAACTGAGCCCCACCGAGTTGGGCTCTGTGCTCAGCGGGGAGTCTGCTGGAGATTCCCTCTCCCTCTCTCTCCCCCTCTGCCCCTCCTCCCTGCTTGTGTGCACCCTCTTTCTAAAATAAATAAATAAATAAAAGCTTGAAAAGTAAAAACTAAAAAAAGACAGCAAGGTGCAGTAGATCGTATTTTCTAAGAATGGTCCCAACAACGGTTGTGCTGTTCCAAAAATGAGCCACTTCCTCCTCAAGAGGTGGGGATCTGTGTTCTCTCTTTTGATTGGGGGTAGGTTATTTAACTTCTCTGTGCCTCAGTTGCCTCTGTAAGACAGGAAAAGTCCTAGTGTAGCTTTTACTATGAAATAACACAGGTGGAGCACTCATTGCTTGGAAATGTTGGATGTCATTGTTGCAGGGCACAACTTAGGAACCCAGTTATCACACTGGGACACAAGGTCAGAGCTGAGCTGACAACCAGAGTAACCTCATACGGAATCCCTGGAATGCCTTAAACTCCTCCTGCTTCAGGAGAGAATCCTTCGTGGGGGTGGAGATGCCAAGTCTGCAGGTGGGCTCTGGTGGGGATGGGATGGAGAAGGCAATGCGGATCCCAGGAGTGGACAGGGATGGGTAGTGCATTTATTCAAGGAAGGAGGAAAGCCTTATAGGGGTGTGTCAGGAGGGGGTGAGCCGTAGGGGGTGAGCTTGCACCTTGAAGGCTGGTTGATGGTGCAGCTGAGCAGACAGGCGGGGAAGGGTGGCAGAGGTGGAACCAGGGCTTCCTTGGCATGTTCTCATGATCTGCCCAAAAACAGGTGTTTGTGCTGATGAGCTCCAGGAGAGATGGGCAGAAAAGTAAGTTGGGGTCAGGCCTCGAATGACATGATCAGGAGTTTGGACCAAGACTCTCCTTTGCTTGGAAGGACCAGGCAAAGAATTAGTCACCACACACACACCTGCCCACCCCCCCAGGGCCCCCACTCAGCTTCCTGTCAATTCCCACCTCCATCTGGTCTCCCTATCTCTGTTCTCTCTCCAAACCAGCCAACCCATGGTCAGACTTAACTTTCTGAAATGTGGCTTCTACTTAGGATGTTCCACACAACACCCTCCTTCCAGAACCTGCTACTGAAGGTCATGGACGCCTTAAGTTGCCAAAGGTGTATCTGCTGAGTAGAGAGACAGAGAGAAAGAGCTTGCCTGAGAAATAAGCTGGCACGGAGCTGACGATGAAGAGGATGAGAGAAAGATCCAGCCCTCCTTAATGATACCATTCCATCCCCTGAATGGAGATGGCTCAAATCTCCCCTTCAACTTTTCAGTTAATGTAAGACAATAAATTCCTTAAAAAAAAAAAAAAAAAGTCTGGGGCGCCTGGGTGGTTCAGTCCGTTAAGCGGCTGCCTTCGGCTCAGGTCATGATCCGGGAGTCCTGGGATCGAGCCCCGCGTCGGGCTCCCTGCTCAGCGGGGAGTCTGCTTTTCCCTCTCCCTCTGCCTGCCTCTCTGCCTACTTGTGCTCTCTGTCAAATAAATAAATAAAATCTTTAAAAAAAAATTATAAAAAAAAAGTCTAAGTTGATTTGGTTTATGTTCCCTGCAATTATAACTAGAATAGAGGGATAAAAAGGAAAAAAAAGGAGGACAATAGAAATGGGGGGTGGGGGAGAGGTTGGACAGGACCAGACCTGACCTGTTTTCCATTTAAATGTAAGTAGTATCTGTAGCAGACACTGTAGGTTGCCCACCTGATATGCACCCCCCCATCTTCTTCCTTGTAAACAAAACCTCAGTGTTTCTCAGGTGTTACCCTCCCTGCACCGACCCAAAAAAGGTGACTCAGGTTAGAGCCAGACAGGTTCTAAACTAATCTCGGGCATCCCCTGTCCCTTACCAATGATTGGCTCAGGAGTGGGCATGTGACCACGTTTCTCCAATGAGACATGAGAGGGGCGGTCCCTGGGAGGAGCCTTTGGGAAAGACTGCAGCAGAGTTGGGGGCTCTCTTAGTTTTGAGCAGTATGGGTTGGGATGAGACACCTGGGATGGCTGCGTGGTCACAAGATGTCCCTAAGCAGTACAACCAGCAGAGGAGATACCTGGGCCTCTGATGACATCGAATCTTCGAATGCTGATGGTACCTTGCTTCAGGCGCACCCTCTTCTGCCTCTTGTTATGTGAAGTAACAAATGAGAAACCGGCTTGAATTGGGGTTTCCCGCGACTTGCAGCCCTGATACCGCAGAGCCTGCAGGAGGCCGACTCACAACCATCTTATTTTGCTGAGGAAAGAACTAAGGCCCAGAGGGACAGCCCCGTGTGCAGGTCTCAAAGCTAAGTAATGGCAGTGGGACACCGGAGATGTACCTCACTTCTACGACACAGGCTTCAGCCTGTCGTAGCACAGGTTCTAGAATCTTCAGTCATTGCCTTGCCCCCATCAGCCCAGAGCCTTGTGTAGTCAGATGAGTCTACGGAAGCTCGTCTGATTGGAATCCGGCAGGCGGTATCGCATCTAATTCAGCGATTGTAAGCAGGAAGGCTGTATCTCCGGAGCCTACCTCTGTTTTGTGAGGACTCTTTATAAACCCTCACTGGCTGTTGTGACGGATACCAGGGGTTGCTGAGACTTCCGGAAACAGGGTCCTGCTGGGTCACAGTGAGGGCTGTGACAGTGTCTGTTTATAGAACCCAGAGTCTGCGTTTGGATAATTACCTCCATGTAATTGTCAGATTAATGTCACTTGTGCTAGAAGGTCTGGGCTTTTTTTTTATGCTTAAGGAAAGAAAAAAACAAACCCTTTGGAGATGCCCAACAGCTGTGAACTTGAAAAAGCCCAACTCCTAAAAATTAGGGAGCCAGTGGGGTGAGGGCAGAGCACGGCCAGCAGTGTGCTGAGCAAGTGTGCTTGTGAATGAGGCAGAGAGGAGGTTGGCAGAGAACACGTTGATTTTCCTGCTTTCCTCACACACGCACACCCATACACGTGCACAAAAGTGTGCAGATTCTCTGAGAAGTCAGCAGCAGTGGGATTCTGAAAAACTTCTGCAGAGTTCAAGCTGGAAGATTCAGAAAGAAGAAGGCTGGGGAAAAAAAGCAGGGTCGGGTCTTGAACACCCGAGCTGTTGCTCTTGTAACCCAAGGTCAGTAATAGTGCCGCACCGAGCTAAATGTCCTTCCCTTGGAAGAGCTCCTCAAAGAAATGAAGGCTGGTAAGAGAGGTGCCGCCTGCCCCCTGCCCACGGCTCAGCCACATAGAGCAGTGCTGATCTGTGCGTGGGGGGCACCCCCAGCAGGTGCTCCACGGCAGCGTTTCCATTTCCATCAAGGTCGTTGGTGGGGGTGGGGGGCGTGAGGTCCTCAGGCAGGTGCTCTGAGGACAGGTGTGGAGGTTGCGTGCTTTTATGGCAGCTGAGGGGACCTGGGGGGGGGGTGAGTGGTGAGGGTTTGGGGGGAGGGGGTGGAGAGTGGGAGCGATCCTCTGCACAGGTGGGATTGTGTATGTGTGTGCACGTACCCATGCATTCTTGTACACAAGACTCTGCAGGGATTTGGGTATCCCTGACTATGAGAAGTGCCTGGTGCTTTGGGAGGGAGCACTAGACCAGGAATCTCGAGTCATGCTAATAGAAATATAATGTGAGCTAGATATTTAACTTTAAATTTTCTGGTGGCCCACATTAGAAAATAAATTAATTTCAATCATGCATTTTATTTAACCCAACCTATCCCAAATATTATCATTTCAACATACAGTTAATGTAAAAATATATAAATGAGATCCTTTACATTCTTTATTCTTCTAACAAAGTCTTCAAAATCTGGTGTGTATTTTATACTTTCAGCGACATCTCAGCTCAGACCAGCCACACGTCTAGTGTTCAGTAGTCACATGTGGCTCATGGTCACCATACTGACCAGTGTGGGCCTAGAGACCTGAATTTGAGTCCCTGCTCAGTTTTATTCCAGCTTTGTAGCCCTGAGAAAAATTATGTCTTGGAGCCTCAGTGTTGTCATATGTATAATGAAATTAATAATAGTCATGGCAGGTGTTCGGTTAGTGTCTTGTGTGTTGCTGGGTACCTAAGGGACCACGTTGGTGCTGCTGGACTGGCGTGTATAGTGGTCTGTTGGAGCGGGCTCATACTGGTTCCCAAGAACACCTTGTTAAATACTCAGAAACTTCGTAAACTAGTGTTAAACCATTGGTCTCTTGAAATCTGCCACGGTAAGAGAACATTTACACCGTGGAAATGGGCAAATGCTTACTCATCAGTCCCTGCCCCTGAAGAGAGTGGATGGTGAGACATTTACCTGTACACCGCTGAACTTGGGTATATTTGCACGGCATTGAAGCAGTGAGTGTGGACCAGAGGCTGCCGCCCTGGCCGTTTTCCCCTCATCATCTCCATTCACGTGGTCCCGTCTTGTGGCAGCCCCTTCCAGATTCTTCTTTCCCACCTTGAGAGGCAATATCGAGCGGTCGTTAGGTTCGCAGACCCTGGAGCAGACCCTGGTTCCACTATTTACTAATTTTGTGACTGTGGACGGGTTATGTAGCCTTTCTGTGCCTTAGTTTCCTCATCTGTAAAAATAATCCAAGCTGAATTTCATAATGCATATAATTGTTGAAGCCCCAGGTAGCACACCTGAAACCAGTATAATAGTATATGCCAGCTCTTTAAAAAATAATAATAATACCAGCTGAGAAATAGGGTTGCTCTTGTTGAGGAGTAAATACCATCAATGTAAAGTGAGAGAATAATGCCTGGTATACAGTAGGTGCTACATATATGTGCCTGCTCTATGATGGTGATGATGACCCTCTGCAGGCTCTCACCATTGGCCACTGTCGAACATTCCAGAAGGGGCAGGTGCTCATGGCAAGTGGGGACATCCAGAGGAGGCACTGGTGAGATGGTGGGGTGGGTAACACCACAGTGACATTGGACCTGGGGTGGTCTTTCCTTCCATCCCCCATCCATCCTCTCTCTGTCTCATCCTGCCGCAAGAATTGACCACCTACTGTGTACGTATTTGATGGGGAGTGGGTGAGCACACAAAGTTGAGAAAAGGGTGACCCCTGTCCCCGTTCTCATGGGGCTTACAAAAGTTCTTTCGGATCTTCAATATATATTTTTAAGGATTTATTTATTTTAGAGAGAGCATACCAGCAAGCAGGGACAGGAGCACGGGCAGAGGGAGAGAATTTCAAGCAGACTCCCCACTGAGCATAGAGCCCAATGCAGGGCTCAATCCCACGACCCATGAGATCACGACCTGTGCCGAAACCAAGAGTTGGACACCCAACTGACTGAGCCACCCAGGTACCCTGGGATCTTCAATCATTTTTAAAAGTGTAATGGGATCCTGAGAAGGAGAAGTTTGAGAACTACTGGCCTGGGGTATATGGACAGACCATTTAATATGAAGGCCAGAAGGCTTGATCCAGCCACCTACAGAGCACTGTGAAAGTGTGCTTGAAAACTCTCAGGGCCCAGATATAAGCAGAGCAACCTCAGGGTTAGTGTGTGTGTTAGGGTGGGGAGGTGCTGGAGGCACAAGATCAGCCCTGGGGAAACCTGTTCTGAGTCTGACATTTCATTACCCAGAGGATCGAAATGATTCCCTGAAGTGCAGGGAAGCCTAGAGAGTGCTCAACATACTACCCCAAACCCTGTCATCTGGCTTCCCAGAATACCAGGGATTCTCTGAGAGTATTTCCCAAATCAATGCATAAAAAGCAAAACCAACCCATCTGGGTGACTCTGGAAGCATTGCTAGAAAATGCAGCTAGTAAAAGGATTTGGGTTTGGAATGTCCAGGTGTCTGCTCCCCTTCTTTGACAGGAGTTAACAGCCTTGAGTGTGTCACCTACCAGGATCAGTCTCGAGATGGAGGGCTCTAAGACTCCAGACCAGCTCAGAGCGGACATCCCTGCTTACCCTGCCCTCCCCTGCTCCTGACCTTCCTTCTGTTGACCCTGTCCTCCTCTGGGCTCCAACGCTTTTCTTCCTCCCCGGAAATGCTGCCTTGACTATTCCTGCCCATAGGAATCCATAGGTTGTCCCCCACCAGAACCATCATCCCCTACCCCATCCCCCTAGGGATCCCTACCCGAACCTTGGCCGTTGACTAGGTGGGGTGAGGAGACCCCACAGGAGCTGAAGAACTTTTCCCAAAGAAGGGCCCCAGAGGTTTCTGGGATGTTTAAATGTGTCAATATTAATAGAGACTTTGTAAGTAGAAGAAAATGCCAAAATTAGAGCTGGTGAAAATGCCTAGAACCACTTGATGCAAATTCAGAAACCAACAGGGCAGAGAGGATAGAGCCTCCTTAGCAGCAGTCAGGCCAATGGGCTCCACTCCCAGCATGCTCCACTCCCAGCAGTGTGCCTTCCGGGGGTCTTTCCCTCGCCCCTGCCCCTTAAGGAAGACAATGAACATCGGAGCAGAGGTCTCCAAATGATACCCCATCATGTTTTCTATATAGTTCAATACCATTTCTATTTTTTTTTAAAGATTTTATTTATTTATTCATGAGAGACAGAGAGAGAGAGAAGCAGAGGGAGAAGCAGGCTCCCAAGGAGCAGGGAGCCCGATGTGGGACTCGATCCCAGGACCCTGGGATCATGACCTGAGCTGAAGGCAGACACTTAACCATCTGAGCCACCCAGGCGCCCAGTTCAATACCACTTCTGACAATGACTTTTAAAATTGAAATGATTTTTAAAATGTGAGTTTCTTCACCATTAAAGTAAAGCTTCATTTAAGAAAATGTTTAAAATAGGGAAAAGGAAAAAAAAATCACTCCTATTCCCCCCACCCCCAACACAACTACCACCATCATATTGGGGCTTTTCCTTGCAGTTCCTGTCCCTATAAATACATTTTATTCTAACACTGTGATGCTTGTCTTGGTCTTGTTCCCTGGAAAGCAGAGTCTGAGACAGAGGTTTTGATTGAGGTATGAGATTCCAGGGAGTGGTGATGAGGAGTGGGGGAGTGGGGCAGGCACAAATGTATTATGAAATTGGCCACAGCTTAGTGCTGGACCCAAAACCATCTGAGGAGCCATATGAAGACCTTCCACAGGTGGGAGGGAGAAAGAGAGAAGCATTTTTCCGCTGGCTCCCAGCCCCTGTTGGTCAGAGGCTTTCCCCAGGGAGTGAGTTCTGGGCTGCTCTTGCACAGGGCTTGTGTGGGTTTCCTCTAGGTCCCAGGCAATGGGAAAAACAGAGAAGTCCCAGGGTGAGGGGCAAGAACCACGGGGCACACGATGTTGGGTTGCAGCTCCTAGAAGATGGCCAGAGTCTACCTAGAACTGGTTACCCCGGCACTGCCTAGGCTAAGAGACAGGGAGCGCCAGGAAGATCTGAAGAGGCATCTAATATGGTCTTTGTGATGCGCATGGAATTCCATTCTTGCTTTTCCCACTGAACATGATATATTGAACATATTGTTTAGTAGTTCTTATAGTTTTTAATGGCTGCTTGTTAATTTTCCAAGTAGATGAAAAGAAGCACAGTTTGAATATAACTCATTTCTATGCATTGTGGTATTTGCAAAACAGTGACAAGCCAGCCCACTGAAGTGACCTGCAAAGGATCATTTTATACCTTTGTAGCTTGGAAGGAGGGGCCGTTCCTCAACTCGAGTGGGTGGTGGGAGGGTGTTGATCTCATTGCTAAACACTTCTGCTTCTTTTTTTTTTTTTAAGGTTTTTATTTATTTATTCATGAGAGACAGAGGGAGAAGCAGGCTCCCAAGGAGCAGAGAGCCCGATGTGGGACTCGATCCCAGGACCCTGGGATCATGACCTGAGCCGAAGGCAGACGCTCAACCATCTGAGCCACCCAGGCGCCCAACACTTCTGCTTCTATTTCAAATACCTTTGAAAGATATTGATGACTGGAAGCCAGGAGAAAAAAACCTACTGATTTCATGGCTCTGATTAAAAAATCTATTCCTTTTCTTCCTTCCAGTGGCAACACTTTTAGGATTGCTGAGGAACTCTGGGTAAAGATGGGCTTAGGACTCCATTTGTCTCTTCACACTCATTCATTCAACAAATATTTATTGAGCAACTGCTATATGTCACGTATGGCAGCAGGCAATGGGGAGCCAGAGAAAAAGGAACATCTTTGTTTTCAGGGCATCTGGGTGATGCAGGCATGATAATCAAATATTGTCAAAGCTGCGGTGGTAAGCATGGGGCACAGGAGAGAAAGTGTAGGTCTGATATTCATTCATTCACTGATTATATTATCTATTGCTGGGTAACAAAATGCCTCAATACTTAGTCATCTAAACCAACAATAATTATTATCACAAAGTTTTGGTAGGTCAGGAAATCAGAAGCAGCTTGGCTAGGTGGTTTTGGCTTGAGGTCTCTCATGATGCTGACGTCAAGATGCCAGCCGGCACTTAGTGGTCTGAAGGCTTGACTGGGGCTCAAGAATCTGCTTCCAGAATGGCTCTTCCCACATGGCTGTTGGCGGGAGGTGTCAGTTTCTCAGTATCGAACCTGGGCTGTTCCAGTGTCCATGACTTGGCAGCTGCCTACCCCAGAGCAAGTGATCCTAGAAAAGGAGGTTGAGGCCACAATGTCTTTTATGATCTAGCCTCAGGAATCGTATGCCATCACTTCCACCATATTGGTATCACAGCATAGGAAGGGACTACCCAAGGGGTAAAAGGAAGTGGGGATGATTGGGGGCCACCTTAGAGGCTAGCTACCACATTGGTTCATTGAGTCATCCACTTGCCATTTATTAAGCATCTTTCAGGAGTCTGATACTGTGCTCAGGAGTGGGGATACCAATATGGTTGTAATTATATTTAGGGACTGAGTCTTTGCTCAATTTTGTATCTCTGGTGCCTGGAACACAGAACATCTCCTTAAAGGTTTATTTGCCTAAAGGAAGCAAAATGTAGTGGTTAGGAGTTGGACCTCTGGAGCCAGTCTGTTTAGGTTCAAATCTGGTGTCTTCCTCCCAGCCCTGATGCTTTTCTGATAAATCTTATTTAACCAGAGTTGGTTTCCACTGTCTACAACTGAAAATCCTAACTGGTACACTCAGTTTTTCCACTAATCTCCTTTGACTAGTTCAGAATCCAATCCAGATTCCCCACATTGCATTTAATTTTTATGTCTCCTTAACCTCCTTTAATCTGGGACAGTTTCTCACTCAGTCTTGCCTTGTCTTTTGTGAACTTGCCCCTTCTGAGGAGTACTGGTCAAGCATTTCATAGGATGTCCCTCAATTTGGGTTTGTCTGAGGTTTTCTTGTGATTAGGTTGAGGTAACGCATTTTGGACAACAATACCAGAAGTGATACTGTGAATCATATCAGGGATGCATGATATCAATATGTCATTCCTGGTAATGTTGACTTTGATCCCTTGGGTAAGGTGGTGGGTGTCTGCTTGGTTTCTGTTTTTCCCTTTGTAATGAATAATTATCTTGAAACTAGGGAATTATCCTGTTTCTCATTCTTTGGCCCATACATTTTAGCAGCCATTGATGATATTTTTAGACAACGGTTATTACTGTGCTGTTTGCCTATTGTTGATTTCCTATTTCTGTCATTCCTTCTACATTTATTAATTGGAATTGTGTAAAGTATAATTGTCCCTTCTTATTTATTTATTCAAGTATTTATTTATATCAGTATGGACTTGTGAATGTTTTCTTTCTACCTATGGGTTATAATACTTTACTGTGATTATTTGTTACTCAAATTATCTCAGATCTGGCCATTGGGAACTCTCAAGTTGGTTCTTGTATGAACAGGAGTATTTTTTTAAATCTTCATTTTTTTATTATAGAAGTAATACATGTCTGGGTAGAGGGCACGTGGGATTTCTCTGTACTATTTTTGCAACTTCCTGTAAATCTACACTTACTTCAAGAAGAAAGTTTAAAAAAAATAATATATGCTCATTGAAAAAAAAAATTCAGGAAGTACAGAAAAATATAAAAATCATTATCTCTTAGACATAATCTCTGTCTGTGTTCTGTTTTATTTTTCCTTTCCAGACTTTTTTTTTTTTATCATTTTAAATGGTATCATAACACAATTATAGCAACTCTGAGACCAACATTCCAGTTTTGTAATGCAGAAAATGCACACCAGGGAGACAGGAATTAATAAAAGAGTAACCACCAGCCCTGACTTCATGTGTCCACCACCTGCTCTCAGGCCCTCCTGGTGCTCAGCCTCATGTAATTCCTGTCTGGGGTGGGGTGGGGTGAGCAATGCTGATCAGACAGGGTATTGGAGGGTCTCAAACTATTGAGTTAGGGAGAAAAGGGTATCAATATTGGCTCATAGAAACAAAAGGAGTTAAAGATAGTAAATTCAGGAGAATGTACACAGTCAGGCCAATTCTGCAGAGAGAGGAGACAGGGAGAGAGAGAGGCGGGAGGAGAGACAGAGATTATTAGAGGGAGAGAAAAGAGGAGAAAAACAAAAAATGTTGAATTTTTACATTCTTGCTATCAGGAAACAGGGCAGCTAAGAACTCAGTGGGTGTTTAACCAAACAGACTCAAGGTTTAGGTCAAAGATGGACTTCCCACCTCCACTCTGGGTTGCCCTGACAACCTCGTCCTTCTGGTATTGACATTATTGCAAGGAAGAGGGGAAAAATAGGAAGATGAAGTCATTAGAGACGGAACCAGCAGTGGTCTGGCTTGCTTCAACGTGTGTGCAGGGAGGTCCAGGGAGGAGCTGGGGAGGGACAGAGGGCTCTTGGGCTGGGGCCTCAGACAGGGGCATGACCATGGTGGACTTGAGCCTGTGTGCTGGAGAAATCTGAGGTTTCTCAGAAATTCTAGTGAAGCCAGTCAGTGTAAATGAAATCTCAGTGGTTGCGTCTCCTCATTGCCTCCCCTGCTTTCTTGGAATTAGTCAAGGATACTTAGAAGAAAACCCTAGAACCCTGGCTCAGGAAATGGCAGCCACTCCCTCTTCCAGCTGGGCTCAGTCACCACATCATCCTGGCCCCGAGAGTCCCCTCTTTGTTTCCATCACCCAAGAAGTTTGGGACCATTGGAAGGAGTCATCAGTAGTTACTACTCTCTTCTCTTTCAAGAGAGGGAAACTGAGGCTGAGACATCAAGTAACTTGCCCAAAGTCACAAAGCTAAGAAGTGTCCAGGATTCAAACCCAGGTCTTGATCAAGTCAAAATATGTGCTTGGTAATCACCTCACTCTGTGATATACAGCAGTGAAGAATCCCCTGCAGGGCTTTGTTAAAACACAGGGTACTGGGACCCACCCCAGAGATTCCGATTTGGTAGATCTGGAATACGGCCGGAGAATTTGCATTTCTAATACATTTCCAGATGGTGTTGATGCTGCTGATGCTGCTGATCTGGGACCACATTTTGAGAAGTGCTTACATAAAGCGAGCCATTTAGCCCTTGAACCTCAAATATGGTCTTTGTAGAACAAACAGTAGGACTGGATTTGTGGTCTTTGATTGTGTTCTGAGGTCTCTACATGTTTCCAGAGGTGCCATAGCTATGAGACAGGGATAGGAAGGTTGAAGGAGTTTAGGTTCCCCCATCCTTACTTCAAGGAAAGTAGCTCCCTCAGATCTCTTTATAAATTAGGGTTCTATGTGAACTTTTATTTGGAAAAGAGGTTTCTGCTATTAAACACAAAGCCAAGAGTTTATAAACTACTGAACTAAAAAAGATGTTAAAATACTATTTGTTCCTATTATCTACTGCTGTGGCTTAAAACAACAATTACTTTAATATGCGATTTTGTGGGTCAGGAATCTGAGCAGACCTATTCCTTGGGGTACCCATGAAGGTTACCCAGTGCTATGCATCTGGTGTCTGGGCTGGTCTAGAGGGTCCAAGATGGTGTCACTCGCATGTCTGGAGCCTTGTTGGGAGTGGCTAGAAGGCTGGGCTCAGTAGTGACTGCTGACTGGAACATCTGTCTACATGTGGTTGCCCCCAGCACTGTGGTCTCAGGGTTATTGGACTTCATGGTGGCTTAAGGCCCAGAGCAAGTGTTCCAAGAGACAGAAAGTGGAAAGCACCAGTCTCTTTAAGGGTCAGGCCTAGAAGCAGGCATGGTGTCACTTTGCCATCTTTGGTTTCTCAACAAGGTCCATGGAGCTCCCCAGATTCCAGAGGAGGGGACATACACCCCACTTCTCAGTGGGCAGAATGTTTTGTGTCTATCTTTGAAGTGCATCTGAGAAGCTTCATCCACATCTGAACCTTATTTAGATGATGAGACCCTGGTCCTCTATCAGGGGGTGGTAGAGGGATGCGACTATTGGGAGTGAGTATTTTGTATGTGGCATAAATGATCATTTGAGGATGGGTTGTAATATGTTCTGGAACACCTGCTTTTGAAGTCGGTCATCTTGCTGGAGAAAGTTCAGGCAGCCTCATGGAGAAGCCCAGAGAGAGAGAAACCCAGCCCCCCATCTCCATACCAACTGCCCAGCTGAGCTCCCAGCCCACAGCCAGCACTAACTGACCTGCCGTGTGAGTGAGCCAGCTAGGAAGGTTCTGCTCCTCCAGTCTCAGGAGAGCTCCTTAGCCAACACCATATGGAGTGGCATGACACCAGATTGGTCACTGTGATGGTTAATGTTATGTGTCCACTTGGTTGGGTCATGGTGCCCAGATATTTGGCCAAACATTATTCTGTATGTTTCTGTGAAAGTGCTTTTTGGATGAAATCAACAGTTGAAACAGTAGACTTTCACTAACGTGGATTCCCCTCTATACTGTGGGTGGGCCTCATCCAGTCAGTTGAAGGCCTTGATAGAACAAAGACTGACTTCACCTGAGCAAGAAGGAATTCGGTCCACAGACAGGCTTTGGACTCAAACTGCAGCTCAGCTCCGTGGAACACAAGTGTTTGGTGAAAGTTAGTAAGTCCTCATCAATTAAAAAAAAAAAATGGTTCCATGGTCAATAATGTTGGGGAAAACCTTCTGTCAGACAATATAAAGTCTCTGGGTTGCAGAACGTCTCATAATTTGGCCTGGATCTTTTTCTGTGTGGCACATCTGGAGCCCTGGAAGAGGTTGATCTAGGCTTGTTGTGAGCTTCCTGACAGTGAATCTTTATTCTGTTTGGAAAGGAGTTCACCCTGGTCAGTTTCCCTTCCTTCAGGGGTCTCCTTGGGTGAAGGGGAAGTGAGGGGTCTCCTTGGGTGAAGGGAAAGTGAGGCATCGCTTTGTTCTCTTCCATCAGAGCGGCACTGTGGGCCCACGAGGGAAGACTATCCAGTATGAGAGTCGGTGCCCCGTTTCAGCCCTCCCCCTGCATCTTAGGCTTGCCCCTTCTGCAAGCGAGTTTGGACTACTCCATTAGATATTCTAGAGCAGAACCAATGAATTATTTACGCCTTTTCTGCTGTCAAAGGATGATGCTAATGAGATGCTAATGAATACATTAGTGTAATTTGAGTGCAATTCCTGGAGACTTCTTTTGGCTCAGCGCTACAGGCTCTGCCCCCTACTGGCCATGCGAGGTAGGAGGTGGCAAGAGAGCCAAGTTGCTGAAGACTTTTCCAGACCATGGAGGCCAGAAGACTTCAGAGACTGCTTTTCAAGCCCTGCATCTAACCATCTTCCTAGATGTAGTTTTGGGGACGTGAACAATGGACATCTGGAAGATTGTTCGACAATCACACAAGGAGGACAGCACTCAAATCACTTCCTCCAGGATGCTTTTCCTGATCTCTCTCTACCCCCTGTGCGCTACCTCTCCAGGCTGAGAGATTTGTCCCTCCTCTGTGTTCCACAGTCCCCATTCTTACCACCACTGTAGGTTATGGGGGAGGGGAGTTTCAATTGTCTGTCTCCGCCATTAGCCTTGAGCTCCTGAGAATAGGTATTTAGTGTCTTTTTATCTGCAGGACTGAAGACGGTGCTTAGTATATACAAGATGTTCAGACGTTGTTTGATGGGTTGAATTGATTTGTTCATGTGTGGTTAGTTTAATTCAGAAGGAAACTTGGTTATTTTGATAGAGATTAGTCTTTGTCTTTGGATCTGCTAAGCAAATTGAATGTGTAAGCAAGACTCAGGTGGAGAGATGTTAACACTCAAAAAAAATCTTTCCCAAGCACTTTGGCAGCCTCCATTTGACGAACAGTTGGCTAATTTCAAATAATTTAAATGTATTTTTAAGTAAGTCCAATAGGACCAATCTCGATTTGGCAAAATTCTGTTGACTTGTCTTTTACTGCATGTCCTTCGAAGTAATTTTTCATTCTGTTTTACTTCTTCCCTCACTCCCTTCCCTCTCCCTTCTTTCTCTCCTTGTCTTCTTCCTCCTCCCTCCCTTCCTTTCTTCTTATTAAGGTTTTGTTATCCAAGCTTCCCACTCATTCAGATGGACTTTTGCTCCCAATTTTAACAGAATAAGTAAGTATGGGAAGCCTATCAGTGGCCATGAATCTTGTCTTTACTCCTGCATCACTTTGATGTTACAATTGACTGCGTTACACAGGAACTATCAGTTAGCTCTTTGCTACTCACAGATGCAGACCATGGGTTGGCAGCATCAGCATCTCCCGGGAGCCTGTTAGAAATGCAGACTCTCAGGTGCACCCCAGATTTTCTGATCCCTGGGTGATTCCTGTGCACATACATGTTTGAGAAGTAGAGGTTTAACTAATCCTGTCTCATACCTTGTAGATGATGCGGGGACTGAACTAGGAGAAAAGTATTGAATATATACCTCTTTGCAGTTTATCAGCACTAAGCAGCCTTCACCTTTATTGGATAGATACCCACTAGCCAGGTTGCCTTGCCTGCCCCACCCTGAGCTCCTGGGAGGGGAAGATCCCATATACGGTACTAAGGGCTGCCATTACATTGTGCCAGGAACTGTGCCAACTGCTTCACATGTATTCTCTCATTTAAGCCTTATAGTAAGTCTGTGAGGTAGGTACAGTGCCTGGCCCCTTTACAGATGAAGAGCCTGGGGATTAGAGAGGTAAAACAGCTTGCTTTCTGCCACCCAGTTTGGTGTGCAGTACCAGGCCTGTAACAAGGGTCCTGTAACTGAGGGCTCCTAGTATCCTCCTCTCCTCTTTCTGGGGTCAAGGTTGTCCAGATTTAAACAGCTACAGAACAGTCCAATTAGAAACTGCATCTTAATGGGCATCCTCTCTTTTCAACCCTTTGTGCACGAGAGAATGGTATTTCCTTACCCTGGGCTGAGGGCCAGGGACAATATTTCATTGCCTGCCCTATCCCACTACTCCCTCTTCCTCTTCTACATTCTTCTCCTCATCCTCCTTCTCAGTCTTCTCCTCTTTCTCCTTCTGATCTTCTTCTGCCTCTCCTTCTGTTCCTTCTCTTCTTCCTTCCCTTTTTTTCCTCTTCCTTCTCTTTCTTTTGTCAAGCACTTGAACTCAGTTCAGCTTCTCTTTCTTTCTCCCCCCAACCCCGCCCCGCCCTCCTT
>NW_023270855.1:44211687-44364179 GCF_011800145.1 Mirounga leonina | reverse complement strand
TGGTGATGCTGATGGGTGATGCTGATGATGCTGATGTGTGATGATGATGGTGGTGATGCTGATGGGTGATGATGATGCTTATGGTCATGGTGATTTTGTTGTTATTGTTTGGCTGACCAGGATTTTCAGTCCCTCATCTCCCTCTATTCTTCTTATCTTGCACACTGGTAGGAGAGAGGTCATTGAGCAGAAGAACGTGAAGTTCTGCTACAAAAGGCAACCAATATAGGAAGAGAAAGGGCCATTTGTCGTGTAGATTTAGAAACTCTTTAGGCAGGGTCACGGAAGGTAAAAAAGACTACAGGGAATGAGGAAGGAGGAAAGAGGAGACTAGAAAGAAGGGACTGCAGGTGCTTCTCAGACACACGTTCAGACTGGTCTGAAAGGTGACTGGTAGGAAAAGTATAGATATGTTTGGCACCACATTCTCTACTTGGGATGTGTTTGTCATCAGCCACTGGAAAGCTACTGCCAGCAAGCCCTTCTAGCCCCTGCAGGGCATGGAGGGCCAGTTACATTACTGTTACAATTACTATCAGCCCACCACCTCCCAAGCTCCCTTCAGGTGCCCTGCACTTGATAATGCTTTATGTACATAATTTGTACCCCCCATAAATTGGGCAGAGTAGGAAACTGAGGCCTCTGCTGTCTCTATTTGCCTGCTGTGTGACTTGGGCTGCAAAACAATAAGCTAGATCTTAGGGAGTGACATACAACTTGTGTTTTCTGCATACAAAACTATACTGCTGGTCAAGGATCAGAGAAGTATGATCATTGACTTAGTTATTGTCTACTTGGGAGAAGGCACATGCACATAAATTCAAGGGCTACTTAACCTTACAAGAATATAGAGATGCCAAAAGATGGTGACTAAATGCCAAATTAGTGGCAGAGGTGTAGGAACTATAAGATCTTCCTGACATTTATTTATTCAAGTTGCACATATCACCAAAACATGGGCAAGATACATTTCACATATTTGCAAATAAATACATGTTACCTGTAGGCCACTCTTAGACCAGCAATAACAAATTCTGAATATAGTCAGGTCAAATTTAACTCAATACAGCTCTTCCTTGACTTACTAGGGGGTTATGTCTCGATAAATCCATCACATGTTGAAAATATTGTAAGTGGAAAATGCATGTAATACACCTAACCTACCGAACATCACAGCTTAGGCTGGTCTAATTTAAACATGCTCAGAACACTTACATGAGCCAACAGTTGGGCAAAATCATCCAACACCAAGGCTATTTGATGATAGACTGCTGAATATCTCACGTAATTTATTGAATACTGTCCTGAAAGTGAAAAACAGAACGGCTGTAATTGTATTTATTGTTCACCCTCGTGATCACATGACTGGGAGCTGTGCTTACTGCCCCTGCCCAGCATCACGAGAAGGGGATCAGACCACATAGCACTAGCCTGGGAAAAGATCAAAATTCAAAATTCAAAGTATAGTTTCGCCCAAATGCATATCACTTTCTCACCATTGTAAAGTCAAAAAATCATAAGTAGAACCATCGTATGTCGGGGACCATCTGTACTGTTTTATACATTCAGTATTTCTTCAAATAGGATTATCTTTTTCTAGAAGCAATCACAAGGCCTAAGAAGATTTGCAGCAATGGGAAGAATTTTTTTTCTCCTATAATGAACAGATTAAAAGCTTAATCCCAAGGTCTGTTTCTGTGTCCAAGTAGAATTGTGGTGTGAATCACTCCAAATGGGGTGATTTCTCATAAACACTCAAGAACTATAAGGCATTTTTGGGGGGAGGGAACCCAAATTTAAAAAGTCAACAAAAGAGGTCACTTTCAGCAGACTTTGTACCCTCGAAGGGATGACAAAAATGGGTACTTTTAAATATCAGGCCCTTAGGAAAATAATGATTTTACTCCTGACCCTTAAAGGTCAAGATTGCATTGTGGCAACTTTCAAAAGGGCGTCTACTCTTATTTTCCTAGTTAGTGACCTCGCTCTGCAAAGATTATTGTGAGTCTTTTGGCACATCAATGCTAGGCTTGACTTTCAGCTCAGCAAGAACTGTTAAAGAGTTATCTATGACACTAGTTAAAATGGTGAGGGGGACTTTTATGATAAACGTAGGGACCACAGCAATGGGGTTTTGTAGTAGGGGGGCTCTAAATATAGTAAGGAAAAGTGGAAATTACAGCCAAGGAGCGGGATGTGAGGGGTCAGTGAATGAGCTGAGATATAATCAAGGAAGCCAGCTGGCCTCTGCAGGGACAGGAATCCAACATTTACCAAAAGACCCATGTGCCAAACACCATAGGGGGCATTGTACATGGGTTGTTGTACTTAATAGTGACACCATCTCTGCAAGGCAGACACCATTATTGTTGGAAGTAAGAGAAGCAGGGTAGGTGATCTGTCCAAGTCTGCACAGCTTGTAAGTGACTAAACTGTGATTCCAACCTGGATCTGCCTCCCTCCTGAGCTTATTCATTGGGCATGGTGTCACTGAGGGTATGTGCAAGATTCAGGTCCTGCCCTCAAGGAGCTTGCACTCTGGTGGGAACATCACTGAGGCCCATCCACGCCACCCGCTCCTGGCCTGAATGGGGTCAGTACCAGACAGGAGATCTCTTTCCTTCCAGTACAATCTTGGCACTTGTCAACCACTTAGCAGTATGTTCAGACCAGCTCTTTAAATTCAATAACAATGATAAAAGCAAAAGGTACCATGTATTGAGTGTTTACCCTGTCTGGAACTTGGCAAAAACACTTTACATAATATAATAATGTCACTTAAAAATATTTAATCCTCCCAGCAACTTAATAGGTGGGTATAATAATCCTCCTTTTACAGAGAGCAACTGAAGCTCAAGGAGGCTGAGGAACTTGCCCACAATCACTCATCTTGAAAGGGGTCGAGCTGAGCTTCGAAGCCAGGCTGCCTCTGCCCAGAGCCATGTGCTCTAGATGACTATGATGTCCGAAAGTCCGGGTCACTCCTATTTGCTTTCCACATACAGTTGTTTCACATTATTCACGGTAATTGTGATATAAAGTGAATACTGAAGCATGGTTCCTAAGGAAAATGCAGGGTTAGGTTCCTGAAAGCCTCTGGTCATAAAGTTTTTGTCAGCTGATCCATTTCTTGTATGTGGGTTTCTGCCTAAAGACGCTTTATTTAATATATATTATCAGTTCATTAACATTGAACTTTTAGCCCAGAGCCCTGTAACTCGTGCCTGATGAGGCACATCGCAGCTTTCTTGTGCTTAGGAACACGAGCCTGCACTTCTGCACTTTTCCTCAGAGCCATTTTAAACAGTGAATTCGCTAGCAAAAAGTACAAAAATATAAAAAACATGGCATATAATCTCCTGGGGAAAAGAACCTGTTGATAGCATAAGAGGTAAAACAAGAAGGTGGAGTGTCACCTTGTTCAGCCTCAGCTGGGAACACGCATGGGCTGGGGGAGAGGGGCACTCCAATTTTTCACTCCCCTGTGTATGTCTGAATGACCACAAAAGCGCCACGAGTATTGATTTTGGGGTCACAAATCAATTTTAGAGAGTAGGTGAATTCACAAATGTAGAATCTGTGAACTTGCCAATCTTAAAAGATTGCATTTAAAAGACATATACCAAGTACCCACTGGGTGGTGTCCAAAGTGGCAGATAGATGACTAGGACGTGGTAAGGAGGCTATTGCAACAGTGCAGGTAGGAGGGGAGGAGAGCCTCAGCTGGGGTTGGGGGTTGTATTAGGTGCCAGGCGAGAGTGGAGGGCTGGGGAAAGCTACTTGACAGCATAGGTAACAAAAGCTGGGGATGGATTCCATGTGGAGGGAGGGTGAAGGGCAGCATCCCTGTCAGTTGGGTAGGTGGGTATAGCAGGATACCTTCTGTTGTGATAAATGGAAAACCCCAGTTGAACTGGCTTGAACAACTAAGAGGCTTCCCCGGCTCCTGTGCATGGGAAGTTAAAAGGCGATCTCGGTTCAGGCAGGGCTTGATCTGGCAGATCCTTCTGTGGCACCAGGACCAACTCCTTCTCCTGCATCCAGTCTTAGCAGGCTCTTCTAATGTGATCCTGGAAGGGGAAGGCAGCAACTAGCAACCAGGAAAGAGAATCCTGGTTCTAATGTTCCCAGCAGAATGCTTAGGCTTCTGGCTTAGGTCAAGTGCCTGCCTGAACTGTCTGCATGGTCAGGGGATGGAATGAACAGATTGGATTCAGCCAGACCTGGGGGATGAGAGGTGAAGCCCTCAAAGGTAAAGGGCTCAGAATCGGAGTAAAGGGGTGGTTTCCTCGAGGGAAGTCCAGGAGCCGTGATCCGGAAAGAGGGAAGAACAGGTGCGCTTGGGAAGCATAGATGATGAGCCTATCTACACCTTAAGTGATTTGATTATCAGGGCTGGCGCATTTTTTATTGAAAGAATCTTGCGATTTGCTTTCATCTCCATACTGGATGACTGAAAGCCATTCCCAGAAGACCCGAATCAATGTCTGAAACGTGACAGCTCAGGGAAGAATTTACATGGCTGCCCCAGTGACTTATTTTTGGGAAGGTCACAAAAGCATGGAAATAATTGTCAAGTTGGAATTATTTATGATTCCTGCACTTCTATATCAGGTCTAGTAAATTTGCCTCATCTCGTGAGTTAAGATAGAGGAATAGTCTTGTTTTTACACTGAGGGGAAGAAGTGGTCAAAGAAATGGAGACTCCTAATCCTGGAAATTCCTGAAATGCAAGCTTTTATATCAGACAAAGAGAATGCAGAGCCAGATGGGAGAGAGAAGGAAATAAACAGAGGGTAGAGAAGTGAAGCCGCACTGATTCAAACTGAACACATGGTGATGGGCATTCGTCTCTTTATTTAACAAACAATCTTTCTTGATTTTTTCTGCATACCAACTCATGGAAGCTGAACCATGATGCTTCCTACGGCTTTGATAACAAAGCATCACAAACTTGGTGGCTTGAACCTCAGTTTCACTGGGTCCAAAGTGAGTTGTCAGCAGGGAAGAACTCCCTCTGGAGGTTCTAGAAAAGGATGTTTTCTTTCTTTCTTTTTTTTTTAATTGTAGTAAAATATTCATAAAATGTACCATTTGAACCATTTTTAAGTGGATAGTTCAGTGGCATTAAATACATTCATGTTGTTATGTAACTATTCACCACCACCCATCCCTCTGGGACTTTTTCATCTTTCCAAACTGAAACTTTGTTCCCAATAAGCAAATTAAATGTCTTCAAGGTTCATCCATGTTGTAGCATGTGTCAGAATTTGCTTCCTTTTTCAAGGCTGAATCATATTCCATTGTAGGTATCTATCATATTTTACTCCATCCATTCATCACTCAATGGACACTGGGGTCCTTCCACCTTTAGGCTATTGTGAATAATGCCTCTGTGACCACGGGTGTGCAGGTATCTCTTTAAGACCCTGCTTTCAGCTCTTCGGGGGTATCTCCCTAGAAGTGGAGTTACTGAATCGTAGGGGAGAATCTACATTCTTGTCTTTTTATCTTCCAGAGCTGTACTTCTTGCATTCCTTGGCTTGTGGTCCTTCATCTTCTAGATCTTGTTTCAGGGGATCACGTTGCCTCTTCTTCTGTCTCAAAGTTCCCTCTGCCTCTGTTAGGGCCCACCAGGATAATCCTGGGTAATCTTATTGCAAGATTCCTAATTTAATCACATCTGCAAAGTCTCTTTTGCCAAATAAGGTGACATTCCCGGGGTCCAGGGATTAGGACCTAGATATCTTTGGGGGGGGGGTCATTATTCAGCCTCCCACACAAGCTAACAGAAAAGGCAAAAGGGACACAGAAAACTGCCATAAAAAGAAAGGCCCGTAGGACCACCCTGTCCCTAGAGATCATCACAGGAAATAGTCAGGGACATATTTTTCTATATTTCTTTCCATGCATATGCTAACAAATGTATTTCTTTTGTTTCTTTTCCTTTTTAAAAAATAAAAAGTGGGGTAACTTTCTACATGGCCCAGCAACTAGTCTCTTTCATTCAGTAATGCATCTTTGCAGCAAGCTCTTTAAGAGCGAAAGGGATTTACTTTCATGCTACTGTCTTCTTTGATGTAAAAATAGCAACTTTCCAGTAAAGCAAATGACTTTTAGAAAAATTCTATTTGAAATAATCTCCTAAAAATGTCAATGTTAACTTTAATTCTTAAGAGGAAAGAGAGATTTTGAACCAAAATAAGGGTGGAGGCTACTTAGAATTTAGTATTTTAGACAAATTAGAGAAAGGGTGCTCTAGTTATAGATGCATAAAACATGACGTACCTGAAGGCTAAATTACTTTAGGTGTAGCATGTTAACATGAGCATCAATGCTTCCATGGTGTCAGTTTAAATTAAGCATCTAGTATCAGGGGTGGAGAGATCAGAAGACCTGGATTGGAATCCTGGCTTTGCCATCCACAGGCTGTTTATGACTTTAGGCAAGCTGTATCCAATCTCTGGGCCTCAGTGTCCTAACTTTTGAAGTCGGAGGACTGCACTGGAAACTGTCCAAGCTCCTAATGACCTTCCATTCTGGAATTTGGGAAGGGCACTGTTCTAGCAGGCTAGAGGTCCAGTGGTGAATCACAAACCTTTTACCAACTTACTTATGACCTTGAGCTCAACAGTCAGTTCTGCAGGGCCTCAGTTTATTCATCTGTAAAATGAGCAGGCTTGTCTAGAGTGTTCTCAAGATCCTTTCTAACGTTCACATTCTAAGATAGTGAGTCTCAAACTTCAGTGTGCCTAAAAATCCCCCGGGGATCTTGTTAAAATGCAGATTTTGATTCAGCAGATTTGGATGTGATCTGAGATTTGACATTTCTAGCAAGTTCTGGGGTGAGGCTGATGCTAGTCTGGAGACCACCATTTGAATAGCAAAGTATTTAGATTTTGAACTGTCAGGAAACTTTGTCAAAGACTTGGAAATGGGCAAAAAAGATTCCTGTGTGTCCCTTGGGTGGAGTGCTGGTCTGGTGATTATCTGGTGCTAGAGGAGTATGCACTTTTTTTTTTTTTTTAAGATTTTATTTATTTATTTGACAGAGAGAGAGAGAGAGAGAGCGAGCACAAGCAGGGGGAGCAGGAGAGGGAGAAGCAGGCTCCTCACTGAGCCGGGAGCCTGACGTGGGGCTCAATCCCATGTCCCCAGGATCATGACCTGAGCCAAAGGCAGCTGCTTAACTGACTGAACCACCCAGCGCCCCAGGAGTGTGCACATTTTCTTGTCTTCTGTTGTCCAGCTCTGCAAGAGTAGAAGTTAAAATGTAGAATATGGAGAGTAATGGGCTGAATTTTGCTTGACAGAGATACAGTTGATTTCAGTCCTGTGGAAAAGAAGGCTCTCAAACATTACTTTTTCTTGTCCTATAGGATATCAACCAGTTATGCGCAATGACCAAATGCATTTCGGTATTCCTGATTACCTACGTATATGAGTTCTTCAAAATCTCCTTTAAACGGGCTTTACCTTTTTGAAAATCATACTTTAATACCACTGGTCCTTTACAGTTCATTCATTAATTCATTCATGGGTAGCAAGAAACACTAGTGGGGAGTGAGGGAGAGGTTGGGTTGGGGGTACATAAACTCCTCAAGGAAATGATTGGTCAGGAATCCTGCTTTCCTGAACCCCAGCCCACCTTTAGATGAGAAAATTATACTTTACCCCCAATCATGGCCGGATAATTCCCTTCCCAGGGCTAAAAATCACGGAATATGATGGAAGAAGATCCTGAACCATCATTAAGGATCAAGAGGTCAAAAGATCTACCCAAGCCCAGCAGGCAGCTGTAGCTAAGCTGGGATTAGAATCCGGGCATCAGGACTGTCCCAGTGCTCTTTACGCCAGCTGCCATCTAGTTTACTCTGAGGCCACTAAACTGATGTCCGCAGCACCTGGAATAACGTGACCCCCCCCCCAGGTTTCAGGTTTTGGCGACGCCAGAGACGGGGTGGAGAACTGGGCCGAAGGGCGGGGCTTGCGGTCGGGAGGCGGTGCCTGGGAGCGGGGGGCGGAGCTCGAGGTCGCCGCGCAGATGCGCCCGCCCCACAGGCTGTCGGGAGTCCGCCCCGGGCCGCGCTTCGCTTCCCCCGGCTCCGCCCCCGCCTGTCTGTGTCTGCGCCGGCGGCTACCGATAAAGTTGTTGTTCTGCCAACATGGCGGCGCCCATAGTGACTGTCCGGGCCGCGTTGCCATAAAAGTGGAAACAGAAGCGTGAGAGCCGCAGGCCAGAGCCTGTGAGCAGGTAAACTTCAGCCCGGGGCTCAGCGGGACGAGAGACTTCTGGAGTGGAGACCTCTGCCCCCGGGTCGGGAGGTTCCGACTTGATGGGGGCAGGAAGGGAAGGTGCGGGCTGGGTTAAGGTGGTCCCGGAGCCGTGCGGTTTCTGACCTGGAAGTCCGGGTCTTCAGACTCGTGGAGCCACGGACCCTGATGATAGCTCTGGACCCTTTCCCATTCCCAGAAGAATGCATGTGTACACGTAGTTTTGTACTCAAGTTCCCATGTTACTGCTCCCCTGCTCCAATTCATCCCTGGATCTTTGCTTCCCAGGGCTGGGGGGTTTGGACTCAGTGAAAGGCCATCCAGTGCATCTCTGTGGCCCGGAGATCATTGCTACTGTATTAAGGCTCGAAAGCCCTCAGAGATCTTGTGGGTCTACCTCCTCATCCTAGAAAGAAGATGAGGTTCCCGACAGGAAATAATTTGCCTGAGATCCCACAGGGAATTAGTCTTTGCAAAAGCCAAGATCTTTATTTTTTTGTTACAAAATTTGTTTTCTTTAAGATGCACTTTCCGTGGTCCATTCTTGTGCGTTTTCTCTTGGGCGCACACAAATGCCCCCATGTGCTTCTTCCGTGTGTTGTTTCTTTGCCCGTCTCCTACTCTTTCTGTAGGTTTCTCTGCCCATATATGATTGTCATTTCGGGTCCAGTTCTCAGGCCTGTCCCGTTCTGACCACATGACGCTGCCTCCGTCATTCTCAAGAAAACTTGACCTTAAGCCCCAAGTGAGGGTGAGGTCAGGACTGACTCTAGAGGAGTGGAGTAGTGGGGATTGATGCTTTGGAAAGATATGGAGGAAAAGACAAGATTCCAAGCATCTAGGCAAGGAACTGGATGAGACAGAGCTAAGGAAGAAAAGGGCCAAGTTGATTCTAAATACAAGACATGAGCCACACCTTTCACGTTGATGGAATGGTCATAGTTCTCTAATAAAATGGCTGTATCTGCTGTCAGGAAGAGGTGGTGCCCATCAGGGCTTTAGTGGTGGAGTGGCCAAGAGCAGGGTCTGGAAAGTAAAGGAAGGGAACAGGGTTGAGCATCAGGAAGTTCTGTAGTATACTGTTGAGGCAAATTGAACAAACCTTTTAGAATTTCTAAAAGAAAGTGGGTTTTAGTCAAGGCCAAATTAGGACAGCTGCCAGGGTACACAATCTTCACAAAGAAGAGAGTGCTCTGTGAAGGAACATTTGGTGTAGGGTTATATAAGCTCCAGCAAAGGAACATTTGGTGTAGGGTTGTATACATTTTTTTTACATAAAAAGTTACAAATCATTAGACAAAGGACATTTCAGAAAGTTGCAGACCTTATCTTAAGCTTCTAGTATATGCAGAGCTGTATGGCTTTAATCTTATGGGAACCAGGGAGGAGGGAGGTTTTCTCTCTCTTTTTTTTAATCTTTGTGTTCGGAATGCTCCTTTTTGGTTCTTTCATAAATGAAGCAGATGTGCAGTCTGTGCTTGGGCAGAAATAGAGCCCATACTTTGAGTTTTGCTGAATCATTTTGACCTTGGTAAATGTTGAAGTATAGCTTTCCTGGGAGCCCAGGAGCAGGGGCCACAAGCATTAAAAGTTGAAAATTTCCTTTATTTTCTCAATATCATAGCCCTGCGTACACTTTATGCTATGTCCCCCTAAATCTTGGGGATCCCCTAACTTTGGGTGTGAACTTTTCCTTAAAGAGTCTTGACACGTTGTTACCACATTGCTACCCAGAGAGATGGAATCCGTTTACATTCTCAGCAGCAGTGTAAAAAAATACCCATTTTTTATTTAACAGGTTTTTGCCAATCTGTTAGGCAAAATATTTAATTGTTGTTTTAATTTGCATTCTCTGATTAATTCTAAAGTTGATCTTTTTCATGTATTTATTAGAAATTTGTATTTCTCTTGCCATTTTTCCTTTGTCCATTTTTTTTTTTTTTTAAGATTTTATTTATTTATTTGACAGAGAGAGAGCGAGCGAGAGAGGGAACACAGCAGGGGGAGTGGGAGAGGGAGAAGCAGGCTTCCCACCGAGCAGGGAGCCCGATGCGGGGCTCGATCCCAGGACCCTGGGATCACGACCTGAGCTGAAGGCAGACGCTTAACGACTGAGCCACCCAGGTGCCCCTCCTTTATCCATTTCTTAAATTGGGTTTTTAATGTTTCTCTTTTCATATGTAAACTCTTTATAGAGTAACCTTTTGTTACTGCAGTTTTGGCAAAGATTTTGTCTCAGCTTATTGCTTACTTTCTCATTTTGTTCATGGTGTTGATATACAGGCATTTTACACCTTTAGAGTCAGATTTATTAATAGTTTGTGAATTCTTCCATTGCTTTTTGCTCAGGACAGAGCATCTTGCGCCTTACAAAAATACATTAAATACTCACATTTTTGTTTTGTTTTATGTTACTTAAAAAAAATTCTTTAATCTATATGGGATTTACACTGGTTTATGGTTTGAGATGGGGCTCTACTTTGAAATTTTCCCCATTCATTAAATAATCTGACACTTTCTTATCTACTTGTGCTTCCTTCTTCATGAACTTTAAGTTCTTTGAATGCCCAGGTTAGTTTCAGAATTCTCTAGTCTATACCATTGGTTTATGTAAAGGAGAGGTTGTCAGTGAGCCATGTATTATGTAAACATATTTAGAAAGCTTATTTTCATTGGGTAGACAGAGAATGTTGTATGTGTTCTTTACGATTTATATAAGTAAGTTACAGAGACAGGATTAGAATTTTCAGTGAAAGAATGACCTCCCTTCATATTGTTCATATTGGTGATCTAGCTGCACTCTTTGGGGTTTCATCTGTCACAATGGCTAACAAACATTGAAAGCAAAAACTAGTGAGACTGTGGTTCAGGTTAATTTGTATTTTTGTAGCTTTGTTGTTTCCCGTTGTTTCTGTTGGGGAGCATAGTCCAGAACCCTCTCCTTATGTATTCTTAGGGAATGAAGTCCAGGAGAGAAATGGCAGGCATCTCTCTATGCCCTCTGCTAATTGGGCAGTCTTTGGCTTATAAAGATAGGGAAATGCTGACTTAGTAAGGGAATCATAAACTCCATGACTCCTGTGGATAGTTCTAATTATGTAGAAACGCAACCCTTAAAAATAAACACAATTGCCTCAAGTGTACAAAGTGTCTGTATATTAGGTTGGTCCTATGGGCTTGTTGATACTCAACTTTTTTCATATAGTTCACCCTAATATCTATAATCACATCTACATATTTTAGAATAACCAAGCCCAGTGGATAGGGAGGTTTTCCTTTTTTGGATTTTGTGGTTTTGTGGGCGTTTTTTTTTTTTTTTTTTTTCCCCGTCTTTCTGTTTCCACCCCCAAAGAAGCAAGAGGTGTTAAATACAGCGAGACAGTGAGACTTGGTATATCAAGAACTTTGGCAGACCATCTTGTAAAATGCCAACGCCATGGTGCCATTTTCTGTGAGTGTGAAACCTGCTTGTGTAAGCCTATAAGAAACTCTATTGGCGGGGCACCTGGGTGGCTCAGTCGTTAAGCGTCTGCCTTTGGCTCAGGTCATGAGTCCTGGGATCGAGCCCCGCATCAGGCTCCCTGCTCCGTGGGGGGCCTGCTTCTCCCTCTCCCACTCCCCCTGCTTGTGTTCCCTCTCTCGCTGTGTCTCTCTCTCTCAAACAAATAAATAAAATCTTTAAAAAAAAAAAAAAAGAAACTCTATTGGCAACATCCATGACCCAGTACCTGTGTGAAAACAGGCCAGACGGGAGTAGCTGTGGAAAAGCTTTTGAGAGCATCAAACAACACCAGCTTCAAGTGCCTGCTTTCTTTCTTTCTCTCTTGGTTTTACATCTGTTTCTTCACTATAGCACTTCTCGCGTGGTCTCATGTAAGAAGGCAGAAAGGTTAGGCTATTTAGTCGTAAATCGTAAATATTTGATGAACCGTCACCTCAGCCTTTTAGACTGTGATGAAATATGAAACTGCTTCCATGAGGTCATTTTTTGGACTTGACCTTTGGAGGAAACCAGTGAAACATTCAAGTTGAATTTTGAATGGCAGCCGGATGTCCTGGTGGACCCCAGCCTATGGGTTGTATTCCAGAAACACCATAGCACTCACCACTGTCATACGTGTGTATTTATTTGTTTGTATGCTTACCTGCTTTTCTTTACTAGTATGTGAGTGTCGCGAGAGAAGTGACTTTGTTTTTGCTCACTGCTGTATCCCCAGTGCCTAGAACAGTGTGTGGACCCAGTGACACTCAATAAATATTTGGTGAGGGCACCTGGGTGGCTCAGTTGGTTAAGCGACTGCCTTCGGCTCAGGTCATGATCCTGGAGTCCCAGGATCGAGTCCCGCATCGGGTTCCCTGCTCAGCAGGGAGTCTGCTTCTCCCTCTGACCCTCCCCCCTCTCATGTGCGCGCTCTCTCTCATTCTCTCTCAAATAAATAAATAAAATCTTTAAAAAATAATAATAAAATAAATATTTGGTGAATGAATGAAGAACTAAATGAATAAGCGGTCTTGTAAATAATAGTTATTTCTTGGCTCAGCTTATGAGTATATGGAACTTAAAATATGTATGAAAAATGCTAGTAATCGCACCAAGTCTCTGGATCTCCTAGAAGGCAGGTGTTCAGATGTCTTCTGACAATAGAGCCTCGGGCCAGGCCAGCATGGGCTTGGAGCTCCTCTGAAGCCTGGGTGATGGGACAAGAAGCCTGCTGGACAGACACTGGGCTGGGCCTATGGGAAAGGGAGACTGGGAGCCTGTGGCAAGGGGCTGGCCCAGCTGGTGGTCTCCATTTGTTCCTGTGGGAATTTTGTGTCTTTGGCATTTGGGAACACTGAGTGTCTTTATATTTTCCATTAAAGAGTTTGTGTTTAGCTCAGTTGAAGTTCTCTGGTGTCGACTTTTTTTTTTTTTTTTTTAAGATTTTATTTATTTATTTGACAGAGAGAGAGAAACAGCGAGAGAGGGAACACAGGCAGGGGGAGTGGGAGAGGGAGAAGCAGGCTTCCCACCGAGCAGGGAGCCCGATGCGGGGCTCAATCCCAGGACCCTGGGACCATGACCTGAGCCCAAGGCAGATGCTTAACAACTGAGCCACCCACACGCCCTATCTCCCGTGTCGTCTTCAAGGAAGGAAGTCATCAACAGGATAAGAAGAAAGCATGCGCATGTTCAGAGAACACCAGACTGATCGGGAGGACAAACTCAGGGGAGGGTTCTGGGCTGCTCCTAAGTGTGCTTTCTGCCCTCTTTTTCAGGATCTTCCCACCTTCTGCAGGATGGCTTCTGCTTGGCGGAGACTGGGCTTTTATGTCTCTTTTCTGAAAAGCCAGCAAGATGGCGGGCCAGGGATCATCAGCAGGGGAAGGAGAGTGATTCCGGGATGGGCCAGAGATATTTACAGTGCCACGGGAGAATGGACGAAAGAGTACACACTGCAGACAAGAAAGGAGGTCGAGAAATGGTGGCATCACCGAATAAAAGAACAGGCCTCCAAAATTTCAGAAGCCGATGTGAGTATTCTGAGGGGTTTTGAGAGAGTAGAGAAGAGGGGCTAAGGCCTCGCACTCCGGGGTCAGATTGCCCAAGTGCAAATAAGTTATTCATTGTGTGACCTTGAACTGAATGATTGACTCTGTGCTTCAGTTTTCTTATCTACTATGGACAGTGCTAGTAAGAGTGCCCCCCTGCTTCCTAGGATGTTTGTGAGGGGTAAATGAGATCAGATAAGGATAGTGCTTAGAAGAGTTTCAGTGTGGTGCCACACTGGGCATTCTGGAGCAGCATTTACCAGGGAGATGCATCAGGATTCATCCAGCAGGGGTCGGGTCCTTCCTGGTCCATGGTGTGGTGGGGCAGCACACAGGGGTCCAGCAGGTCAGATGTGAGGCTCCAGGAGTGGCACCTGGACCCCTCACCTATGAAACTTTGAATCCGCATATTCTGAGAAACACCTGTCTCTTCCCTGGCATAGACCTTGGCCTCCAACCTGGTTCTGCCACCTCAGCAACGTGGTTTGGGAGGTACCAGCCCTTCCCTGGTGTGATCTGGGTCTGTGATCCAGCCTTGCAGTGGCAGTTGTGTGACTTAGTGAACCCTTGGCTTCTGCTCTGGATGCATCAGCTCAGAACTCTACTTATAATTATCTTCAGTATTTGGTTGTACCCAGTTTCCATGGGGCGCCATATTGGAGGCTGGCTCCTTCTCTAGGAGTCCAGCCTGTCAGGGATTAGTCTTGGATGTGGTAGCTCTTACCTCTTGATATTGGTCAAAGTAACAAATGGGAGATGTGATTTGTTACTTGAAATGTTGAATCTGATCAGAGCCAAGCACTATAAGATAGTTTATCTTAAATTCTACCATCCCTTTGTAATAGTTGCCAAATAATACAGACCTTCTACATTTAATTAAGGAGATTAGGCCAGAGGCAAGCAGTTGAGTACATATAACTGCAAGAGACTGCTTTTCTCTAGACTTGGCCATTTCCCATCTCCTGATTCTCATTCTTTTCAGACACATTCCTTCTATGAGATTGATCACTGTGAAGAATGCTGGGGGCAATTATTTGTGTTAAAGTGAAGAGGATGTTTTTGGGAATTGGTTAGAAAGAAAATCTGGTATTGAGAGAGGTGTGATGGATATCAA
Source organism: Mirounga leonina (assembly GCF_011800145.1). Classification (NCBI taxonomy): domain Eukaryota; kingdom Metazoa; phylum Chordata; class Mammalia; order Carnivora; family Phocidae; genus Mirounga; species Mirounga leonina. Next base: position 44,349,259 of record NW_023270855.1, on the reverse strand, counting down.
GTGAAGGTTTGAATAGGATGCATGATTGTACAGTGAAAGCCTGACTTCCGCCTCAGCAGGGCATGAAGAGCCTTCATGTCAACATGACCAGACTCAGGTAACTAAACGTATTTTGGAAACAAACTAGGGAGCAGTTTAATTCTGAACAAGGAGAGTAAAATTATCATTTCTTCTTTTCTTTTTGGTTTAGATTATAATTTAGTGGCTTCTACACATTTTAAAGTTGTAGCTTACTGATTTTTGTGGCTTCTCATTCTTCTTAAGTATATGGTTTTTTAAAATAATTAAATGGATCAAGGGGCACCTGGATGGCTCAGTCAATTGGGCATCTGGCCCTTGGTTTCCGCTCAGGTTGTGATCTTGGGGTTGTGAGATCGAACCCCACTTTGGGCCTTGTGCTCAGTGTGGAGTCTGCTTGGGATTCTGTCTCTCCCCCTGCCCCTCCCCCTGCTCACGCATGTGCACACTCTAAATAAATAAATAAAATCTTTTAAAAAATTAAATGGGCCAACATAGTTTATCAATAATTGGGGAAGCAGCTGGAGGGATACTGAGGGTGATCCCCTGGGGGCACCCTCTCAGGGTCTGCACTGGGGAGTGGTAAGGTGGAGAAGGTGCCATATGACCAGTCTGGAGCCAGGGCAGTACCAAGGGCTCAGCCTCAAGACCTCAGCGTGATCTCGTCCATATCACATAACCTCTTTGATCCTCACATTCTTTGCATTGTTTATCTCACAGAATTGTTTTGAGAATCAAATGAGAAAACGTGGTTGAACACATTTTACAAACTGAAATGTTACATAAACAAAAGATCCAAGAGGATAAAAGTGTGTGGTATCTTTGTCAGGAATTAAGAAGACAGCTGGATGTCAGTGGATTTTGAAGCATTTATAATTGACCTCACTGTGGTATTAGATCTATTTAAAATCCACCCAAATGAGTTTCCAGGAGTTGAATGTCTTGCCGTGATCACCATAATCATTATTAAACGAAGTTCTATTTAATGAGCATTTGACTATATGTCAGGTACTATCTTTCCATTTATTACCTTATTTAATCCTGGAACAACCCTGGGGATTTTGGGGGGAGTAAGAAAACAGAGGCTCAGAGGGAGGTTTGGTAATTTCCTGGGGATATGTGCCTGGGACTTTCTGGTGCCTCACCTTTGATTTATAGATTCTGAGCCCAGAGAGGCAGAGGAATTTGCCCAAGGTCTTGCAGATAGCTGGGGGCAAGGCTGGGGCCAGAACTCGGGCTCCAGGCTCCTTCTGTCTGCCCCCTCTAGGCTCTGCAACAGTTTTGGAATGTGATCTATGAAGAGGAAAGAGTTATCTTTCCCCTGATGTCAGAAGCTGGCAAAAATAATAGGTCCCACTTATAAAAACCGTCCTCTTCCCATCGCTTACAATCTTAATTTCTTTCAAAGGCTTACATTCTTACACTTTTATATAATTATGAAAATTTCCCCTTCAATCAGATTCCTGCTCAGTTTTAACATAAACCCCCATAATTCCATCTTGCCATCCCCAGAGGATAGAACTCATTTCATTATCACGGAGGAAAATGACTTAATTCACACAGAAAAGCAAAAGGAAGAGACCTGAAGCAAGCTGAATACCTTTTCTGCAATAAACAAAAATAGTCATGAATATTAAAGACTTTTGCCAGCGGTGCCTTTCTATATATCTTCTGTAAGCTCCCTTTTGGAGTTTGGCTTAGTGTGTAACAAATCACTCAATGTGCTATACATTAAATCTCTGTTGGACAGACTTACCAGAAAGAGATAGTCATGAAGAAGCTGTATGTGGAAAATGTTTGGGGTAAGATCGATTGTTCAATAAACATAATATAAGAAAAAATAGATATGTCCCTATAATGAAAACAAGGCGATTATAATAAAAGAAAAATGGGCTTAATGTAAAAACTTAAAATGAAAAACGAGAAATGGTTTATATCAAGGATTTTATTGATTTTTTTTTTTCAGATGCTTAAGAGCTCTGTAATAGTTATTTTCCCACGTTCCTAAAAATGCCCCAAGAAAAGGCAATAGACTCAGTCTATTATGAGAAGGAATAAGGTTCAAATGGAGTGGACAGTTTGCTTGCTTCTGATTCTGCACCAAGTGACAGAGTAAGGTCTTGCGCCTCATTTGAGGGACTAGTTTACAAGCTGAGAGGATTATCTGTCGCTTTCCTTCTTAAAGACAGCAAGTCGTGAGTCTGCACCAACTCCACACCTCAGGGCCGGTCTCCCGAGGTTTTCCTAAGGGTTATGGGTCTGCAGTTTCCAGTTAAAGTGTGTGATCAGCGTGCTGCTTTCCATCCCTTTAGGTAAATCAATTGCAGTTGTCACTTGAGCATTACGTGATTTTCAGTTTGTGTATTATCCAGACTCCTGTGTATTCTCTTTTCCCTTTTCTTCCTTTAGGCAGCTCGACTTACCACTCGATAATTTCTGGAGGTTGGGCAGTACAGAGAACGTTCTAGTTAATTTTGCCACATGTTAGTGGCCCCGTGAAAGATTTAACTTCTTTGCTGAGGGAAGTTTAAAGCAAGGAGTCAAATGAGATTTGGAAAGAATCTGATTTCTGGGTTCTTCCACTCCCCTGATTATAGTTGGCCGTGTCAGTGATCAGTCATGCAAGTACTTAGCAAAAAATCACCTCCCTATACACGAAGGAATGGTCATGTATATTCTGTTCTGTGTTTGTTTTCATTACTTTGGGAGAAGCAAAACCTGAAAGAGCTCTAGCAGCACTGCAGGAAGGGAGTAAGGACAGAGAGAGAAAAACAGAAGGCAGAAATAAATAAGAGAGTGGTAATATCAGAAGATCCCAACCCTCAGAGACCAAACATAAGCAATTACCTCTTCTTCCTTTCTTCAGAGAGCCCTGCATGAGAGGATTTAAGGCTGGGTAGGGGGAATGCTCCTGTCACCTGGACAGGATTTGGGTAGCTGGGGGAAAAATGCCCTTTGGTCATAAGTGCTCCATGGCGCCGGGAATTAAACTCCTGCTGGGAGTGGGGGTGGGTTGAAGTGAGGTGGGGGGGGTGGGGAGAGGGAGATGATTAAAACATAGCCCTTGCCCTTGAACCACAGACCCCCTAATTAGCAATCAATTAAATCACTAGCACGATTCATTTGGAGCCTTATCCCCTCGGGTGGTGCACAAACCCAAAGTCAGCCGTCCAGGAAGGACTCCCTGCCCTGTGTTCATTCCATCTGGACGCAGGGACAGTTTTTCTGTTTCTCATAATGCAGCTGTGTCTTTAGCAGCTGGAAGGTTCTCTAACCCTGGCGTGAGGCTGTCTGTAGATCGGCCCTGGGAAACAACACCCTTCTTGCCTTGTTGGCTATGATTTTCTCCTTATTCTCCCATTTCAACTTTGTTGAAAGATAAGCTCACAATACAGCAGAGAAACCCAGGACCCAGACTGGTGCCTCAGGATCCTGCTCTTCCTGCTAAATCCAAGTTTGAATGCAGCTACAGGGGATTTAGAGATGTCACATCTGTGTGATTCAGCTATCATGTCCGTGAATTATACAGATATATGCGTTAGAGCTTCATTTGGAAAAACATATAGTTCTTTAAGACCTAGGTAGAAACTGTCTTAGAAGCTTTTAAAAGAGAAAAAAAAAAAAAGATTAAAAATATATATGGGTAATTCGCACTTTGAGGTTGTTCGGCATTATTTTGGACATTCTTCAGCTTAAACCAGGGCTTTGAATTTTGGTTTTTGACATTTTTGTCAGTTTACATTATGGGAGCAGCCTTTTTTTTTTTTTTATTTAAGATTTTATTTATTTATTTGAGAGAGCAAGTGAAAGAGAAAGTACAAGATGGAGGGAGGGTCAGAGGGGAAGCAGACTCCTCGCTGAGCAGGGAGCCTGACACAAGACACCATCTCAGGACCCTGGGATCATGATCTGAGCCAAAGACAGTTGCTTAGCCAACTGAGCCACCCAGGTGCCTTTTTTTTTTTTTTTTTTAAGGAAACTTTGAAAATGTTAAACTGTTACCTCAAGTACAGCACCAACATTTTATGTGCATGTAGGGTCCCAGTACATGCTTAAGAAATGCTCATTGTCATTCTTTGTCAATTCTTTCCCAGAAATCAAAGCCCAAGTTTTACGTACTGTCCATGTTCCCTTATCCTTCTGGCAAGTTGCACATGGGCCACGTACGTGTGTATACCATCAGCGACACCATTGCACGGTTCCAGAAGATGAGAGGGATGCAGGTAAGGAAAAATGCCCCCTTCCCATCCCACCCAGGGGAGGAAGAATGTCATTAATGTGGTCAAGACAAATGAAGAGAACAGGTTAGAGTTAAAATTAGGACAGCTTTGACGATAAACCCGAAAAGCCCAGTGTTTCCTTTTATGAGTTAGAAGACCTAATAAAACATCTGGATTAATGGGGGGGAGGGGAACCGCTGTGTGTTTGGTGTTGTGCTACAGATGGTGGTGGGGTGGGGCTGGGGTCAAATTTAGCTACAAATGTTGATAACATGGGCCGTCTTCCCAGGACGAGTTCACCGTCCAGCGGGGGTGAAACACAGATAGTCATCGTGTAGGGGGATGAATCCAATAGTACAGATATGGATCAAATGCTGTGAGGAGGAGGTGGGGCCACAGGAGAATTTTCTCTTTCTATTTGATATTTTCTGTATTCTTTAATGAGCATGGATTATTTTATGATGGAAAAATTAACATTTTTATAAGGAAAAAATATCTGGGAGGAACAACCCTGGGGCATTTGGGAAAGGTTCCACTAAAGAGGGAGCGTCTGACATGGGTCTTGAAGGACAAGGTGAAATTTACCGGAACAGGAGGAGAAAGACCCTTCCTTGGCCATTGTGGGTCAGTCCCCTTCTCCCCCACTGCCAGTTACCCCAAAGCTTACTGTTTACTCTTTAGCAGTGTATCGTCTGTAAAATGGGGTGGGAATGATCACCATACCTTCTTTAACCACTTACAGAGAGGTGGGATTGAAGAAGGGTTGAGAACACAGACCACTGAACCCGACTGTCCAGGACTCGAATGCCAGCTCTTAACACGTACTAGCTGTGTGACCTTTGGCTAGTTACTTAACCTCTCTAAGACCTAGTTCTCCCTCATCTGTGAAATGGGGATAAAACAGTACCTGCCCATTGGCCTGTTACAAGGATCAGAGGACGGCTGTGAAGCATTTAGCACATACCTGGCACATAGTACATAACCAAGAAATACTATTGCTCACCAGAGGCTGGCTGGAGCCTGTTCACAACAGCTCCTGAGAGCCCCCTGTGCACCTCTCTGTCCAAGTCTGTGTTTATCAGGCACCCCAGGAGCTTGAGATCCAGCCATGGGGGAGTATTTACACCATGGACATCAGCAAATGCTACGACTCTGGGCATTTTCCTCCAGAGGGGCAATTGTTAAAACATTCACTGGGATTCCCACTGGCTGTTGCCATTATTAACCTGCCTGTACAAAGGACATCTGCCACCTCCTAGTTCTTTGTAGAGATTTTCTTTTCAAGACATAGGTGCATCTGTTGTCACAATTGGTTCGAAAATTTATGCTGAACTGACATTGGCAAGAAGTATTCCTAAAAAGGAAGGCAAGTTAAAATGGCTCTTTGTCACTTAAAGGGTTAATAACTTTATACTACCAAATGCAGAGATTTGTGTTCTACTTTAATAGTCAAAGCTATTTGTTTTCCTGCCTTATGTCGAATTTTATTTTCCCCAGACATTGCTTTCCATCATTGCTGCTATGTTTATTAGAAAGAGACAGTGCAGAGTGAATTGGCTCTTTGCCAAAAGTATAATTCTCTGTCTTACTGTGATTCTTTGACTAGATTCATCCTGTGGTTTTTTACTTACGCCAACTTATTTTGGACAGTTAGTGAGTGCAGGCAAATTGCTGAAGATGAAGCTTTTATAGCAAAGTTGTACATTTATGAGAGGATACAGGTGGTTGAGAGGGTGTGGGTGGGATTTTGATTCTCTTGGATGGGATGAGATGTTCCAGAGGAAGCTCAAGGCAGAGCTCCAGGCCTAGAGCCACTCAGGCCCAAGAGGCAAAATGGAGACTCCTATAGTAACTGAAGCCCAAGGTCAGGCTGGACCCAGGAGTTGGACAACGTGGATTTGAACAGCATTCTGCCACCTTCTTACTGAGGGACCCTGCACAAGTCATTTCATGTCTCTAAATCCCCACTTTCCTCACCTTTAAAATAGGGCTAACAGTAATTCTTGCCTCATGGGATTGTTGTGCAGGTTAAATGAGATAGTACATGTGTCTGGCATAATAATCCCTTAATAAGTGATAGCTGCAATTACTATTTACATTGATTTGGTACTCTGGGAGGTCAGCCACTGTCATTTAATAAATGCATCCCACTGTCTTCAGCCTGGAGTACGCTGTATAGAGTTACCTCCTCAGAAGCAGCTTAACTGTAAAACATTGCCTGCAATTTGTATTACCTATCCTATCACTTGATGGGTGCCCAAAACTACTCTTTGTTGTTTGGTTTACAGTGTCTGAGTCTGTGTGATCAACAGGCACCTAAGGTTCTCTTTGTTCCTAATTTTCAGTTGCTCTGTTCAAGATGATGAGCTGTCTTTTGGGGTATTCTCCAGGTTCTGCTGAAATTAATTTCTTGCTAATTTTCATAAGCCATATTTAAGTCAGTTCGTTCCATCTATAACTCCAAATTGGTGAAAACTTGTCCAGCTATTTTTCAAGCGATATGGCAAAAGAGAAACAAATCTCAGTGTAATTGTCAATAACACCAAAGCCTGTTGAGTTTGCTATTGTTTTAAAATCCATTCCCAATGTCAGGACTGGTCCCAGAGATAGAGTGAGGTTGGATTCAGGTCAAGTTCAATGGTTCTCACTCTAAGAAGGAAGGAATATCTAATCTGGAGTAACAGCAGGGTCTGACATGTGTATTCATTCATTCATTCATTCAATATATAGTCATTGAGTATCAGTTATTCTAAATACTGGGGTTTTTATTGTATTCAATAGAAATATTAAGAGTCTTAAGTTCAATATCAGTCAGTAGGCCTAAGAAAAATTCAGCAAGCTTTGGCTTTTTCTAGAACTTGTTAATTTGTCGACTGGTTTGCTTTGTTCTTGAGTGGAGATACATGAAATAATTTTCAGTTACACGAAGAACAGTATGGGAAGTAAAAGGTGGAGTGAGCGGTGTGGCAGTTCTGCTCTCTTCAAGGCTACCATTGATCTCCACGGATGTGCCCCTGTCCTTGTCTTTCTCAACCTCGGCAACATGAAATACGGTAGGCCATTTCCTCCTCCTTAAAACACTCTGCTCTCAGTGAGACCCCACTCTCCCAGCACTTCTGCATTTTTGCTTCTCCTTCCCGGTTTACTCCACAAACTTTTCCTGCTCCACTCCATCTTTGCATACGCTTTATCAGGTTGAGAAAGTTCCCCTTTATTCCTACTTTTCTGAGAGTTTTTCTCATGAATGGTGTTGATTTTGGTGAAATGCCTTTTCTGTATCTGTTGAGATGGAATGAAGTTTTTCTCTTTTATTCTGTTAATGTGATATGTTTTCTTGATTGATTTAAAACAATTTTTAAACCAACCTTGTGTTCTTGGGACAAATTTTATTTGGTCATAATGTATTTTTTTTTTATGCATGAATTGCTGTATACAATTTGTTAATCCCACTATGTGCATGGGAGCTACTGCTCTGAAATTTTCTTTTCTTTAATGTCTTTGTCTGGTTTTGCCATCAGGGTGATGTTGGTCTCATAAAACAAACTAGAAGGTGTTCCCTTCTTCCTATTTTCTGAAAGTGATGTGTATTATTGGTATTATTTCTTCCATATTGCTTAACACAGTTCACCAGTGATGGTATCTGGGCCTGGTATTTTGTTTGTGGGAAGTTTTAAAATGACAGATTCTATCTCCTTAATGATATAGGGCTATTTAGATCTTCTGTTTCCTTCCATGTCAGTTTTAAGTTGTGTTTTTCAAGGAATTTCTCTACCTTACCTCCAGGTCTGTTCTGGACTGCCTTCTCTTTTTTTTTCTCTGTCCACTTTTCCTGGGTAATCTCATTTATCCCCTTCAGTTTAAACAGGGTACTTTAAAAAATTATGGAACATTTCCAACAGAGAAGTCTATAGAGCATTGTCACAGATACCCAGATCTGCGTCCTGATAGAAGGTGCCACCATGTAATCCTATTAGCCTCAGCTCTTTTGTTTGTTTTTTTCCCTTTTTTATGTTGCAAATAAGAGTTGTTCCTCTCCACAATTGGATTCCAGTCCTTGAAGTCAAAGTTAAAGTAACCACTATTCAGGACTTAGTGTATATCCTTTGCCTTCATGTTTTCATGTTTTTACTCTATCTGTTGTTTAGGGATACATACATACTTATATGTAGTATTGTTTTTAATTTTATATAAAAGATATTTAATATTCTGCATATTATTTCACTCAGTATTTTGTATCAAGGATTATCCTGTGTCTCTAGAGTTATTTCATCCATTATAAGTACTGTATAATTATGACAATAGTTAATTATCCATTTTCACATAGATAGAGTTTTAGGTTGTTTCAAATTTTTGCTCCAGTGAGCATCCTTATACCTGATGGGTTAGCCTGTGGGAGAAGTGGCATTACTGGGTCATAGAGTGTACATTGCTCAGCATTACTACATCTTTCTAAATCACTTTCCAAACTGTTGAGGCCAATTATTACTCCCACCAGCAATGAAAGATACTTGTAACTGCCCTACATCCTTGACAGCACTTAGTAATGTTAGACTTTTTAGTCTGTGCTAATTTGTCATATGGGAAATGGCAATCTAATTGTGTTTTTAATTTACATTTTCCTGAATACTATCCTATAGTGAAGCTGAGATATTTTCATATGTTTATTGCTTATTTAATTTTCTTCTTTTCTTTTTGCCCTGCTCATATTATTTGCCAAGTTCCTCTTGGGTTGTTTGTCTTTTTCATATTGTTCTGTAGAATTCTTTATACAGTCTGGATTACTGATTCTGTGTTGGTTAAATGCAATGCAAAAGTCTTCTCCCATGGGGCACCTGGGTGGCTCAGTCGTTAAGTGTCTGCCTTGGGCTCAGGTCATGGTCCCAGGGTCCTGGGATTGAGCCCCACGTAGGGCTCCGTGCTCAGTGGGGAGCCTGCTTCTCCCTCTCCCACTGCCCCCTGCTTGTGCTCTCTCTCTCTCTGTCAAATAAATAAATAAAATCTTAAAAAAAAAAGTCTTCTCCCAGTCTGTGGTTTGTCTTTGAATTTTGTGAGCCCAGCCAGACCACAGAGTATAATTTGGGTTTGAGAATGGATGAGAATGATGATTTAGAAAGTTCAAGGTTGCTTTTACTTTAGTTTCTTCTTAGAGCAGCAAATAAGTTGTGCAAAGGAGAGAAATGAGACAAGAATGCAGGTGGGTCAGGCACCTGGGTGGCTCAGTCGTTAAGCGTCTGCCTTCGGCTCAGGTCATGATCCCAGGGTCCTGGGATCGAGCCCCACATTGGGCTCCCTGCTCTGCAGGAAGCCTGCTTCTCCCTCTCCCACTCCCCCTGCTTGTGTTCCCTCTCTTGCTGTGTCCGTCAAATAAATAAATAAAATCTAAAAAAAAAAAAAAAAAGGAAAGAATGCAGATGGATTGTTGCGGCCTTCCACGCTCGCACTCGTTCATGGAGCCGGGCCTGAAAGCCATGACCATCAGGCTCATACATACCAGATGTGGACTTTATAAGTGGAGAGGCAGGTGGTTTGGGGTGATGAATTGATCAGGAAATAGGGGCTTTAGTTAATGGCAGTGGTGATACCTGCCTGACCCACCTCACAGATTTGTGGCAGGGGCCCTGGGAGGTGATCAATGAGAAAATCTGCAACGCAATTTCCCAGTGTAACCCAATTAATAGTAGCAATAATAAGGTAGTCCTGACGTTTGGATGGTGAAGCAGGGGCCTGTTGAAGCCAGAGATCAGTCATTCTCTTTCAAGAGTCAGAAAAGGCTGCACTGCCAATTGGCTTCTTCTTAAACTCATATACAATGTCTCATGACACATTTAAAGCTTAGCACATATGGTGATTTTGTCGTGTCTTTGTATGTTGTATGCACAGGAGATTGGAAAATAAAATGACCCACCTCCCACCCCGGCTGGTTTCCCTGGCACCCTCCGGGCCAAAAGCAGAGTGATGACAGCATTAAGGTGCCCAGTCCCCCTCACAGGGTTGGGCTTGGGCTCATTTGTCTCAGGCCAAAGCCTCCACACACGGCCCAGTTGGGTTTTCTGCTTGGGCCTTTTTGCTATTCACTGCGGAGGAGGAAGTAAATTGAGGCTCTGTGTCTGGCTGCTGTGTGATCATAACGTGATTACCCCTAAATATCAGGAAGCGAGGGGAGTTCTTAGCAAGTGGATGATAATACGTATTTCATCAATTTTCAGTCGGCCAACCAGTCAGCAAGTGTGTTTGAAGTGCCCAGAGGGTGCATAGCATGGCATTTAGTTTTCAAATTTTTGACTCTCTGCAGCTTCTAAAAGTAGAGAGTGGATTTCCAGGGCTTATCCTCTCCGATGTCATTTGGAGGGAAGAATGAGTTGTTGGTCCAGTGTCTTGATTAGAAACTGGCTGATTTATCCGCTTGTCACGTCTCTCCAGCTTCCCAAGGGAGGTCTTCTGTTTTGGGCCTAGGTACTGTCATTTGGGTTCTTCACTCTGAAGTATTTGCTTCATTTTGATCCTCAGTCTATAATAATGGTGGGTTGTTACACTTGCTAAACAAAATTAAATGTTGTGTTTCTCATTTCTGGGAAATAAAGCATTGAATCTACTCCAGAGAAACCATGACATTCTCTGAAAATAGCAATTTTTTGAGAAGCAGTAACCATGGTTGCTCTCAGTTAGAAGCTGCATTGGTTTCAACTCTAAAGTTTTGTTTTATGATGAAAAGGAGAAAAAGCTGGTCATTCCTAGGGAATAGGCTGGCCCTTTTGTAGCAACAATTGTGCTATTTCTCTTGCCATCAGGAAGGCAGACGACGAGCTGCCCCAGCTTCCTTCCCTTCTACCTGAAAAGTTTTCTTACCTCTACTTGATCTTATTTCCTCTGTTGGAGGAAGAACTGTGTCTTTGCCTGTTCTTTTTTCCCTTCTTAAAAAAAATAAAATGTATTTTTAAATTGTACGTAACAGTCCATATTCCCCCCTTTAAAAAGAAGAAATACAGCATAGATGAGGCTAAAGTCCCTTCTGACCACCTCCTCCCTGACCACGCCCTTCTGGGCAGTGATCCCTGGCATGTATCGGTGTGTATCCCTTCCGAGCCTTGTCTGCACGTTGTCATTTGTAACTGTGCTCTCTCCTGTATCCCTTTCTTCTCGTCTGCTTGCCATCCTATCCTGCCTGCCAACCCTGGGACGCCCACGGCTCAGCTCAGGGAGCGGCAGAAGGCCCCGTCAGGGTGAGCCATGGACACGTGACTCTGTCCACACCAGAGGCTGGCCTCGCCCCAGCTCCAACCCTCGCCTTCTGTCCGCCTCTGGTCTGACTTGCCAGGTCTCTGATCCCTGGGTTTGCCCCTCTTCCGTAGCTGGCCCTGACTCCCCTTTGATATATCAGATTGTGGTAGGTTTGCGGTCTTGCTGGTGTTGCCGGGCTGGCCCGTGGCCAGTCGGCTGTCAGCTCCACCCATTGCTTTGCCTTGTACAGCAGAAGGACTGACCCCCGCAGACCACGTTTCCCAAGCCCTGGTGGCAGCTGGCCTCCAGCTGGTTTTGGACAGTAAGAAATTCTGGCAAGACTGGAGTGCAGGAGGGAAGGAGAAGCCAGAGAATTTCTCTCTCTCTGCGCTGGTCAGCAGCTTCTTCAGGAATCCAGTTCCATCTGGGCAGATCCACATGTGTTTCAGTTTTTATACCTGATCTTGGCCTTGGAGCTCTGTTACCTCTGCTTCCCACTTTTTTCCTTCAGTCTAGGGGTGGTGGCGGTGTCCCACTCTTCCAGACTTGGGGGTTGTTCCGCTGTCCCCCTTGGCTTCTCACTCAATTGTAAATACTTAGAGTGTTTGTTAGAAGAACGGCTGGAAATGATGGTTTTTCACACACCGGAAGTTTATGTTATAGATTTCCAAGTTAGAGCTACTAGGACTTTTTCTTGGTTCCTTTTCTGCAGAAAGCACTCACGTCCAGGAAGAATTAACTCCTAGGGAATTGAGTGGGCTCAGGTGGCCCTAGCATTAAAGGTTAAACCAAGTTACGGTGAAAGAAAGAAAGGGGTAGGAATTTGAGAACCTAAAAGGAGAGTCTGGAGTTTCTCCTGGTGAATGTTTTGGACAGTCTTGGCCACAGGGAATCACAGGCAAGAAAGCCGGCATCCCGGACCTAGATTGGAGGTATTCGATGTGGACGATGTGTAAGAGACCAAGAGGCGAAGGAGGCTGGCAAAGGAAGCACCTGACATGGTATCTTTTACATAAATGGGCTGTAACAGTTTGACCAGCAGATAGAACCTTCTGCCTCAGAGAAAGGGATGGGCTTTGGTATTTCATGATCCTATTATAGGTCTTCACTTGGTTCCCCCTTGACAGTCATGAATTGTCTCCTATAGCATTAGAGTGGGTTCTGCAGTTGTTGGTCCCTGGGTCTCTGGAAACCCAGGGTCTAGGAGTGAGAGGACCCCTTTCCTGTTCCGTAGAAACTTAGCTCATGGGAACGTTTATTCCAGTGATTTGGCCCATGGTGGAGGGAACCATTCTGACTTCAAGATGCAGAAAGGCCTTCCCACAGTCTGTATTCTAGGGCAGGCATTTGCTTTTTTGTCGATTTTTGGGAAGAATGGAATATTAAGCTTTAAGATTTTCCAGCTTCATTTTTCTTAGACAGCTTGGGTAACATGTGGGCTAAGAATATCTTTTCATGTGAATTTCATCTGAAAACAAAAATAGAAAAATATTACGTAAATCCAGACTGGTTTTTGTGACAGTCTCTGTATTGACTTTATTTAAAAATATGGACAGCGTCTAACAGAATGTTAATAGGCAGGAGGATTGAACGGTGCCGTTTTGGCAGCTCCCACAAGGAAACCAAGTGGTCATCCCCCTTCTCCTGGAGCAGTTACACAACAGTTACATTTTTCTGCCAGTGAAGCAGCCCTAGGAGAATTCAAGCACAGCTGGAAGTTACACTCCTGTGCAGTCCACGGAAGTACTGCAGAACTTTCTAGTAATCCAGGACAAATCCCTGACATGGGGTTGATTTTATTTATTTGTTTGTTTGTTTATAGCTTTTGAAAATTAAAGGAAAAGAGAGAAAAAATCTGTGAAGTTTAATAGTTTATTACAAGGGAATATTTTTCATCTGTGGCTTAAGCAATGCTGAAGAGAAAGCTGTATCCTAAAAGGTGTTTGTTTTACTCAGGATTCTTGGCTACCAAGGACTGCAGCCCAGCCCAGCTTACGCCAAAAAGGGAAGTTTGTTCGTGTTTACAGACCCTGGTGTAGCTCATAGAATGAGAGGCAGTGTTGCGGGAAACAAGCCCGTGGGCATTGGGACCAGGTCCTGGCAGCATGTCAGTACCCTCAGTCTCGGTCCCCATGCAAGCTTTGTTTTCTCAGACACCTCCATCCGGTGGAAGGTGGGGTCACCTGGAGCCCCGGGGGGTCTCATCTCCTTGTTCCTCCGGGCCAAGGAGAAAGTAGTGAAGAGAGTGTGATGTTGTTGCCTTCCTGTTCTGTTTTGCATCCCACCTCCACGTTCAGGCCCGTAACCAGAGGGGCAAGTTTTGTGATTGGCAGCCCCCACCAGGACTGTGTGAAGTTGGAGGAGGAGCAGGTTCCAGAAGGGCAGGGACACTGTCCGGAAGGGTGAAGCATTTTGGGTCTGCCACATTTAGCAAGAGGCAGAGAGACCTCGGGTTGGGTCTGAAAGATCAGCTGGATTGGGTTGTGTCTAGCTGGGTTCCCAGAACTACAAAGAACAGATATACCTGGGGAATGTGAGAATGTTTTAAAAAGACCTACATGTTTAAACCTCGTGGTCCGTTCAGTTTGGTTAAGAACTTCCAGTGCCTGGCACCAACGTGCTGCAGACAGTTGCCATGAGTAAGCCACGTTCAGGACGTGTGTGAGGTCAAGGCGTCTCCCTACCTGCTGTCAGAGGGCCACTGTGATACCTCTGGCCAGTGACACGGCTGAAATGTTGCCAGGGCAACTAGTGATGTGCCACGTGTGGGTGCTGCAGACCAGGGGTACCAGATGATGGCAGCTGCCACGTAGCGAGCGCCCCCATGTCTCGGGTGCGTGGACTGGGCGCCATGCTGAGCACACCACCGACATGGCATATAATCCTCAGCGCAAGGTGGCTGCTTTCTGTCACAAGTGGGAGTTGAGAGTCCGAGTAAGTAATGTGCCTCGGGTCCCACTGCCAGTAAATGGCAGGCTTGGGTTTGGGACATCCCCCCTCAGACCACACAGCCTCCTGAAGAGCGAGCCTTTGTTGGCATTTCCCACTCATTAGCCAAAGGAGTTTGGGATACTTCGAATCATAGGTGCCTATGGACCTGAGGCAGGATGGCCGTGGGCGATACGCATATGCACCTCAGAGAGTCCTTGGGCCAGACAGAAAGATGGAAGAAAACCCCAGGTGTGCAGTGGGAAGGAAATAAGAGATAAAATATATATATTTTTATCTCTCTCTTTATATATAAATGATATGATCCCTATCTCTATCACATATATATATGTATCCCTATCATATATATATATATATATAAAATGTGATCCCTATCTCTAAAAATTAGATATAAATTTACCAAATTTAACTGGTTATGTATGACTGTCTGGTAGAATTACAAGTGAGTTTTGTTTTCTTCTGAGTATTTCTCTCTGTATAGTGAATATGCATTACTTCACATATCAGAGGGAAAAGTATTTTTAGAAAAGAAAACAAGACCTATTTCTTTAGTGGAAAATGGCCTGTGGTGGTACGCATGGGTGATGAGGTGATTGATACCTCTGAGTATCCATCGTTATCCCAAGGCAATGTGTGTGAACCCAAGCTCAGGTTGTCTATATGGTTACAAACAAGGCTGTCCCTCGGTGCCAGGGTGCGTGTTTCAAGCCACTGTTCCCATTCACAGCATGTAAAGTAGGTGGACAGAAGCTGCCTGCTGAGCTGTAGCTGCTGTCCATTTGTAGAAGTGAACGCCTTACTGGCCCATCCCGGCTGAAGGTAATTGCTTCTGGTGTTATCCAGCTAGGCTGCTCACTCTTGCTGGGCCACGTTGCTTAAACTGTGAAATTAAAGGGGGTTAGGGTTGGAGGACAGATCTCAAAAGCCTTTTTGAGCTCTAAGATTTTGGGCTTCCCTATTCGTCAGAGAATAGGAACATCTTCCAGGGAGTGATTCAAAGTGGCTGTTGCGCTCTTGAACGGTGGCTAGTGCGACTGAGGGACTGATGAATTTTTAATTTTAATTAATTTAAGTTTAAATTTACATAAGCACATGTGGCCAGTGGCTACCATATTGGACGGCACAGCTCCTCCAATGGAAGATAGTAATACGAGGTGAGCATTTTAAATGCCTATACATTTTTACATGTACGCATTTTGGGAATTAAAAAAAAACACCTATAATTTAGAAAAACAGTTTGGTTTCATTATAGACAATACAGACAAGAAGAAAGTAGAGTAGTCACAAAGAAGAGTCTACTCAGAGATAACGGCTATGAGCACCTTGGTGTATAACCTTCTAAATACTCTCCTCAGCATATGTCCTAGTAGATAGCTGGCTTTCAGAAGCATAGTCTGGAATCATCCAGAAAGGGATATGACATGTTAGTAGGAGAGAATGCCTGTTTATGGCCCGAAAGACAATACGGATAGAGGTCTTAGCAATCCGCCGTGGCTGATGTCTCTCTTCTGGATGCTAGGTCATCAACCCCATGGGATGGGATGCCTTTGGACTGCCTGCTGAAAATGCAGCGATTGAGAGGAATCTACATCCAGAAAGTTGGACGCAAAGGTATGTATCTACAGGCGTATTCAAATACTTCTATACAGAAACCTTAAAAAAATGTTTTAATCTGTGCATGAGAAACAGATAGCGAAGCAAACAGAACATTGCAGTCTGCCAAGCGATGAACAGGATTGTATATATTGGCGTTTGTCTTCTAGCGTGCTGTATTCTTTTTTTTTTTTAAGATTTTATTTATTTGCGAGAGAGAGAATGAGAGACAGAGAGCATGAGAGGGGGGAGGGTCAGAGGGAGAAGCAGACTCCCCGCTGAGCAGGGAGCCCAATGTGGGACTTGATCCCGGGACTCCAGGATCATGACCTGAGCCGAAGGCAGTCGCTCAACCAACTGAGCCACCCAGGCGCCCAGCGTGCTGTGTTCTTAACTGAGAAGTCCCAAAGAAGGTTCTGGGTATTCATTCATGTGTTCATTTTGATGCTTTGTTGTTACAAAGTTATTCTTCCCTTGAGTATTTGCATTTGGAAGGAAAAAGGAGAGGGTTGCCTTTGTTCAATTTCTACAATGCTTCTCATCTGCTTGACCACAGTGTGAGCTATATCCAAATTCCACATTGTAATTTTCTCTGAGAATTCTGTTAATTTTTGCCTTCACCATTCCAGAGCAAGGGGAACTTAGACATTCAATATAGAAATATATGGCCAATATATTTCAGGGATGGCTTTCCCCAAGGGGGACACATTCCCAATTCCACCTGTGCCTCAGGCTTCCACATACATGTGGGCCAGCAGTGCCCATCCTTCATCCCAGAACCCAGTGGAATGTTCTGGGCTCACTCCATCAGCCTCTTTTACAAAGATCTGGGGCCTTTCCCCACTCCGTGCCTCAAGAGATCTAGAAGGGCAGTTCCAGGGCCTGTCCCCATTGTCTTTGACCTCCCTTTGCTTTATCTTGCCTGAGCCTACTTTCGAAAAACATCCACTGTACCATCCACTTTTTTTTTTCTCTTAACCCTTAGTTCCCACTTTTTCAGTTATGGTGAGTTCTAGATTAAATGGGAGTAATGAAAAAAGGAAGAAAAGATAATAAAATAAAGTGGATCAAATATGGCACAAAATTGATGTAAGCTAGACCGAGGATTGGCAAATTAGGGCCCGTGGGCCAGATTTGGCCCTGCCTGATTTTGTAAATAAAGTTTTATTGGAACACAGCCATACCCATTTGTTTACATGGCTGCTTTCATGATACAGGGGCAGAGTTGAGTTGTTGTGATAGACATATGGCTCACAAAGCTGAAAACATTTACCATCTGGCCCTTTACAGAAGAAGTTTCCCAAACCCTCCACGGAGAAAATAGCCATTAAGAAGATGGCCCCTGAATCAGGCCACCTCAGTACAAAACCTGCCTTTCCTTCTTGCTTGCTAATCACCTTGAGAAAATTACTTAATGTCTCTGTGCTTCAGTTTATTTGTCTGTACAAGAGGGATAGTCATCGTTCCTACCTCATCCGAATGGATAAAGATTAAGCACCATCTTCGTTGCCTACTGTAACAAAAATGCCATAGTCTGGGTTGGCTTATAAACAATAGACATTTCTTTCTCATAGTTCTGGAGGCTGGGAAGTCCAAGGCCAAGGCACCTGCAGATTTGGTGTATGGAGAAGACCCTCCTTCCTGGTTCACAGATGGCCATCTTTGTGTCCCCACATGGCAGAAGGGGCAAAGAAGCTCTCTGGCGTCTATTTCATAAAGGCTCTGCTCCTGTTCAAGAGGGCTTCCCCCACATGACCTCATCACCTTCCAAAGTCCTCACCTCTAAATACCATCACCTTGCAGATTAGATTTCAACAGACAGACTCTGGGGGACATAAACATTGTCCATAGCAAGCACTTTTCCGTAAAATGTCTAGCACAAAGCCTGGCATAAAATAAGCTATTGTTGGCTAAGCAGAGATTACCTAGGGGAAAGAAAAAAAATGATGTTATCACCTTATTTCATATTATATTAAAGTTGATTCATTCGCTTTTCTCCCCCCATCCCAATTATTGGACAGTTTTAGATTTTAGGTTTTGACTGATAAGCACGAAAGCAGGTTTCTTTTGGATTCCCACAATTTGCACATTAGGGTTTTTCTCTTCAGTTGATTTTAAACTTATACATGCTTGGCTTAAATTTGTGTGGAATACAGATGTATGGATGGGCCGGGAATGCACATACCAAAGGGGTTGCCTACCATGGCCAGAGGAAGGGCCAGTCCCCAGGGCCAAAGACCATTGTGGTTTCTAGTAGATTCTGTATGAATCCGAAGAATGGGTGTCTTCTAATTCTAATACACTGATACTTTCGTTAATTCTTAGTGATTAATTTTTTTTTTTTTTTTTTTTGCTGGGGCAAAGCAACATTGGAAGCCCTCTTGAATAATCTAGACTTTTACAGTTTCCCTTCACATTCTCAAAGTATGGTTTGTCTGTGACTTTCCCCCCTCTGAAAACCAAACTTTCTTCCCTCTGTTTCACAGTAATATTGAACACATGAGGAAGCAGCTTGATCGACTGGGCCTGTGTTTCAGCTGGGATAGGGTAAGTCAGCCCTTTCTCCTGGAACTGTTTCATTTTTATGAAGGTCCCAGCTACACAGGAGATCATGCACACTTTATGTTTCTCCTCTTTGGGTTGGGAGAGGGGAAGGGAGGGAGGGAAGGATTAGCAAGCACTCCACAAATGAAAAAATATTCTCGGAGGACAGTCTGCCTGCAAACAAGTAATTTTCTATGGGATTAAGGTAAGAGAGTTAACTTACTCTACAGCTGACTAGAATTTATGTGTGTCAAAAGCTTTACATGTGGATTTCTCCTCTTCTCTGCAATATTTTAAAAAGACTATTGGAATCTCTATAAACGTGATTTAACTAACCACCCATCGGGATTTTTTGGGTGGTTAGGTGTTAAGTTGACTGACCATCTATTTACCTTTGTTCCAAGTCCAAAATTGAGTCTCATGACAGCTCGTAATGCTTGCGTCACAAGTGGCATTTTGGTGTAAAATGCTTTTGAACTGTGTACTAAACCAGTGGAGAATTCCAGGTGTGGGAGGAGTTCATGAAGACCACCTGGGTGTTAGGACCATTCAGGAAACTGGGAACTGAGCCCTTCAGCGCTCCGGCCAGAGGCCCACCCCCTTGGACACTGGTGGCCTGTTTGGTAGGAGGAATTCCTGCCTGTCCCTTCACTGGACCATCAATGTCACGATCCCTCTTAGCATCCATATGCTCCACAAAATGATTGACGTTTTCATTGCTGGACCTATCAAGGTCAAGTTCACATCCTCTTCCCCAGGAGAAGCACCTGGAACAAACCCAAATACGATCTTTTCCTCCTTCAGCAATTTCTTAAATAATGGAGATTTGATGAGTACAGTGAAAGAGAGCAAACACATTTCAACAGGCCTTTTTGTTTTTTTCTGGTAGCTTCTTTAGATAAGGTCATGAGCTGAATCAAGTTCTCGTTACATCACTGATGCCATTTTTACCACTGGCTTGACTTGCAAGGTTATCAAGTGTTTCATTTGGTGGAGGTGTGAAAAAGTCCCGGTGGCCTGGTCCCATTGTCCTGAGGTGCTAGTGGGGAATCGCGAACCAAATGCAGTCTGATGCAGAGACACCTGAGTCCTGGCCGGAGCTCTCCAGAGATGAGATTCTAGATTCCTTGAGGGCAGAGATGGACTTGGTAACTCTCTAGTCCTGTACAGGAACATTAGCCATTAAATGGTTCAAAATATTAGCGGATTATCGTAGAAGATTAGAAAATACAGAAAAGTCAAAAGAAGAACGTAAGTCAGTGCGGCTAATTTAATATCCTGGTATGGTTCCTTGTGTCTTTTATTCTGGAATTAATAAGCATCTATGTAACTTCCTTTTGCAAAGTTGAATTCATAATGCGTGTTTTTATCTTGCCTTTTTTTTTTTTACCTACTATTCATGAACATTTTCCCATTTTATTAAATATTCTTTGAAAAAATGACTTTTTAGAGCAGTCTAGTTTTCCATCTTATGACTATTGTAATTTATGTAACTTATCCCTTATTATCGTACATTTAGATAGATTTTAATGTTTCTCTATTATAAATATGGGTACTCAGTCCCTTCCATGCAAATCTGAAGTCCAGGAAGCTCTAAAAACTGAATTTTTTTTTTAATTCAGTCTACTGGAAAATCTGACCTGAACTGGTATTTATCTTACTTAGAATGAATATTCATATATATTCCTATAGGAATAGTAATATAACTGATTACCAGGTACTCTCCCAGACCTCGTTGGGTAAATATGCTATTACTTTTTGATATACAAAAAGGTATTTTTTTTTTAATTTAAATTTTAATTTTTTTTTAAGATTTTATTTATTTATTTGAGAGAGAGCACAAGAGGGGGTAGAATCAGAGGGAGAAGCAGACTCCCTGCTGAGCAGGGAGCCCGATGCGGGACTCGATCCCACGACTCCGGGATCATGACCTGAGCCGAAGGCAGACACTTAACCGACTGAGCCACCCAGGCACTCCATATATCCAAAAAGGTCTTAATGCTGAGGGACATTTGACTGCAGGCATTTCAGATAAGGGGTTTTGAACCTGTTGTGCAGTGTTGTAGATAAAGACATCTCTGCTGCTACCACTGTCTAATGGTTACTGAGCACTTAAACATGGGCCAGGCACCCATAATTATCTCTTTGGGTCCCTAGTAAGCTCTAAAATGAAAATACTTTTATTGACATCATTTGATTGCTGTTCACTCGAGCAAGCAGGGCTTGGCTAATTCGCTGACCAGTTTGCTATATTCATCCCCCAGTCTTGGAGCAGAGATCTTTTTTATAAAGATTATTTATTTATTTGCTAGAGATAGGGAGAGGGAGAGCACAAGCAGGTGGAGTGGCAGGCAGGGGGAGAGGGAGAAGCAGGCTCCCTGCTGAATAAGGAGCCCAACATGGGGCTCGATCCCAGGACCCTGGGATCATGACCTGAGGCGAAGGCAGCCACTTAACCGACTGAACCACCCAGGTGCCCCGGAGCAGAAATCTTGATACACCATTTTTTATTATTTCTTTAATGTGAACTCTGAGAAAAGCCATGATCAAGTTTAAGGCTTATATAAGTACTTAAAGGAAACTTAAAGGTATTATTTGTCTTGTGGTATTGTGAAGGTTTGAAGACCAAACAGATTTACTCTCAAGTTATTACAGAGATATTTTCGTCTGTATTTCTTTCATTATTCATGATTGGGAGGTTTTTTTTTTCATGTGTTTAATGGATGTTTGAATTTGGGGTGTGTGTGTGGATAATCTAATCATGTCTTTTGCCCACATAGGTAAGGAGTGTTTGTTCTTTTCTTTTTTCTTTTTTTTTAGATTTTATTTATTTGAGCGATAGAAAGAGCAAGCGGGCATGAGCCGGTGGGGGAGGGGCAGAGAGAGAGGGAAAGAGAATCTCAAGCCAACTCTGTGCTGAGTGCAGAGCCTGACTCAGGACTTGATCTCACGACCCTGAGATCATGACCTGAGCTAAAACCGAGAGTTGGATGCTTAACCAACTGAGCCACCCAGGCGCCCCTGATAGGAGTTTTTAGGCATAATTTATTTATATTATACATTTTCTGATCATGTATTATTTCTTAAACGTTATGTTTGCTGCTAGTTTTAAAATCACATCCATAACAATTATTCAAATTGAAGTCTCCTTAGCTGGTTTCAGTGCTCATCAGTAGACCTTTTTAGACCATGTCTGCCCATTTAAAAAATCTGGATTTGTGAAAATTTTATTTTGACTCTTTTTCTGGCATCATACCTTGTCTTCATAATGGAGAATGACTATCCTTTGCTTTCACGTATGAACAGGAGTTTATTGGGGTATGGAATTCTTTTTTCTTTCAAATTTCTGTAGTGGACCTTGATGCTTGACCTACTTTTTTAAAAAATATATAATTATAGACTTACAGGAAGTTGCCAAGTAGTACAGAGATCCTAGGTACCCTGCGCCCAGCTTCCCCCAATGAGAACATTGGATAGAACTACAATATAATATAATATCAAAACCAGGAAAATGACACTGGCATGAGACTATTAACTAGAGTACGAACCTCATTCAGATTTCGCCAGTTTTACCCATAGTCACTGGGGGGTGCAGTAGTAATCGTTCTGTGTGGCTTAATCCCGTGTGGAATTTATGTAACCACCAGCTTCTGACCCGCTGGGTTTTGGGAGGGAAGTCTGAGGCCAGCCCAGACGGTCCATTTGGTCCATTCGTACATGCAGTAATCTTTATACCCCCATTTGATGCTCATCAGGTTCTTCCCGTCTCTGCACCTGCCGTTTCAAGTTTTCATCCGAGCGTATCCCAGTTTCGTCCTTCCACCTGAATTTTGGGTGCTGAGTGACCCCTTTCAATCTGCAGTTGTGGGTCCTTCCCTGTGGCAGTTTTATGGGCTCTGGTTCCCAAGAACCTCGACTTGGTACGCACGCTCCGCCCACCGTCCTCCTTTGTTTGTCCGTCTCCCTCATGACCTTGGTCCCTTTGTTCTTCTGTACCTCTTGGGAGAACTTCTCCTGTTTGCTTTCCACATCACTGGGCCAGTTTCTATCGAATCAGTGCCGCTTTGTGTGGTTTCTAATGCAGATACTCATTTGGCTTTTGTATTTTTAGATTTAGATTTTGTATTTTTAGATTTTTAGATTTTGTATTTTTTCTTACCTCATTCAGCTCCCAGTTTCTTTCTCAAGCCTCTTCTTTATTTTCTTCTTCTTTCACCGTCTTACCTCATCTGCACAGCCCGTATATGTTAAGAAGCTTTGAGGCTATAAGGAGATGCTCTTGAAAAATTACTTTTGCTTCCTGCGCTGAGTCTTTTTTATAAGTAGGAATGCCATGTTGTCCTTGTTTGTTTCAGGATCTCTTCATAGATACCTTGTGGATTTTCTCCCATACTTGTTCAGTGACGTGGACTAATATATCAAGTTAGAGATCCAGCAGCCTGAGGGGAGGGGAAGGGAAGCTCCTTCGTAGTCTCTGCATCATTGATTCCTTTCTGGGTTTGGGGAATCCACTGCTCCTGGTGCATCGTTCCCTTTGGTCTGATCTTTACCCAGCGATGAGTTGTGGCATCACAGATACCCCTGATCTGACTGACCCAGAGGGGTCTTTGTGGGGTTTCTGTTTGCCCCGTGGCCCGCTGTCCCCTCAGGACTTTGCCCTTTCAAGTAAGAGGTGGCAGAGCCCTGCTTCTCAAGAACCCAGTCTGTTCTTGGCGGGGGGGGGGGGGGGGGGGGGGGGGAGTGCTGTTTGGCTTATGGTATTTTTCTTCAGTTTGGTTCCATCTGCCAAAATTCCTTGACATTCCTGGCACGTCAGGGGCACCTTCTGTTGTTTCCAGTACTGGTGTAGTCCCCATGTCCCTGGTCTTTATATTCATTGGTCATTTTTTTAAAAAGATTTTATTTATTTGTTTGAGAGAGAGAGAGAGAGTGAGTGAGCAAGAGAGGAGGAGCAGGGGAAGGCAGAAGGGGAAGCAGGCTCCACGCCAAGCAGGGAGCCCGACATGGGGCTCGATCCCAGGACCCTGAGATCATGACCTGAGCCGAAGGCAGATGCTTAACCGACTGAGCCACCCAGGTGCCCCACACCAGTGCTTTCTGATTAAATGTTACAATCTGTCGGTCATATGGAGCAGCGGAGTCAGAAGTAGAGCAATAGTTTATTTAATTGACGAGGCAAACCTGTGCCCTTTGCAAGTGACATTCCCAAAGTCTTATAAAAACTGGATAATTCAGCAGATGGATAACTGACAATTAACAATATTTTAAAGATAAGATAGCTCAGAAATGCTGTCTTCTTTCCCCAGATGGAGAAAGCCCACTTTAAAACCCGGGTCAGGTCTCATTCTCCCCGCCTCTCCCGGGTGGGACTCCCAGAAGAATGGTCCAGCTCTCAAGCTACGTTCTCATCATTCTTACATAAGAGGCTTAATTCTCAGGATTAAAAAAAAAAAAAATGTATACATTTCTGGAGTTCAGGCATGTCTGGTGAGTCAGAATGAGAATCAAATGTTGCTGTTAGCATCGCGCCAGGTTTCACTTTTTCAGATGTTATTCTCGAAACAGCTGGTATCATCTCGAGAAGAAGGAAAGTAAGAAGCTGAAAGCTGAATTTGAATGACTGAACATCTACTAAGGGAAGAATCAAAAGGAAATAAATTCCAGACTGTGCGGTGAGAGACAGGCATGTGCTTCTTGGCAGGCTTCCTGCAGAGACAGTGTGGGCTGCATTCTACTCTCGTGGGTTCAGTGACGGCCTCAGTGGTCACCCACTGGTCCTAGGGGATGGCCCTGTGAGTTCCTTGTTACAAATGACAGAGTTAGCTTTTACGTTGTTTGGTGTGGCCTGTTGAGGCGGGCGTGTCTCAGACTTTGTGCTCTGCCTTCTCACTAGTTCTCTGAGCTGGTTCTAGAGCAGGCCTTCACTGTGCATCTTGGCTGAAGTAGACCCTGGGGCCCAATTTATATCAGGAATCATCTGGATAATTGTGGGAGCAGTCCCTAGGAGTTGCCTTCAAACTCGGACAAGTATAAGAAGGGCAAAAAAAAAAAGTTCGAACCAGATGGGATTCAAAGGAATGCCTGCGGAATCGGCCAGAGAAGGGCTTTGGTATTTGTTTATGGCGCTTGCTAAGCAATACCCAAACACACTCATACTCCATCGTACAATCAAAGCAAAACAAGACAAAATGGAAACATATTCCAGGACTTGGCATAAACCGTGTTTGTATTAATTTTTCTTACTCTCCCATACTGGAGCAATCACGAATTGACTCTCGCTGAGTTTCTTTATTGTGGAGATCTTAGGAGTTTTTATTTACACTCATTTTCATTGGATTTTTAATCCCTTTGTCTCATTTCCTCCTTGTCTTCTTCTGTACATGTTGGTGCCCAGGAATAAAGACTGACAGCTTTGCCCATCAGTCCCAGCAGGGTCAGGCAAACTCCGGAATTACTGCCCCCTAAGACAGTCATCCCCAGCGTCCCGAAGGCAGGCTGTGCGGGCTGAGAAAGGCATGGAGTGTGGCTTCCATGGAGCCAGAACGGGAGGCACGTCACAACTGTGCTCTATCAGAGTTTTTTTTTTTTTTAAGATTTTATTTATTTATTTGACAGAGAGAGACACAGCGAGAGAGGGAACACAAGCAGGGGGAGTGGGAGAGGGAGAAGCAGGCTTCCCGCAGAGCAGGAAGCCCAATGTGGGGCTCCATCCCAGGACCCTGGGATCATGACCTGAGCCGAAGGCACATGCTTAATGACTGAGCCACCCAGGCGCCCCTCTATCAGAGTTTTTACCAGGATAGGCTTTCGGTGCCTTTGAGCTTTTCCAGGTTTTGTCCGGCAGTTCCACACAGCCTACATAAAGTAGGAGGGCCGCTGGGGTGCCCAGGGCATCTCCACCATGTGCACAGGTCTCTCCATCTCTCTTTCCTTTCACTGTCCTCTTTCTGTTCCCTTGTTCGCTCTCACCCCTTACCTTGACTTGCCTGCTTTCATTTCCAGCTCTCCCCCCTCTTTTCTTTCTCTGCTCTCTCTCTCTTTCTGTGTTTTTGTTCATTTTTTATGATGGAAAAATTCCAGTTTATACTCAAAAAATGAGCCTGGTATAGAGGACTTCCAAGCACTTGTCCCCCGGCTTCAACAGTTGCTTTTTGTGACCAGTCTGACTTCATCCAAACCTTCCGCTCTGAATCACTTTGCAGCGCATAAGAGGTCAGATAACTTTATCTGTAAAGGATTCAGTATGGATTGCTAGAAGCTGAAGGCAGTCTCTTTCCTCCTTCCCTCCCTCCTTTCCCCCTTCACATTCCTGTTGTCACAGCTGAAGCAGTGAAGGACAGTCCCCTAACATCACAGAGTACCAGTCCTCTTGCAGATTGCGCTGGTTGTCTTGTAAACATCTCTTTCTCCCGAGACTCCAGCTTCTTGTCAGCCTGCACCCCTGCTGGTCTTTGTTTGGCCCTATCTCCCCCTGCCCTGTTGTTATCACCCTCTTTTCCTGCAAAACACACAAGCTCTTTGGACCATACCTGCATGAGTTTACTTTCAAAGGCAGCACGATTTGTATGATTACAAAGTGAAAATTATGTTTGCTTCAAGGCCCTTAACCTTGGCATTTTGTTTACGTAGAGGACCGGACATCTGATAAGAAAGATTAAACTCCAGGAAATAACGAGGGCTCAGAGAGAGTAGAAAGATATATTTCTAACGGTTTTTGTTTTAGAAGAATTTATTTTATTTATTTTATTTTTAATTTTTTTAATTTTTTAATTTTTTTAGATTTTATTTATTTGAGAGAGAGAGACAGAGATAGTGAGAGAGCACAAGTGGGGAGGAGAGGGAGAAGCAGGCTCCCCACAGAGCAGGGAGCCCGATGCGGGACTCGATCCCAGGATCCTGGGATCATGACCTGAGCCGAAGGCAGACGCTCAACCGACTGAGCCACCCAGGCGCCCTTGTTTTAGAAGAATTTAAAGAAGAGCTTAAAACAAAAAGAACTTGGGGGCAAGCGAGGGTCTGAACACATGGTTGGGAAGATTCCCGTGGCGAGAGCTGGGAGCCGTGGTTGCCTTGACAACGTGGAACAGGCACTCAAAGTGAGTCTCCGAGTCTTCTTTCAAGCCCTGACAGAGGTGAAGTGGTTTGTCTGGCAGAGGCAGAAAATTAACCTTTTTCCGGAGGTTTTCTTCTGGGCAGGAGGGAAAAGGGGTTATCTTTGTTGTAGCTGAAGTGAATTGGCAGCAGCCTTCAGCGCTTAGCTGCTCACAGGGAGGTTGGTGTTGATGCACAAGGGTTGGTGCTCAGGGCTGTGGTCGTCTCATGAATGCAGAGCACACGTGCCTCTGACCTCGTGCAGAGCTGTGCTGGTCCAATGGTTACATGTCCATGTTCATGGCTTCAACCAGGATAGCGTTCTTGGACGCTTCAGCCCTAACTGAAGAAGGAGGTCCCCTGGGCCCCTCTGTGGATTTGGTTATTCAAGGAAGTAGTTAGTTTTATCCAAGGTCCTCCCCCACTGGTGGTCATGAGCTCAGTCAGGCCATCCCTGCCGAGGATGCACACTCTGGAATTACCCACTCCTCTCCGGGGCCTGGATTTTGGTGATGGGTCTTGCCACTCATCCGTTGCCTCTCTGAGCCTCAGCTTCTCTCCGAGGGAATGTTTCTTATGGTTATTGAAGAGAGAATTCTTAGATCACTCTTTAAATGTCTTAGGAATTAAGAGTACAAAACCCTTCTCTTCACAGCTCAATCAGGCCTCCAGGTCCCTCTTGCACATCAGCCAGGTACAACCTTTGACAGCGTGGGTGACTGTGGTTGTGTGGGGACTGTGGACTTTAAGCGTGCTGGGAAGCAATATCTAGAAGATCTTGAGGATGAAGTTGTTACTCCATGAAAATAACAAGGATTATTTACATGTGTACTTCCACCAGCGGTTCTTAAACTTGGTGAGCATCAGAATCACCAAGAGAGCTTGTTAAAGCACAGATTTCTGGGCCCCACTCTCAGAGTTTCTTGTACCACAGACCTGTGATTCTGTTCTTCTATTCAGAAAAAAAGGATCTTAGGAATGATCATGCTCCCAAACCTTATTAGGTAGCAATCAAAATACAGGCCTATCCTCAATTATTTTTGGCATAAGGTAAGAGCATAACTGAATAATAAAAACAAATTCTGAAAAAGTTGACAGTGTTTTTGCAAATACAAGATTTATTTTAATAACTTCTTAAATTGTGAGATATTACACATATATAGGCTAGAGCATAAAACATGTTTGTATGGCGACTGCCTAGGTTGCAAAATAAAACTTCACCAGCACCCACAAGCTCTCTCTGGCCTTTTCCGTTCACAACTTTGTCTTTCCCCACTACAAGTAACCACTGTTCTGACATCAGTGATCATCACTGCCTTGTTTGCAATATAATTTTACCACGACATATGTTTTTTAAACAGTCACATAAATGGACTCACATAGTGTGTGTTTTATCTCTATACCCAACATGGGGCTCGAACTCACGACCCCAAGATCAAGAGTCGCATGCTCTTCTGACTGAGCCAGCCAAGTGCCGCTAGTATGTGTTCTTATGTGTCTGGCTTCTTCAACTGGACATTTTTATTCTCCAACGATTTATAAAATGTTTTTGAACATTTATTTGCCTTCACCCGGATTCAACAATCATTTACATTTTGCCATATTTGCTTCATAACTTGCAGACACAGTGGTGCTTTGCTCCTAAGTACTTCGGTTATTCCTGTCTGAAGACTTAGACGTCCTCCTATATAACCACAATACCATTTGACAACTAAAAAAAAATTAACAGTAGTTCCATGATATTATCTTATATGCAATCCATATGTGAATTTCCTGGTTGTTGCAAGAATGTTTTTCATAGCTATTTTTATCCTAGACACGTCCCCCATATTAGTTTTCTATTGCTACCATAAAAATGACCACAAGCTTAGCATCTTAAAAAACACAAACTTATTATCTCACAGTTTGAGTAAGCCAGAAATTTGGTGGGCTTCACAGGGTCCTCCGTTTGGGGTCTTACAAGGCCAGCATCATGGTGTCGGCAGAGCTGTGTTCCTTGCTGCATGTTGAGAAGGAATCTGCTTTCTACCTCATTCGGGGTGTTGGCTGAATTTAGTTCCTTGGTGGTTGTAGGACCCGGTACTCATGTCTTTGCTGGCTATCAGCTGGGGACCAGTGTTTGCTGCCCACATTCCTCCTATGTTCTCTATATGGCTTCTCCAGTGGTTGGGTCCCTCTCATGCTTCCAATCCCTCTGACGTCCTCCTTTTGCTGTGTCTTCTCTGACTCCAGCCGAAGAAAGGTATCTGCCCTTACCAGCCCATGTGATTGATTACATTGGGCTCACCTGCATAAAGTAGGATAGTCTCCCTATTTTAACTACGTCTGCAAAATTCTTTTAGCTACTAAACTAACATGTTTACATGTTCAAGGGATTTAGGGAGTGGATATTCTACTGACCATATCCCGATACCATAGGACACCCACAAATTAAGTCTCAGTAGATTTTAAAAGATAGATACCATACAAGGTATTTTCTGTGACCACAGTGGGCTGAAGAGGAAATTAACACATTCTTAAACAAACAGTGACTCAAAGAAATCACAGGGACATTGGAAAATACTTTGAGACAAATGAACAAGGAAACACAACATACCAGTACTTC
Organism: Mirounga leonina; assembly: GCF_011800145.1. Lineage (NCBI taxonomy): Eukaryota > Metazoa > Chordata > Mammalia > Carnivora > Phocidae > Mirounga > Mirounga leonina. Next base: position 44,320,021 of record NW_023270855.1, on the reverse strand, counting down.
TGGGATGCAGCAGAAGCAGCACTACGGGGAACATGTATAACTACGTGTGCTAACGTCAAAACACAAGAAAGATGTCAAGTCAACAGCCTAACTTTACAACTTAAGGAACCAGAAAAGGGAGAAAAAACTAAATCCAAAGCTAGCACAAAGAGGGAAATAATAAAGATTAGAGCAGATATCAGTGAAATAGAGAATAGAAAAACAGTAGAGAAAACCAACAAAACCAAAAGTTGGGTCTTCAAAAAGATCAACAAAATTGACAAACCTTCGCCTAGAATTGACTAAGAAAGAAAAAGACTCCGATTACTAAATAAGGAGAATATAGATGAAATGGTTAAATTCCTAGAAACAAAACCTGCCAAAACTGAATCACAAAGAACTAGGAAATCTGAATAGACCTATGACTCTGAAGGAGATTGAATCAGTCATCAAGAATCTTCCAACAAAGAAAAGCTCTGGACTGGATGGCTTCACTGCTGCATTCTGCCTGCATGAGGTGCAGAAGGGGCCAAACCACAGTTTTGTCCTGATGGAACTGGAATGGGCCACTCTTCTGGCCGATTTATCATCCCAGAAGCTCATCAAATCCCGTTGTTGAAGAGTTTTTATGGAGCTTAATCTCCAGCTCCCCCTACCCCTTCTCTTCCTTTCCAGAGGTTGGCAGGTGTGGCTGAAAGTCCTAGTCCTCTATTTGTCTTTCTGATGACCATCCCCATCCTGAGCCTATCTAGGGGCCCCGCCCCAAGTCACCTCACGTATGCCCAAAAGGGGTCCTTTTGAATGACCAAAAAAACCCGCCTCCTATCAGGAAACTCTAAGGATTTTTGGAGCCTTGCACCAATAATGAGGATGGAAATGTTATACACTATATTTCTTATTATATCACAGATTTCAATTTTTGAGGTTTGTTTCACAGCCCAGAATATGATCTGTCTTGGCATCTGGTTTGAGAATAATGTGGATTTGACTGTTTTGGGGTAGAGTGTTCTGTAAATGTCAATTAGGTTCTGTTGGGTGATGTTGAATGCTAACTCCTGTCTAGTTCTGTCCTTCATTCTGAGGGAGATATTGAAGTCTTCAGCTGTAATTGTGGATTTTTCCATTCTCCTCTCAGTTGCTTCACATATTTTACAGTTCTGCTGTTTGGTGCATATACATTTAGGATTGCTGTGTCTTCTTGGTGATTTACCCTTTTATCATTATGTGATGTCCCTCTCTGTCACTGGTAATTTTCTTTGCTCTGAATTCTACTTTATGACATTTTACTTTGAAGTACATGCAATATAAATGAAATATACTGATAATATAGCCACTCTTCTTAGTCTGCTTTGTCTTACATTAATAAAGCCTTTCTTCCTTTCTTTTAATTAATTTTTACATGGTATATCTTTTTGAATCCTTTTACTTTCAACCAACTTATATCATTATATTTGAAGGGAATTTTTTTTTTTTGAACAGAAAATAGTTGGTTCATTTTTTAAAATCAATTCTGCCAAACTGTCTTTTAATTGCTATATTTACATCATTTACATTTAATGTAATTATTGATGGGTTGTGGCTAAATTTTGACATTTTAATTTATTTTTTGGTTTCTTTTATTTTTTGTTTCTCTATTTTCTTTTTCTGCCTTTCTATGAATTACTTGAGTGTTTTTAGAGTTCCGTTTAGATTTATCTCTATACTTCTTTGTTTGTTTGCTTTGTTTGGTTGTATGTTGTATAGCTTCTTTAGTTGTTGCTTTAGGTATTACATTACATATATAATGTATCACAGTCCATTGGTATGGTCATTTTACCAGTTTGAAATGTAGAAACCTTACTTTACATTCCTTTACATTTGTGATATATTCAGAAAACTCAAGAGAAAGAAAGTCCTATTTTATTTACCCATATTTTTGCTTCTTTGTTTTTTTTTTTATCCCTGATGTTTCAAGATTCCCTTTTTTGGGGCATTTGGGTGGCTCAGTCTGTGGGCATCTGACTCCTTTTTTTTTTTTTTATGTTATGTTAGTCACCATACATTACATTATTAATTTTTGATGTAGTGTTCCATGATTCAGCTTGCGTATAACACCCAGTGCTCCATTCAATACGTGCCCTCCTTAATACCCATCACTGGGCTATCCCATCCCCCCACCCCCCTCCCCTCTAAAACCCTCAGTTTGTTTCTCAGAGTCCATAGTCTCTCATGGTTTGTCTCCCCCTCCGAGTTCCCCCCTTCATTTTTCCCCTCCTACTATCTTCTTTTTTTTTTTTTTTAACATATAATGTATTATTTGTTTCAGAGGTATAGGTCTGTGATTCATCAGTCTTACACAATTCGCAGTGCTCACCATAGCACATACCCTCCCCAATGTCTATCACCCAGCCACCCCATCCCTCCCACCCTCTGCCACTCCACCAACCCTCAGTTTGTTTCCTGAGATGAAGAATTCCTCATATCAGTGAGATCATATGATACTTATCTTTCTCTGATTGACTTATTTTGCTTAGCATAATACCCTTTAGTTCTATCCACATTGTTGCAAATGGCAAGATTTAGTGTTTTTTGATGGCTGCATAATATTCTATTGTATATATATACACCACATCTTCTTTATCCATTCATCTGTTGATGGACAATCTTGGCTCTTTCCATAGTTCGGCTATTGTGGACATTGCTGCTATAAATATTGGGGTGCATGGGGCGCCTGGGTGGCTCAGTCATTAAGCGTCTGCCTTCGGCTCAGGTCATGATCCCAGGGTCCTGGGATCGAGCCCTGCATCGGGGTCCTTGCTCCGCGGGAAGCCTGCTTCTCCCTCTCCCACTCCCCCTGCTTGTGTTCCCTCTCTCGCTGTGTCTCTCTCTCTCTGTCAAATAAATAAATAAATAAATAAAAATCTTTAAACATTGGGGTGCACATACCCCTTCGGATCACTACATTTGTATCTTTGGGGTAAATACCCAGTTGTGGGCATCTGACTCTTGACCCCAGCTGAGGTCTTGATCTCAGGATCATAATTTCAAGCCCCACATTGGGCTCCATGGTGGGCATGGAGCCTACTTAAAAAAAAAAAAATAGATTCCCTTTTTTTTTATCACTTTCTTTCTATGTAAAGAACTTCCTTTAACCCTTCTTTAAGGGTAGTTTTGCTCATGACAAATTCTCTTGATTTTTCTTATTCTGAGAATGTCTTGATTTCCCCTTCATTCTTAAAGGATAATTTCACTGGATATCCAATTTTGGGTTGACAGTTCTTTTCTTTAAGTACTTGAAAAATATGACACTTCTTTTTGGCCTTTATGGTTTCAGATGAGAAATCTGCTGTCTTTTGAATTTTCTCCCTGTAGCTAATGCATTGTTTCTGTCTGGCTGTGGCTGCTTTCAAGGTTTTCTTCTTCATCTTTAGTTCTTAGACATTTGATCATGATTTGTTTTGGAGTGGATTTCTTTGGATTTATCTTATTTGGAGTTTAAATTTCTTGAATATGGAGGTTTATGTTTTTCCAAATTTGAGAAAATTTTCACCAACATTTCCTAAAATACTTTTTCAGTTCCATTCTCTTTTTTCTCTATTTATGAAACTCCAGTGACTTGAATGTTAGGTCTTTTGTTACCATCCCACATGTCCCTGAGGCTCTGTTCTTATTTCTTTATTTCTTTATTTTTGAAGCTCTGTTCATTTTTCTCCAGTCTGTTTTCTCTCTTTTGTTCAGATTAGATAAATTATATTGTACTATCTTCAAGTTCACTCATTCTTTCCTCTGTCCCCCTCTATTCTGCTGGTGAGCCTATCCTTTGAGATTTTTATTTCAGTTATTTTTCTAGTTCTAAAATTTCCATTTGGTTCTTCTTATAACTTCTCTTTCTTTGTAGAGACTTTCTGTTTTTTCATTTATTTCAAGTATGTTTATAATTTCCCATTAAAGCTTTCTTATAATGGGTGCTTTAAAATCTTGTCAGATAATTTTGACAGTCTGGTCATTATGGTGACAGTCTGGTCATTAAGGTGTTGGCATATGTCAATTGTCTTTTCTGACTCAGTTTGAGATCTTCCTGGTTCTTGGTATGACTAATGATTTTTTTATTGGAATGTGGACATTTGGAGAATTCTTTTAAGACTCTGGATCTTATTTAAACCTTGTATATTATCAGGAATTCGCTGGTACTGCTCCAATGGGTAAAAGAGGGGCACTGCCTCTATACTTCTATGTAGATGTGGAGGTCTAGGATCTCCAGGTGGCCATCATCAACACCCTGGGGATGGAGAGCCTCCTTTTACAGCTGGGCAGGGGTAGGAGCAGAGGCTCCCCACTAGGCCCCTGCTGATATTGCCCTGATTGGGAAAGGGGACATTGTTACTGTCCCCATGTGAATGCCACTGACACCATGGAGGAGTGGCCCTGTTACCAGCTTGCAGGGACAGACTTCCTGACTCCTCTGACATTATCCTATCAGGGAGAGGGAGGGGGACTTCATTACTCCTGTTTGGGGTAGAAGTCCAGATACCCCCTGTGGTCTCCACTGTCACCACCAAGCAGGAATGTTCATTAATGCCCAGTAAGGGTAGCAGTCCCGGCTCCCCGCTAACTTCCTCTGACACCACCCTGGTGCAGAGTTTGGGTTGCCTTGCTGTAGCCTCCCAAGGTTGTAAGTTTAGACTCTCCACTAAGCCATTGCTGGCGGGGGTGGGCTGCCATTTTTTCTGTGATGCTGGCCAGAGTAGGGCAGTTGTCTAGATTTTCTTTCTCGCTAGGCTGTCCCTTCTCTGGTATTCTGGCCCAAGAGAGCAGGCTTTTCTTTTTTCTTTCTTTCTTTTTTTAATTTTTAATTTTTAAAAAAAATTTGGTCTGTACTACTTGACATTTCTGGGTTACTGGCTTAGTTAGCTGCCAATCCTGGGACTTACAGGGGCATCAAGAAAATCCATGGAACACACCACTGTGTCATTCCTCAGGTGCTAAGGTCTTCAACCGCTCTGCCTTCTCTTTTTCATTTTTCAGAGTCTTACGTTGGTTTTATATATGGAATGACTGGGATTTTTAGTTGTACCTAGTGAAAAGAATAGGGAAAAGTACATCTATGCCATCATCCCAGAAGAAGATGGCACACATAGTTTTAAAAATCCCCCCACCTCCCATGAGATTCTGATCTGTGCTTCCTTGCCCCTCACCCTTCCCTTAAAAATCATTGGACTAAAAGATGTTCAAAATAATTTTCTGTACTTTTTTCTAAGTTTAGAGTTTTATTTCTTGGTGTGTGTCACATGTGACAGGTTTCAGGCTGTGACAGGTTTCCACTACTCATTGCTTCTGGAGCTTGCAGGCAGCAGAACAGCTCATTTTGCATGCTGCTGTCATGTTTTGCATCCGTGGAATTGATGAATTGATATTTCCTCTTCCTCTGGATCCATCCCCGTGTTTAACAAATAGCCTTCAGGGGCGCCTGGGTGGCTCACTCGTTAAGCGTCTGCCTTCGGCTCAGGACGTGATCCCAGCGTGGATCCCAGGGCAGGGGTGAGGATGACAATTCAGAGAAACTTCAGAGAAAGGAGGACAGACCATGCTTCTCCCTCTCCCTCTGCCTGCTGTTCCCCCTGCTTGTGCTCTCTCGCGCTCTCTCTGTGTCAGATAAATAAACAAAATCTTTAAAAAAACAAATAGCCTTCATATCATTCAGGAGGCCTGGAGAACTCATGTCTCAGAATACCTTTCAGATGACTCTGTCCCGTGAGTCCTGAAATTTTCAAAAACGCTGCAGATAAAATTAATGTTCTTTTGTTCCAGAAAAATGGAACAATTGTAGGAGAGCTGGTTTGGCTTGGATAGTTGAAATCCTGGCATCTGCCCAAGTAGACTGATAACAAATTGCAATTCAGACCCATTAGTCTCATCTGTCATTTAATGGAGGGTTTTCTGTTCCCAACTGTCTAGTTAGAAAAGCTGTCTGTATTGTTAGACGGCCGTGATGAACCCCTTGTCAGCTGGCAAAGGACAATTACCAAGAAATTAAGCAAATTGTTGCTTCTCGTCCGATTATGGATGGTTGTCAGAGTCATGTGTAGTTTGGAGCAGGAGACAGCTTTCAGGTTCCCATAAAAATGATGGTGCCCGGAAAAGAATGGTCAAGAAAATAGCAAGAAGAGGAGCTCACTGATCAAGCTGTTCAGGAAGACAGTGTGAGCTGCCTTGAGAACTGTAAAGACCACGATTTTCCATCCATTAATCCTCATTCTCTAAATTGGCCTCAAGAGCACATCGAACATGAGCCTTTCAAATTACGTGAGAATTTAGCTGTAGCCCTAGATTTGAAAAACAAGGCCTGCAAGAATAAAATGCATGCTGTAGAAAAGCACAGTGCCTAGCATTTGTCATTTTCAATTTTCATGAAATGCTCATTTTCAGTCTAAAGTTAGACTCGAGATGAAGGAACATAATTACATAAAAATGAGCTCTTAGACAAATGTTAGGTTCATGATTAATTAATTACCCTGATATTAACACCTGTTCCCTCAACTGTGCACAAAGGAGAACAGGGAAGGTAGAGCAGGCTAGAGGCAGAAGCTTGGCAAAGGTGGAACTTAACAGATGGATGGAAGAGGGATGCAAGGAAGTGGCCAGTGAGGCTGAGAAGCCTGGGCGGTGGGAGTCTTGGGGGATGATAGCCTGGGAGGGAGGAAGCGGTGGCCATGTGGTCTTGGCTGGGGACCCCTGTCCAGGCCTATAGATGACCCTGGCCTTTCCCTGTTGATGGGAAAGGTGCACATGAGGTGAAATGAAGCAGAACCTGGTGGCAGGGACAGGTGTGGGGCCGGATTGCCCCGGGAGTTAGGGTGGATGGTGGATTGCCTCTCTTTCGCCTTCTATCAAATGGGAATGAGTAGGGCAGGGGTGAGGATGACAATTCAGAGAAACTTCAGAGAAAGGAGGACAGACCATGAGATGGCCCACTATAGGTGGCCTTAATCTTCTTAGTGATGGAGGAGGGGTCCTCTCTGTGCCTCCAACCCAGTGCTGATACATAGCTGGTACCCAGTCAGTGTCTCTGGAGTGATTCAGTGAGTGAACCAACAAACAGAACCTTGACTTGGGTGGAAAATCCATTCTTTCTGCTCTCTTGTACCACCATTTTCTATCGCTGTAGCTAATTAGTGAGTCCCTTAGAATAAGGACTGGTTAGTAGGTCCTCAGTGAATGTTTTTTCATTGGTGGATCAAATGGGGAAAAAACAGAATTCAGAGCCAGCCTTATACCAGGGAGCTGAGAAACTGATCTCAGTGGAATTTTTTTTTTTTTTTTTTTGGAAAATTATCATTTGTTTTTGATGTAGAAGTTGCTAATGGAGATAAACATGGTTCTTTTTTGCCTTTGGAAGCTTGGAGGTTCTGTATACAGATGTCTTAGAGCTCTTAGTGTGGTATGAACTGGGGCGGTATTTCTCATGTGAACCCATATTTGGCAAAATTTAGTACGAAGCTAGATTGTGGTTCTAAGAAGAAACATACCACTTTTTAAGAAAGCGTGTTATGTTTAAGAAATTAGCAAGAGCTCTGTCTCAGGGCTTTCTCTTTTAAAAAAATATAGTGACACTTGAGTACCTGCATTTTGGTATATTTGTTGCTTTGATGAAGATTTATTGAATACCTGCTGTGCACCCATACTGAGCCAGACGGTGTTGGAAAGACAAGCTGACCCCCTTCAGATAACCTTGATCCTCACAACAGTTTCCAGGTGAGGAAAGTGAGGTCCAGGGAGGTGAGCCATTTGTCCAGGATCCCCAGCAAGTCCAGAGCAGACCCATGGACAGAGTCCAGTGCTCAGAGCCCCGTCTTCAGCTTGCCAACCCCTCCGTTGCCCTCCACCTGCCCTCAGACAGCCTGTCTGGGAAGATGAACAAAACTTGGGGACTTAAATCACAGGGGCAAAAAGTCTGTGTTAGGTCCTAAAAGAGGGACATGGACTCGGCATTCTGGACTGAGTCAGGTGGGAGCGTGGAGCACTGGGCCTCCCTGTCATTCCTCCCGTGGCCTGGGCAGCAGACCACTTGTCACCCCGCACTGTGGGGAGGGGAGCTTGGTGATTCTGGGATACCCTCGGGGCTCCACCTTCTCATCTTCATGCTGAATGTTTGCCAATTGTATTACCTACATTTTCTCATTTAGTCCTTGCGTCCATCCCAGGATTTGGTCCAATTAGTGACCCCTTTTTACAAATGTAGTGGTTATCTCTTGCTGCATAACAAACTGTCCCCAAACTTAGTGGCTTCACAGAGTCAGCATTTGTGTCTTTACAGTTTCTGTGGGATAGGAATCCAGGCTTGGCACAGCTGGGTGCCCGAGCACAGGGTCCCTCGTAAGGATGTCACCAAGGAGGAAGTCTCGTCAAGAACTGTCAAACTGTAGGCTGATTCCAAGAAGTATTGGGTCACTATGAAATCAGGGAAGTTTAGAAAAACTGTTTATAATTTTAAGAAAGTCACCCATGCTCAGTGTCATCCTGAGGCAACCCAGTGTGTATTTATACGTTGCCTTTTTTCTTTCTGATGCTCTTTTTATTTTTTCATTATATAATTGAAACCATAAAATGTAGTCAGTTTTATATCAAGTAGGTCATTAAACATTTATACAGTGTTTATGTAAGTAAAGGGTATAGTATTTAAGCCATTTCATTCGATCTAGCTTTAGTGCACGTTGTACAAATATTCAAATAGAAAGACAACTATGTAAACTTTTGTCACACAAGTTTAAGTATATGTGGTATGTGTTTGGTTTGCACAGCTCTCCCTGCTTTGAAAACACCTGGCATGCACATCTTATAAAAGTCGAGGTGAGGGGTGCCCGGGTGGCTCAGTCGTTAAGCGTCTGCCTTCGGCTCAGGTCATGATCCCAGGGTCCTGGGATCCAGCCCTGCATCGGGCTCCCTGCTCCGCGGGAAGCCTGCTTCTCCCTCTCCCTCTCCCCTTGCTTGTGTTCCCTCTCTCGCTGTCTCTCTCTCTGTCAAATAAATAAATAAAATCTTAAAAATAAAAAAAATAAAAGTCGAGGTGACTTTGAGAGGAGGAAATCATTTGTAGAGGTGCAGATCCCAAGTCACTCAGACCCAATTTGGATCCTAATTGTGCCTCCGCCTAGCCAGGCGATCCTAAACAAGTTACTCAGAGGCTTGGTTCTCTGATCTGTAAAATGATGTTGTATTCATTCAACAGCCACTTGCTAAACATCCATTGTACTAGGGAGTGTTCTAGGCACTTGGAATGTATCAGTGGGAGGAAAAAAGACAAAACCCTTTCTTTCATGGAGGAACCTTGAAACCAGTACTCTAGGAATGGGGGGGGTGGACAGAGATAGGCAATAAACATAACAAATAAGTAATAAAGTACATTAGAAGGTCATAAGTGCTATGGAAAGAAAAAAAGTAGGAAAGGGTAAGAGCAGGCGGAGGATGGGAGGTGTAAATTGCAGTTTTAAACAGGGAGTTCAAGCCCACATTTGATAACCAGAGTAACTGACTCCCGGGATCATAATAAGAACTAAATGAGATGCTTCTAAAGGGCCAAAACCAAGTCCAGCACTTGGTCAGTGCCTGGGAAATGCTCATTATCGTTATGTCTACTGCTGTTGTTTTTGCTAAAAGCATATTCACCCTGGTATTCCTTTCTGGAGCAGTGCCCCAGCTCCTTCCTTCTGCTTGATTTACCCAGACCTCCTGGGAGCATGTGTTTGAGTCAGTCCAGGCGCGGCCGGGCAAGCCAGGGTGTATTTCTTTTTTTTTTTTCCCAGGGTGTATTTCTCAAGGTGCCGTATCACTCCCCGATGTCCCTTTGAGTTGAGAGACCTGGGTTCCAAGGTCCCTTCTGCACCCCCCGACACGGCCCCCCGCCTGAGCTGGGCAGCCTTGAGCACTGCCCCCCCTCCCCCGCCCCGGCCAAGTGCAGGTTCCTCGTGTGTAAAGCAGCGTGCACGCACAGTGCCTGCCTCCACAGAGCTGCTGTCGGGAGGGAGACGAGAGTAGGAGGGAAGAGCAGTGTGGGAGTACAGAGCCGTGTAGAGACGTGTCCCGTCACCTGCTAAGGAGGACTCGAGGACAGGGCTAGGCTGCGCCGTCTGCCTTCACTTTCTCTGCGCCCCCCCTCCTGCCCGAGGTCCCCCTTAGGGGCATCCAGCTGAGGATTTAGACATCTTCCTCCTCACCCTCTTCCCCTGAAGCATCAGGAGAGGGCCAGGCCACCCTCCTTGGTTTTCTGTAGCCTCCCCTCCAGGACACATGTTTCCTCAGGACAGAGAAACGAGCTGTCAGAACACAGGGGCAGGACCAGATCCTGCCACTGATGCAGTATTTGGGAGGGAGATGTATTTGGGGGGAACCTCTTTGCAGTGGTTCTCAACCCTGGCTGCTTGTGACATTTCCGGGGGTGGGGTGAGACCCAGGCACCAGGAACTTCTACAACTCCGCTCCAGGGTGCCACCAAGTTTGAGAGCCAGTGCTAAGTTTAGAGGACTTAATGTGGGGGTGGCTGTTAATGTCCCATTCCAGCAGATTTTCTCCCTCTTCCTTCTTCCAACACAGCAGGTGCACAGAGCTGTGGACTGGAACCTTGAACCAGCCCCAGTGAGGAACATCTGATGCAGCCTGGATTTTTTTTTTTTTTTTTTGTCTTCAGCTGCACAATAGGAATCCTGAGGTCTGCTTCTGTGTCCTTTGAGCCATGCTGTGTTTTCAGAGCCCCTTCCCTTTAGGATTGGAGAACCTGAGATGAAATAAAGACAAGGTCATTACCATATGTTTCCTTTGGATCCGATGCAATAAGGAACATATGACAAAAATGCATGGTACAGAAGATCAGTTTTAAAAAAGGGACTCGAGCACCTCTCTCCTCTGTTTCCAGGCTTCATTGTTTTGAAGGCAGGAGGCTCACAGTGAGACCGGGGAGAGGTGGCTGATGCCTTGCCACTGGAAGCGGTGATTGCTCACCTTTCTTACCGTGTATGGGGCTGCTGAATGGTTGACTTAATAAACATGTAGCCTCAGGTTGTTGTTTTATTGTGTTTAATCCTGATAGCGAACCTGACTGTGGTGAGGCTGTAAGGCAAATTAAATGCATGATGGCTTTGAGTGATGTTAGCTGTTCTGTGATCTGGGACCAGTCTCTGTCAGAGATGCCAGGGAACCAAGGAACAAAGACCCAAGTAAATCCTGCCAGAGCAGAGAGGTGTTGGGGAGGTGGCTCTCCCTGCCTGGGTGTACACGTGTGTGTGTGTGTTTGTGTGTGTGTTGGGGTTGGGGGGGGTGTGCACCAGAGGTGACGGACGGAACGGCCTTGTGTGGAGGTCTCCATCTAGATCATGTGTTTGGTCTTTCCCTCATAAACACCATCTCTTTGTAGTGAGAAGGCCAGTATTTGGGAAGGGATAGCGATGCTAAGTGACCATGAGTTAGGTCCTTTGCTCTCCCTTTCGCCTTGTCCCGGTGGCCCGCCTCTGAGTGTGTGACGAGGAAGCCGGCCCGACTGCTCCATGACATACTGTGGGCCCAGCCAAGGGAAGTAGCCCGGCGACCCCTCCTACGTGGCCCTCTGTATACATTATTGCGTTTCTCCTTACAACACCCGCTCAGATGGGCTTCGTTACCCCAGTTTTCTAGATGGAGGACACTTGGCTAGGGCCACAAAGCTAACAATGATGTTAGGACTTGAACCCGAGTCAGTTGGCCCCAAAGTGGAATGTCTCTCCCGTAGATCACGCTCTGTCCAAGTCTTCGTGGACTGAGGAATGTGAGCCTGAGGAGGCCTCAGTGAGGTACCCAGAGGGTGACTGGCTGCCCCGATTCTTCCTTCACAGGCCAAATGCTGTTTCATATCAGGGACAGTAAAGTTGGCTCAGCCTCCGTAGGCTTCGTCACGGCCCAATCGATGTGCTGCGGGAACCCCTAGAAGGCCGGCTCAGATAGGAGCTTGAGCGGTCAGTGAGGTGCGAATGGCAGATCTCAAGGGATGACGTGTTGAGCCTCACTTGTGTTCTGAGGGAGCTCACCTTCTGCGTAGGGCTCTGTGTTTGGCTGTGAGTGTGCAAAATATTTTTCATGCTAAAAACCTGGCATTGTAAAATGTAGAATTGCAGCGCGGAGGAATGATGCTAGTTGAGATCCCAGATTCATAAATTCAGCCTCTTGACAGCTAGGTCGTGCTTTCTGGAGTTCAGGGGGATATAAAAGTTGACACCTTTATATAGATCTATGTGGCGTTCGGCTGAATTGCAGTTGCTTTTAGAGCGATAACTTCGAATTGCTTGGTTTTGTTTTAAAAACAAGTCTATAGCAACGTGGGTGTTGGCTTATTTGGAAAGCAGGGGAATGAAGAGGGATTTGGAAGACAGTGCACATCCTTCGCTTGACTTCTCTGGTGGTCTCGTGGAGGGGTCTTACCAGGTTGGCACTACCCCACAGCTTGTGGTCAGCCGTGGGCAACAGAGCCACGGACACAGGGCTCCCCCTTGGGGTCACCGGCAGGGCTGGGCCTGGAGGGGGCCGGATTCCAACAGACGCTGTTTAAACTCTGATTTGTTCAACAACTCTCTCGTGGGAGGGGGATAACCTGATGTGGCATCAAGAAAAACTCGTATGGGGCGCCTGGGTGGCTCAGTTGGTTGGGCAACTGCCTTCGGCTCAGGTCATGATCCTGGAGTCCCGGGATCGAGTCCCGCATCGGGCTCCCTGCTCGGCGGGGAGTCTGCTTCTCCCTCTCCCACTCCCCGTTTGTGTTCCCTCTCTCGCTGTGTCTCTCTCTGTCAAATAAATAAATAAAATCTTTAAAAATAAAAAAAAAAATAGGAAATTTATTACATGAAGGCATTACGTGAGATTCTCCAAGTCAGACAGTGGCTTGGAGGCATTATGTGGAGGCCTATGACACGATTGAAAATTTAGGTAGTAAAATCGATCGCCCATTTCCCAGTAGCACTTTGCGTGCAGAACAGAGTTCCAGAATTGCAGCTGCAACACCCCCAAACTTGACAGGCCTCCCCTCCAGTTGGTCTCGGAGTTGGTAGAAGGGCGAGGAGGTTGCGTCCCCTAGCATTTCTGTGTAACCCTGCAAGACGTCCTCAGCAGAGATGCCATCACACCAGCTGGAGAAGGAATTCTAAGTTAACTTCCTTGGGTTTCCACTTGTGTGGTGTTTTATGGAATGCCCGCCAGAGAGTTGTTCTCTTCGCTCTCCCTTTATCTGCCTGCGGTCACAGACTCAAAAACTAAAAAGATCAAAACCAGGGCGCCTGGGTGGCTCGGTTGATTAAGTGTCTGCCTTCAGCTCATGCCAGGGTCCTGGGATCGAGTCCCGCATAGGGCTCCCTGCTTGGCAGGGAGCCTGCTTCTCCCTCTCCCACTCCCCCTGCTTGTGCTGTCTCTCGATCTCTCTCTCTCTGACAAATAAAAATCTTTAAAAAACTAAAAAGATCAAAACCCTTCAAGCAGGGTTTCTCCCCTTGCTACTAGTGACATTTGGGGCAAATAGTTTTTTGTTCTAGGGGCTGTCTTGTGCATTGTAGGGTAGCACCACCACTATGAAGTGACAGAGATGTCTCCCGCATTACCAGATGCCCTTGGGGAGAGGATGTTCTGCGTTGAGAACCCTTTTCTTAGGGAAAGGAAGGAAGAAGGGCCGTTAACATCTGTGTGTGTGCAGCGCTCCCCCCGCCAAGATCTTTGTCCACAGGGCTGGGTTTTGAGTAAATCGTTCCCCAGACATGGAATTTCTAGCCACTTGACAAAAGTTAAGACTTTTAAGCAGTTTAATTTCAGAAAGATGTCTTTGATGATTGGTACTGAGATGAGGCATTAGAAGACCAGAAATAGCTCTTTTGGTTTTGGGGAGTTTTTCAAAGTTAGCAAATCAAGAGAGGTTCCAGAAGAGTTCTGTGACTTTTTCGGGAAATGCATTTCTGAGCAGGGTCAGTCTCGGACCACGTTTATGGTTCTTATGGGACGGGCTCCTGTCTGCTCTGGCATCTCTTCACGGGTAGAATGGGCAGTACTGAGGGTGCCGGCTGGGCCCTGTGTGCAGCAGATGGGAGGAAAGGGGCAGGGGCATCCCCTGCCTCCTCTGGGCAGGCTGCTCAGGCACTGCAGCCTGGGAGCAGGTGAATGAACATACATCGAAATCAAACTGTCAGGAGTGGATAAGGGTCCTTGGAGCAGGGGTTTTCAAACGGTGCTCTTTTAGCAGCTGTTATTACCTTTTCTTCAAACAATACGTGCAGAAACCCAATATAAAGAAAACGGGTCAGAGCCAAGTTTGAGGCCAGGGTGCAAGAAGGGGACCCACAGTCCCCCCATCCCTCACCTCACCTCGCCTCGCCTCACCTCACCTCGCCTCTCCTCACTTCCAGGGAGAAGGCACTTTGCATTATACATCTGACTGAAAGTAGGCTAATGCTTGGTTGGGTAACGATCTTTTCCTTTTTTTCCTGACTAGATCTATCATCATTTTTTTCTATTTTGGGTTAAAGTGGTTTTCAAAACCATAATCCAAGATGGATATAATAATGCTGTTGCATTGCTGTTTAATTTTTCTCTCAATACAGAGGCAGATTCAAGGGCTGAGAACATACACACGTACATACACACACACACACACACACGCACACATATATATGTTCATTTGAAGTATTTTGATATTCTCTTATGAAAAGCTTAAATATATAGAAAAATAGAGAAAAGAGAACTCCCCTCCCCCCCCCACCCCCACCCCATGTAACAGTTGTCATGATTTTGGTCACATTTGCTTCACATGTTTCCTTAAACTTCTAACAGATGAGAATTTTAAACGACATTCACAATAACAAGGTCTGGGAATATTTTTACCCAGTTCCCCTTACCCACCCCGCCTCCACTGCCCCAGTTCATCTCGTGGACCGACGTGATTTGAATTTAATTTGTGAAACCTATGTGAGGGAGACCAGTTTGATTCAACATGCAAGCAATCCTTTTTTTTTTTTTTACTTATTTTTTAAAAAAATTCAATTAATTAACATACAACAACATGCAAGCATTCTTATATCCATTTAGATTTTGGGGTGCCTCAACCTGAGCAAAACAAAACATACGGAGGACAGCTCCTACCCTGGGTTTTATTAGAAAATGGGAGTTCTTGAGTGGCCTCTCTGGGAAACGGGAAAATGAGTTAGTTCTGTGCCTTGCCTGCAAGGGCTGGGGGTGGGCAGGTAGCCGGTAGAGAAAAGATAAGGAAATCTCAGAAGGTGAATTCGGAGGTTTGGGGGAACAAGCCCTCCCGTCGTGTGGTGGTCCCATTCTTGAGTTGGCAAAGTGTTTGGTGCATGACGCCCCTGCAGACCTGGGGTCCTGGGCCCTCGGGAGCTGTGTTGTGTGCCTCACGGCTCTGGCATTGCGTGGGGCCAGCCTGCTGGGGGACCAGCTCCCGTGGGAGCCAGGCGGGTTATCACTACCTGCCTTGCAACAGGAGGCGTGGAGCCAGTGATCAGAGTTGAATTCCTTGTTTTCTTGGAGTTTACTCTGCTGTTTTTACAAAATAGCGCCTAAAAGGACGCAAGAATCTTACGTAAGAAAAATAGCCCATTGGGGGCCCCAGTTTACCTGACACCTTGCCCAGTTCCTGTCCCACATGCCCTCGCATCCTGGGTTTTCAACTCTCTCTTCATTCATTCACCTGCAGAAAGACTGGGTTGTTTGCACTTTTGATAGAAGTACGCCTTACATCCATAGTCCATTCCACATGGAACCATTTAGAATGATCCCTGCCCTGTGTTCATTTCTGTGTTAGCTGTTTTTTGAAGTTAAGGACTGCTCGAAAAGAAATAGTGTGACAGTGTAGAGGTTTTATGCTTACTTGACTTTGTCAGCTTGGAGATTGGTTAATCAGTAACTTCTTTTTAAAGATTCTACAGTAAGTGTGTTTTCAGGACAGAAAACAAACTTTCAGAACCTTAGATTTAGGCTTGGAAGTACAAGCCAGGTGATTTCTCACTAAGTTTAATTTTTAATAATGATTTTAATGGGTCTTCCTAACCAGGCAATAGCCTGATTCACCTAATGGAATAAATGGAATATAAATAAGTCTAAAAGAGCTTACAGGGCCCAGTTAATATGGAGAAACACAAGATTTGTTTTCAAATGAGCATACTACTGAAGTAGGCAGATATTCCTCTTGAATTTGTGATTGCTTTCAAATTGAACTACGTTCGTGAATTGGCGTCACGATCCCCAAAATACACGCTGACAAAAATGGTAATGCCCAATTTCATGCAGTGTCATTCACCTGTTACTTGCATGGCCCAGGGGAGAGGTGTGCAGAAGACATTGAGTTTCTTTTCATTAAACTGACCCTGGGAAAGGTAGGGGTGGCATTTCAGTAATAGCTTTCTTCCCAGAATGAATTGCTTCTTCCCTCACTTTACGAATTGGCAGAAGATATATGTAGGTTGGTAAATATTTTTGTGGTGTGATTGCTTTTTAAAATTGAATCGCAAGGCCAGTGCATACGTTGGTGGTGGGGAGAGGGGGAATGTTTACAGTGGCCCATGAGTAATTTTTTTCCCCTTCTTTGGCAGGAAATAACTACATGTTTACCAGATTATTACAAATGGACTCAGTACCTCTTTATTAAGCTCTATGAAGCTGGGCTTGCCTATCAAAAGGAGGTAAGTTAAAGTGAGCTGCACTGTACAGTTTTTGTAAATCTTCTCAGTCTTACTAGAGCACATCATGGTTAACTAAGCTATGAACCATACACAGAAGCACTGGAAATGAACCCTACCTCAAGTTCACGAATTCAATCATGGCAGACCCAGAAAGTATCTACTGCCTGGCTGAGTTTGGTGCCTCCAGGACAGGCCTGGGGCTTCTGTCAGCCTTGAATTCCACCACAAAGTGTCTGGTGCCCATCATGACATCAAGGAGGGAGCATAGGAAGAGAGGAAGTTTCTCCAGTCCCAGCTCAGCTACCTCTCTCAGCCTGGGTAGCTTAACTCGAGGAATTGTGCCTTCTCACCTGCTATATGGGTGTAGCACCTCCCTTGCATGGCGTGGGGAAGATTCAAGGTGCTATTTAAAGAACAGCTCTTATAGGGGCACCTGGGTGGCTCAGTCGGTTAAGCGTCTGCCTTCAGCTCAGGTCATGATCTCAGGGTCCTGGGATCGAGCCCTGCATTGGGCTCTCTGCTCAGTGGGAAGTTTGCTTCTCCCTTTACCCCTCCCCACCCCTTGCTCGTTCTCTCTCTCTCTCAAATAAATAAACAAAATCTTTAGAAGAAAATTATAATCAGTATGGAGACAAATGCAGAAGGCTCGATTTGAATTTCAGAATAAACCCAAAATGTCGTAAACCTTGACAAAATAAAAATCATATGGCTGACCTAAGTCAGGAGGTGAAATTGGGGAAGAAAAGTAGAAGCAAGGGTGAGTTGATCCCTTTATTTTTCATAACAAGGAGGCAGAGATGAAGAACTAGAGGTGTACATCTGTTTTTGTTTTAATAGTTAGAAAGGTAGCTGTTACAGCTCAAGGTAACAAAGACCCCAAAAACTAGAAGAGGGTGGAAGGAAGGCTGTATGATCATGCTCTCTCATATTTCATGGCAGAGGGTCAGTAAAACTGGCTAAAGGTAATATGCCAAAATCGAAGTGTAATTTTACTAAAGTTACAATGGTAAACACCGGAAGAACTAATGGACAGAAGCTGCTCAAAGTGGGGGCATATTTTGATAACCATTCAGATTATTCATGAATGTTCTTTTTTGATACTACACCAAAACTCAGTAAGTGGTGGTTTCTTCAGAGTTAGTTGTAGTGTTAAATCTGAAACGTCAATTAACTTTTATACTCTGCTACATTAAAATGCATTGGTTTGTCTTGCACTTTGAATGGATCCCCCCCCCCCCCCCCCCCCCCGTGCATCATCTTGTAACATCATGCATCGGTCACTTGGAAAATCTGGTCTAGTGAGTTATGCAGATCTTCCAAATGTTGCCATATTTCGTCTCAGAACACCATCGGAAGAGTTTTTAAGTGGTGGGAAGCTGTGAAGTTCATGGTGGGCGGATGCAAGTTTTCTAAAATTCTGATTTTTTTTTTTCCTTCACTTCGAAGTTCAAATTGTATCATTGGCAACAGAAACCATCAGTTGTTTTCCTCGGAGCAGTGGGCTCACTTTGTTTATTTTTGCGAGCATGTTTGCCAGGTTCCTGAGTCTCAATCACCATAGTTTATCATCAGTCATTCTTTCGCATAAAAACATAGTTACATGAAAAAAAAAAAACTGGCTAATCCTGCTCACCACTCGAACAGTCGCGTTTGTGCTTTTTCTCGAAACAACTGTCCCAACTCCGCTGTGTGGCACCACTTAGGCCTACGTCCCATTTCTTCACAGAAAATATGACGAGGATGTATGCTCAAGTGTTAAGATTTAAGAACACAAATCCATTTTACTGCCTCGTCAAGCACATTATCAGTGAAGCTGACTTTTTTTCCCCCCTTTCTCCCGGGAGTGCACAGTGGTGAAGAATCCAGTGACCCCTCGTAGAGTTCGTTGCCGCTGCCTTGCTTCATGCTGAGGGCTGACGGTCTCACTCACCATCACTTCCCCACCCTCAGTGCAGATGTGAACACAGGGAAAAAAGCAAACAGCGTCTTATTATTATAATGAAGAGTTTTGACCTGCAGACCCCTTGAAAAGGCCTCAGGGACCCCCAGAGGTCACACTTTGAGAACCACTGTCCAAAGTAAACAACCCTTACCCCTGTTCCCGTCTTTAAATTAAGAATATTAAAAGGTTGATTATTTAAAATACGTTGTTGTTGAGTTGAAGACTTGAGTCCCCATTAGCATTTGGGATGAATTGATTGAGAATTTTGTGGAACTGGATCATACTGTCCTGGGTCAGTTTAATTTCTTAAAACAGCATAGCTGTTCCTGGGCCCAGAGCCCCCTCAGGTGAGGAATGGTGAGAGACGAGAATACCTGTCCAGAGTTCCTGCCCACAGCATATCTTTTTGCATTGTTAAAGCATAGTTTACAAAAGTTACAAACCTGGTTCCCACCCAAATACAAAATGAACATGCATCAGAGATTTTATCCAACTCATTAATTAGTTAGGAAACCAGTCGTATGTTAAGACTGGTTCAAATCGAGCTTTCAAGGAATGGAGACTAATAGAGTCAGAGGACCACTGAAATGAATCTGCTAATAGAATCCAAGCCACTTAACGTCCTACAAGGCCGTAAACCTAACTTTGGGAGCTGTCTTTGCTAAGATTTTGCATTGCCACTGGATGGGAGCTGTTGGCATTATTCTCAGACAGAAACCATTTGCATTGGGTTGAGTTTTCTACAAGTTAACCTCTCCCCTTGCACCCAGGTGGGATTGTAAAACAGCTTAAACAATAGTAAATAGGAAGTCAGACAAAGCTACCTGCCTCTAGAAAATCAGATCATCCCTGGGGGATGTGGGCCCGCTAGACGACCCCAGCCCACATGGAAGGGACCTCCTAGTCCCTTTGGTCTGTTTCTAAGATCTGGGTAATTTTTCTTGGGAGCGTTATTCAGTAGTCAGAAGTAAAAGGGTAGGAAAAGAATCAGTGGAAAATTATCAGAGTCCCACTTCCACTCAACAGGTTTCGGTACTGACCTGGCAGCCTGACAGGCGCATTCCCAGAAGAGCCTCCCTTGCTCCAGGAATTACATTCAAAAAGGGTTTCCACACTGGCATCACCCATGGGTCCAGGCAGAGGGAGAGAGATAGCAGGAGCTACATTGTGTTTCCCAGGTGACAGCAAGGATGAACTCAAATCCGAGTGAGGCATGAAAAAGCCATAGCAAAGCGGAGGGTGCACTGCAGCTAAACTGTGGGGAAGAGTAAACAGTTGTTGGAAGAGTGTCAGCAGTTGTATTGGATTACCCAATGTTCCCTCGCCTCAGTGGTGTGGTTACTGTTTATTGTATATGCATGGGATGTTGAAATGATGGGGCACGTTGACTTAATAGCGTAAACATTTCTCACACGGAGCCCTTACGTGTGCCGTGTGATATTCCTTCATAGGATTTTATTCTTTGTAGCTATTTATTTTCTGTTTCAGTTGAGTTTGTGAATATACTGAATATTTATCGTGGTATTCCTGTACATAGGATGCTTGTTTCTCTGTCTCTGCACTCGGGGTTTGTTCACGACACCTCTGTTTTACAGCACATCAAACCCAGATAGGAAACTGAACCTCGTCACTGTTGGGTTGGATCCAAAGCCAAACATGCAGCATCTTAGGAGCTAAGTAACTTTTTTAAAGACGGAAGGGGTTCTGGGGGAGAGTCTCATTGCATGGACACAGCTGTCCTGCTGGCTCCAGATGTCTCTCTTCTCCTAACCTCGATCCCCCTCCATGACGCATGCCTTTGGGGATTACAGTCCAGTTTCCCCACTGACAGCTTCTCTCTTAGGAACACCTTGTATTCGTTTCCTATTGTTGCTGCTGTAACAAATGACCACAAACAGGGTCGTCTTAAAACAACACAAATTTTTAAATTTTATTTTGTTATTATGTTAATCACCATACATCATTAGTTTTTGATGTAGTGTTCCATGATTCATTGTTTGCATATAACACCCAGTGCTCCATGCAGAACGTGCCCTCTTTAATACCCATCACCAGGCTAACCCATCCCCCCACCCCCCTCCCCTCTAGAACCCTCAGTTTGTTTCTCAGAGTCCATAGTCTCTCATGGTTTGTCTTCCCCTCCGATTCCAGCCCCCGTCATTCTTCCTCTCCTGCTATCTTCTTCTTTTTTTTTTTTTTTTAACATATAACGTATTATTTGTTTCAGAGGTACAGGTCTGTGATTCAACAGTCTTACACTTACAGTTCACAGCGCTCACCATAGCACATACCCTCCCCAATGTCTATCACCCAGCCACCCCATCCCTCCCACCTCCCCCACTCTAGCAACCCTCAGTTTGTTTCCTGAGATTAAGAATTCCTCATATTAGTGAGATCATAGGATACATGTCTTTCTTTTTTTTTTTTTTTTTAAGATTTTATTCATTTATTTGAGACAGAATGAGAGAGAGAGAGAGCACATGAGAGGGGGGAGGGTCAGAGGGAGAAGCAGGTTCCCCGCCGAGCAGGGAGCCCGATGCGGGACTCGATCCAGGGACTCCAGGATCACGACCCGAGCCGAAGGCAGTCGCTTAACCGACTGAGCCACCCAGGCGCCCAGGATACATGTCTTTCTGATTGACTTACTTCGCTCAGCATAACACCCTCCAGTTCCATCCACATCGTTGCAAACAGCAAGATTTCATTCCTTTTGTGGCTGCATAGTATTCCAGTGTGTGTGTGTGTGTGTGTATACACACAAGAAGATGTGGTATATATATACAAAACAACACAAATTGATTGTCTTACAGTTCTAGAGGTCAGAAGCCCATGAAATGGGTCTCACTGGGATAAAAAGCAAGATGTCAGCCAGGCCACCTTCCTTCTGGAGACTCTAGAGGAGAATCTGATTGCTTGCCTTTTCCGTCTTCTGGAAGCTGCCTGCATTCCTTGACTTTTGACCCCACTTCCCTCCCCCTACCCCCAATCTTCAAAGCCAGAGCATAGCATCTTGCAATCTCTCTGCCCTGGGCTTCCATCCTCCCATCTCCTTCTGACTCTTTTGCCTCCCCCTTTCTCTTAGAAGAGTCTTTGACATGACTTTGGGCCCACCTGGATAATCCAGGCTAATCTCTCCATCTCAAGATCCTTCATTTGGTCATATTGTCCAAGACCCTTTCACAATGTAGGTAACATATTCACCAGTTTTGGGACCAGGACATGGATATCTTTGGGTGTGATTGTTCTGCCTGCCATAAGCCTCTTCTCCCTGATTCCCTGAGGATTAACCAAGTCGGCGCTTGTGAAGACCCTGGAATGCCTGGTACACAGTTGGTGCTCAATAAATGTTTGCCTGAGCATGCCTGCGGAGTTACCTGGAGTTGTGGTTTGTTTAAATTGGAAAAAACTCCTAACACTTCCTGGCTAATTCTAAGGCAGCCCATCCACGGCCAGGTATTAGGGAAGAAAAAGGTAGCTTATTTTATGGATTTCATTTAGAAAGTTAGTGTTTTTGTTGCTACTTGTTGCCTGAAAGGTTTCTGGTGTATTAATTTTTTTTTGAGTCCGCCAAGTCATGATCTTAAGAAAAAATCATAAATAGGATGCAGAAATGCACACTTGGTATGTTGTTTGAAGTGGATATCCAGGGTATTCTATTCCATGTAGGTCTCCTTTTATTGGATAGCTATTTCCAAATAGACTTTAAAACAGAAAACAAATTGATGTCAGTTGGTATTCCGTTCACAGGGTTTATTTCAAAATACAAACTTTTGAAATTAACATCAAAAAGTTAATTGACTCTAGAAAGACTGCAGGTTAACACTCTCTGTGAAGCATATTAAGCCAAAAATAACCTGCCTATTAATGCCTTTCCTCTAACAGCATTGTCATAACTTTTTTTGAAATAGGAGATAGCCTTAACCCTTAAATTCAGTTCTGGTATAAGCTGTCTAGATGAACTTACATTTGGGGAGAGTATTTTAACAGAGCATTACCAAACATAGCTGGAGTGTTGAAGTCTTTTGTCCTTAACTAGCGCCGTCTATCAAATGCTCATTTCCTTGGCAAATGGAATCTCTTCTTGCTCTCGCGAAACAAAAGTATTTTCAGCCAAAACTATGAATATAAAGACCTCCACTTGGCAGAACATTAATTTCACCTCTCTGGTTAAAAAAAAAAAAAAAATGATGTGGTAGAGGTAGTTAGTAGGAAGGGTGCTGTGTTACGCTTGAGCATTGTGGGGAATTGTGGAAGCCACCCAAACTGTGAATTTGCCTTTGGGCTCCTGCATGATTTCAGAGGCAGCTGGGGACGGAGCTAATGCACTGCTAGGTTTGCAGCAAAACCTTGCTTTCAGGGAGGTTCCTCGGGGAGGTTCCGGGAGCATACGGGACCATATATTGTGCGCACACGGGCAGCCTCCCGCTCTGCCCCCTCGTGGCGGTGGAAGGTAGTAGCAGTAAATAACCGGTCGCCTTGGAAACCCTCCCCTCTGGACTCAGTCCAAACTCAGGCCCATTCTGGATAGAATGAGCAAGATGGATTTTGAGAGATCGATTTTTTAATAAGATCTATGTGGTGTTCCTTAATGAGGCGTGGTTTTGTCAGGAAAAAATGCTAATGGACCGTGAGAAGATCAATACCCTAAAGCATCCTTCTGGAACCTGCAGCTGCCTTACAGCATACTCAAGAAAGGTTTTTGGTAGTATAAAAGCAGAAGCCGAGGAGAAAGCGGCAAGAAAAACGATGGAGAGTAGCCAAAGGCCCGAGGAGTGAGGTGTTGGCCAGGAGACGAAAGCATGCTAATGGAAGGTGTGATCTAGAAGGGACTGGCGCCCTAGGTAAAGGGTGAAGCCCAAAGAAGGAAGGGGAAGGAGGATCCAAGAGAAGGGGGAGGATGAGATAAAGCAGGAGGTTTGGAACAGGAGGCTCACCAGGGCAGTAGACTCCACACAGCAGCTGTGTCATAGAGAAAACTGATAAATGAGAATTCAAGATGAAAACACCTTGAGAATCCCCAGCAGAGCCCATAGTCGCCCATACCTCTGAGAACCTACAGGCCAAGAAGGGAAGGGAGAAGGGGGCAGAAATGTTGGGACACCCACCATCACCCTTGTGCACATGGCTGATTGAGGTTTATGATTGTGTCACAGGGCACATTTCAAAAAGCCTTTCTGAAAGCTTCCCACAAATCACTCAAACAAACAAAAAATATGAATCCTGGTATTTAACCCCTGATCAGCTGGGGACATTCTCTTACTTGGAACGGCTCGTTCTCTGATGTTGCCAGATAACTTAAGTGAGGGAAGCAGTGGGCGGAATCTCCCAGAGTTCAGTGTGTTTGCAGGTGTTTTCATGATTTCATGGATTGATTTATTCATTTAGTGATTTAAGGTTGGTTTCAAAATACGGGTACAGGCTGTTTTACAAATAAGGCTAATTAACTCTAAGGGAACACAGAGGTGGCTTTAGTAGGTAATGGCAAACAAAGGTCAGCCAGGAAAGGAAAGGAAATGACCGTAGTCAGTGATACTGTCCAGAAACGATATTAAACGTAGCAAGACCGCGCTTGAGTAGAAATCAGGGTGTCCATCAAAGTCAGTGTTCAAGACGAGAAGATCCAGGAATGTCGGATAAGAGAAGACTGGTTTCAAGGGAGGCTATATGATAGAGGCTTTTATAAGAATGGAGACCCGAGAAAAGGGATTTGGGAAACAGGTCCTGGGGACTTCATGAGGTTGCACACACTACACACCCAGGACCCCGGTGGCCCTGCATTTGGCCCACCCCCTGGATTAACCACTTGCGGAGAGGCTGCACCTGAACCCTGCAGGTCTGGGGATGGGCTGGATCTTGGTCCTGGGAAGAAACGTCAGTGGGTTCTCCCAGCTGATACGTCTTTGATTTGAGATGCTATTTCTTTTGGTGCTTTTCCTCTCCCCACAAGACTTTCACGGGGGGCAAAATTGGTTTTGCTTTTATTTGTCTTTCATTCAATACCAGGGTTTCATTATAACGTATAAACCTTTTCGGAGCACATCTCCCTTATTGTATTTTGTAGCCTAGAGTCTGCGAGATGCCAGGCCGTGTGGGAAATGTTAATAAGAAAATAGAGTCCTATTTGTTTTTGCAATCTGCAGTGCTGTTTGCTTCTCCCATATCGGAGGCTTTCTTTCTTTCTTTCTTTCTTCTCTATTTTATACAGTTTTAGTTGAACATCTTTTTTGGGGCGATGGGGGCTCTTGAAAGACCTGTCCGTGTTCCTAAATAATACTTGGCCCTTTCGTTTTATCTTTTATTTTATTTTTGAAGTTTTATTTATTTAAGAGAAAGAGGGGCGGAAAATGTGAGTGGGGGAGGGGCAGAGGGAGAGTGAGTATTCTCAGGCAGACTCCCTGCTGAGTGTGGAGCCCTATCCTGAGATCATGACTTGAGCCGAAACCAAGAGTCAACACTCAACCAGCTGAGCCATGCAGGCACCCCTTATCTTTTATGTGAAGTGGTACCCCTCCCTGTAACCCTGTAACCCCTAATATAGGCAGTGATCCTTAGTTTATTGACCTTAAGTTTTTAGATCTAAGATACTTTTGTCTTATATTTTGTCTCTCTATATTTATGGATTCGGGGTTTTTGGGGACTGTGGAATGAGAGGAAAAACATCTTTCAGTGCATACCTTTCCCCCTCTGCCTCTGTGCTTTTCAGGCTTCAGTTCTTCATGGATGCACTATGTTTTAGTTGTAAAAACACAACCCATAGATGGGTTAGTCTATCCTCCACTCCTAATTTTTAGATATATCTCTAGATCAGTCATGGTCTCTGCAGGAAATAAAGGGCACACCCGAAAGCAGTTATTGAAGAAAATGTGATGAAAGGACTGATTTTGTGCAGAGTTTAGGGAAACCCACAAGGAATGGTCAAGCCCCTGGCACTGGCCACAGAGGGAGGCCTTCGCCAGCCCAGGCTGAAGGGGCTGTTATTGGAACTGGGAGAGCAGTAGCAGAGGCCTGTGTGGCAGAGGCTGCGTGGCCTTTGGGACTGCGAGGCACAGCCTGACTGGGAAGATGCCAGGGTGCCTCTCACTGGTTGAGCACAGGTGTAGGGCAAGGGTCCAGGTGAATGCAGGCGCAGAGATCAGCTTCCTACGGTGCAGACCAGGGTGGAAAGAGGATTTGGAGAGGCAAATGGACAATGCTCGGCATAATCTCTTCTTAGAATCGCTCACTAAAATTTTATTTATTTAAAAAAAATTATTTTAAAGATTTATTTATTTGAGAGAGAGTGCTTGCGAGTGAGCAGGGGGAGAGGCAGAGGGAGAGGGAGAGAAAGAATCTTCAAGCAGACTCCCTGCTGAGGGCAGAGCCCGACCTGGGCTGGATCCCATGACCCCGAGATCAGGACCTGAGCCGAAATCAAGGTTCGGCCACTCAACCAACTAAGCCACTCAGGCACCTGTTATTTAAAAAAATTTTAAAAAACAACGTGTATCAAATCAGGATATTTTAGTGCATGGACACATCTCCTTCTTTGGAGTCATTGTATTCATGTGTATTCATTACCTTCTTTGTCCTAAGTTTTACCTTAATGTCATAAAGGAATGAGCATCGACAGCAGAGGTATTTCTTTTAAATGACGACAGAAATGGATTAGAACTCTGGAGAGAAGCTTCCTGATGGTTAAGACTATTATGGTTCAGTCAGCCGGACATGTCTATGGGGATATATCTCAGAATATTGTTAGCCTTTCAGGGGCAGATACTGATTTGGGAGAAGGTGCAACAGAATTTTCTGGGGTGCTGGGGATGTTCTGTATCTTGATGATGAGCAATGATAAAAATTTGTGAAGTTGTATACTTCTGATTGATCCACATTACTCTCTGTATGTTCTACCGTAATTTAAAAAGAGTTTTTAGGGACACCTGGGTGGCACAGTCTGTTAAGCATCGACTCTTGATTTTGGCTCGGGTCATGATCTCGGGGTGGTGAGATCAAGCCCCGCATCGGGCTCCATGCTCAATGGGGAGTCTGCTTGGGATCCTGCCTCTGCAGAATCCTCTGCCTCCCCACCCCCACACTCACCCACACACTCTCTCTCTCTCAAATAAATAAATCAGTCTTTAAAAACAAAACAAAAACAGGAGTTTTTAAAAGTTGCAAAAATTTTTATAATTTCAAGAGACCTGAGTTCCTGCCCTTTCTCTCACTTACTGTGTGACCTCAGACAAGTTATCTAATGTCTCTGTTCCTCAACTTCCTCCTCTGTAACACTGGGGTAGTATAATATTCTCGCCTCACTGGCTGGCCGATGAACTCACAAGCGTAGGTGGTGTGCTACACGAGGGGCAAGTCTTTTGCTAACACCACAGGGGTCTCTGGCCCAATGAGTGGAGTTTGATAGTAATTCTTGCTACAAGTAATGGTAATAGTAATAATAATAATAATATTCTTACCTCTTAATGTGGCTTAGAAGAGCCAACCTTAGTTTGGCCCTTAGCACAGCATCTGGTGTGTGGTAATCACTCAATAAATGTTAGTTACTTATATTCAAATAAATATATTTGTTTCCCCTAAAATAACCTGATCCTGCTGAATTCCAGGTACCATTTTTTTTCCTTTTCCTCTGTTTACTAAAATCCCCAATCCTGCAGGTTCATCCTCTCACACCAGAAGATACCAAACTTGATCAGGCACATGCTCATGGGCTCCCTCCCAAGCCTGCTCTAAGATGAAAGCACAGAGGTAGCTCGTGTGTTCTGTCCTTTTTTACAACGTGCTGGTGGTTTCCTTGCCCAGTAGTCCTCCCAAGGAGATGCCCTCAAGTCTCAGAGCAGAGATACTGCACTTGCAGACCCTCTCATGTAAGGAACCTCGAGATGACCCTATTCCATATGCTCACCAGATGGCATCATTTTGTTCTATGAATCATAACAGGCCTTGGTTAACTGGGACCCAGTGGATCAAACGGTGCTTGCCAATGAGCAGGTGGATGAACATGGCTGTTCATGGCGTTCTGGAGCAAAGGTGGAGCAGAAGTACCTCCGACAGTGGTTTATCAAGACAACTGCTTATGCAAAGGTGAGTATCCGCCTGGTGCCCCCCCACCCCCAATAATGCCGTCTGTGCTGGGAGGCAGCACCAAGGTCTTCTGGGTGTTGGAGAGCCTCACTCTTGGGAATAAACTCTAGGAAGGGCTGTTGGAGCCGTGGGTGTGTAGACTGGAAGCACACGAGCCTCAGGGTCGCTCAGTGCAAGGGAGATGGGTTTGGGTGTTTTAGAGGTAAGTCAGGAATGGCACCTGGGGATCATTTTGGGCCATTGTTTGCTGACCTTTCAATACACTCAATCATTGTGCTGCCGTAGAAGCCAAAAAATGTTCAACTTTATTTGCAGTTATATCAGCAATAAAGCTAGAAAGGAAAAAAGTATCTTCATCTGTATAGTACTAGTAAAACCTCCAGAAAGATAATAGGACATTCCAGAGGGTCCAGAGAAGACCATCTAAAAGGAGTGAAGAGGGCCACCTGGGTGGCTCAGTCGGTTAAGTGCCTGCCTTCAGCTCAGGTCATGACCTCAGGGTCCTGGGTCCGAGCCCAGGGCGGGCTCCCTGCTCAGTGGGGCATCTGCTTCTCCCTCTGCCCCTCTGCCCCCTGTTCATGCTCTCGCTCTCTCTCTGACTCAAATAAATAAATAAAATCTTTTAAAAAAATAAAAAGGAGTGACGAGATGGTCGTTCTCCATGAAGGAAGACCGGAGTGGAAAGAAACTAAACTAGGAGCCGAAGCTCTGATTTTAACTCTTGTTGTGTCCCTGATTAATAGTGTAAACTGGTGTGCATCAGGAGGCCCAGTTTTCTCATCAGTAAAAGGAGTGAGTGGGACCAAGTGGTTTTTAAGGTACCTTCTGGCTCTTTTCTGTGTTCAGGGATTGAAGGCAAAGCCAGCCGTTTAAAGAGGGAGCTCGCTTATTAAATTACCAACAGCCTGAGCAGCAGAATGCATTCTGGGTATGCCAGAACCACTTCTGCAAAATACCCTCCGAGCTTACCCAGTTTCAGGATATGGAATTGAGGGATCACTCCCTGAAACTCCAGAGAGAAATGACTAGAGCCAATCAGGGACACTTCGCTGATCCCCGTAGTTTTTCGCTTAAGACTGGACATAAACGGGATCTGAAAAGGTAAAGACATCTTGAAAGGCCAGTGACTTCGTGCCATGGTAGTTCTCCCCCTGTGGTAGTCACCTTAAGAAGGGTAGTTATACCCAGCCGTAGTAGCCCCTGGGGTGCTCTGTCAGAGACGGTAGGGGGCTGAAATAGACTTTGGGTCTGATTCAACACTGTACCTCTTATATGCCAAGAAAGCACAAAGTTGTAAATAACCGCTGATCACTACAAAACTTGGCTGAATTAGAACCGCAATACGCCAGCTCACAATACCAGTGCCGTATGGATACATGACCTCCAGTTTTCTCGCTCCAAAGACAGGTCTTCAGTGAGGCAGTTTTCCCATGGCAACTTCTTCAGAGTGTAGCAGAGAAGAGTGTACGGATTTGGAAAACTACCCATTAGAACTTGTTAACACAATGCCTTGCTCCTTTGAAACACATGGTAATATCGAGAGACTGAGAAAAACAAAGCTGAAGACATTGTTTCTGTAACATCCCAGCCAGTGGGAGCCCCTTTTTGCTGACAGTTGGGGTCCACTGCATTACTGGGAGGGAAGCCAGGTCAGCTCCAGATGACTCTGCAATAGGCATTGTGGGAAAGGCCATCTCATTAGCTCTTTCTTTCTTTCTTTCTTTCTTTCTTTCTTTTTCTTTCTTTCTTTCTTTCTTTCTTTATTATTTTTTATTTTTATTTTTATTTTTTTAAAGATTTTATTTATTTGTGAGAGAGAGAATGAGAGACAGAGAGCACGAGAGGGAGGAGGGTCAGAGGGAGAAGCAGACTCCCTGCCGAGCAGGGAGCCCGATGCGGGACTCGATCCCGGGACTCCAGGATCCCGACCCGAGCCGAAGGCAGTCGCCCAACCGACTGAGCCACCCAGGCGCCCTAGCTCTTTCTTTTTTGACCTCCGCCTCCAGTTGGAAATGTTATAACCTAACTGAGGGACATTATTCTTTAAATTGTCAGCTGTGAATTTTCAACTGTTTAGCAGAAATTGTTAGTTACCATGGTGATTCACCTGGTTTTGCTGAACTCCTGTGCGGATTTATTGAAAAAGCTGTCTTTGGAGGTCAGCACTTGGTTTGCCCTGAAAATCAAGAGAAGAGGGAGTGGTGTGGGAGTGGTAGGGGCAAGCAGAAATCTATGTTCACTGCAGGTCCTCAGCTGAGGGCTTCCCATGCACAAAAGCAAGACTCCAGAAGGCCTATCAGAAAATGATAGCAAAGAGACTGAGAGGAGATCAGATACCAGAGGACTGCACAGTGCTCGGAGATCTTGGAGTTATGGCCCAGCCAGAAGTACGCAGTTGAGACCCCCAAAAGGCCATATGTTAGAAGTATAGATGACACCTTAGGACCAAAGACAAAATCAGAAGAGACTCAACTTAATAAAAAATAAAAGTAAACCTGATGGTTTCGAAAGGAACTTTCAGAACAAAACTCAGCACCTTTAAAGGGAGACAATATAATCCAGACTCTCTTCATGGCTGGTTTTTATTTGCATGCCCCACATAGAATAAAAAAGTACTAGACTTGCAAAAAATCAGGAAATTGTGGCCTGTAATCAAGAGAAAAAAAGGGAGAGGGCGCAGCCCAGTAGAAATAGGTCCTGAGATGACCCAGATGTTAGAATTAGGAGATAAAGCCAGAGACATCTGTTATATAAATGGTCTGGGACTTAAAGGAAAAAATGGTCATGATGAGTGAACAGATGGTGAATCTCAGAAGAGAAATGGAAACTATTTAAAAAAAAAAAAGAACTGGAAATCTAAAACAGAAAAGTACAATATCTGAAATAGAAAATCACTGTTTGGGTTGCAAAGGGATGTAAGGGTTAAGTAAGGCCATAAAGTTGGAGAGGAGCTCCTTCATATAGGGACTATCGTGTGTGGTGGCCCCAAAATAGAAATGTATATGATGATTTTGAGAAGCTGAAAGAATGACAGTATAACTGAAACAGAGAGCCAAGAGGAGAGATTTAGTAGGGCTGGAGAAGCCTGGGGTTAGGGGCCAGATCAGGCAAGGCCTTTTAGGTCTTAAGGATTTGGACTTTATCATGGGGGACGTGGGTAACCATGGAAGGACTCCAAGAAAGGAAAAGACACGGTCAGATTTGTGTTTTTATAGATTCGCTGTGGAAAGAGCAAATGTGGATGCAAAGAGACCAGTTAAGAGGCTATTACAATAGTCCGGGCGTGCATAACTTAGACTAGGTGGGAGTAGTGGGGAGAGATGGGCAGGTTAGGAAAATACTCAGGTAGTGAAATTTGTAGCACTTGAGACTCTATTGGATGAGAGTGTGTAGGAGATGGTGTCATCAAGAAGGACCCTGACTTGGACACTAAGTGGATGAATACGCTACTGACTGCCATAGGGAGTCCTGGAAGGGACATATTCCTGACCCTCTTGAGTATGCAGTGGCCCTGAGACTGTTGAGTAGAGATGTGCAAATAATAGGTGCTTGGATAAATGGGTTTGAAGCTTCAAAGATCAAATGAGATAAGGCATCTACCTTAAAACCTGGTATAGTGTTCAATCAAGGAGGAGGTCCTGCCATAGAGAGAAGGATGAGTTAGTAATGCTTTCAGCTGCAAGTAGCTGAAAACCCGAGTTAATGGTGGCTTAAACAAATGGGAGTTGACTTTTCCCACATAAGAAGGCCCAAGTTGCTGGGACTGAACCAGGATCGGGCTCTGAGTTGGTATCTCGGTTGTTCTCTTGGCCCTTCCTTCCTGCCTATCACCTCATGGTCGCAAGATGGCTGCTGCAGCGCCAGACATCCCATTTCCATTCAAGACAGAAAGAAGCAGAAGGGGCAGTGTGAGCGACTGTTTCTTTTACCTGGAAAGCAAGAACTTCCCCACAAACCCCCAACAAAGTTCCACTGATGTTCTGTTGGTCCCATTTGTGTCATGTGGCTACTCCCCAGCTTCAAGGGAGACTAGGAAAGCAGGCTTGGGCTTTTTAGCTTCTGTAGTCAAGCTGTTAAGCTGTGTGAGGGAAGAGAGCGGGCAGTGGGTGCTGGGATGGCCAGTGAGCTGTGCCCGCGCCGGTCATCTTCAGAGCTTTGTGTCTGTGTCCGGTTTTGCTGCTCTGGGGGCTGCCTCTGATGCATACACCTGACGGTCTGCTGGGGAGCGTGGCTCTGGAGGGGCCCTCCTTTCAGTCACTTACCTTCCAGATGAAGCAAGACGATGCCCGATGTGAACATTACAAGGAACCCTGAAATGCAAAAATCCTTTATTAAGGCTGTTCTGTGACGTTATTGGATGTTTCTCCCCTCACCCCCACCCAGTCTCGCTAGGACTGTTTGCTTTGTGAAATGTGAAGAAAACTTGCAGTAGGAGTATCTGAGGCACATGAATTAGTCTTGGCAGGGATGTGTGGGAGGTATCTGGTGGGCAGCATGACGAGGTGAGAGCAGGGGGAGGAGCGGGGATTGCAGACCTCCGCACAGAAAGCAGAAGAGATTCTGGGTCTGATGGAGCAGATGCCTCAGTTCCTGCCAGCAGGGTGACAGTTGGAAGGCGAGACAAAACAGAGAGCCAGCTTCCCATTTGAACTTTCCTAATAGGTCTGTGGTTTCGATTTCTGCGGCTGCCTCCTGCAGGCCCTCGGCCGTCAGGGCACAGTACCTAGGCTCCTCTCTGGCGTTAAGATGGGCATAATCATGCCCTGATGGTGCTTAGTCAGCCACCACACCAGATTGTTGGGTATATTGTCCCAGTTTTCAGGAATTTCTAGAATATCAAGAAAGTCCATCTCCCCCTCCCATTGCCTACCTGCTTGCCCCTGAGCTGATCAGTGCTCTGGCTTTTACAGACACCGTCTTCTTTAACCCTAGCGTTGCTCCCTTGAGGGCCAGTGTGCCTGTTCGCCCCATTTTACTGACAAGGAAACCGAGGCTCCCATTAGTAGTAAGTAATAGCCCTGGGATTCAAATCCAGGTGCTCGAGCTCGTAACCAGCAGTCTGTACCCTTTCTCAGGGAGTGTGCATCCGTTCCTTCTTTCCCCAGATGTTACCGAGCGCCCGGCCAGAACTGGGCCAGGTTCTAGCAGGTGCTTAGCAGGTGCTAGCAGGGAGTGTGGAGGCTGGTGCGGGAGACAGTCTCGGACTGAGGGGGCGCACCCCAGTGGAATCACTGTGACGATGCAGGGGAGCGCAGGGTGGTGAGGGGGGAGCCCCAGGTCTGCCCTGTGTTCCAGGAAGTGATGAAGGCTGCGAAGCACAGAATGTCCGTCCTGGAACATTTGATTGCCTTCCAGACGTGCCGGAACCTTCATGTCTCACAAGTATTTCCACGGAGAATTTCTGCTGGCAAGAGGCAGCCGGGCAATGATGAGCCCTCATGAAATTAGGGAAGATGGGAGGGAAGAGCCCCCAGCTCCCTGCCCCTTTGTGCCTCTCTTCCCCCCAGTTTCACCTGGGAGCTTGCGGGCAAAGTGGAGGTGCCTTTCCCAGAACACGCTGGTTGTGTTTGAGCCTGCAAAGAGTGAAAACACGGGGTGGGGGAAGCAAGGAGGTGAGGGAAGGGGAGTGGGCTTTACGACAGGAGCTCTAGAGGCTGGAGCAGAAAGACAGCCCCAGAGGAGCCAGGGTGCTAAGTCCCATCTCCAGCATGTGTCCCTGGGTGCCTAAGGGTCCCCTGCCCTCTGGAATGGGGCCCCTCGGGCTCCCTGGTTCCAGTCCTGAGGCCTTGAATTGCTCGTGAAAGCGTTTGGCTGTCTTCTGGAAATTGGGCCTGGGGCCCGGCTTTCTGCTCCTACCCTCACAGCCACTGTCAGCCCCTGAACAGAGGCTGACTCTCCGACAATGCGGGGAAATGCCTCTCCCTGACACTGACCAAGTCATCCCTGTGCGCTCGGGAAGCTTTGCGAAGGGACTGGTCAGTGAGGTTTGACAGCCGGGCCCTACCCTGCTCCCTGCCCCCAAGAAAGACCCTTGGCACTGGGGAGGGGGGGAGCTGCTCCTGTGTATGCAGCCTGAGCCCTCACAGGGTGGGCGTAGGCCCAGATGAGAGGTGGGCCGAGGAGGCAAAGTTTCTGGGAACCAAGAGGAACCAGTGAGATGCGTTTGATGAGCTGTCCACTTCTCTGCAAGGCTGTTGGGATAAAAAGCAGTGAGGACACTGACCAGGGCCACATTTAATGGTGATGGCTCGGGTTTATCTACTGGGCGGGTTTGCTCTTCAAAGCCCTGTGGCTTTAAAGCTATTACAGCGTCATTGTCGCCATGCCCTTCTGTGGCCTTCTGCGTCCCCGCCTGTAAAAAATCCGTTCTCAGCTCCTGAGTGGGAGGCGTGGCAGAGCCCATGCGGGCTCCGACCCTGGAGCTCCTGAGAGCGGCCCTCGGGGGCACCCTGAGCGCGAGCTTCCTGCTGGAATTCTCCCCCGTGCCCCGCTGTCTGTCCTTTTGGAAAGCGCAGACTCTGCTCTTGTCCCCAGGATCTGCTTTTGACACCCTGTCTCACAAAACTAATTAGTTGTTAAATCTGCTCCTTCTTACGTAATCTCTCTGACTTCTTTCTCTTCTCTGTATTCCCCGCCTCTCCCAGATCTTTCCTCTCCTAAGCTGTACAGTGAACGTGATTCCCCCCCCACCTTCCGTGCTGTCCCCCCCACACTCGTCGGGGTGATGGTTGGCCTTCTTACAGGGAGAGCCACCCCCTAGCCCCTCGGAAGTCCTTCTGGATGGTAGTGGGCAGGGCCCAGGGGGGTGGGAGCATAGAGGTGAAAGGAAAGCGGGTGCCTGGAGGCTGACAGCTCCCCGGCCGCCCCCAGGCAACGCTCCCGCTGCCTGGAGTAGATCGTGGTGTGACCACAGCCGGGGGTGATAGTGACACTGCTGGGGTGGGGGTGGGGGGTGGCTCTGCGCAATCCTTGGTGGGAACTCTGCCCGGAAGGGTGCACCAGAGTTGGTGTGGGGCAGGGGCCCTGGCTCTGGGATTCTGAAGCCCACGTGTTTCTGGATGGTACTGAGATGACCCCGGCAATTAGATTTCCTCTCCCTAAACACTGGGCCTTCCTGTCCACCTCCGGCAGGCCCCCTGCCAGTGCCTGGTCACATTTGTGTGCTTTCCATTAGCCCCGTTCCCCGTGAGCTCTCCTTCCCTTCACCCTGGCGCCTCACACCCACCCGTGTCCCTCCCGTCTGGGAACTGAGGACAGCGGTGCCCACACAGCCTCCCCAAAGCACTTCTGAAGCAGACCCACAGGCTCCCAGTTGGCACGCACACTCGGCAAACGAGAAGTTTCCATTTCTGTGTTGTTTTGGGGGTTTTGTTTCTAAGGTAGAAGGAATGACTACAAAAGGAAAATGAGAGAAATAAATTAATACTGTTGATCCTTGAACAACATGGGCTTCAGGGGTGCTGACCCCCCCCATATAGTTGAAAATTCACAGATAACTTTTGAGTCCCCAGAAACTTAACTACTCATAGCCTACTGTTGCCCAGAGGCCTAACCGGTAACAGAAATAGTTGATGAACACATATTTTGTGGGTTGTATGTATTATATACTGTACGCTTACAATAAAGTCAGCTAGAAAAGAGAAAATGTCAGGAGGAAAAGAAAATCATAGGGAAGAGAAAATACATTTACGGTGCTGTACTGTATAGACCAAACACATGATGTTCGAGGGTCAAATGTAATATGCTTCTTAGGTTATAAATTGCAAATCTGATTAGGAAAAAATGAAGGCAGAACTAAACATGATGTCTTGCTCTTAAACCCTGAGTGGGCTTTCTGAGTTCCTGGCCAGGTCCTTTTGAGGTGTAAGGACCTCCTTCCTTCTTGAAGTATTAGTCTAGACCCCATGGAAGTAAAGAGATTTATTTGTTCGCACCTCGTTGTGGTGGGTGTCCCTGGGCATGCCAGGGAGGGCTGTGTCACCAATGAACCCCTTTAGCTCAGGGAGACATTTGGATTTTAAAGATTTTATTATTTGAGAGCGAGACAGAGAGCATGAATGGGGGAAGGGGCAGAGGGAGAGGGAGAGAGAATCCCAAGCAGACTTTCTACTGAGCACGGAGCCCGACACGGGGCTCTATCCCACGTCCCTGAGATCATGACCTGAGCCAAAGTTGGAGGGTTCAATGACTGACCCACTCAGGTGCCCCGACATTTGGATTTTAAAGCTAAAAGAAACTTGAGCAAACAGTGCACAGACTCCCCCACATTTAGCCCACAGTCTCCTGTGCTTTTTAAATCCCTGCCCTGATCTGAAAAACAAATGCAAACCAAAAAACCGTCATGATTTTGAAATTACAAAATCAATATGATATCTAAAGACAAAGGGATCAGGCGTTGGTTCTCTCTCTTAAGCAGCCCACATCCTGCCCTCCTCCTGCTCCCCAGGCGGGGCTCATGGCCGGCTCGAGGTGTCCTTGAAAATGACAGACCCAGCCCATTCCTCATTTTATAACTGAGGCCCCCAAGCCCAAGAAAGCCAGGACCCAACTTGGATCTCCTGAGACCCAGCCCAGCTCCTGAGCCCGGGTTCGCAAGCAACCAGGCATTTCAGAGCACGCAGCGCAGTCGGAGGGCAGGTGTCGAAAGAGGGCCAGACATTAGCACGGTAGGAACTGTAATGGGGACAGGGCCAGGGCACAGATGACCACGTAATGGCAGGTACAGTGGTTGGAGGTTTTCTAGTTTGTTCTTGATGGAGTTGGCTTGCTGGCCTCTGCACTGAAATGGTGTCTTTTTGTGTCCTATCTCCCCTCCAAGGTCCTCTCCGTACCCCGGACCTTCTGAGCCCAGCTGCTCGGAGAACAGGGACACTGATCCCGTGGCTGCCGGGCTTTGAGAGAAGCAGGCATTAACAGCCACATCCACAGTCGTGTGATCATGTTTTATTATTCAAAATCAGTGTCCCTCTTAGAGAAAGAGACAATTTTCCACAGTATCTTTCCATTTCTTTCTGTTTTGTTTACTATTCCAGAGTGGCTAATTTTGAGTGTCAGATTTGCTTGAAATAAAGATTTAATCCTTTCTAGAGCTGTAATAAGTTGTGAACTCTGGCAAAATGCAAATTCTAGTAGTTTAAAAAGAGTATACTAACGCCATGATCTTAACTATGTGACCATCCCACGAGTAACCACCACCCTAGTACATTTTATCAGTAACACGTGATGGGCATTTCATCTTGTGCTCCATGAGAAAGAAAAATGGTATCAAAGGCACCATTGATTGTAAGACATGTCCCAGTTTCAGCATTTGTGGGGAAAATGTGCATCTTTGGGGCACCTGGGTGGCTCAGATGGTTAAGTGGCTGACTTGATTTCGGCTCAGGTCATCTCCCTGGGTGTTTATATTGATTGTGGGAAACTGTTGTTGGAAACTTTTTGTTGTTGTTCTTCATCCCTTTTCCTATTTTCCAGAATGATTATTATCATCTTGGTAATCATAAAACAAAACACCTGATAGCAGGGTTATGTCAGCATTTATTTACATATCTTCTGTAGACCTGAGTGCCTTGAAAGGGATGGTCTTAATGTTCCTGCAAGTTTTCAATTTATAGGCAGGCTCCAACGTGAAGGTAATTGAGCAGAATGTCCCCTGGGACCACTGTCCCCATTTTTTTTTTTTCCCCGTATTAGACCAGTAAAAGCTTTCAGTCTTGCTCCCAAGACTCTGCTTTCCCGGAACAAAACCACCTTTCCAGACAAGGGTAGCCTAGAGTCACAGATTGGACTGAGTACGTGGTGCCTGCTCCCCGTCCTGTGGGGTACAGGACAGCCCCGTTTGTGTCCTATCCACCCGGGGGCAGTGAGGTGACCTGAATGGCCTCTGGGAATCAGAAGCAGCCTCATCCAGATGACTGCCACTGGGAGAGTCTGTCCTCTCTCCTCTGCATTCCTAGGGGCGTGGTGGCGACATTTCAGAACCTATGCTCACCACCTCTTGGAAGTTAGTGGAGTTAGAAGTATTCTGCCAGAGAAAGGGTTTGCTTGGGTCTGAAGTGGGGAAAAAGGCTGCTAGGTGTGGCCAGAGTTCATGTAGGCATACATGGATAAGAGGAGATTCACCAAAATGGCTGCCACCATGCTTCCTGGTCTCCTTCCCCACATCCAGCCCTGGTGGTTGCACCCAGAAAGGACTTCCTTCTCTCCAGCTACATGGAAGCTATTTAATAGCACTTGGTGTGTCCCTCTCTTTGCCTCAGCTCTGAGACGCACACTTTTATGTTCGTGTGGGCTGCTTGGCGCCTCTTCTCCCTTGACCCCCGTGGTCCCAAGAATGCAAGTCGTGTATCATCATTAGGATGCCTTGCTCAGACCTGGTTTTCTCCCTTCTGGATTAACAACACGTTCTCTGGAATTGAGACTCTTGGACAGCACAACTCTGTTTGCAAATAAATGTTTTGCCCTGAGATGCCACAACAAATGGATTTTGCTAGAAACACGTATCACCTTTCAGAAGAGAGGTGAAAATACAGCTATCAGAGGGAAGTGAGCAAGGTAAACATCATGCCACTTGAGCTTTTTCTTTCTTTTTTAAAGATTTATTTATTTATATTTGACAGAGAGAGACACAGCAAGAGAGGGAACACAAGCAGAGGGGGTGGAAGAGGGAGAAGCAGGCTTCCTGCGGAGCGGGGAGCCTGACGTGGGGCTCGATCCCAGGACCCCGGGATCATGACCTGAGCGGAAGGCAGACGCTTAACGACTGAGCCACCCAGGCGCCCCACTTGAGCTTTTTAATGCAGAAATCCTGTGTGCAACTTCATGCCAGAGTCAACGCAGGAGAGGGAGACGAGGCTGTGGGAGAGTTTATTCCACTAGAATATTCTAGAGGGGACATCTAAAGTTTTATAAACATCTTACTGCCTTCAGCATTTATTTTCCTTTATTACAACTCAAATATACGACATGTCTTTGGAGTGACTGCGTTGAAACGATCTCAAAAACAAAAAGAATGAGGACATCTTGGCAACAAGATTAAGTTTTGGAAAGAAGTACCTATGAATTTATAATTCAAACATAATTGCTGCTCAGATATACTGATTCAGAAGGAGGCTGAGTGTTAAGACTTTAAAAAGTGTCCATTTTAGGGGCGCCTGGGTGGCTCAGTCGGTTAAGCGTCTGCCTTCGGCTCAGGTCATGATCCCGGGGTTCTGGGATCGAGCCCCGCATCGGGTTCCCTGCTCTGCGGGAAGCCTGCTTCTCCCTCTCCCTCTGCTGTTCCCCCTGCTTGTGTTCCCTCTCTCTCTCTCTCTGTCAAATAAATAAATAAAATCTTTAAAAAAAAAAAGTGTCCGTTTTAATTAAATCTTGTCATTCTCTTCCATTCTGCCTCCAGTGTCCAGCTCTCCAGACTCTGGTTTCTGAACTCTCTCTCTTAGTAGCTAATAAATCCACTTCATTTCTCAGTTTCCTAAACTTTTTTTTTTTTTTTTTAACCAAGGTCTTCTAAAGTGTATCATGTTTTTAAAATCGATTCTTCTGTAATTCTTACTTGTGGTCCTGCCGCACCTTGTTGTTAATGCTTTAGCCCACGTATGGGCTTTAGCCCTTTCTTGGGAGGTATGGATTTATTCCTGGCATTATATCTGCTTCTTTGAAGAAAGAGTCAGATTAGCCATGTTATATTTAATTCTCTTTTTATCCCCAGCTTTTTAGTTTTAATCTTCGTCTCTCTTATTCCCGACTGTGTTTTGTATCCCTGAAGCTTTTTTGATTGGATGCGCACATCAGCCCATCTTTTGTTGGTTCATGTTCTTAAACTCTGGCTCCTATTCAGACTCACTAATGTACAGTCCTGTTTCAACTTCTTCAAGCATCTGCATTCAGATGGTGTGGAACAGCAGTGGCTGTATTTTCAGCCCTATCCTGGTGAAAATGATTATAAGGGTCCTTTGCAAAACCACAATTCTCCTGTGTATGCTGAGTAATAACCACAGGGAAATGGTACCATTTGACTTCAAGTATTAGTGCAGTCATTATTCATAATAATTGAATGAGAAGCCCATCCATGTGGTTAATTTCTAGGTTTTGCAGATGGAAGAAGTTGTCTTTTGTCTAATTTACATCAAGATACCTGAAAACAGCACAGGGAGCCCAGAACAATAAGGAGATCTGGGTAATTCATTATTTGGGGTCTGCTGTGGACTTGGTTGAGTGAGCCATTTTTTTCATTTATTAAGTGAGGGGAGTTGAATAAATTCATGGTTGCCAAACCAGGCCGAAGCCTTGGGATTGATGGAGAGGGACCCGAGGAGAGAGCAGGGCGGCTCCTGGAATGGTTCAGCTTTCAGCGCTTACATATCAAGTTCCCTCTGATGTCGTTGGAAAAGTGATTTCACTACACTTTTAAGAAGAGTCTCAAAACCTGCTGTTTCCCCAGGTTTGGGGATTCTGCAAACCAGTACGGTTTCTGTACATTGAGGTTGGCCAGGGTGGGGGAAGGGGGCATTGCCAACTGTTTGCCAAATGTAAGGACATGAGACTAGATGAATTCCATCTGCTATTACCGTAATTGCCCCAAAAGGAGGAAGGATATATGATCTCAACCGAAACACCCAAACAAACGGATAAACATAGCCTGCATTAGATTGAACAACTGCAGCAGCAACCATAAATATCCCCCACATTGTTCCTGGTCTGGTGGAGATGGTGGGGCAGCAGTGCAGGATGAAGGAGAGGTCCCTGGGGCTGTTGGGCTGTGCTCTCTAAAACCCTGTTCATCAAAACTCAGTGATGCATAATGCGTCCGTGGGGACGAAACAGGGTTTGCTGGGGTTCTCAAGATGTTGATTTCATTTGGTTTGTTTTTTAAAAGTTCTTCTGGTTTTTAGAAATAGTCCTAGATTTGGTTGAGGTTTTAAGCAGGTGTCCTTCCCCCCTCCCCCCATTGGCATATCCAAACATTCACAGTTCATTCTCTTCAAATCTTTTGTCCTCCTTGAGATCTGAGTATTTTAAGCAAAACACCTCCACCAGAAGCATTTCAGCCTTGACAATTCAATCTAGAAGGAAAACACAATGAGAGGGCTTATGCACTACATAGCTTCGTAATGCAGGGGAGGGGAGGGGAGGGGTGTCAGACGCAGTCAGCATTGGACCCTGTCAACTGAATTTTCTGTGGCAGGAGAAGATAGTGTGGTCTGTGGAGCTCATCTTCAAGTCATGTAATGTGGGTTTTATCCAATGGAAAGACATCATACCCCGTTAGACCGCGTGTGGGTTTGCTTGGAAGTTAAATGGAACTTAATTGATTCCTGGAGAGGAAAAGCCGTGGGTCGTTTTCAGAGTTTATAATGCACTAGTTATGTGCCTGTGGGCATTTAAGAACCCCTAAATTGTTCCATAAATTGAAAAGCTTTCTAGAATGTGCAGTTTAATCAGAAGATTGATTACTAGTTTATTAATATATTCTTGTTGTGATATTAATGTGTAATATATTCGAGATTTTATACTTTTGTTACAGTGATACCAAGGTAATACAGTATCAGCTAATATTCATCAGGATGTTGAAACTTTTTATTTTTTATTTTTATTTTTTTTTAAAGATTTTATTTATTTATTTGACAGAGAGATAGAACAGGTAGGCAGAGAGGCAGGCAGAGGGAGAGGGGATCGTGATCTGAGCTGAAGGCAGCCGCTTAACTGCCTGAGCCACCCAGGCGCCCCTGGATATTGAAACTTTTTAAATCCATTCATCTTAATTAAGAAATGTGGTTGTGAAAAAGTTACTCTGGTTAACTTCAGCCACAAAGGAATGGATCAGAAGAGGATCGGGTTACTCCCAGTTGGGTGGGAAGGCCAGAGACCCCGACTTTGGCAGGATTCAGGGAGCACAAGGACACGGCTAAGATCTTGCCCAGGAAAGATCTGGTTAAGCCATCACCGCTGTCAGCCTCGGGATGTCCCGCCTCTCGGGTCTGGTGTGGCATTTAAACCAGTTCCCTGGGTGCCTCTGGGTACCCCCCCCCAAGCCTGTACCCAGCCCGTACTGTGACTGGTTATGCTGTTTAGCTTCCACAGAGGAGGACAGTGGGCCCGGGAAAGCATCCATAGTGAGTGGCGGGGCCCTGCCACTCACCCATCGTGGATTGCCCCCACGAAAGAAGAGCCTGCAGGTGCTGGGCAGTTGACGCAGTGCAAGTTCACTGTTCTGCCACTGTTCACTGCCACTGGGGAGAAAACTCGAGGAAAGTGCGTCCTCATTAAATGAGGGCTGAGTAGTGTCATAAGGACTGGAGTGTGGGGCCTGGCTCCAGTTAGCTAAGTGATGATGGGCAGATTGCTGAACCTCGGGCGGCCTCTGTGTCATCTGTACAGAGAGGGGGAATTGTACTGACAGCCTCAGCCCCATGACTCCATAACCAGAGTCTTCTTTCCAGCCATAAAATTGAAAAATAAATGAGATCATAGACACGGGCTGAGCTGTCATAAGCATCTCTTCCAAGTTCAAGAAAGGGGGAGTCAACACTCTGAAACCCGGACACGGGAGAGCTTGGATGGCAGGGTGGTCATGGGGGAGCAGGTGTAGGAAGGGACGGGCTTTGAGCACTGCTTTCCCAGTGCCCCTCCCACCCCGTCCTTGCGGGGTGCCCTGGGGAAATTGCTGAGACTTGTATTCTCATCTGCGAGGTGGACTGGTGCTGTCTTGTGCTGTCGTGAACAGGACATGTGCCTCATCTTCAATGATGCCACACACATAAAAGTGCCTGGTGCGTAGGAAGGATTCCACAGAGATCATTCCTTCCCTGCCCGGGGGCCGGGGAGCCGGTTCTGCTGGTTCTGCTCTCCCAGTCTCGCCCTGGAGTAGAGGGAGTTAAATGGCAATTTAATGAGCATTTGTCCAACCCAAGGCACGCATCTGGGCTCTGGGCCAGGCCCTGCATGGGTTCCACAGAAAAACCAGCGGGACTAAAGCTGTGTCCCGGAGCCCGAAGGCCAAGCTTACCCCACGCCCTGCTCTCCAGGAGCCTGCTGGGACTGAGACCTGTGAGCTCCGCGGTACCAAACTGAGGACGTCTGTGCTTCGTGATCCTACTTCACTGTGAAATGAAATGCAGATAACCATATAAAGCAAAGAGATAGTTTCCCGATTTCTTTGCAAGCAGCCATCCTTGGAGGTCAAGATGCTGAATTGTGCCGACACCCGGAAGCCCTCCTCCCTGTCCCTTTCCCGTAATAAACGGCCACTGTGCTGTTAGAATAGGCTCTTTCTGACTTTCCTCTGTAGCTGTCACCCACGTGTGCCTCTCTAGACTCTGGGGCTTATTCTTACCCTCCCTTTTTTAATTTGAGGATGCCTTTTAAGTGTCTTAATCTGCAGGTTTGCCTCTTCCTCCTTTTTGTTTTCTTACAGTTTACCTGTTGAAGTAGCCGGGCTGTGGGGCCCGTAGAGTTTCCTGGGTTTTGCCGATCGGACGTCGGTGGGGCAGTGTGACATGCTCCTGCCCTCTGGAGGTCCTGGCGCCTTTTATCACACCAAACACAATGTCTGCTATCGCAGAAGGAGCTCAGTGACCATTTTGTAATTGAAGTGGACGGGCATGTGGGAACTTGGGTACACGATTCATTCATAATGGAGATACCACATGCCCTGTCCAAATTTCCAAAGCCGCTGGTGACTTTGAAAGAACCGACTTCTAGGAAAGCCTTATGTTTACATGAAGTATGCATTGCAGTTCTACCAACTCACTTGGTTTTCTCTCTCATGCATCTTGAGGACCTCGGATCCAAGATAGAATCCCAGGATTTGCCTTACGCTCCGGGTTATACTAAAATTAGTTGTGCAGCTTCTCAAGCCTGTGCTGTCAGTAACAGAAACTCTTCCGTGTTTCTAATATTCATTATTGAGCATTCTCAAACTGCCGCACGTGTACGTAGCCCCGCAAATTCACGTTCTGTTTAGGTCAGCCAGGAAAGGGAAAGGCGGAGAAGCCGTTGTTCATCTGAAAGAGTCAGGAAGAAGGCTGTCTGGATCAGATCCATATTCTAGCTAGCTGAGTGTTCATCCATACGCTGGATGTATGTGGTGAGTCCGTTTCCAAAGAAATCCGATCCAACTAAATCTATGTAAAACTACACATGGCCTATAATTGAACTTCTCTTTGATGAGTCAAGATCTTATACTGCCTTCAGCCATCACCATGAGTGATTTTTAGACACCCCAGAAGCCACATTTAAAAATAAATCTGGTATCAGGTTTTTTTTTAGCCCTTTATAAGTTTCTCTCTGTCTCTCTCTTTTTTTAAAGATTGTATTTATTTGAGAGAGAGAGCAAGAGAGAGCATGAGCAGGGGCAGAGGAGAGGGAGAAGCAGGCTCCCCGCTGAGCAGGACCCTGAGATCATGACCTGAGCCAAAGGCAGACACCCAACCAACTGAGCCACCCAGGCGCACCTGTAACTTTCTCTTAAAGTAGAATGCTTGCAGCGTTACAATCATGGGGTTGAGGCCTCTTGAGATCCCTACGAGAGGGAAAGGAAGGGACGCCATTGAAGCTGAGAGGCCACCCAGGGGTCCCCTGAAGAGCCAGGCTATGCTCATGGTGCTGGGCCCCAGGAGGACGAGGCCACCTGTGTGCAGTCAGCAGTGTGACCACAGGGACGGGTCTCCCAAAAGCAGAGCCTCAGCTGCTCCAGATTATGTTAGAGACAGGCTTCCTCTTCATTATCGGAGGGGAGGAGAGGACGAAAAAGGGTTGGTTTCTACCTTACCTTGGCTTGAGGCCCATTTCTCATTTCTTTGTGTTTTTCCTGGATTCCACATGTCAGCTGTACACTGTAGGTATATAGTAGGTGCTGCGTACTCAGTGGTGAGCCAAACTGAACATGGTGCTTGCTCTCGGGGAGCAAGCACGCAGCCCAAAGAAGAGATGAACGATAGAGAGCTGGAGAGCAAGGAGAATGAAGGGGCATGTTGGCCAGGTGGCCAGAGTGGGCCAGGAGCATAGCCTGCACCCATGCCTTAGGCAGGTTTGGTGTTTCTGAGAAACTGAAAGCACGTCACTGTAATTAAAGCATAACGAACAGTCTGCAGCAGGAATTGCACCACCTTCCCAAAAGTCATTTTTCGCTCCAGCAAATACAGAAACGTCATGGTCCTGTTGGGCTCCTCTGTGTGTCA
The DNA here is from genome assembly GCF_011800145.1 of Mirounga leonina. Lineage (NCBI taxonomy): Eukaryota > Metazoa > Chordata > Mammalia > Carnivora > Phocidae > Mirounga > Mirounga leonina. The sequence continues at coordinate 44,275,184 of NW_023270855.1, read as the reverse complement.
CCATCAAGTATTTTATTTTATTTGGGAAGGGGGAGGGGGCAAAGGGAGAGGGAGAGAGAATCTCAAGGAGACTCCACGCCCAGTGCAGAGTCCAGTGCGGGGCTAGCTTCATCTCACGACACTGAGATCATGACCTGAGCCGAAATCAAGAGCCGGCTCACTTAACTGACTGAGCCACCCGGGCACCCTAACCGTCAGGTATTTTAGATTTCTCCTGAAAAGCCTTCTCACGATCACAAGGAGTTGGAACGTACATATGGTATTTGTACGTGGTTGATTTGTTCCTTATTCTAGTTAAGACTAGCAGCTCTAGATCCCTTTGATCCTCCCCTGAGAGATTTGGGCAAGCGTTCCTAGTACAATATAGTTTCATCAGCATCCTACAGTGTCTCAAGCACAGATCGTGGTGAACTCTCTCAAGTCTTACCTTAAATTTTTCTTTTTTTTTTTTTAAAGATTTTATTTATTTATTTGAGAGAGAGAATGAGATAGAGAGAGCATGAGAGGGGGGAGGGTCAGAGGGAGAAGCAGACTCCCCGCCGAGCAGGGAGCCCGATGCGGGACTCGATCCCGGGACTCCAGGATCATGACCTGAGCGGAAGGCAGTCGCTTAACCAACTGAGCCACCCAGGCGCCCCTACCTTAAATTTTTCTATATCTTCTTTATCAACTGGTTTTCACGGATCTCCTTTCCAAATTACCAAGTAGATTTTAAAATACCCACAGTTTCTGGTTGATTACGTTTTGTCATAAAAAGCATTTTTCAGGGCGCCTGGGTGGCTCAGTCAGTTAAGTGTCTGCCTTGGGCTCAGGTCATGATTCCGGGGTCCTGGGATCAAGCCCCGTGTTGGGCCCCCTGCTCAGCGGGAAGCCTGCTTCTCCCTCTCCCTCTGCCTGCCGCTCCCCACTTGGGCTCTCTTTTTCCTCTCTGTCAAATAAATAAAATTTTAAAAAAGCATTTTTCATCTTTCATAAGTAACAGTCCAAAAACGGGAGAAACCTAGGATCATGTGTTGGAAACGACTTACAAACACCCTGGGTGGTTGGGTCTCTGCATTGAAGATTGTGCTGAGTGTCCCATCACTAGGTTCGTTGGTGGCAGGAAGGAAGGGGGCCTTCCTAGCCTTGGTGTGTGGTTGTGTTCAAAGGACAGCTTGAACTCACGAGGCTTCCCAGTGCTCTCCTTCTTCCATTTTGTCTGCTTTCCATTTTCATGTTAGTGTAGCTCTGCTCCCTCTTTCCTTCGCTCGTCAGTCGAGACTGACAGCCCTGCGGCAGGAAGGCTCACCGTGTCACCGAGCAGCCGGTAAGCCGTGTTCCATGCAGCGCTGTTCCTTGCCCCTTACTGCAGGCAGACACCCCGTAGCCCCACACACGGTAGGGGCTCCCCAACTTTCATTCCCTCACTTGTGTTTTCCCATTATCTATCTGCTTCCAAATTCCCTTTTCCCCCCCTTCCTGTCTTTCCTTTCTGGAGCCTCGCTTTCCCCACCCACCCACTCCCGTGACTTCCCTTCTCCTTCTCTGGGGTTCATCCACCCAGCTCTTTCGTATCTCTCCCTTATTTCTCACTCTGCTCATTTTCTTCGCTGCCTTCCCACGATTTTCCTTTTCCCTTGCCTCATCTCCCGGACCTGCGTCTCACCTTCTGTGACGCTAATTGCACCTGGCATTGAATTTTGATCAGTTAACCGACTAACAGCAGCAGACTGCATGTGTACATTGTTTGAACTTAACGGGAGGGACTCTGGCACATCCTGCTTTGCATATGCCCAGGTCCCCAGTGCCTAATGAGGTTCTGGTGTGGACAGGTGGGTGGCTAATACCTTGTGGTGGAATAAAGAAATGAATGGGGGCGCCTGGGTGGCTCAGCCGGTTAAGCATCTGCCTTCGGCTTAGGTCATGAACCCAGGCCCTGGGATCGAGCCCCGCGTCGGGCTCCTTGCTCAGTGGGGAGTCTGCTTCTCCCTCTCCCTCTCCCTGCCGCTCCCCCTGCTTGTGCTCTCTTGCACGCTGTCAAATAAATAAAATCTTTTAAAAAAAAGAAAAGAACAAACACATTGCTGGTCAGCTTGATGGGGCCTATTATCCATAATTTCTGCCGCAGAAGAAATTTCTGGATCTTGAAGCTTCCAGACTCTATTGAATAGATGAGACTGGATGGATAGACAGATGATGGGTATAGAGGCTCTGTGTTGTTTATCACACGACTGAGTGAGAATCTCTGTGCTGCGGGGGAAAGGAATGCCTTTAGTAAGTCTGGGTTCTGGTCATGACTCGTCCACTGCGGCAGCCTCGCATCACAGAGCTTTAACCTCTCTCAGCATAAGGTCATTGGTTTGAAAGTGAGCTACCTTACCAGAGTATGTGAGAAGAGATGTGTGTAAAAGCAGTGTATGAATTACAAAACACTAGGCACGCAAAGCATCATCATGTTGCCTGTATTAATCATAATACAATTGGGAATTTAAAATTGGAATCTTTACATTACAAATACGTGATTTACTCTTTTTTTTTTAAGATTTATTTATTTTAGAGAGAGCAAGCGTGTGCGTGGGTGTGCATTAGTATGGGGGGGCAGAGGGAGAGAGAGAGAGAAAATCTCAAGCAGACTCCCCGCTGAGCCCCTGACACGGGGCTCGATCTCACCACCCCGAGATCACGACCTGAGCCGAAATCAAGAGTCCAACGCTTGACCAACTGAGCCACCCAGGCGCCCCTGTGATTTACTTCTAAATCCATCTGTTGAAGGAATGTGTCTCATCATCAAATACTAAATGATGGCATGGACTTGAGGCCATACAGAGTAATTTATAGAAAAGCCCCTCGTTATAGGAATTTAGGACTAAAAGTAGACACACACACCAAAAAAAACACCAGTGAAAATATATATGCACTTCTAATAGCGAATGTTTACACAAATCAACACGATGATTTCCCTTATGCTGATTTTGATTTTTTTGTTGCAAAGATGTCATTTATAGTGTTGTATTTTTGATACAGCTGAGTTGTAGCATGCCCATCCCCATGAGTTGCTTATCTCAGAGTTTCAAAATTCAGAAACTTGAACTTCTTTTGTTTAGTTCACAGACTGTGGGAGAGAATGTACTTACTGCATTCATCAAAGATGTTAATTAAGGTCTTCCCTCATTAATTTTCTTCTTTCTGCAAAACGTCGGCCCGCTCAGAATAGAGAAATCGTTCAAACCCATCTCACTGAATTGAGTCATGGTGAGTGCATCTCACCATGTGTTTCCGACCCTCCCTGGGCTCCTCGGATTGGCAAGTGGACAAGGAGAGGGTTGATCCAGAGCCTCCTTTAATGTTCCCCTCTTCCTGCCTTAGGAAGCCCCCCATCCTGTGCGTCCCTTAAGTACAGTTCTAGCCCTCTTCTCCTCTCATTTCCACAGGCCATGCAGGAGGCGCTGGTGGACCTTCCCGAGTGGTATGGAATAAAAGGCATGCAGGCCCACTGGATCGGAGACTGTGTGGGCTGCCATCTGGACTTCACATTGAAGGTGAACGAGCAAAGCCTCTCCGTTGATTAAAGCTCTCCAATCCCCTTCTGCGGTTTCAGAACTCACCGAGCAAACCAGCAGCAGCATCTCAAACGTTGCTGTAGCCACATTTTTACAGTGCAAAGAAACAGGCGAAATTGATTTTAATAACATATCTTTAACCCACTGTATACCAAAAAATGATCATTTCCCGATGTGGTCAGTAACAAAGGTCTATTGAGGAAACAGCTGACGCTCAGGTTTTCGTACAGTCTTTGAAATCTGTGCTCTCTTAACACAGCGACACTGGCCAAGGGTTCCATCACCTCTTACTGCTACTGGCCATCCTGCTGGTCGGCGCGAATAGAGAGGGCTTCTGTGGGTCCGTGAACTCCCTGAGGTGATGTGCGGAGGGTTGTGTGGACATCTTCCTGCACAGTGGGCCCAGAGCTCCGCAGGGTTTGTGTCACAAAGCAGGTTAAAAACGAGCAAGCCAAGGCTGACACCATCTCAAAACGGGGCGCACCCGAAGCTGGGGAGGGTCATGGGCTTACCCAGGGTTCAGAAGAGCCTACCTGTGTGGAAACACTGCTCAGAGGTCACTGCCGAAGGCCCACCTACTCTGGAAGGTGCCCCCCAACCTTTTCTCTTTGTCCCTGCAGACTGGGTAGTTGTTGTTTTGCTGTTTTGCTGTTTCTTACCTGGGTGGGTTCTGGGTTGTTTTGTTTTGTTTTTTAATTCTTCTGGTGTCTCCTTCCTACTCAAGACTTTTGTGCCCTTAGCTCCAAACTCATCCCTCACCTTAGGCCAGACCTTTAGAAGGAGGGGACAGCAGTCAAGAGACAGAGTTGACCTACTTTTCTAGACTTGTACTGACAGCCATCCTGGGGTCTGCTGAGCTCCCGCTCCTTGTCACAGAGCTCACGCTTCCCTGTGCCGTCTCCTCACGAACGCGATCCCCCTCACTCCCAACTGCAGACACGGGAAGGCCCCCATAAGGGAGCGGGGACTTTGGAACCTTTGAAAACCAAATCCTGAAATGACCAAATTCTGTCACCACTTTCCTGAGAAGGTGGTGAGATTTCTGAAATTCAGACCCGCTGCGACTTTGGTTCAGGCTCTTAGGGCTGTCTCGTTTTGGGTCCTGTGCATTAGACTGGGTCGGGTCCCCGTGTCACAAGGCCTTTCTTTGCTTCTCAGCCAGGGTGAAGGCTGTGGGTCTCTGAGCAGGTCGACTCCTGTACATGGAATGGCTTCCACATTTTCTCCCTTCCCCAACGTTTTATTATGAAAATGTTTCTGTCTCTGTTCCTGGACCCACCTGAAAATGAGATGTCTCGGGGGAGGGAACACTCTCAGTCCAGCAGCTACAGGACCATATGTGGCTGGGCCTTTGGGGCCCTAAGTCTGGCTCCACAGGGGACCCCTAACCAGCCCTAGGGCCACGCTCAGTCATGGCCTCGGGTGTCCTCTCTTTCCTCTTCAGAACAGTTTTAGCCCCAAGGACTGCTTTTCTGGTTAGAAAAGCAGATGCCTTTATTTTTTTAATATACCTTAAATCCCGGAGGGAAGTATAGCTCCTTTGTCAGGACAGAAACAATATAACATTGATAGTTATTTTTGATTCGTGAACAAAGGAGCCAGGAAAATGGGGGAGGCATCTTTCTGAGCACGCTTTGACCACCTTTGATTTGGGGCCGCCAAGTACACCTGGCGGTGGGCACCAGACTTAAAGAGGAATGGTGATCGTCTTCTCTCTCGCCCGTCTCTGCCCCTACCAGGGGCCATCTCAGGGCCCCACATCCCTGGGGCTGCAGCCCTGAACCGGGCCTGGTGTTTGGGCTTGAGGAGGGGAGGGAGGAGGGGATGTGGCCCGGGAGCACGACAGCCCCGGAGGAGCCCTGAGGAATGAAATGGCTCTGCTTTTACCTGCCAGGTGGATGGTCAAGTCACAGGAGAAAAGCTGACCGCCTACACAGCCACCCCCGAGGCCATTTACGGCACCTCCCACGTGGCCATCTCTCCCAGCCACAGACTCTTACATGGGCACAGCTCTCTGAAGGAAACCTTTCGGAAGGCACTCGTTCCTGGCAAAGGTGAGCTGGCGAGTTCTAGTTGGACATCGAGCAGTTCTCAGGTTCACAGTCTCTTCCCATATGTCATCCTGTGTGATTTGTTCTTTGCCTGAGCCTGACTTGTTAGTTTTTTATTTTCAAACAGGATAAATGAGAGCTTTGAAAATGTTGCTACCCCCGGTTTCGCTTTGAGCGACTCGTTTGTCGGCTTCTTGAGTTTCTGACCGAAAGCTCAACTCTTTCTCTCTAGATACAATCTAGACTTCAAGTTCTTTCTGACAGGAATAGCATCTTCTGCCTAATTTATAATTCCATCGTCAAATAAGACTATCCTGATGATGGCGACAAGGAGGAAGCCAGTGAGAATCAGAGGAAGCATTTTCAAAAACTTCATCGTGTTATTTTAGACTTCCCACAGTAATCTGAGCAGCTGAACAGCGTCCTGCTCAGCACAGGCCTTCAGTCAGTGGATCCAGCTGACCTGGAGTGGGCACAGCAGGTGTTACTGGTCAGTGAGAATTTGGGGAGGCCTGTGCGTTAGTCAGGACGCTATGGTTGCAAGCAACAGAATGCATTCCCTGGCCAACCCGGAGAACAAAGGGAACCTCCTGGAGGCTGTGGAAAGCTTGCTGACTAGCAGGAACCAGTCTGGAAGACGATCTGGATCAGGCAGCTGTGCGGTTTTGGTGGCAAGAGCTCATAGACAGTCTTTTGAGTGCCACTGACTGAGTGAATCTGCTCTCACCTCACCCTCAGGGTGTGGGGCACTTGGTCCGAGATTCCTGTTGCAGGGAAACTGTCTCAATGGTATAACTGAGGCCCATGGCCTTTTTCTTGGGCAAGGGAAGGTCCGGCACCTTTCTTGTTAGACCACCAAGACTAGATCCAGTGAGGAGGGGTCGCTTCCCGAAACAAACCCAGAGGCTCTTATTAGAGAAAGGCAGTATGGACCCTGGGCAGGCAAAAGGAAGTCCCCCATCAATTAGAAGTAGGTCTCTGGATGGGGCGCCTGGGTGGCGCAGTTGGTTGAACATCTGCCTCTTGGTTTCTGCTCAGGGTCATGAGATTGAGCCCCACGTTGGGCTCTGTGCTCAGCAGAGTCTGCTTGAGATTCTCTCCCTCCCTCTCTCTTTCTCTCTCAAATAAATAAATAAATCTAAAAAAAGAAGAAGAAGAAGTAGGTCTCTGGAGAAATGTAAATATTTCTATAAAAATCTCATCTTTATTTTCTTTTCACAGACTGTAAATTTCAACCCAAAGAACACAGTCTGAGTTATCGGGGTCTGTTTGAATTATTTGACTAACAAAAATGGTTTGTTTGGTGATTTAAAGTGTTTTGGGTTTTTTTTTTAATTGCTATTCTTAAAATAACCAGAATGAAAGGTTTCCTGGTATAAGGCTGGAAAGATAGACGATGTCATCCCAACTTACCTCTGCTAAAGACTTTTTTTTTACTTATTTGACAGAGAGAGAGAGAGCACAAGCAGAGGGAGAAGGAGGCAGAGGGAGAGGGAGAAACAGACTCCCCACGGAGCAGGGAGCCCGATGCAGGGCTCGACCCCAGGACCCTGGGATCACAAGTGCCCTGAGACTTTTTCTTTTTTTGAGATTTTATTTATTTTGGGGCGCCTGGGTGGCTGAGTCATTAAGCATCTGCCTTTGGCTCAGGTCATGATCCCAGGGTCCTGGGATTGAGCCCTGAATTGGGCTCCTTGCTCCACGGGAAGCCTGCCTCCTTGTGTTCCTGCTCTCTCTATCTCTCTCTGTGTCAAAAAAATAAATAAATAAAATCTTAAAAAAAAAAAAAAGATTTTATTTATTTATTTGAAAGAGAGAGAGTGAGAGAGAGAGAGCACAAGCGAGGGAAGGGGCAGAGGGAGAAGGAGAGGGAGGCTCTCCACTGACCAGGGATCCCAATGCGGGGCTTGCTCCCAGGACCCTAGAATCATGACCTGAGCCAAAGGCAGACGCTTAACCAAATGAGCCAGCCAGGTGCCCCTCTGCTGAAGACTTTTAATTGCTTACTTCCAGCATTGAAGCCAGGTTCAAATCAGTGAGCACTTAGGAAGAGCCTACTGGTGCTAAGCACTCGGGGACACACAGAGGACCAGTCCCCCGTCCTGCCCCCAGGGGGGTCATGACAAAGGAGAGCCAGACGCGTGTGTGATTCACTCTGGCCCAAAACAGATACCACTTGCTGTCATCTCCTGTTGTTATGTATTGAAACAGAAAAAAGACATGTGTTAAAATTTCAGTGTTGTGCTCATAAAGTCCAATGTAGCTATCTGTTTTATTTTCCACTTACTCAAAAGAAGAACTGGATTCTTTTCAACTGTTTAGTTGAAAGGGAATACTCATAGTTTTTACTCTCATGAGCATTTTGGGATTCCTTGTGGGCTGTGATGGTTGAAGAATATCTAAAATCGAAAAACTAAAAAAATGTAAACATCTAGCCCTTAGATTTTGTTTTCTTACAGTTAATCTGGGGACACAAATTAAAATGAGGTAATATTAACAGGGGCTTCATGAGACCGTACATTATGAAAGATGGAGCTCCTGACATGAAAGGCACTGGATAAATTCCAAATATTTTGATATGTAAGAAATTAAATTATTTTAGCAAATGCAAAGAGCAATGTTTTCATGATCCTTTGGGGCATTGGCACCTCTGACTTGTCCCATCATTTCATTTTAGCGCTGAATGGCTGGCCAGCTTTATTCTCACCTCTTTTTAATAATCTCTGAAATAATTCCAAGTGGAACATTACACCTGGCTCTGTATTTTCCAATTCTAATTTTCAGAGTAGAAATATTCTTTTTGCAGATGTCAACTTATTCAAAGTCTCAAGATTAATTTGCACGTCAAGTCTCTGGATTTTGACATGTGGCATTAGTTATGGAAGGCCAGTACGGTGCCTTGAGTGTAATGTAGTTTTTCTAAAAATCAAATGAAAATCATCATATGATTATGAATGTATGCCTTCTTTGGCCTTGGAGGTTACACTTTAAACCTGAGCGTTGTATTGCTGTTGTCATTTATCATTGCCGACTGGCTCCAGTCAGACGGGCGGCTTGATTTTTTTCCTCCAGTGTCAGGTTTTGAGGGTGACTAGTGACCACTGAAAGCCAGGGATGTGATGGAATGTATCACTTGCAGGAGGTTAAATTCTCAAACATGGGTTCCTACAGCCACTAAGTTGGTTTCTGCATATCAGCTCCCGTGTGGGCACAAGATGGCCAAGGTTCTGGTCCCAGAGCCATCCTGTGACTTAAGGAAGGTCACTTCACCGTTGTGAGTTTGGCCTTCCCAGCCAAGTGGGCGGGGTGGTTGTGGGGGGCCCTGGGGGGACAGAAGGGGCCCTGAGTAGCTCAGAGGAGGATGGTGACACCTGCGGATGGGGGCTCATGCTTGGCAGAGATCAGGCAGGAGGACCAGCAAACCATGGGTTAAGAGACAGTGACGATAGAAGAACAGTGCTTGTCAGAGTGGAGGGGCCAGAGCAGCTCCCAGACGTTTCTGGAAGGCAGCAAGGGCAGAGGCTCCAGGGACGCTGCCCTGATTTCTGGCTGGGCCGACTGGGTTGCTGATGTTATTGACTAGAAGCACTGTGTTTTGCTCAGCCCCCTGTAATTTGGCATAGATTCCTTTAAGAGAGCAAAAAGTCAGGTGCTTCCCCATAGAGTTCTGCAAACTGAGTTTAATTTCTATCACTCACGTTGCCTCCTTCTCTCAGCTGACCGCCTCTGACTTAAGTCGTGTTATGTAAGCTCTGACTTGATGGGAGCTAGAAACCATAAAAAGCATCAATAGGGAAATATCATCGGAGTTCTAGAAGCTGTTCTGTCTTTTTCCTGGCGTCTTTTCTTACATTTCTTTTTTTTTTTTTTTTAAGATTTTATTTATTTATTTGAGAGAGAGAATGAGAGAGAGAGAGCACATGAGAGGGGGAGGGTCAGAGGGAGAAGCAGACTCCCTGCCGAGCAGGGAGCCCAATGCGTGACTCGATCCCCGGACTCCAGGATCATGACCTGAGCCGAAGGCAGTCACTTAACCGACTGAGCCACCCAGGCGCCCCTTTTCTTACATTTCTAATATTAAAATAATATTCAAACCCTGAGGCTTTGGAACCACACATTCAGCTCTGAGTCACCAGTGGTCTCCACAGGACGTTTATTGCCGAAAGGGTAGGTGAGGTCTCCCTAAAGGGAACCTCAGAACCCCATTGTTACTGCCGCATCAGAGAGCCTCGTCTCCCCAGGAGCCCCGGAGCATTAAATAATTAATTGCTCACTCCTGTCCTCCCCCTTTCTGCTCTGTATGTGTGTGGGGATGGGATCCTATAGGTTATAGTCTGTTCTTTAATCAAACTGTTCCCTCTGCCATCCTTCCAGCACATGCTAATAGATGTTATGTGGAGGGAGGGGCCTCTGCGCTCCCATAACCTGGATAAACAAAGACGAACAGGTTTCTGTGCTCCTGGACTTCTCACAAACTTTGCCGCGCCATTGCGCACTGCGACTGTGTCCGAGAGCAGGTCACATGACACTTCCCACACTGCCTTGACCACACAACCCTGGTCCCACAGAGTATCCCTGTGAGGATCACTGCTTTGCTGATCACTGAACAAAAGCCACCTGTTTGTTTTTTCCAGAAGGCACGAAAGACAGGCCTGCTCTGCAGTGGGGCCCCGAGGGCAGAGGGCACCTTTGGGCCCAGAGCAGGGAGAGCAGCAGAGGGAGAGGGAGAAGCAGGCTCCCCACTGAGCAAGGAGCCCGATGCGGGACCCGATCCCAGGACCCTGGGATCACGACCTGAGCCGAAGGCAGACACTTAATCGACTGAGCCACCCAGGCGCCCCCAGTATATCTGCAGAATTACACACAGTTTTAGGACATTTTTGTCACCCCCAAAGAGATCCCATATCCTATCCCCACTGTTTCCCCCAGCCCTAGGCAGCCGCTGGTCTGCTTTGTCCATAGATTTGCCAGTTCTGGACATTTCATATAAATGGAATCATGCAGTATTTTGTCCTTTTGTAACTGGCTTTTTTGACTTAGTATAATGTTCTCAAGGCTCATCCATGTTGTAGCCTGTGTGAGTACTTTATTCCCTTTTATTTCAGAATAATATTGTGCATTTTGTTCATCCATTCATCCGTTGATGGTCATTCTAGCTACTTTCTTGCTACTCTGAGTGGTGCGGCTGTGAACATAAGTACAGATTTCTATGTGGACGTATGCTTTCATTTCCTCACGTATGTGTCTAGGAGTGGACTTGCTGGGTCATATGGTAGCTCTGTGTTTAACTGGTTGAGGAAGTATCGGAGTTTCCCAGAGCAGCTACACCATTTCACATTCGCCCCAACAGTGTGCCAGGGCTCCAATTTCTCTACATCTTCGCCAGTGCTTGTTATTGTCTGTCTTTCTGCTGATAATCATCCCAGTGGGTGGGGAGTGGTGTCTCATGGGTTTGATTTGCATTTACCCAATGGCTAGTGATGCTGAGCATCTTTGCATGTGCTTGTTGGCTATTTGTGTATCTTCTTTGGAGACAGGTCTATTCAGACTCTCTGCCCATTTTTTAATTGAATTGTCTTTCTATTGTTGATTTTTTTTTTTAAGATTTTATTTATTTGACAGAGAGATATAGCGAGAGAGGGAACACAAGGAGGGGGAGTGGGAGGGGAGAAACAGGCTCTCCGCTGAGTAGGGAGCCCAATGCGGGGCTCAATTCCAGGACCCTGGGATCATGACCTGAGCCGAAGGCAGACTTTTAACGACTGAGCCACCCAGGTGCCCCTCCGCCTTCATTCTTTTGCATGTGGTCATATTACCTTTTTTTAAAAAAATTATTTTATTTATTTGAGAGAGAGAGAGAGCGAGAGGGAGCGAGAGAGCACGTGTGAACAGGGAGAGGGGCAGAGGGGGGAGGAGAGGGAGAGGGAAAAAATCTTAAGCAGACTCCTCACTGAGTACAGAGCCCGATGTAGGGCTCGATCCCACTACCCTGAGACCATGACCTGAGCTGAAACCAAGGGTCGGATGCTCAACCAACTGAACCACCCAGGTGCCCCAGTGTGTGGTCATACTACTTTTTAGTTCATGTTCCCACAGAAACGTATCTTAAAGAAAAGACAGCTTCTGTCTTTATGTTTTGGTTTTCATATAATATGATTTCAGAAAGTGGGGGTTTTTTGTTTGTTTTTAGGCAGGCTTCACAATTCTTTTTTAATCCATACATAATATTCTGTTAACTCGATGTACCATCATATTCTCAGTCTTCCCTATGATGTTGAACATTTGGCCTTTTCATGTTTGGGGCTGTCCCGGACATAGCTGCTATCCATATTTATATCCACAAAGCTCTTTTCCTCTATAGAATTACTTCCTTAAGAGACATTCCCCAGAGTGGGATTTATGTGGTCACAGGTTATGAACATTTTTCTAGTTCTTGTTACAGGTGGCTTTTATTGGTTTTGGAAAGGGCTATGATCGGTTTACAGTGCTGTATCCAATGATACACAAATTTCAGTGCAACTTCGCAAGTATTGATGGTACCCTTCTAAAAGTTCTTGCTAACTTATCAGGTGTAAAATGATAATACTTCCAGATTACGTTAATTTCTCTTTCTTCTTTTTTTAAAAATTAACTTGTGTTTTGTAAGATCCAAGTGATATATGTATATCACACGAAAAGTGAGTTGTCAAAGAGTATCAGCAACAGCAGGAGCTTCCTTACCCAGCCACCTCGAATCATTTTAGGTATGTGTTACTTAGGGGGTGAGTTTGGTGGCTACGACAGAGTCCTGAAAACACAGTGACTTAAAAAGATAGAAGTTTATTTTTGCCCACCTGAATCTCAAAGCAAGTATGACAAGTCTGCCCTGTGAGTCAGTCATGGCCAAGGCTCTTTCTGCCTTCCCACTCTGTCCTTCAAGGGTCTTACCCTTACCTATGTGTTCTGAGATGTTCTGCACTTCATCTGCATTGCAGTAAGTCAGAAGCAGGGAAAGAAGGGCATGTTCCTTCCCTCTGAGAGCATGCCCTAGAAGTTGCTTCTGGACATACCCCAAGGCCACGCCTAGTGCAAGGGAGGCTGAGCAGTGCTGTTGTGAGCTATGCAGACGTGTGTCCAACTAAATGTTCTGTTGCTGAATCAGAAGGTGAGGCAGGGGGCGCCTGGGTGGCTCAGTCGTTAAGCGTCATGATCCCAGGGTCCTGGGATCGAGCCCCGCATCGGGCTCCCTGCTCAGCGGGGAGCCTGCTTCTCCCTCTCCCGCTCCCCCTGCTGTGTTCCCTCTCTCGCTGTCTGTCTCCCTCTGTCAAATAAATAAATAAAATCTTTAAAAAAAAAAAAAAAAGGCAGCGAGACAGGTCTGTGGTCGACTGTCGGTCTGTGCCACAGCTGTTTCTATGGTTCAGACCTCCACGTGTCTGTATAATACGCCTACCCTGTTCCCTCTCAGTTCACCAGTTCTCGACATTACCCTGCAACTTTTACTTGTGCACCACCTCCCCTCATCTTCCATCCTCTTCATCACATTTTATCATAATTGCAGACTTTGCACACATACCTGTCATCTTTGAGAAGGGGCAGTACGGAATCAGAAATACGGGTCTCCATTTTGAGAAGTGTCCTCACTTAAGCAGCTCAGGGCAGCAGGTGCTTCCCAGCCTTGGGACCATGGGTGCTACTGAACCTCTGCCTTGGAGACCCGTTTGGGTTATATGTCACTCTGTCCCCACTGTAACCTGTCTTGTGCTTCCTGACCCCTGCAAGATGAAAGAACAGAAGAGCTGGCTTAGATGCCTACAGAGCTCATCTTTCCCTCTTTGAAAAGAATACATCTTACTTCCTGGGCATATTTTAACTTTGGGGTTTGTAAAACATCTTTTAGATAATTATATGAAGTCGTGAAATATGGCGAATATAAATAGATTTGACAAATTATTACTGTTGTCAGTTGCTTATGTTGCAGTAAGCTCAAGTGAACTCACTAATTGTTTACCCCTTTCATCCCTTCTTCCTTTGGGACTGTGTTTGGGTCTTCATGCTTCCATTCCTGTAGATAGTCATTTAAGTATTTTATTATGACCACATAAATATCGTTCACAACTGAGCCAAGTATACTATGATTCCATTTTCCTTTTGGTAATATACTTTCTGTTTTGCCTGAAGTTAATGATGTCCTTATTGTTTTTCATTTGCTTTGTGTTCTTTGGATTTCTAAGTCTTCCCACACCCTCCCAGAGGCTCTTTTAAAACTCCTCTCAATATAGTTTTCTACATATTCCAACCTGTCATATAATGTATTGATGCTCCTTTTTCCCCTGAAGATGTTTCCTGGGCCCTCTGTCCTGCACAGGCCTGACCTGGTCACTCTCCAGGCCTCTGCTGCCCATCTGCCATCCTACGGCTTCCCTCTGTCTTTGTTCTGAGAGTGTCTTGACCCTCTTTTCTTTGTTGGATCTTCTGTTTCCTAGATCCCATTTCTGTCTCTTTCTTGATTTACCCCTTTGTTTTGCTGGAACACATCCTCCACTGTCCTAAAAAAGGGTAGGTGGGAAGAACTGTCCTGTCTTCGTGTGTCCAGAACTCTCCTGCTCTCTGCTTAGTTATTCTCTACTCTCCTATCCACTTCCATCTTCAGGTGCCAGGATTTGGAATTCCTGACATTGCTTTAGTCACCATAGATTTTTGTGTTGCTTATTCTTCTGTATATTTGAGGTATTTTTCAAAAGGAAAAGGAGTGGCGGGACCATCTTTACTTTACCATCTGTAAAGTAAATATGCCATTTCACTTCTTTGGTTCTGAGCATAGATGAACATTTTTGTGTACTTGTTTAATCTTTTGATTTTCTGCTGGTGTGAATTATCCATTAATACCTTCAAAGAACAGATTCTTTAACAATTAGCACAAACACAGAAGTCCTCATGCTTATTTTTCTCACTTGTCTCCTCTGAGACTCAGATGGTGTTAGTACCCCAGCTGTCACTCGCTCTCATTTTCAGATTGCCTCACGCCCGTGACGGCTGTGAACATGCTCACCCAGCAGGAGGTCCCTGTCGTTATCTTGGCCAAAGCTGACTTGGAGGGCTCTCTGGATTCCAAAATAGGTAAGTAGCTATTAAAATATAATCAGGATAATATACTCAGCAGGCTTCAGATCAAAATACCAGCCTGTTGCTGTCAACCGGAAGAGCTCACTGCTGAGTCCATGGTCTTTTCTGCCTCTTTGGGAAAATGATAGGCCCCTTCATGCATCCATTCCCTATTTAAGAGCTACATTTTGAAAACATACCCAGTATACCACACCTTGCTAGTTGCTCTTGAGAATAATAAAAAGTGGCCCACAGATCTGGCCAGTAGAGCTGGTTGGTGAGACTCATACATGTGATACGTGGGACAGTACAACTCAGATGAAAGCTGATATCAGAGCTCGTAGAACCAACCACAACTGCAGAGATGGGGATTCTGAGCACAAGTGATGGACTGGGCTGGGTTTTGGTGAAGGCTTGAGGAAGTGAAATTGAGCCCTCTAGGGAAAGGACCCTGACACAGCAGTCAAGTGGAAGGCGCATTTAGAACTGTGCATTGAATGTCCTCTGCAGCTTTGCTCATCCCTGGGAGTTCTGAGGTGTTGTCACCTAGCAGAGGCCGGGGGTGAGCTGAGGACTGAGAGCTAGTGACAGCTCGTCCAAGATCCGCTCTTCAGATGGACCCAAGCGCCCCTCTTCCCCAACATTCCCGCTGCAGATCCCAGCCAGTCTCAAAGTGCCAAAAGCCTGCAGAGAAAGTTCCTTCTCCACTCTCGATTTCCTGGTACCCAGAAGAAATAGCATTTCTTACCGAAATCATGTTTTCCCTCCTGATTCCCAGATCAGTTTTTGACAAAAGTGATTTGAAGAAACATCCAAACAGAAAAAGGTTATTAAGCCATTCAGGTCATTCCCTTCTGACCATTTAAACCTAGAAAGGGTGTTGCTTAAGGGAAATAATTCCTTCCTTTTTTTTTTTTTTAAGATTTTATTTATTTATTTGACAGAGAGAGACAGGGAGAGAGGGAACATAAGCAGGGGGAGTGGGAGAGGGAGAAGCAGGCTCCCCACAGGGAGCCCAATGCGGGGCTTGATCCCAGGACCCTGGGATCATGACCTGAGCCAAAGGCAGATGCTTAACTGAATGAGCCACTCAAATAATTCCTTCTGTTATTTTTCTGTATTTCATAATTAGTAAGATTCATTAATACAACCAGGCAAGATAGGCAATAAAGGAAGCTGTTGTTGATGTGGATTTTTGCTTTTTTGGGGGGGCGGGACTGTATTTTGAGTCAAATTACTGGCACAATATTGAAAATTCTGAAAGAAAAAAAAATCTGATTTTTTTTTTGGATGTGCATGGAAATCATTTTCCCTGTGGTCTTGATTTCCCACAGTTACATTATTAACATTTTCTAAGTTATTGCTTCTTGACTTCCAAGAACAAGCAATAGAAATAAAAAAGAGATAAAGCAGTGTTTTTGCCATCCCACCTGCACGTTACAGATAGTTCACATCCTGCTGAGCCCCACATAACCCACACTGTGGTCCACAGCATTCTTTATGTGGCCAAATAAATTTTTTGGCCACAGTGTCTCCATTTGAACATTTCTCCTGGTTACTCCAAACCATATGCTTTGGGAACACAGTGAGTGACTCTCTTCCCTTCTTGACCATGAACACCTTCCAGTAATACTGCTTGCCCTTTGTCCTCACCCTCCCATATCCTTCAAGTCCACTCCCAACATTTATTTGCCTTGTTAGATGCTTTTTTTTTTTTTTTGGTCAGTAATCTCAGATGGAACACCACAGAACTTTCCATCATACCATGGAGCTTTCTGTCTTGCCAAGGAGCTTTAGAACATGTCTCCCAAACATGAAATAACCCTCGTCATCAGGCGGTGTTCCAAATTTCATGGAAATCTGACTTCAGCACTTTGTGTGTTGTCCTTAGTCTTCCTGCTCAGTAGCCACGGAACGTGTTGTTTCTGCAGGGACATCAGCAGTTTTGACAGCGACCCGCAGCAGGGGTCCTCCAGCAGGGGGCGATTTTGCCCCCTCCTGGGGGGGGGGGTGGCATGTGGCAATTTTTCAGTCCTTTTTCTGTCACTTCCGGGGAGTGCTAGAGACCAGGAGCACTGCCCAGCATTCCTGCGATGCTCAGCATAGCCTCACAACGATGTCGTGCCAAGATTGAGAAAGTCTGCCCTGCAGACCCAACCACCGACAAGCTTGTTTTGACGCAGAGCTGAAGCCGAAAGTCAGCCTTGGCCCTTTGGATGAGCGATTCACTTATGCTCAACTCCCATCTCAGGCATGTGTGGGCTGAAGAAGAAATTTCTATTCGGACTGCACGTATCATTGCCTTTGGGAACAAAGCATAGCGTGAGGAAACACAGTTCCCAGCTTTCCACTTCGGGACTGTGTGGATTTTTCTAGGGCGCCAGGAAATGCTGGAGCTGGCAGCCCTGCTTCTCAAGAGAATGCCGCTGTCCTTGGTCCCTGAGGGAATTCAGACAAGAGGCTTCTCCAGATGCTTGCGATTCATGATTTCAGTGACAAAAGCCCCCCAAATCTTATCTTTTAGAATCACAGCTATTTAAAAAAAGAAATGAAGCACAGGATAAAGACTGAAAGGAAATCATGCCGACATAGTAAGCTGGTTGTATGAGGGTGGGGGGGAGGGTGTTTCTCCAAGACTGTCCTCCATTTTCCCAAGGAATACACTGCATTTTTAGAACCTCTGTAGCTAAAAGAGAGTCTCCCTGAGGAGGCTAAAGCCGAGTGTCAGTGCTGTCCGTTATTTTGTGACTTGGGTATTTGCAAAGAAAGTGTTCTGTGTTTCTTCCCCTCTGAATAGGAATTCCGAGCACCAGTCCAGAGGACAGCACCTTAGCCCAGACCCTGGGCCTCCCCTACTCCGAAGTCATTGAAACTTTGCCGGATGGCACAGAGAGAATGAGCAGCTCTGCCGAGGTTGGTTCCCCGTGGCACGGGCCTAACAGCTTCTCCAATCATGACCTTGACCAGGGTTTGATGAGACCTTTTCCTTCAGGTGCAGATTCCAACTTGCCATTTCACTCATCCCCAAACCTCAAGGTCTTGCAGCCTCGTTTTATAATCTGTGAAAACAAAACAATATTCTTTTTCAAGAGCTAGAAATTTATCAACTCTAAGTCAAGCCCAATCCTAGAATAGTATGGTTATCATAGTCACTATATTTTGGGAATCTTCTGCTTGGGGAAAAAAAATAAAATCTCTCTTCCAGGAAAACAGATTCCTTGGGAGGGTGACCAAAATTGGCTGTTCTTCCTAGATATTTCTATTCTCCCCAGATGACTGACTTGTTTCCTCCCAAATTTGAACTCATGTATAGAAATGAACACCAAAGTTGAATCACGTTTATTTATTTGGGCCAGGTTCTCTCTTGCCAGGTGGTAGATCTGGCAGGACTTGACCTCAGCCTTGCTCTTGACCCAGGCCAGGAAGTGTGATGGAAGGGGTAGGGTGAGGGGCGAGTGGGAAACAGCAGAGACGGTGCTTCTCAAACCTAAGCACACCCCAGAATCGGCTGGTGCCTTGTTGATACACACACACACAGAGTGCCTCGCCCTCGACCTGGAGATTCTGATTCAGCAGCCCCAGGTAGAACCCAGGAACATATATTTCTAAGAGTTGTCAGGTGCTGCTACTGATCCAGGATCCACATTTTGAGAATCACCGGCCCAGAGCCTTGCTACTCAAAGTCCGGTCCCTGGACCTGGAACACTGGCATCACTGGCCCCAGCCTGAGTGATCCTGAGTCAATTAGACCTGAAGATCCAGGATTTTCAGGTTTGGGATTATGTGGCTAGAGGATATTTTATAGATATGTATATAGATAAATATATAAAAAGAATGAGAGTATGGCCAGGTTTTTTCCTTACCTGAATGACAGTGTTTTCTGACTTCACATTTGTGCCTTCACAACCTAAATGGTAGTAAGATGCTCTAAGTTGTTGAATCTTAAACCTTTTAGACTACATTGGAGCAGACTCCCTGGAGGTGTAACAGAGCCACACCAAGGTGCTCGTACGGGAGCCCTCAATATCTCTGTGAAGAGCAAGAAAGGGGACACTCGTGGCCAAAATTCGGCTTCTGATGTGCCCAGAGAGCTGCCCACTCCTTACTATAGGACTGACGTTAATTATGCTCCCTGGCTTCCTCAGATCACTTCAGGCAGTCTGTTGAATCCTCCCCTGGCTCTCGACTGAATGTCTAGGATAATGAATTCTTTCAGTGGATGGAAGAACAGGTGGTAAAGGGCTCCCGTCATCTGTGAGCTTCAGGAATGTAGAGACAGTGATACGTGGAGGAGGTAGCCTTTCAAGAGAGCTTGCGATCATTGTGTCCCGTAATTATATGAAGGTGGGAGTGTGGAGCCTCGAAGATGCCTCCCAGAGGGTGCGTGCATCCTTGGTAGCAAGCTGTGTGTGTGCCTCAGAAGACACTGCAGACCCCAAGGAGGGGGCTGCTTTTGGTAAACATCGCTATACTTAGATCTTTATGCCTCAGGATTGTAAGCTCCTTGCGGGCAGGGGGCAGAGCATCTTTATCTTTGTGCCCCCAACGTCTGGCCGAAGCCTGGCACTTAGTAGGGATGAAGTCCATCGACAGTGAACCAATTCCAGGGTACCCACGATCCCCTGTTGGCATTCCGTGCTGGCTCAATTCTCATCATTAGCTTGGTTCCCTGAAAAGCATCAGGTGAAGAGAGAAATTTCTCTTTTCTACTCTCATTGTCTTGCTCTGCTCTCTATAAAATGGGCGCATTTAAATATAAAAGGAGTGGTTCAGGTCTATCCAGCTATGGCCCCAATTTGTTCCCCTGCTTGCCAAATTACTTCCGCTGTAGGATATTGAATTTTCCTTCCTGGATTATTTTTTCCCCCAACAGGGGACTCGTCATTAGAAATACATATCATGCAGTTCTTTGCTAGCAGCTCAGTGCTGAGAGTTGATGATCCCTGTACTATCTCGGCGCTCAGGTGATAAGGAGAGCCACAGAACGAGGACCGGTTTGCCCGTGAGACACGGTGGACACGGTGCTTTGGGGTCACAGTACTTTTAGGGGTCCCCTAAAAGATGTTAATTTCTTTTAAAATCAGAGGGAAAAAATGGAATTTTTCGGGTCAAAATAATGTTCATCTTCTTTCAATATAGTCACAAAACGTAATTTTAATACTTCCTAAGGATGGGGCGCCTTGTGGCTCAGTCGTTATGTGTCTGCCTTCGGCTCAGGTCATGATCTCCGGGGCCTGGGATCAATCCCACATTGAGCACCCTGCTCCTCGGGGAGCCTGCTTCTCCCTCTGCCTGCCGCTCCCCCTGCTTGTGCTCACTCTCTCTCTCTCAAATATATAAATAAAGATCTTTATTTAAAAAAAAAAACAAAACTGGGCGCCTGGGTGGCTCAGTTGGTTAAGCGACTGCCTTCGGCTCAGGTCATGATCCTGGAGTCCCGGGATCGAGTCCCACGTTGGGCTCCCTGCTCAGCGGGGAGTCTGCTTCTCCCTCTGACCCTCCCCCTCTCATGTGCTCTCTCATTCTCTCTCTCTCAAATAAATAAATAAAATCTTTTAAAAAAATTAAAAAATAAATAAATAATAAATAAATAAAAAAACTGTCCTAGGGAGGAAGGGGCCACAGAGGTGAAGGCACCTGGGGCTCGTAAAGTCACAACAAGGCTCTGCACAGACAACATACAAAAACAGCAATTTGGAGGGGGGGCGTGGCGGGTGACAGCTTGTCCTTGCGGAAGGAAGCATAGGATCTCTCTCCTTTCCCTCACAGTTCACAGGCATGAGCCGGCAGGATGCGTTTCTAGCCTTGACTCAGCAAGCCCGGAGGAAGAGGGTAGGTGGAGACGTGACGAGCCACAAACTGAAGGACTGGCTGATCTCGCGACAGCGGTACTGGGGCACGCCCATCCCCATGGTCCACTGCCCGGCCTGCGGCCCGGTGGCCGTGCCTCTGCAGGATTTGCCCGTGACCTTGCCCCACATCCCATCTTTCACCGGCAAAGGAGGCTCCCCACTGGCCACGGCTTCGGAGTGGGTGAACTGCACCTGCCCCAGGTAAGGAACTACCCACCCCCGGGCCTTGGCGTGGTCTGTGGCCCTGGCACCCCGGCTGCAGTTTCAGGCTCTCTGCTCCCTTCTTCCAGGGCTCCCACCAGCCTGGAAAGAATACTCTAGGTCTTTCTGTCCACTCACATCTTTACCAGAAATACCTGCCAACCGATGGAAAGCTGCACGTTTCCATCATGGCTTTGTAAAAGACCACTTTCTTCCATTTCATATTCCAGAGTGCTTCTTGGAGATGGGAGAAAAGTGTTTTCTCCTCTCTGCCTTTGTTTTCCCACCTTGTCACTGATAACAGCGGAGATTTTCTTACACGCAGTAGAGTGGTAGCTCCGAGGGGGGCTGTGCGCTGGGGTTTCATTCTTTAAGACCCGGAACATCTCGTTTTGGAGGTAGGATTGTGTTTTACTGTTAGCTCACTGGCGTACCTCGAATGATTTTTGGGATACCATACCAGCTAATTAAGCAAATAACCCAGCCCAGCTCCAGCATCTTCCTACTTCCTTCTGTGGAGAAGCCATTTTTTCTCTGCCTTATAGATCAGGATGAGGATGTTAAAATAATCTGGTCCAGAGCTGAGTTATGAGGTTGGTAGTCAGGTAACCCTAGTGCAGTTGAAAGGCCCAGGCCGGGAAGTCAGATAATAATGGGCTCAAGTCTTGGCCCCCCCTTTAACTAGCCGTGTGACCTTGGGAAAGTCACGTGACTTCTCTGAGCTTCGATTTTCTTATCGGAAACTAAAATAACCTCCTCGAAGGGCTGCTCAGAAGACTAGAATTAACACCCGCAATCCTGCACAGTGATGCCTAACAGACAAACATCCAGTAAATGGAAGTGTTACCACCATCCTCCCAGGTGCTCACCCGGGTGGTTTTAAGATTTGAGATGGGGCTTGTGGGCAGAAACAGAGGGAGCTCTGGGCCTTTTCAGGGTAGAATCGTGGGCTCCAGGAGAAAATAGCACACCCTCTTTATTAATGAGATGCGACAAAAGGGTTTCCCTGCCAAAAGCCCTGGTGGCCTTCACACCAGCTACTGCAGCCCAGGGCCCGTCTGGTGGGGATAAGGCTTCCGACCCTGGCTGCGGATTCCTGGAGGGCAGAGCCCAGGCCGTGGTATTGGTCAAGGCTCCCTGGATGATTCTAATGAGCAATCTAGGACCGACAGTCATGGAACCAGCATGGCCAAGCAGGGCCGCAGAGCCCAACAGATGTGGATTCCTTCCTCTCGAGCTCCAAGACCTTGGGCGGATTTCTTAACCTCTCTGAATTTTAGTTACTTATCTGCAAAGTGGGGACGTGTATAGTCTCTACCTCGTAATCCCCAGGGTTCCTGGGGATTAGAGGAGAGAATGCCGGGGAAGCATTTGGCTCAGTGCCTGCATCCACTGGTACCGTTCGTACCATTGAAGCTGATGACGATCATCCTGTTGACACGGTCATCATCATCTATCCCTCCCACTTACCAAGTAGCTAAGCCATGTAAACCAGCTTTTAGTGGCAGCAGTAAGGTGTGTTGGTTGTCCTCCAGTCCCACGTGACCATTACAAAGAGAATCAGCATGGCAAGGTGTAGGCAGACGTTACTCCTTTGATCGGTTGGGCCCTGCGTTTTCTTCCTGATTTGTACACCTGTCCCAGTGGTGAGGAGAAGAAGCAACCTTTATCTTGTAAATATTTGCCCAAATAGTGTCTGTGTTCTGGTTGATTGCTCTCCCCATAGAAAGATCTGGCTTTAATTTAGAGACGCACTGTGGAGATCAGTGTCTGGTAGCAGACCTGGGTGGTAGGAAAGAGGATTCCCTCGGGCTCTTTCCCATCAACACCCGCCCCCCGGGGACCACCACTGTTCCCAGAGGGAGGCCCCTGTGAGTCCCAAGGCCCCAAGGATCTGGGGCTCCTGTGTCTCTGTTCAGCCATTTCTGTTTAATAAGTGGGAGATGGGGGGCTAGCTGTTTGCTTCGGTACGATTTGTAAAGCCGGTATGAACTTCTTCACAGATGGAAGATATAAATGCAGGCCTTCTTTCATTTTTAAATTAAAAGCAGACTCTTGCCCTGGCATGCAAAATCAGCAGAAGGTTCATCAGTTCCTCTTGGGGCTCCTTGTGTCCCTCCTCAAAATCTCCAAGAAGCCCCAAGAACTGAGACTGCCCGCAGGGCAGCATTTAGAAGGGCAGTTGGTCCCTCTTCCAAGCCTCAAGAGGGAAAGCCTGGAGCCAGAAACGTGTTCTCCAGCTTGTTCTCACTGCCACAAAGGCCCCTGTCACCTATTGGTAGCTCATAGTAGCTGGCTCGATGCATCCACTGCTGATCCAGGCCGTGAGGAGTCTTCAGGGGGGCTGGGCCCCTTCTAGACTAGGCTTGACTAAGGGCACCCTCTCTTGGGTTCCTAGAAGTTCTGGGTTTTTTTGTACCCGGTTTGTCCCGTCCCATGGGCCCATCACACTGGTTCTGCTTCAGAATCGGTTCATCAGTTGGGCCCTTATGGGACCTTCATCCTCCCCAGGCATCCCCATCCCGAGGTTGAGGATCGCTTGTTCTTTTCAGCCCTTCACACACCAGGGATCTCGCTTCGTTTGCTTCCTGGAACAGTAGGGACATCTTCACCCTTCTGTGTCCTGTCCTTAGGCAGTGGGCACATTGGAAGGGAGCTCCTGATTTGTGGTGTTTGCCAATTTCTGTAGTATACATACTTCCACCAAAAGCTAGTTTCAGGCTATGAACTTGACATCACTTGTCACTGAGTTGGGAAGAGGTGCGAACCCGTTGATTCTCACAAGCTGGTATGAGTTGGCTCTAGCACACCACTGCCCTTGGGCCCCCAAGGTGACCTCTCTTCCCAAGGTTACCCTAGTGGGTTTCGATTTCTGCACCCCCGGCCCTCGCAGAGATAGAGAAAACCCAAGTTCATTCTTCTTTTTTTCTTTACAGATTTTATTTATTTATATGACAGAGAGACACACAGCGAGAGAGGGAACACAAGCAGAGGGAGTGGGAGAGGGAGAAGCAGGCTTCCCGCCGAGCAGGGAGCCCGACGCGGGGCTCGATCCCAGGACCCTGGGATCATGACCCAAGCTGAAGGCAGACACCCAACGACTGAGCCACCCAGGCGCCCCCCAAGTTCTTTCTTTAGTACAACGTCTCTGTTTGGTTTTCAGCTTCTCTTCCTAAGTTGATTT
Source organism: Mirounga leonina (assembly GCF_011800145.1). Lineage (NCBI taxonomy): Eukaryota > Metazoa > Chordata > Mammalia > Carnivora > Phocidae > Mirounga > Mirounga leonina. The sequence goes on along the minus strand of NW_023270855.1, from coordinate 44,251,273 downwards.
GCTTCATAGGTATCACACGTTAGGCATTGGCTGAAGGCAATCTTGACATGCCTAAAATAGAAGTTAATGTGCAAAAGAGGGCACTCCTGGCTTATCCACATAGGTTGTTAGATTTTCTATCAGGTAAAATTTAGACACGTGGAGTATAAGGCTTTTAATTGTTGAAGATTTAAATTTTTCTTCGTAAATTTCCTTAAAACGTCCTGTACTAAACAATACAAAAGGAGAGCGTTCTCTGAATTGCCGATCCATGATGAGGCATTGTTCTTGTGACATTCTGAATGGATGCTAAATTGTCAGCGCTTTCTCAAAAGCCAGTGGAACACTGCATTAAAACTTAAAAAGAAACCAGTTGATGAACTTCCTTTATTTCTCAGGTGCAAGGGAGCTGCCAAGAGAGAGACGGACACGATGGATACCTTTGTCGATTCTGCTTGGTACTACTTTAGATATACCGACCCGTGGAATACTCAGACGTAAGGCCTTGCTGCATCCTTTGAGCGTGTGTGGGTTTGGGTCCTCCAAGGAGCAGACACCAAGACAGAATTCTATATGGGAGAGATTTACTGGGGGCAGCGCCCGAAAGGATGGGGGGTGGGGAGGGAGCAGGAGTTGGTGGGGAGATCCCTCAGACCACTATGCAGTCCCCACACCTGAGAAGCAAGTAGGGGAAGGAAGGAGGGTTGGGTTGGAAGAGTCTCAGACTACAGTGCAGCTCTGAGAAAGTCTCAGCCAGGCCGATGGAAGCCCCGAGCAAAGCTTGTCCAGCAGAGAGTCCCAAGTCTGGCAGAGGTGCCATGGCGCTGGTCCCCTCCCTCTGGGAGAACAGGCTCTGGAAGCTGCTGGTCAGCCGTGCCCCCTGAAACAGGCCCTCCTAAGGGAGTGTGTCAGATTATTAAATGAGATGCTTCACAGCCAAGCGAATCCCACGTACAAGAAAAATAAAAAACCGAAGAAGGAAGAAAATGCTGTTGTAATACCCTTCATGGCCCTGTGGTGAACTGCATTTATGGGGTTATAAAGATGTAATGCTGTTTACTTAACAGACAAAAATGATGGGAGGGAAGGAGGTAGGGAGCTTGAGGGAGCTAGGAAGCATCGCCTTTTGTCACATACACACAGTAATTTCTAAAATTGATAAATCAATAAAGAGTATAATTGCCAGAAGAAACAGCTACAGAATTCCAAGTGGCTAAGGGGGTGGGGGGCGGGGGGAGGCGGGCGTGGTGCTCATGAAGGCAGGGGCTGGGGGCCAGTGTTGAAATGACAAAGCTCTCAGTACAGTCTGAGTTTTCAGCCGTGGGCAGGTTTCTTAGACAAAGGTAAATACGTGAATAAGAGAAAGAGGGCCGTAGGGAGAGGGGGTAAAGAGAATGAGCAAAAGAAAGCAATCACAGAGCTCAGGAAAACCGCAACCACGTCCTTCAAAGACTTTGCCAGGTTGCTCTTGTCCAAAGGAAAACCATTGCCCTCAAACCCCGAAGTCCACATATAAAAATGTCCCCCCTTTTTTCTTCAGTGGTTGTAAACTAACGCATTTCCAGTGGGATTTGGTGCTCCTGCCCTCCCTCCCCCCGCCCCCAGCCAGAGTCCTACCCTGCAGCACTGTGATTTCTGTCATTCGAGTCCAGGCCATCCAGGAGTGAGGGGACCCTGAGTAAATGGTGGCCAGAAAGACAAGATGCACGGGGACTACTGTGGCAGGGAAGCGGGGCCCCTCCTCTGACTCCTCCTTCTAGAAGGGGCTGCTGGTACCTTCTGTTCTTTAGCAGTTGCTTAGAATGCCAAGGCAATCAGGCCCTACCTGTCAGAATGCTTCAGAGGAAAATCTTCTTACAGATGATGGAGGCTCTACATCAGTGATGGACCCTGGACCCGGAGAGTTACATCTGAGGCCTTCCCAGCCTCTGATCTGGGAATACCATTTAGCACATCTTTTGCCTCATAAAATGCAGCTGTGAGTTTCAGCACCAGCTCTTGTCCTCCCTAGATGGGGAGGAACCGTTGTTCACAAAGGGGAAAAAAAAATTGTTTTAATTTTACCAGAATTCTGGCCTAGTGACTGGAGAGAAGCAAGCTGCATTAAGATACAAATGCGGGGCGGTTGGCCAGGCCTACCTGCTGAGCCAAGTCCATGCTGGAAAAAAAAAGTGCCTTGTGGTGTAGGGAAGAGAATTTACAAATATTTGAGACCATGGAGTACAAATCCTCCAAAGGCAGAGATTTGCTTTATCGGAAGATCTCTAGGAAGCATATTCTCCTGAGATTGAAGGTGCTCAGCCCACTCTGCTCCCCTCCCCACAATGCGTGCGTGCACACACACACACATACACACACCTCTGCACACTCACAGACTCTCCTCTCAAGAGTCCCAGCCAGAGAATAGAGGGAAGTGGTGTTTGCTTTACTCCCCAGCACCCATTAGGACCAGGGAGTCCGAGGAAGCCTTTCTTGTAGGATTTCTGTCACTGACAGTATCTGTTAGGGGAGAGGGAGATGTTGGGTGATTTTATGTTTGTTACCCTAAATATGCTCCTTGCACGCAGGAGACCATATACAGGCTCTTGCTGACTATCTGTATTTTAAGGCTGCTTTTAAAAATAAGATGGAATTTGTGTTTTAAAATGAACATTTAGTGGCTGCATGTTAATCTCCTTTGTAAACGCCATATTGCCCCCTATTGGTAAGAGCTCACAAATCCCAATATGCCTAATCGCAATAAAAATTAAAATAGAAATCCAGATGTTCAAATACGCATCTTACAGAAATAACCTTTTTCACAGAAATACCCTTTTTATGCTGCTGTGTTTTCTTTTTGTCCTTATTTTAATGAAAATCGCATTTTTTAAAATGTCAGTAATGGCTTCTGAAACAGTTTTTATACATTTCATAATTTCACACCGACCTGACTTTTTTCTGCTTTATTATATCAGCTTTTCTCTTATTATATTTTAAAAAGAAAAATCACTGTTTTTCTCTGACTTTATTTGTCTCAGGGTATATGCGAATTATATAATAGGTCTGCTAATTTGTGTTCTTGTAGCAAAGCAGGTTTGTAAAAAATGACCATTTCTCTCTCTTGCAGCCCTTTTAATGCAGCGTTGGCAGATTACTGGATGCCTGTGGATTTGTACATCGGAGGGAAGGAACACGCCGTCATGCATTTGTTCTACGCGAGATTCTTTAGTCATTTCTGCCATGATCAAAACATGGTCAAACACAGGTGAGCACTTAATACCGCTCGGCAAAAGAATTCAGTTCTGTGAATGACAACTTCAAGCAGGTGTCCGTTCTTCCCAGAGCAAGGTATACACGTGTAGTGAAAGACTTCTGTTTTTCAAGTATCCTTTAGCGGTCACTGTCAACCTTAGCCATTTGAAGTGCGTTTCTGTTACTTAATCATAGTTCCAGCGTGTGATAATCGCAGGCTCGCCTAGCATCTTGCCTTCAGCTCTTGTCTGTTTAGCTGAGTTAATTAATTGAGATTTTGACATCTGAGGCAGAGAGAAGCCGTTCGTGACCTTGTAGGGCTTTTTACAGCTTCTCGTTCGAGGTCGTGTTTATCATCTGGCCGGGCTATGCAAGCTCTTTTGCTAAGCTTGACTGAATCCTGCCTTGATAGATCACTCTGATAAAAACAGGTAATGAATTAAAGCTGGGGAATCACATTGTAAATCCATTGATAAAGGTTCTTCCTGTTGGCCTATAACCTATTCCCCGTTATGGTCAGAAAGGTGTCTATGTGTGCTTTTTTCTATATATATATATAGTATATTTCATGTCTTACAGAATTTAAAGAATAAAGTGGACGAACCATGAGAGATGATAGACTCTGAAAAACAAACTGAGGGTTCTAGAGGGGAGGGGGGTGGGAGGATGGGTTAGCCTGGTGGTGGGTATTGAGGAGGGCACATTCTGCATGGAGCACTGGGTGTTATGCACAAACAATGAATCATGGAACACTTCATCTAAAACTAATGATGTAATGTATGGGGATTAACATAGAATAAAAAAAAAAAAAGAATAAAGTGAACATCCCTGTATCCCCTTAGAATACCCAGGGTCCCCTATCCAGTCACACCATCTCCCTACCTGGCACCCCTCCCCTGGCCAACCCCTATTCTGAAATCCTGAACTATTAATTTTCTGTATAAATTTATCAACTCTTTGTATTTTTCAACAGTATGTATTGTTTGGTTTTCTTGTGTTTGAACTTTACGTAAGTGGAATCATATTTCACATACTCTCTCTTGCTTTCCTCGCTTAGCATTTTTGGGGATTCATCCATATTGGTGCATAGAGTTATGTTCTGTTCCTGTTTCACTGCTGTAAGGCATTCCATCGTGTGGAGTGGAATGTCTAGTGTGGAACTCGGTTTCTGTGTCTACAGCACCATTAATGGTTGTTGGAGTGTTTTGTGCAGTGACGAACCAAACTGTATGAGCGTTCTTGTCCGTGTTTCCGAAACGTGTCTGCCCTTGTCTAGGGCATGTACCTAAGAGTGGGACTGCTGAACTGTAAGATGTGCACTTGTTCAACTTTGCTAAGGAACACCCAGCTTGTTTTCAGATCACTTCTGTAAACCCTACACTTGTCAGGGTGTCTGGGTGGCTCAGCCAATGAAGCCTCCAACTCTCAATCTCAGCTCAGGTCTTGATCTCAGGGTCGTGAGTTCAAGCCTCGTGTTGGGCTTCACTTTGGGCATGGAGCCTGCTTAAAAAAAAACAAAGCAAAACAAAACAAAAAAACCTACGCTCATACCAACAGAGATGAGGGTTCCCATCCCCACACGTCTTCATCATGTCAACGTTGCTTATGTAATGGATCAGTTTGTGGGTTATGTTTGAATTGAAAGACACTGCTCACTTAATGATGTTTAGCATGTTTTTAACATGTTTAGGAACCTCTGTGTTTTCTCTTCCATTAAATCCCTATTTGTGTCCTTCACCCTTTTTTTCTGGGTTGCCTTGTATTGATTGTATGAATTTTTTAAGTAGGCTCCACACTCAACATGGAGCCCAGCATGGGGCTTGAACTCACAACCCTAAGATCAAGACCTGAGCTGAGATCGAGAGTCGGATCCTTCACCAACTGAGCCACCCGGGCGCCCCTTGGTTGTAGGAATTTTTAAAATATTCTGGATGCTAATCCTTTTCCAGCTATATGTATTGCAAATATTTTCCCCAGTTCTTGGTTTCTCTTATTTTTATGGTGTCTTTTGATGAACAGAAACTCTTACCACAGTAAATTTTAATAATCTTTTCCTTTAGGGCTATCGCTTTTAGTGTCTCAGTACCATTAATGGGCCAGTCCCTGCGTTTCCTCATTGATCTTTAGTGCTCTCTCCATCACAGTCAGGTTTTCGTATATATGCAGGGCCTTTTTATAGGATCTTTATTCAGTCCGTTGGTCTGTTTGCTTTTTGCTGTGATAATTATTTACTGGCTTTATTTTTAGTTTTACAAGTCTTACTGTCTGGTAAGGATAGTCCTTCCTCTTTGTTCTTTTTCTTTAGGAGTATCTTGGCTATGACTGGACCTCTGTCCTTCCATATGAATTTCAGTTTCACCCTATCACATTCCACAAATATTTCTTTTTTTAAAGATTTTATTCATTTAGGGGCGCCTGGATGGCTCAGTCAGTGAGGCGTCTGCCTTCGGCTCAGGTCATGATCCCCAGGGTCCCTGGACCAAGTCCTGCGTCAGCTCCTTGGGGCGTCTGCTTCTCCCTCTGACCCTCCTCTCTCTCATGCTTTCTCTCTCTCTTGCTCTCTCTCGCTCTCAAATAAATAAATAAATAAAATCTTGGATTTTATTTGTTTGAGAAAGAGAGCGAGAGATTTTGAGTACTTAAATCTCTTTTTTGGGGGGGAGGGCATGGAATAGAATCTTACTGTCTTTTTTTTTTTTTTTTTTAAGGTGTTATTTATTTATTTGTCAGAGAGCATGAGCACAAGCAGGGGGAGCGGCAGGCAGAGGGAGAAGCAGGCTCCCCTCTGAGCAGGGGGAGCCCAATGTGGGACTCGATCCCAGGATCCGGGATCATGACTTGAGCCGAAGGCAGTTGCCCAACCAATCAAGCCACCCAGGTGCCCCTTCCCTTCATCCCACGCTCAGACCTGCTCCCTCTCTCTATGCATACACACATGCCTTAAAGGTCTACTGTACAGAGAATGCATTTAGTTTACAAATTAAATGCTTAAAATAATTTTCTTCTCATTAGTCCCAGAGCCCTTCGTATGTAAAAATAAACTGATCTGCATCAGAAGAACAATGAACACATTAACAGCATTAATCTTCAGTCGAAATGTTTGTGCCTTGGGTTAAAGAATTTACCATTCTGCCTTTCATGTCTTCTCTGTGGAAACTTCCTTACCTCACCAGATAAAAATTACCCCTGAGGATGGGAATTGTGTCCTATTACTGTGACAGTATCGTGGACAAACATTCTCAGTGAATATTTGTTTAAATAAATTGAGTTTAACTCCTTGATACAAACATATAAAAGTTTATGGCTTTCGGGGCACCTGGCTGGCTCAGTCAGGTGGAGTGTATGACTTTTGATCTCGGGGTCATGAGTTCAAGCCCCACATTGGGCGTGGAGCCCACTTTAAAAAAAAAAAAAGTATGTTTTTCAAAGGAAGTGTTTTCCGTGGAGTAGAGAGAAAAGACAACATGAGAAATGTTTCCTTCTAGGTCTAGAAGCGAAGACCGTAAATGATTTCTGGCTCCAGGGTACCTTTCTCCAGCTTCTACACAGTTATTTGTAGGAGCAATGAACAAAACAATAAATGATTCATTGGCTAGCTATTTTAAAATAGAAGACAAGCTCTGGCTACTTTTAGGACTCCTATACAGTGGTTTTAAACTATATTTGAGGGGCGCCTGGGTGGCTCAGTCGTTAAGCGTCTACCTTCGGCTCAGGTCATGATCCCAGAGTCCTGGGATCGAGCCCCACATCGGGCTCCCTGCTTGGCGGGGAGCCTGCTTCTCCCTCTCCCACTCCCCCTGCTCATGCACGCATGTGTGCTCACTCTCTCCCCAATAAATAAATAAAATCTTTTAAAAAATAAAAAGTAGTAGCTCCAGCCGTGGAGCCCGAGGCCTCTGTCCCATGCTCATGTGGGTCACTACCTCACATCTGGACAGGTAACCCTTTTGGCTCTCAGGGGCCTCATGGGTCAGCAATTCAGTTGCCTCCAAGCACTGGATTCCCTCTAATTCTGGTAAATCTCATCAAGTATAAACCGCAGAGGTTTATGCGGATCTTATACTCTTCCCTGTTTTCTAAATGAGTCCTGGCCCTCTTTCACACTTGCACACTTGGGTGTGAACTTTGAGCTTTTCGTAGGTCTCTTGACGGGCTACAAGAAGCTGGTCTTGGGGGTGCGTGTGCCCCACACGGGACAGTGAGGTGCTGTTGTGTGTCGGAAATACCAGGTTAATGATCAAGCCAGAATTAATGTCAGCAGTAAATTTGCAAAAGAAGATAATACAAATGACCAAGAAGCACGCTCTACAATGTTGCCCTCACTGGTAGTCAAAGAAATACAAACTAAACAGCAGTGAGGGGCCATTTTCCATATAGCAAAGAGGCGAAGCTGAACAGCATCTCATACATTGCAGGAACAACCGTTAGGAAAAGCAGTTTGACGATACAGAGTGAGAGCCTTAAAAATATTCACACTTTCGGACACGCTAATTGTGCTTCTAGAAATCCAAGCCTAAGGAAATAATCAGAATCAAACTTAACGCACCAAACTGTTCAAGTAGCTAAAAGTTTGGATACAACCTAAATGCCCCGAAAGTCTGAGAAAGGGCAAATAAAATCTAGCCCATTTGTATGAAGGACTCTTACACGACTCTTTAAAATTACATTATATGGACTGTTTAATAACATGAGGAAATGCATCTGAAGTGCTTGGAATTGAAAAAAAAAGCAAGATATAAAATCATAGATGCAGGGCGCCTGGGTGGCTCAGTCGTTAAGCGTCTGCCTTCGGCTCAGGTCATGATCCCAGGGTCCTGGGATCGAGTCCCACATTGGGCTCCCTGCTCTGCGGGAAGCCTGCTTCTCCCTCTCCCACTCCCCCTGCTTGTGTTCCTGCTCTCGCTATGTCTCTGTCAAATAAATAAATAAAATCTTTAAAAAAAAAATAAAATAAAATAAAAATAAAAAAATAAATAAAATCATAGATGCAGTTGGGTTATACGTCTGCCTTTAAATGTACTTGTCCATATACATGCGTAACACAAAGCAAGAGAAAAGGCTAGAAAAAATTACGCCAACATGTTCACTCTAGTTTGCTCTGGATGATAAACTTATCAGTGATTTTATTATTCTTCTCATGCACTCCTGATATTCCCCGATTTTTTTACAATGATTTTGCAACTTTATAATAGAAAAAACCCAGTCCTCTACAGAGTGTGTTCAGAAGCAGGGAAATACACGGAGCCTCCCAGTTTGATTCTGGGCGAGGGGAAGGCAGCGGCTTATGGCTGGACGTCAGCCCTAGGTCGCCAGCCCTGGGCTGGTAGCTGCAGGGGATGCTCTGCAGTGAGGGATGGATTCATCTCCACGGAACTGCGGATCAGGAAGCCTTTTCTCTCCCTTTGCAAGAGACAGCAGTGAACATGAGCATCTTGTCAGCTTTATGTTGTTGCTCTTCATACAGACACTGCGTTCCCTGAGCTGACATTCTCCCCGTGGTTCACTATCGACAAGAGCGGTGGTGCCCTGCTGACCGTGGAGGGCTCCACGGGCTCCTGTCCTGTTTGTCTAATCACATCAGAGCTTCAAGGGGAGGGGGGCGGGGGCAGGAAGAGAAGAGACGCTTTACTTGGTTCTCACCGTATTAATCGGGGCTCCTCCCATGCTGCTGGCTGGCTGCTAAGAAATAGAAACGGTGGTATTTTACGAATGAGCCATGGCTTAATACTTAGAAACTGGCTGATGATGTGAGCCTGATGTGCCCCCCCAGCCCCCGCCCCGGGCACAGGGCGAGGCAGAAGAGGAAGTTCGCAAACTTAGTCTTGAAAAGTCCACGTTAGAGACTATTTTCAGAAATCCAGGGCTATCTGTACTCTTCTTTCTAGACCTACATGGGAGCCTCCTGACCAGGTCAGGACCATGGGCAGCGGGCTATCTAGGAGCTCGGGAGTAGGTAAAAAGTCATCTGCAGTGACCAGTTATCGCTCTGATAAATCTGAGCTTCTTTTAGCCACATTACTTGGATGCAGTGATGTTTCACCAGGGCGCTTAAAATAGCCTTTCATTCTATGTTCTGAAATTCCTTCTTTATCCTAATAGTTACTGACCCTGCTCGCCCTGCCCTTCCTCCTGCCCTCCCTCCCTCCCTCTCTTCTTTTCTTCTGTCCTTGGTGGGACAGAGGTGGCTTTCAGAGACTGGCGGGTACGGATGGTTGTAATTTCCGACTCAGGGCGTGCAAACTGTCAAGGAAGTACTAAAGAGGGCATCGCTTCCCATCCTTCTGCCGCCAGGTGAAAGCAGACACACCTGCCCCTTGGGGTGGTATTAGCAGGAGAGCTGAGCCAGAGCCAAGAGCACAGGGAAACCAGCTAGGCCCCTCCAGGGGGAGGCCCGGCGTAATGCCCCCCATCTGTGATGCTTCCAGGCAAAAGGGGTTTGGTGGTGGTTTCAGATTTTTTCACTTCCTTCTAGAACCCTCTGCTAACATGGTCCCTATGATGAATGCATCACTCAGTTGCTTGTATAAGTTGGTTCCCGGTGCCATTTGTCGAGTGGATGAATGGACAAATAGGGAATATGTTACACTGGTTGTGAATCTTAGTAATGAGCTTGGCAGTGGTGTGATCTCTGCTCCAGCAGGACTGGGTTCCAGGTCCCCTTGGCCCTCATTCCCCTGCACCTTGCACCTCCAGGCCACACTAGTGCCTCCTCCCTGTGGTGTGGATGGTTATTTCTGAGCATGTCTTGGGCTGCCCATTCTACCGTAAGTCTTCTAACGGCAGAGCGCTCAGTACCCAGTTGCTGCTCACATGGGTGTGGAATGGATTAACAAGTGTGACTCCTCATGCCGAGCTAAACTACTTGTGGGTGCATGTGACCAGCTTCAGCCTTGAGAATGAAAACTGGATTCCCAGAGTCCTATGGATCATTCCCTGGAGCACTGCAAGAGTAGGGGATGGGGGGGCCACTGGGGGATAAGCAGGACTCAGGGGCTTGGACGCACCCCTCCCACACTGAAATCCAGTGTGAACCCCCTTGGGGCCTTCTCCCACGCTTGTGCCCTTGCTCCTTCCTGCAAGCTTCCTGCGATCTTGAGTGGACGGAGTCTGAAATCACAGTGCACCTCTCCGTGCAAGAAGGTCACGGCCCCAACCAGAAGCCATGACATCCAGGCCTGCCTTTCATCCGTCTTTCTTCCTTCATCACTCGTCCCCCTGCACATTGTCCCCACCTCTGCTGCTGCAGGTTTATTTCTTCCCTCGTGGATACAAAGGTGATTTAGGTCAAACCACTGAACGAATATTGAGCATCTGCTGTGAACTAGGCACTGAGAAGAGGCTCACAAAAGGAAGACAGGGAGGCGACTCACCTGAACACACAATACAATTTTACAATCGAGTATCTGTCAAGGGCAGGGACCGATACCACAATGGACACACCAACAAGGAGCAGTTCTGGGGGCAGCCTCCAGTGTGCACAGGCCCCTGGGATCCCTCGCTGGGGAAGGGTTAGAAGTGGTTTTGAACCAGGCAGAACTAATCGATGGCCTCAGCAGCCAGGCTAGCGGTGCCCATGGTGGGGAGGTAGGGCCTTTGGGAGGCTGGTCACACTCGGGTCATCAGTAGGGCTGCTTATGTTGTGAAAATTCAAGGGGCGCCTGGGTGGCTCAGTCGTTAAGCGTCTGCCTTCGGCTCAGGTCATGATCCCGGGGTCCTGGGATCGAGCCCCGCATCCTGCTCCGCAGGAAGCCTGCTTCTCCTCTGCCTCTCTCTGTCTCTCTTATGAATAAATAAAGAAAATCTTTATTAAAAAAAAAAAGAAAATTCATCAAGTGTTACCCCTAGGATTCGTAGGCTTTTCAATATGTGTGATGCACTTCATTTCACAGTTTACTTAAAAAAAAAAGAAGAGGGAGAATTGTAGGCGATCAGGCCTGAGGTTAGTGGCAGACGCGGTTAGGTGCAGCGCTGCCCATTCCCAGAAGATGGCAGCATCGAGCCACTTGAGGAACTGCAGGACCCCAGCAGGATTCCTGGTTTCTAAGGGATCTCCCCACCCTCCCATCCCCGCCCTGTCCTGTCTGGGGGTTGAAAGCTACGGATTTTCATCAGATGACTCATCTTTATCTTTGGGATCCAGATTATTCCCTCCTTCCTTCCATCCCGGTTTTTTATTTCTCCTAAGAGTGGCCAAAGCCATGTACTTAGAGTGAGAGAGGAAAGGAAAAATCTCGTCAACGATAAAGTTCATCCCACTGGCATCGAGCATAGCAGGGAGAAGGTGGTAGTCTGGTTTTTTGTCTTTTTTTTTTCCCCCTGTCAGGCTGCGGCACATAAAACTATCTGAGGAAGATTCCAATCTAAAAGATGAACTTGTGCACACACAGATCAGCCCATCGAGCCCACTGATGCTTAGCTGGGTTTGGGGGGCAGCCCTTCCTTGTAGAATACCGGCTCAAATTTGCTTGGTGCTTTTGAATGCATTCGTGTCCAGTCTCTTCCTTTACCTGCCCAATAAAAAGTAGCCATATGATTTTCTTATTTTATTTTAAAACTGTTGCCATATACATACTGTAGTATATGTATTGGGGTTGAAATCCAAGTGCCGCCTGACATTGGTTGGAAGGGAAAGATGGCTTTAGGAGCCAGCAACAGCAACCACCTAGCGTCCTCCTTCCGTCCTGCTGTCCATGCGTTTATGCATATTTATGCATTCATTCATCCCTCCGTGTTTTGGACATGTTTTTGAGCCTGTCCTCCATCTGTCGTGCACAGCGCTAAGTGCTGGGGACAGAGGGAGGAATAAGAGACTAGTCCTTGCGGTGATGGGTGCAGGGCGTCACGGCGGCAGTGTGTGCCGGACATTGCAGGACCCAAGGGAGGGCGTGGAGGTGTGTGCCGGGGACAGAGGTGGTCACCCAGAAAAGGGAATGCCTGATTCAGTGGTGAAGGGGGAGTCCAGGTTTCCTGGGGAACATGGTATGTGCTGGCAACAACCAAGTGCGCGTGTGACCTCCGTGAGGAGCGAGTGTGTTTAAGTGTCAAGAGACCGCAGGAAGGTCAACAGGGGCTGATGGTGGAGAAAGTCACACGCTCAGTGGGTGTGGGTACAGTTCTCTGAGCTTCCTGAGGAGGATGCAAACCTGGGTCCTTGGGCATCGAAACCCCAACCTGCTGTGGGTAAAGCCCGTGTGGCCTGAGGACACACATTCCTCATGGTGTGGGTGTTCCTAAAGAGGGGGACCACGGACACCATGGCTCCCCCTTCAAGGCGCTACCATATTCAAATGCCTCATAAGATCCAAGTGCATTTGACTGTCAGACAACCTTTCATGATTTTCGATGTAAAGACTCAAATTTTCTAGGAATCTTGCAGGCACACGAACTGTGACACCAAAGGATGTCAGTCTGCCGAATTTGGCTTTGGCGGTGGAATGTCATGGGGGAGGTGGGAGGAAGGCAGCTTTATGACTCAAAAGAGTTTATTATTAGGATGGATTTTAGAGCCTGAACAGGGCATTGGTGACCTCGGTGCACACGCACGTGTGGAATTTCTTCCAGATTAACATGGTAGCCTGGCGGATGGCCCCTATGATGTTGAAGAATAACATTGAATAATGTGGACAAGGTCTCAAAAATGTGTGTTACATTTCTCCTTGAATGTTAAATATATTGGGTCTTTTCCACCTTGGGAAATACCTCACCACCGCCAAACTCATGTATGCACGCATGTATACACACACGGACTCGTTAGGATTTTAAAATACGAAGGCTAGGAATCCCTTCTTTGTAGCTGACCCTCATCTCTTTCCCAGTCACTCTCTTTGCTCCACACCACCCCCTGAATCCACTAGAAAGTTTCCCCAAACTGCATCTGTCCACATGGCCGTTTGACGAGGGCCACACATCACGGTTCACCTACATCAGATGGCCTCGCGCAAGAAATGAGGGTCCTGGGCGCCTGGGTGGCTCAGTCGGTTAAGTGGCTGCCTTCCGGGCGCCTGGGTGGCTCAGTTGGTTGAGCGACTGCCTTCGGCTCAGGTCATGATCCTGGAGTCCCTGGATCGAGTCCCGCATCGGGCTCCCTGCTCCGCATGGAGTCTGCTTCTCCCTCTAACCCTCCCCCCTCTCATGTGTTTGCTCTCTCTCATTCTCACTCTCTCAAATAAATAAAATCTTTTTAAAAAATTATAAAAAAAAAAGAATTGGGGCGCCTGGGGGGCTCAGTTGGTTAAGCGACTGCCTTCGGCTCAGGTCATGATCCTGGAGTCCCTGGATCGAGTCCCGCATCGGGCTCCCTGCTCGGCGGGGAGTCTGCTTCTCCCTCTGACTCTCCCCCCTCTCATGTGCTCTCTCTCTCATTCTCGCTCTCTCAAATAAATAAATCTTTAAAAAAAAAAAAGAAAGAAACGAGGGTCCTATCAAACAAAGCCAGCGCCTCCCTCCATGAGGACGGCGACAAGAGCCACATTGCGTGAGTGAACTCGAAGCAGCAGGGGGTTTGCCTCATGCTGCCGGCGACGCTCGTGGACGTGGCTCCCACCGCACGTCCCTGCGTGCTGTCATTATGCATACGGAACACACACTCGTGATCAGCGCACGTCTCCACAAATCATTCCTGGAGTATGGAATAGCGCTTGCTCATGTGCTTCACAACTGAATCAGGTGGATTCTTCGGAATATACCATTTCGCATCAGAAATAAAGTCCTTTCAGCATAGGGGTCAACCTCTACCTGTCCCCTTCAGAGAAAACGTTTATATTTCACTATTCATCCAGTCAAAGTGACTAAAACCAGGCACTGTAACCAAATTACAATCCATCCGTACTGTAGGCCAACCCAACATGGTGTGGGTGTTCCTAAAGAGGGGGACCACGGACACCATGGCTCCCCCTTCAAGGCGCTACCATATTCAAATGCCTCATAAGATCCAAGTGCATTTGACTGTCAGACAACGGTTTAAAGCTGAGACTGTGGTGGAAAAATCCTTCCTATGGTTAAATGAAATACCACGAAGTAGTGTGTGCATTATGATCTATTTAAATCCAAGAAAATTATACAAAACTATATATATACACATATGTATGGAAAAGGCATTCAGAACAGTCTCCAGACTTTTCCAGGTGTAGTCACCATACAATTAATAACAACTATCTCCTCAGGGTGGGTAATGAATTTGAACAGAGGGTAATGAATTTGAATGGAAAGGCCAGATGCACGATTAATTTGTGTGACTTAAACATTTTTTTTTAAGATTTTATTTATTTATTTGACAGAGAGAGGCACAGCGAGAGAGGGAACACAAGCAGGGGGAGTGGGAGAGGGAGAAGCAGGCTTCCCGCGGAGCAGGGAGCCCAATGCGGGGCTCAATCCCCGGACCCTGAGATCATGACCTGAGCCGAAGGCAGACTGAGCCACACAGGCGCCCCAACTTACACATTTTTTTAAAGAATGTGAGTAAGCACTGTCTGCAAGGTTGAGGGAAAAGCAGCCTGCTTGAACAGAGCCCCAACTTCAACCTCTCTGTATCCTCTTGAGCCCTTCCTGATGCTGGACTCAGCACGTAGCTGACATATTTATGGTTCTTCAAAATTTACGAGTATTTTCAGGCATTCATTTACTCGAATCTTCCCAACAGCCCTTGGACAGATTTTTATTGCCTCTACTTGACAGATAAGCCAACAGCTGCTAAGAACAGGTAAGGGACTTGCCTTGGCTCCTAGAATTCACGGAGTAGGAGACAGATTCAAATCCAGGCCTTCCAAATCTGAAGCCTAGCGCTCTTGCCACTTCGCCAAGTGGAAAGCCATTAATACCTGCTGGTATGAATTAACGTTCTTATCGCTGCTTTATAAGGAGCACTTTGTTCCAGTTGGGTTTCCAAGTGGCATTGGCCAGCCCACCTGCTTTCGTGAAGGGCAGCCGTCTCTGTCCATCAGCTGAGAAGGTTTGTATTGCTGTCTTCTGGATGCTTCACATCCCCACCCATCGATTTCTTTTCCTGTTCTCTTTCCTCAGAGAGCCTTTCCATAAGCTGCTGGCCCAAGGCCTTATCAAGGGGCAGACATTCCGCCGACCATCAGGACAGTATCTCCAGAGAGAGGAAGTAGATCTCACAGGTAAGAAAAATGCCCATCTGGACCCATCCAGGTACATCAGGCTAAAGCAAGTGTTTGCCCGGGGCCTCGGCTGGGTGGAAAATCCAGGGTCTCCAGGCCTCTGCCTGCTGTGGGCCGGTGTCCTCTGAAGGCTGGAGCCAGGATGGCTGCCCGCCCATCGGCCCCAGCCCCATCCAGCGTCCATTTGCTTCTGGCGGGGTTTTCGTTTGTATGTAACCCAAAGTCAGCCAGGGCATCACCTCATGTCCTCGCTCATGTTTGACATGGCGTCTCAGGAACAGAGCCCTGAGACCCAAGAGGCGCTCTTCTAAGGCTGGGGTATCTCAGCACTTCTCCCTAGGTGGTCTCAAGGCGCATGTCAGCCCCTCGGGGCCACCCCGATACTGAACCCCTTCAGCACCCTGGAGCAGCCCTGTCTGGCACTCCCCTGACTTCCCTTGCACTTTTGCTCAGGGGTAGTTCCTCACAGCAGATCTTGAGGTGGCACCGTGACGATGTCATGTGCACCCAGCCTACCGATGAAATCAGTAGAAAATGGGAGTGGGGGTACATAGGGGCACCATTCAGCTTAGAAAACCCAGGGCACAACAGAGGCGATCATGTAAACCCAACAACCCCCTAATGGTAGGCAGCGTCCCAAAACAAACACTAGAGAAAAGATTTAGGTGGAAGCCATCAATGGAATTACCTAATTAATGCAGTAATATATCAGGGTTTGGAATGGTCCGAGGGAGAAAAAGAAGCTGGAAGAGCAGAAATTGTTTCGCCAACACGGGCCAGAGGGGAAAGGAGCCAAATCCAAAGGGCACATTTCAGTTGGTAGTGAAGTGCTGTCTGTGTTAAGGGCAGGACTGCCATGTACAGTTGTGCAGCGTGTGCACTGCCCAAAGGCACCCAGCCAAGGGGGTGAGCAGGGCCTGAAATCCAGCCTCTTGCCACACCATACACTCAGGGCCACATTTGCCAAGAGAGGGCACCTTTTTCCTACTTCTCAACTGCTCTGCCCTGATAGTTGGCTTTTTCCTAATTTGCACAACGGTGCTGGAAAGAGTAGCTACAGCCCGGAGGAGGTGTGCAGGGTAAACGGACAGCCCGGATAAAGCACCTTCAGTCTCCTTTGGCTCCGATGTCATGGGTCCAGACAGTGTTGTGAACATCTTTTCCCTTCCCACGCAGACTTGCCCGCTGGGAGAGAAGCAAGGGCAGGCTTCCATCTCCTTAATGGGTGCGCTTCTGCTAAAGTATGGAATTAATTCTTAGGTACATACATCAGTCCCTTGGGAGTTTGGTTGCCATTGGAGTCTGGGACTATCTGGCTGGAAGGAACAGAAATGCACCCAAAGGCAGGTGGAGCACAGGATATAGAGATGTCACCCCAAGCAAGCTGCCGGCGCTCCAGCCAGGCCTCACAGCATGCCCACAACCACGGGTGCCTCACAGATGCCAGTCCTAGGACTTTCTCCTCTCTCCTTCGATGGCCCCTGGTTCCTCTTCCTCCTTTCCTCTGTTTTTCTGCCCTGTTCTCCTTCCTCTGCCAGGCTTGGCTTCTGCCCTGCCCCAACTCCAGGGCACAAGGTGACCTTGGGGAGCCACGATGCCATGTCTGGCCCCATCTCCTTAGGACTTTACGGTTACAGTGCCCGGCAACATTGAAACAAGAGCTTCTGTCTCTCAGTTCCGGGTCCTGAGAAAGACCTTGGCCTTGCCAGATGTCCTTCCTTGTCCCAGCCCCTGGAGCTTGGCCACAAGGTCACCTCATCCCACCCTAGCCATAGAAGGCCTTCTCTGTCAGCACCCTCGGGACCGGTGGTGTGCGGGGTGGGGAGGAGCCACTTCCAAAGAACAGGGCACATGGCATTCCACGTGAGCCCAGTGAGCTAGTTCCACGGAGCCTGCTCGCGAGAGACCCTGACTGGTCAGCTGCTGGCTCCCAGAGGAGACCTTGCATCCGTAAAGAAAACAGCAAAACAGGCAAAGCTTTGCTACCCTGTTTTTTACTTTCTCTTTTGTATAAACGTAGTTTGCTTTTATAGAGCAGGAAGTTGCTTTGTCTCGTTTTGGGGTGGAGAAGAAGCAGGTATGGGCCATCACAACCGTGCTGTGCTCCCGAAGGGAAGGTTTGGGGTGGGGGGTGGGCCTCACTCGTTTCAAAACGAAAACACTTCCTGTGATACATGGTAGAGAGAGAGAAAGGGGTGTGTTGAGCGAGTTTGTGGGATCCTTCACATGGACACTTCGAATTGCTCTTATTGAATGTGCTTGTGTAGAACCGCCTAGAGCCACACCTTCCGTCCCCATGTGTTTTTCCGGCGTGCAGGTGCTGTTCCTGTTCATGCAAAAACGAAGGAGAGGTTGGAGGTGACGTGGGAGAAGATGAGCAAGTCCAAACACAACGGGGTGGACCCCGAGGAGGTCATCGAGCAGTACGGCATCGACACCATCCGGCTCTACCTCCTTTTCGCCGCCCCTCCTGAGAAGGACATCTTGTGGGATGTGAAGAGTAAGGCCCCTTCCTCTCCCCCGCCTCCTTTGTGATCTGCCCCGGACACCGGAGGAGTTTGGGGAAAGGAAATGTCCGGGCTGGAGACAGTAGTAAGGTTTCTAGGAATCAGTTCCATGAAGCGAGTAGCGTGGTTTGTCCTACATCCTGTGCCATTCTTAGCCTGGGGTTCCCAGACGGAATGAACCTCAGAATGTCGGGGGTGCTGCTGGCCATTGTGGATTCCCAGTCCTCACCCCAGACCTCCTGACACAGCATCCGGGGGGCCCCAGGAACCTGCCTTTGGCGAGTCTGTGGTGTTGCTGATGCAGGTTCTCATCATTCCGCTGGAGAACATTCCCCGGGAGCCAGATTGGCTTCCATGCCACTCCGGGGCCCCTCTGTGGTCCACGGAGGCCAGTCCCCTCTTGATCTACCCTGAAAGGTTTGTTCTAGGGTAGGGTCGTCGCCCCTTCCCAGCCCAGAAAACACCGCCCTGGGGCCTGCTCCTGATGTTCCCTGTGACCCCCTCCCTCACCCACAGCAGCCTCCAGAGCCCCCCTCTCAGGGGAGATTTGTCTCTGCAGGGTTGGTTAGATCTGAAAAGGCATGAGTAAAATCTTGTTGGGTATCTGGATGTCCTAGAATACACGGTCCAGTGGTCATTCAGTTTTCCTTCTGCCATCTGCCCCAAGGGTTGCTGTGGCAGAAGCCGCCAGATGCCCGGATCACGGTTATGCCGCATGCCCTTGCCCGTGATAAGTGTGGCACAGGGGCCAGTCCCAAAATGGGCTGCGTCGGAATCACTGGGGACGTACAGAGGGCGCACGTGTGGGCACAGGCATCTTTGGGGACACCTCTGCGGCAGCAGGCGTTCTCACTCAAGGCAGCTGGGCACGGGGCCCATCGTGGCCCAGGCTTCTGAGCTTGTTGGTGGGCGGCACTCTGAGGAGCCCTGCAGTCCAGTGCGCCGGATACCCGGGGTTCTGGGGTGTGACGGAGTCTGTGCTGCTCTGAGCTCCCGGAAGCTGGAGGCCAGGGTGGCCCCCGTCACTCCATCGGGGCACAATGAAGCATGTCTTCAACGTACCCGTGCCTCTCTGGGCTTGGGGAGAACCACATCAGTCATTCACGTGTCTGTCTCTCTCTCTCTCTCGTGTCCCGATGTGAAACTCAGCCGATGCCCTTCCTGGAGTGCTGAGGTGGCAACAACGTCTGTGGGCCTTGGTGACCCGCTTCATCGAGGCCAGGGCTCCCGGGATGACTCCCCAGCCCCAGCTGCTGAGTGACGAGGAGAGAGCCGAGAGCAAGAAGCTCTGGGAGTACAAGAACTCGGTCATCTCTGAGGTCAGGAGCTTTCTGGGGGTGCTGGTTAATTCTGTGACTGAGCACGCGTGGTCCGAGTGGACCACCCTGCCTTGGGGCGGGCCGCTGTTGGCCTTGCTCCTTCCTCACTCTGGCATCCCCCCGGCCTTGAAGGGTTCCCTCACCGTGTCGAGTAGCTCACCAAGCTGGAGCAGCCGGCCACGTGCTCTAATGGAAAGACATGCTCTCAGCAAAGGGCTTCCTCCAACGGTGTCCACCACGTGTCCATCCCAGATCTCGGGAGGCCGCCCCCTTCCCACAGGCTCCACGCTTCACACTCGGGCAGAGAACCAAATGCAGGGTCGCGCTGCTGACACACTGCATACGGGATGAACAGAAACAGAAGTGTAGCACTGGAAGGGGCATGAAGAGGCTGCTCTGTGGCCTCCTCATTTTACAGATGGGGACAGAGATGAGGCCTAGAGCCGAGAATCCAAGTTCCTGGGTGCTCCGCATAGTGAGGCCTTCTGCACCCAGTTATGTTGTTACACAGCATCTGTGTGAATTATTGTGGGTTAATTTTTGCAAATAAATGATGTGTTCGTGTTACCCTCTTAGAGAATGTTTTATTGTCTAAAATCATTTTCTTTTTTTCTTTTTTAAAGATTTTATTTTTAAGTAATCTCCACACCCAACGTGGGGCTCGAACTCATGCCCCCGAGATTAAAAGTCGCATGCTCCACTGACTGAGGCAGCCAGGCGCCCCTGACTCATTTTAAAAGATTCTTCACTGATAACAAATCCCTATAAATTTCTTCTCTAGAAGTCTGATACCATACCACAACCTTTGCCTTTTTAAGCACTTTGTGAAGAAAATGTCATGTTTCTGAAAGAAGGTATTTAGGGGATCCGGAGCTATTTTTAGGGGGTGTCACTCCTTAGGCCGAATTTTTACTGTTATTTTTATTTTTTAGAATTGCTGATTTGAACTTTTAAAGTCAGCCAAGGTCACTTTTTTGGACTTTGGTAACTGATGACATTGAAGAAACAGGGTTTTCATGAGGCCCTGGGTCCAGCATGGTCTCATTCGGTGACACTTCTTTTTTCTTTTTAAGATTTTATTTATTTATTTATTCGATAGAGAGAGAGAGACAGCAAGAGAGGGAACACAAGCAGGGGGAGTGGGAGAGGGAGAAGCAGGCCTCCCGCTAAGCAGAGAGCCCGACGTGGGTCTCGATCCCAGGACCCTGGGATCATGACCTGAGCTGAAGGCAGACGCTTAACGACTGAGCCACCCAGGCGCCCCTCAGTGACATGTCCTCAGGGTATATTCCCATCCACTCTACTCTAGTGTAGAGACACAGAGCTCACTCAGTTGACCTTTGTGATGTGAATGATGCCTGAATGACTGTTTTCATGCCACATACTTCCTGTCTGGATTTGGCACATTATTCTCTTCTATCAGATCATAGAACTGGGGTATTTCGACAAGTTGGAAGCTCTTGACATCTTTAGATGTGTTGTTTTTCTGTATTCTTGGCCGTGGTTGAAATCGAGAAGCACACAAACAGGAAGAAGCTGACAAGTCAGCTTGAGTGTTCTTATGTTGACTCCATATTTGAAAACGCAAAACTCATCTTATCCCTTATATGAATAACCTTCGTTGTGAATGAAAGTCATGGAGCCACAGGGAAGGGACATCCTGTACCCCATCTCCCGGTGACTGTTGTTTTGATGTTTGCTCATCTGCAGGTCCTGCCTCCTGTCTGGGTGGTTAGAAGCGTTTGATGTCCCCCTGGGAGAACCAACACTGTCCCAGATGTGGGGGGGAGGAAACGCTGGACAGCGGAAACATCATCATTGACCCTGATTTTGAAAATCTTTGTATCGATGAAACATTACCGTGATTATCTGAGATAGTGAAAGCATTTATAAATATCTTTGATTGCATTCATTTAATTGACATTTTTTTGGATAATTCATTTGCTTTATTGTTGTGTTGCATTGGTTTTTTGTGGAAAGCTCAAAGGGATTTTGAAGAAAGTGAATAATTCAACTTTTATCCATAGGTGACTGCCCGTTTCACAGAGGACTTCTCACTGAATTCTGTAATTTCTCAGCTGATGGGACTCAGCAGTGCCCTCCTGGTAAGTGGCTCTCCTGACCTTATTTGCTGGTAACAGGGGAGGGTGGGTGGCCTCGAGCCACATTGTGAGGTGGCCTGCAGGGTCCTGGATGGTGGACAGAGAGCAGGACCATGGTGTCACCTCCTTGGTGTGGCTCTGTTATCTTAAAGAAGCCTGTTTTCCATAGTCACAACCTAGTTTTATAGCTGGAAGGTTCTTAAAGGTTGTCTGGTCCAAAGCCCACCCCCTCACTCCCCTCCCCCACCCCCATATTTTGCAGATGAGGACACTGACACCCAGGGAGGTTCGATGACGTATCTGGTTGATTAGTGACAGATCAGGACCAGACTTGAGCCCCCTTCTCTCCCTGCTCTGCTCTTTTCTTCCTGCTTCCGCTGCCTGCTCTCCTGATTGATCTGATACCCCCTTGGCATCATTAACACTCCTTTAACCTGGATAGGTCAGATTTGTGCTCACTAAAAGCAAAAGTCAGCCTTTTTAGCATAGATTCCTCTTCTTGCCACATGTGAATAGAATTTTTCTTGCCAGGGGAAGGATTTGTCAACAAATGGAGGTTAGGCAAGTGGTTAGCTGTTTGGACAACAAACAACAACAACAAAAAATGTACATTAAAGCTATTACCACATGCCTTTTATAATGAAGCTCTCCCCAAACTTTAAGAACAGTGGAAGAAATTTACAGGTTTGACTACATAAAACTTACCATTTTTAGTATATTAAAACATGCCGTGCTACAAAGCAGGTAAAAACTGGGGAAAACATTTTGTAACAAATATGTCAGACATGAGGCTTAACATCCTTGATATGTAAAGAGCTCTTTACATATGAATATAAAAATAGCTGACCTAAAAATGGTCAAAGGATGTGAAAAGAAAATCACCCACAGAAAGTGGTATAGAAATCATCTGTAAACTTGGCAGAAAAAAAATATTTGCCTTGCTAATTATCGTGAAACGCAAATTAAAAACGCGATGCTATTTTTTTTTTAACCTATCAGATTTGTAGAGACTTTATAACATAAAGTCCGTGCTATGACAAGGACAGTGGGACAGTGACACACCCCATCGGTGGCCGTGGTTAATGTAACCTTGCCAGGAGGAACTTCGGCTCCGAGGTTGGCATCCCTCCAGTTGTTTAGACCCTTTGATTCCGGGCTGCCCATTGGCAGGTGACTTATAATCACAGAGACATAGAACCCCAGCTGTCTCCAATGGGGAAATCGTGAAATGACTCATGTCATATCAATAGGGAGGAAATGTGCCACCACCATTCACGTCGTGTCTTCCAGGAATCCCTAGTACCAAAAATTGTTCATGCTATAACATCAAATAAACATATGATACAGAAGTGCTCGTAGGATAAAAATTCCAGTCGAACAAAAGGGTATGTGGACAGATGTGTATATTCACATATTTTTGCATTTTTGGAGACCAGGATAAATACATCAGTTTTTTTTTTTCCTGTTTGGTATAATTGTGAGTGGTTTTGCATTTCCCAGATTTTCTTTGCTGAGTGTGTGTGTTTTTTTAAAGATCTTGTTTATGTATTCGACACAGAGAGAGCACAAGCAGGGGGAGCAGCAGAGGGAGAGGGAGAAGCAGGCTCCCCACTGAGCAGGGGAAGCCAGCCTCTGGGAAACTCAGTACCGTTCTTCTTCCCACAGCCCGCTTCCCTCCAGGCTGTCCCTGGTCTACACTCACCGGCTCATACCCTGCTTCGCTCCCCACCCTCCCTCCCCACCGACACCCTGTGGAATCCTGTGACACCCTGGATTCATTTGTCACTTTTCTCCCCAATTGGCTGTAAACTCCTTGAGGGCAGAAACCGTGCCCTTTTGGAGTAGGTACCCCATAAATTAAATGGCTGTGGCTGCGTTATGTGACTAGCAGCACCGCAGGAAGAAACCGGGTGTTACCGGCACAGCTGCTTAATAGAAGGATGACCCCCGCCGAGACCTCCAAGGGGGCAGGAGGACCCCTGCTCTGGGCGCTGCACGTTGCAAAGCCCGTGAGCAAGTCTCTCTGCATGTCTCACCGGTCCTGCAGCGCACGGGAAACCTCGAAGAGCGGTCGGGAGTTTAACTCTGATTTAAGACAGAGCTGCTGGGAGCCTGCTTCTCCCTCTCCCTCTGCCCCTCTCCCATGTGCGTGTGCTCTCTCTGTCTCTCAAATGAATAAATAAAATCTTTTTTAAAAAATTAAAAAATAAATAAAAAGCTAAAAAAAAAAGATACAGCTGGATTCTCATGGGGACCGCGTCACTTGGACAGCCACGTACCTGGGGGCAGATTGCTCCCCTTCGGCGGTCCTTAGCCGCCCCACCCGTCCAGTGGGGTAAGAACAGCACCCTCCAAGGGTACTGGTGGGAACTACACGAGTCCGCCTCAGACCGAGGGGCGTAGTGCGTGCTCCGTGAAGAGTAGTGTGCATGTTGTCGCTGTTGCTCTACTTTTTTTTTTTTTAAAGATTTATTTATTTGAGAGAGAGAATGAGAGAGAGAGAGAGCATGAGAGGGGGGAGGGTCAGAGGGAGAAGCAGACTCCCTGCCGAGCAGGGAGCCCCATGCGGGACTCGATCCTGGGACTCCAGGATCATGACCTGAGCCGAAGGCAGTCGCTTAACCAACTGAGCCACCCAGGCGCCCTGCTGCTCTACTTTTAATACTGTGATTAAAAGGGGCGAGTTCAGGGTCCGGAGCAAATGTGGGTGGGATGGAGGGTTTTTGCCTACCTGCTTGGGTCTCTGGCCTTCCGTACCCTGGCTCGTTCCATGTGGCTCAGTATTCTTCCACCGTTCTTTTCTGTTCCTCAGCAAGCTTCTCAGAGAGTGGTCCTCCACAGCCCTGAGTTTGAGGACGCGCTATGTGCCCTGACGGTGATGGCCTCCCCGATGGCCCCTCACATCACCTCGGAGCTCTGGGCAGGTAGGTGGGGGCGTCCTCGCTGGACCCGCTACTTGCTAACCTGGATGTGCCCCAGCCTCTCGTGGAACACGACTTGGGGCTCAAATGTCCTCGGGCGTGGGGCCCAGCGTTTGGCATCTGTACCCCGCCGTCAGAATGGTGGTACTTCTTCTGCGCGCTCGGCCCTGCCGAAGGGGAAGGCCCCTCTCCGCGTTGGCACCCCGCGCCCACCCCGCTGGGAATGTGGACGGCCCCACAGGGCGATCTTTTTCCGAACTCAGCCTCCCACTCTCCACAGGCCACGACCCCACGTTCTCTTTCTAAGAGGGGAACGCAGGGTTAGTCCCACTTTATAGATGGAGAAAAGGACGCCTGGAGTCACGCTGCAGATCTAAAACTTAAACTGGGATTCGGGTCTCTCCAGCAGACCGTCTTTCCTAAACTGGGCGCTGAAGCGAGTCCCCGTGCCTGAGGCTCACTGGCTAAGTGGGGAAGCTTCCACCCCGCCCGCCCCCTTGGAGGTCCCAGTTCTGGAGCCAGGGGGGGATGACTGGAGAGTGTTGTTTTATTTGTTTTTTCTTTTAAGACTTTATTTATTTAGTTGAGAGAGAGAGAGCATGAGCAGGGGGTAGGGGCAGAGGGAGAGGGAGAAACAGATTCCCCGCTGAGCAGGGAACCCTACACGGGGCTCAATCCCAGGACCTGGGATCATGACTGAGCCGAAGGCAGATGCTTAACCGACTGAGCCACCCAGGCGTCCCGTGACTGGAGAGTTTTTAACCAGCTCCCGGGTGATTCTGATGCACAGGCAGGTGGGGGACTGTGTCCCTCTACTGTTAAGACCTGGCTCTCAGAGGAAAGCCTAAGGCAAGATTTCATTTTTTCTCTCGTAGGGCCTCCTCTTGAGAGCATTTTCAGGGCCCATTGGTCATTCTAAAAGGCCATCACTAGAAATACCAACATCCTGTCCTTTAAGAAATAATTTGAACGTTCTTTACCCTAAACTGTCTTCAATAGTTAATTCTTTCTTTTCCTTTTTGTCATCTCTATTTCATGTTAATTTTAATGTGGAGCTACTTTTTCAGATGGTGTGAGGTTTATAGTATCTTCCCATTTCCTATTTTTGGACACTTAGACCCTTTATAATGATACATCATTGTTTTAAAAGTTGAATAGCTAATTTTTTGTTCACATACAAAATCCTTAGAACACATACCTAAATGTAATGCTTGCTCAGAAAAGATACAAAACATGAAGGCTTTTGATGCACATCTTCAAATCTCTGGATCCTTGGTGAATATGCACAAACAAGAGCCTCTGTCATGATTCCAGGGGTTTTGCAAGGACGTTGCCATCCCTTGGTGATAAACTCACCTGCGTGCTGGAATAACCCAACCTGGGCCCACTCCCTCCCTCTGAAGTCCTGAGTGATATGCTCATGACTTTGTTGCTGTGAGGATGAACGTCAGGGCCACGCACCTTATGGGGCCAGAGCAGGTGGGTATGTCTTAGAGGAACTCAGGCCCCCAGGCCTTGGCCTTGGTGTCAGAGGCCTCGTGTAGCCTGTCAGGACCGACTCAAGACAGTCAGAATGTGGAGCAACAGTTTGGCCACCTTTGCTTTACATGGGACTCCAATTGGTTGCCTAAGGGTTTACAAGTAACATTTCATCTGTGAGTATTTCCAGTTTAAAAACAAGATACACTTGTAAACATTTTGATTTTTTTTTAACTTGTAAATGTTTTTAATCACTGCATTAATTGCCCCCAGGCATGACTTTGGTAACTGTTCCGGTGACGTGTCTGGCATTTGCTTCCATAATCTGCCACGGACAAATCTGGGCAGAGATCTGAGTTTCCACTTCAGATGATGCCCTTGAAGTGGAAAAGATAGGAATGTTTTTAAGACTCTCAATCTGTGTCGCCAGACTATTTTCCTGAAAAGTTAGCCCGTTCCCACTCCAGGGTCTGTTTTTGAAGTATGTGTTCTGTTTCTCTGATTTAATTATTGGATTTTTCAACATAGTTTTAACATCTGGTGTGCTAGCCTCCCTTCATTTCTTTTTTCATAAATATTTAAGTGCTTTTCACCTGTTTATTCTTCTCACTAGAACTCTGGTATAATTTTATTATTAATATCCTTGAGATTTTGATTGAAATGTGGGTAAACCTAGAATTAATTTGGGAAGTCCTTACATCTTTACCCCTTCCAGACCTCCATGTGGTCTGTCTCTCCCTTTTTTTTTTTTTAAGGTTTTATTTTGGGGGTGCCTGGGTGGCGCAGTTGGTTAAGCATCCCACTCTTGGTTTTGGCTCAGGTCGTGATCTTAGGGTCGTGAGATCAAGCCCCGTGTCAGGCTCCTTGCTCAGCATGGAGTCTACTTGGGATTCTCATTCCCTCTCCCTCTGCCCCTCCTGCTCATGCTCCTCTCCCCACACTCTAAAATAAATAAATAAAATTTTTAAAAAATATTTATTTTTTTAAAGATTCTATTTATTCATTCGAGACCCAGATAGAGAGAGAGAGAGAGAGAACGAGCATGAGCAGGGGGAGAGGCAGAGGGAGAAGCAGACTCCCTGCTGAGCCAGGAGCCGGACGTGGGGCTTGATCCCAGGACCCTGGGATCATGACCTGAGCCGAAGGCAGATGCTTAACCATCTGAGCCACCCAGGCACCCCAGAAAAAGATTTTATTTTTAAGTAATATCTACACCCAACGTGGGGCTCAAACTCACAACCCCGAGGTCAAGAGTTGCATACTCTACCAACTAACCCAGCCAGGCACCCCATGTCTCTCTTCATTCAAGACTTCCCTTATGCTGAGTCGAGTTTTGTAGTTTTGTTCGTTTCTTTTGTAGTTTTTCTTCTGACTCTTATGCATTTCTTAAGATTATTCCTGAGTATTTTTTGGTTATATTTTATTTTTGCTCTTGTGACTGGAATCTTTTCTATAATTTTTGACTGGTAATGGCTGGTATGTAATTTTTAAAATTTATTTGCATGCTTATTCTCTTATCCAGATTCCCTACAAATCTCTGTACGTTGGGTAAGGGGTAAGATCCTCTCAGATGTGCTAAGATTCTGTGATCAGCACATAAGGATAAGTGGTCTCTTTCTTTCTAACAGTTATAGCCTGGTGTCTGTGTACGTACTGTATTGAACTGCTTAGAAAACCCTATGGGATGTTCGAGGTGCTGGTCCAGACGGTCCCTATAATGTTTTGGCATTTTTTTTTTTCAAGAATTTTTTAGAGAGAGAGGGAGTGTGAGCCGGGGAGGGGAGGAGCAGAAGGAGAGGGAGAGAGAATCTCAAGCAGACTCCCCGCTGAGCTCAGTACCACGACTCCGACATCATGACCTGAGCCGAAATCAGGAATGGGACATTTAACTGACTGAGCCTCCCAGGCGTCCGGATAATCCCTATAATGTTAAGGAAGCAGCTCTCTGTCCTTGTTTTCCAGAATTCATATTAGGAACGGGAGCTATATTTTATTTAACATCCGTTCTTCAGTTGTTGAGGTGTTTACATCATCTGCTTTTAACTTCCCCCTTTGCCTTGTTGATATCACTATTCCCCAGTTAATTGACCGCCTAATACCAAGCTCTCCCGGCATAGATTCTTCTTGACTATGGTGCAGCGGACTTTGAGTTTACTGTCAAATCCTATCTGCTAGTGTTTTATTTGGAATTTGGCAGTTATTTTCCTAGGAAGATCAGTTTTTCTCAGTGTGTGTGGTCAGGCTTGGAAATGAGGGTTTCACTGACTCCACCAAGTGAATTGCATTGGGTTCCTCTGTCCTTTGTGGTGCTTTAGAACAGACTACAGAGGAAGAGACGCTTACCCATTCTTTGCTGAAGAGACAGAGTGCCCTAAAGGGAGGTTGGTCTCAGGCCCTGCCACGCTAATGCCATATTCTATCATGCAGCCTTTTATCCTCCCCTTGGGAAGGAAACACAACTCTTTCATTTAGCATTGGCAACCACAGTAAGTTTTTTAAATGGCACGCGGTTCATTCTCTCCTAGTCTTCCTTTGCTTTAGAACAAACCAATCTAATTTGTAATAAGCTTACCCTTATCCTAGAATATGCACATGTCTCCCTTTTATCTTCCTGCTTTGTCCCGCGTTATCTGTCTTCCTCCCTCATTTCATTTCTCCCACGGAGGACTGATGTCAGTGGGATTTGCAGAAACATCCCCCTCTTGCACACCCCTTCAGTTGTGTTGCGGGCGGGCAGAGAGGATCTCCTCTCCCCAGGGCCCTGTCCCTACATGGCAGGTCTTAGGAACCAAGTATACACTGTGGCTTGGCAGGATCCCCAACAGGACACACGCTAGAGCACCGGGATAGAAACTAGCCCATTCCAAACCTTGCGCCATGATTTTTCCAACACGTCACACACAGCTTTTGTGAGCTGTAGCGTAGTGAGTCGGTAGAGATTGAATGGCAGTGTTTCATTCAGTCGGATTTATTGAGCACGTATTTTATGTGCCAGGCTCTGTTCTGGGCCTTTGTGGGAGAACTGGGGCGGGGGGGGGGTCTTCCCTCAAGTTTTACAAATTCGTAGCAACTAATTTTGTTGTTTTTTTTTTTTAAAGATTTTATCTATTTATTTGAGAGAGAGAGAATGAGAAAGAGAGCACATGAGAGGGGGGAGGGTCTGAGGGAGAAGCAGACTCCCTGCTGAGCAGGGAGCCTGATGCGGGACTCGATCCCAGGACTCCAGGATCATGACCCGAGCCGAAGGCAGTCGCTTAACCAACTGAGCCACCCAGGCGCCCCTGTTTTTTTTTTTAATTCGAGGAAGTAATGGGAAACCTTTGTCTTGTGGCTCTCCACATGTGTATGTGTGACAGCCTCTGAATGAGCCGCAGGGTCCATGACAGAGTCAACTGAGGAGCCCCACGCACCTGGTGTGGCACCCTGGTCATTAAGTCACAGGTGCGGGTCAGGTGCCCTCAGGAGAGAATGGAGACGTGACTCCTTCCTGCCTCTCCAAGAGCTAAAGAGGCCCGGTGTCTCAAGGTGCGGGGAGTCCTTTGCAGACAGAAGCACTGTATTGCGAGGAACATCGTTATTTTCATCCCACACTGTCAGTCATTGTCGATCCAGGGCTTTCGACAGTTTTTACACACATTTCATTTGTTCTAGAAAACTTTGCTTTCATGTAGCTTCTGGTTTCATTCCCGTGTCTTCCACAGATAACTCAGAATGGCTATAAAGGGAAGACGGTGAGGGTGGAATGTTCAGAAACTGCCATTTTCTGGAATTCCCTAGAGAAGCAGATTTTCACAGAAGAGATTCTCCCCCAAAGAGCAGCAGAATTGGGATCTGTCTTCTAGGGGAGATTGGGAGTCCTGTGGGCAAAATGGCCATCACTGCTGTGGATAGAAAGAAAACATTTCAGAGAAGCTGAATAGTCCCCTCCCGATCTCTTAAAGAGTCAGTGGAGACCTTCAGTAAGAAACAGAACCAACGTCTTGGCAGTTGGCAAACTGCAACAGGATGAGGAAATCTTTTTTCCTTCCTGAAGTTTTGGATCTGAGAAGCTCAAGGCACCACGTCTGAATCCACACAGTTAACTTTTGTGTACCATAATAGAGTATTGTGCTCCCCAGCTGAGGGTGTTAGCTGCTCCTTAGGAAATTTTGTGTGTTTGGAGTCACTGTTACTGTTTCCAGACAAAGGACACAAGGTTTCCTTTGTTGGTGGACAGTAAAAGAGCAGAAAATCATCAGACAGGGAGCTTCTCGGTGGTACTCTGGTTGGAGGCATAATTTCATCATCGTCAGAAATGACCTTCCTAATAGACAACAGCGTGGATGGATCCCAGGGGGATTATGCTGAGTGGAAAAAAGTCAGTCTCCAAAGGTTATATACTCTATGATTCCATTTATGTAACATTCTTGAAATAACCAAATTATAGAGATAGAAAACACATTAGTGGTCGCCAGGGCTTAGGGACTGGGCAGAGGGGGCGGTGGCCATATAGAGGGGACCACGAGGAGCCTAGTGGTGGCCGAGCAGCCCTGGATCTTGACTGTGGCGAAGGTTACGTGAAGCTGCCCACTCGTCGTGCTAGTGCTTATAACAACTGATGAGATCTGTGTAAGCTCTGTGGATTGTACCCTTCTCAGTGTCCTGGTTTACATGTGACCACGGGGGGAGGCAGGAAGAGGGGTCACATTTCTTTATGACCTCCTGTGAACGTTTCTGTTTTTCCGGCCACTCTTATGGCTGTGCGGCGATTCTTTTCTTTCTGGATTCCAGGCTTTACCTCGTGGGAGCTCCGGGTCTCCCATCAGCACCGTAATTGTGAGGTGACAGCAAGGGGGACCCCATGCCCCCCCCCAGGCATTCGGAACAGACGTGTAATCCTGAAGCATCAGGCTGCCGCCTCGAATCCATTTTTCTTCGTAAAATGAAAACGGCTGCAAAATAGCATAGCTTAGCGTTTTGCTATACATATGCGCTGTATCCCTTAATTTCAACACAATTACACATGGGGGGGGGGTGTGTGTGCGACCATTGTAGAGGAGAAGAAGTTCTCACTGACGTTCTGATGGCGTTTTCCGTACAAATATGTGTGCAGCATCAGTGTTGTTAGCTCCAAATAATGTCAGTGGAATTCCTTCAGTGGATAAAGGCTAAAATGAACTGGCATCCCGTCCTATCCGTTTTCTTGGAATCGCCAGGGCTGGATGAGGCTCAGCGGGCCTCAGAGGCCATGGAGTCCCCAAGTCCAACCTTGTGTGTGTGAGCGCAGGGGTGAGGGGTGGAGCAGGTCTGATGGTGGCCAGCAAGAGAAGCTGCCCACCCCAGCACCCACTCCCGGGCGCCCCGGTGGCGTGGTGACCTCCCGAGCTCTCAGAGCATGAGAGAGGCTTGCGTGGGTTGTTGCGGTCATTTCAAAGGAAGGTCAGCGACAACGCTCTCCCAGAGGAGAGGCAGGAGGGGTGTGGGCCACAGGCGACAGCTGGCCCTGCACAGTGGCCTTGCGTGCCAGGGCTCTGGCACGTCTCAGCCCGTGTGCGGACTTTCTCCAGGTGTTGCCCAAAGGCCAGCTCTCGACCTGGCGTGTGTCCTGTAAAGAAACCATCCTATTTGCTGTGCAAACATTAGGTCTTTGTACTTCCCTAAAGAGTAGGGAGGCAAAAACACCGCGGAGAACCCACAGCCGTGAGTTTCTGTCCCACTGCGCTGAGCAGGGTGGCCCCACTCCCATCTGTGTGGAAACTCTGGTGGGGACCCAGACTGCTCCAGGAAGGCCGGGCTTCCTCTTTTTTTTTTTTTTAAGTGGAATTTGCAACAGCTTCTGCCCAGAACATTTGTGTCCAAGGTCCTTTCATCTCCCAGGCATCCTGTACGACGACCACGCGGAGGTTCTGGAATCCTTCCCACTGCAGCTGGGTCACAGGACCAGCCATACGGGGCGAGCCTGCTAAAGTAACGAAATGATCATCTCCCTTCCGTGACCTCTGTCTTGTATTTAGGCATGAGTCTTAATAGTACCCCTTCTGAGGAACGAGCAGGAAGCTCCTTTCGTCTCCTGCCAAACGGCCCATCTGTTAGCGGTAGGGGGAGGTCCGTCAGTAAGTGCTGGAAGCCCAGGGCACAGGGGCCAGCAGGGCCCCAGGAATACATCTCTGACACCACTTGATCCACAGACGCGGACGGGCCTTCCCTCCCCTCAGACTGACCAGCAGCCCAGGCTTAGAGCGAGAGCACCAGAGAGAAAAACGTAGAGTGTGCAACACCTGCATCTGTGAAACTACCACAGGGATCAAGACGGAGGTGCTGCTCAGAGTGGGCCACGGACGCGAGGCCGGTCCGGGAACTGGCTGTAGCAGTCTGCCAGCGACATAAACAGCTGGAGCTTAGAACGCAGACCAGCTGTGTCACTGAGCGCACGTCCGAGAGGGGCTGACCGGTTTTTGGGCAGCAAAACTCTGTCAGGAAAGCAGTGTGCCCATCACCTTCCGGCCTGTGCTTCCACGCATTGCGGACGGCCACTTTGAGCAGCTTCGTGGAGTAGCTTGGGATGGTCCTGAAACCATCCCTAGTACGATACGGTGTAAAAGAAACATCACAAACCGACAGGGAAGAGGAGGTTTACGCTCCCAATTAGGTTTGGAAAATTGACCATGTGATGCTCCTGAACTTTAAGATTTTATTTATTGGAGAGAGAGCAAGCTGGGGGTGGAGGGGTGGGAAGGAGAAGGGGCAGCGGGAGAAACAGGCTTCCTGCTGAGCAGGGAGCCCGATGGCGGGGCTCGATCCCAGGACCCTGGGACCATGAACTGGGCTGAAGGCAGACACTTAACCGACTGAGCCACCCGGGTGCCCCGAATGCTCCTGCACTTTACACACAAATTGAAGTAGAGCTGGATTCAAAAGTGAAAACGGGGAACAAAATGTAACCTTCCAAAGAAACCAGAAGAAAAATATTGAACCCATCTCCCAGTGTGGGAAAACTTGAGTTCAAATATCCTTTCAAATTACCAAAGTAATAAATGCTTTTTGTAGAGAATTGATAAAGCATTAAAAGAAAGAGTTACCTATGCTCCCACCTCCTGGATAGAATCACCACTGCTCTTCTGCTTTATTTCCTCTGACCTTTTATCTGTTCATAGAAATATTTAATAAAACTAGAATCATGCGATACATACTATTGTGTATCATCCTTTTCCATGAAATTAATTATTTTAAAATAATGAAACAAAGGAAATACGAAGCTACATATATAGCATGATCTTGGTGGTAGTGGTTTGGTTTGGTGGGGTTGGTTTATATACTATTCATTAAATACATTACATTACTATTCTTCAAAATCAAGTTTAGGGGCGCCTGGGTGGCTTAGTCGGTTAAGCGTCCGACTCTTGATTTCAGCTCAGGTCATGATCTCAGGGTCGTGGGATCAAGCCCCACGTGGAATCTGCTTGAGATTCTCTCTCTCCCTCTGCTCACTCTTTCTCTCTCAAAATAAATAAATAAAATCCTTAAAAAAAAAAAATCAGAAGTTTAAAAAGTGCTGTGCAGATGAACATGATTTTCTTCTCTCTAGTTTGACCTTTTACAAATTCCCTGCAAGGAGCCTGCATTACTTTTGCCCTCAAGGAAAATAAAACATTGTCAGTCCAGGGTGCCTGGGTGGCTCAGTTGGTTAGGCGACTGCCTTCGGCTCAGGTCCCTGGATCGAGTCCCGCATCGAGCTCCCTGCTCAGCGGGGAGCCTGCTTCTCCCTCTGACCCTCCCCCCCTCATGTGCTCTCTCTCTCTCATTCTCTCTCTCAGATAAATAAAATCTTTAAAAAAAAAAAAAAAAAAATTGTCAGTTCAGCCCAGTGTTCCAGGCACTGGTGTTGGTGGGATTCATTCCGTCCATCTGGCAAGTTGGCCTCAGACCACCCCTGAGGTAAGGGCCCGTCCCTCAAATGCATCTCCTGGGCTCAGTGCTAATAGTAAGGAGGAGGTGTGCAAGGGCCACCCCCCCTCTGGCACCCCTGGACAAGCCATGCACAGCGCGAAGGCCCTGCAGCGGCCACAGCTCCACCCCAGCCACGTTCACTGCCCCCCAGGGCCCTCCTCTGGGGGGATGAGAAGCCAGGGGGGCTATGGCCATGCTGGTAGCACCCCAGGCTCTGCTTTCTGATGTGTGTATTTCCTGCACGTTTGGGGGCATCTCTTGCGCTCATGAGATCGGCAGAGGCTTTGCAGTCAAAGCTTTTCCTGCGAGTAGCCCTACCTAGGCTGCAGTCCCCGGACAGCCCTGTGGGCACTGAGCCCGGCCGCCTCGGCTTTGGGGTTACAGCATGAAGCACTCTAGGACGCAAGACTGGGGGGAATTTCCTTTCTCGCTGCTTCCTCGCGTTTGACCCATCCTGAGCCAAGGCCAGCTCTTTCTAATTCAGTCGTTGGCAGGAGCCCCTCTCGAGAAGAAGTGTAGCGTGAAGGCTGAGATCTTCTGAGAAGGTGGAGAAGGAGCACCCAGCCGTTCTCGGCATGTTGGCTCCAGTGATCATGAGTAAAAGGACCGGGTAGGAGGCCCTCGCAGACCACAAGTATTCACAGGCAGGAAAGGAAGTGAGCATGGCTCATAATTTTGGGATCCGCTCTCAGGAGCACAAAGGCGTTCCTTCAGCAACAGAACTGCAGAGACCAAGGAAAATCAGCAGCCTTGTTTTTTCCAAATGCACACTTTATGTATTTATTCAACAGAGAGCGAGAGAGCACAAGCAGGGGGAACAGTAAAGGGAGAGGGAGAAGCAGATTTCCTGCTGAGCAGGGAGCCCGATGCGGGGCTCGATCCCAGGACCCTGGGATCATGATCTGAGCAGAGGGTAGTTGTTTAACCAAATGAGCCACCCGGGGACCCCTGGAACTTGTTTGGTTTTTTTTGTTTTTTTTTTTTTTAATTTTTAAAATTTTTATCTATCTATTTATTTATTTATTTATTTTTTATTCTTATGTTAATCCCCATACATTACATCATTAGTTCTAGATGAAGTGTTCCATGATTCATTGTTTGTGCATAACACCCAGTGCTCCATGCAGAACGTGCCCTCCTCAATACCCACCACCAGGCTAACCCATCCTCCCACCCCCCTCCCCTCTAGAACCCTCAGTTTGTTTTTCAGAGTCCATCATCTCTCATGGTTCGTCCATGGAACTTGTTTTTTTTTTAAGGTTTTATTTATTTATTTTTTTGAGAGAAAGGGAGAGAGCACGCGTGGGGGGAGGGGCAGAGGGAGAAGCAGACTCCCCGCTGAGCAGGGAGCCCGATGCGGGGCTCGATCCCAGGACCCTGGGATGATGACCCGGGCCGAAGGCAGACGCTTAACCGACTGAGCCACCCAGGCGCCCTTGTAAATGCACACTTCAGAACAAAGTGTCCATCCACCTGTACAGCTCTGGGTACTATTTAAAAAGGGGGGGGCTACCTATCAGCCCAGGATGATAAGCCAGGCCAAAGTAAGTGGGGGGCCCCCGGTAAGCTGTGTAAAGCCGAGGTGCGGCCTCAGGCAGCTCCCAGCCAGGCTGCACTGGGGTGAAAGCTGTGTACCCTGCTCCCATGAGCCTCGCGTGTGCCCCATGACCCTCTGTGCCTTGACGTTGCAGGCCTGGCGCAGGTGCCCGGGAAGCTGTGTGCCCACTACGCCTGGGACGCCGATGTGTTGCTTCAGGCGTGGCCGGCCGTGGACCCGCAGTTCCTCCAGCAGCCCGACGCGGTGGAGATGGCCGTCCTGGTGAGCGTCTCCTGCAGCCCCGGAGCCGGAGGTGGACCGACCGGCGCAGGGGGTCGGGCCTTTCTGGCCACCCGGCCGGACTCGGCCTGACCGTCCCGCCTGCCTTACACCTTAGCTTTCAGGCCACCACACACCACGAGCTTGCGAGCACCAGGCGCTCACGGCCCTCAAGGGATGAGAAGGCGGACCACGTAACCCTGTCCTGCTTTATAGGTTCTGATCGCATCGCCTTGACCCCCTGCGGTGTCGCAGTCTCCTCGGCGGCTCCTGGTTCATTTAGGGAGGAGGGTGATGGTGAGCAGGTTGGCAGAGTAGGAACACCTCCCCGAAAAAGCTATTTCAGAAAGGCTACGTAACGTTTCTTTCTTCCTTTCTTTTCTTTTTTTCTTTCTTTCTTGGTAAACTGCATCATTGTAGATACATAAAAGTAGTTTTTTATTTCAACCTTTTACAGAGCAAATAACTCAGTTTATCCTGTATGTAATTTTTACATATTTAATGTGTTTGCTCTGAAACACATTATAAGAAATATTTAATGCTGATGTGGCTGAAGAGGGAAAGAGGAATGGGGGGGGCTCTTGGCACGTCTCTGAACCACACGTGGGGCCAGGTCATTCACATCCAAGATTTCATTACGCTCTTATCACTCCGTCAAATAGGCATTTCCATTCTCCTTGATTTCAGTTGAGAAATCAGGCTTGGAGAAGTTGGTCACCTTGCCCAAGTTTATTTGCTCGTTCGTCAGTAATGATCGAGTTACCTGCTGTGGGTGAGGCACAGTGGTCGGCTCTGGGGGTACAAAACCAAACGGGACAGCAGGGTCCCTGCCCTGGTGGAGCTGAAAGCCGAGTGGGAGAGATCGGGAAAAGGAAAGAAAAATAAATAAAATCACTGCAAATGGTGAAAAGGGCCATGAACACACCACCCAGGAGCTGAGGGAGAGCCCAGCCTCACGGGGGCCCAGTCGGCCAGGCCCCAGCTCTTCTGCATCTGTGCAAACCGTGGGCCAACCAGCAGGTCGGTGTTTGGAAAGACGGCTCCATGCAGGAGACCCAGGCCCTTCCTAGCCACTTTGTCTCCACACCACCTCCCCTGGCACCTAGTTCCCCCCCAACCCCACTTTGCTTCCCCCACAGAGGGGAGGACATGGGCCTGCCCTGGTGGGCTTCTTTCCCAAAGCCTCAAAACCGAAAATAGCCTTGTGGCACAGAGAAGTTTCTTTACCCTAAGTAACGTTTATAAGAAATAATCCCACGTACCCATGAGAACTTGTCCTCAGCACGAAGAAGTGCCAAACTTGAGAAACCGAAGTTTGAGGCTATACAATACCATTTCACTTTAATCACTGTAGAAAAGACATCTAGTTCTGGTCGGTCATTGGTAAAATGTGGTTTTAAATTATCGTGGGAGTGAAAACCCAAAGCTTGAGATGTGAGTAGGACTCCCTGCAGGTTCACCCAACTGGAGAACTTCCGACTCAGGGCACCGTGCCACGTGGCAGAACTTCCGTGGAGGCCTATGTTCTGTGTCTGTGTGACCTCAGTTGGTGCCCTGGCCAGAAATAGCAGATGCGGTGACAGTCAGCGTCATTCAGCGTGGTTCAGGCCCGCTGTGCCCGTAGTATGCAGGGCTGGGCCCAACACCAGGGATCCCCAGCCCAGAGGCACTGCCTTAGCTTCCAGCAGCTCAGTGCACAGGAGGGACCGTCTTAAGGGGCCCACGACTGCCACGCACACAGGGAGTTTCTGTAGCCTCCAGGTTAAGGCATAGAGCTTGGGAGTGAGACCATCCTGCTTGGAAGTCTTCGTGTTACAGAATACTTCTGTAGGCCTCTGTTTTCTCAACGACGAAAGGGGGCGAACTCAGTGCCTAGCTTTGCCCGTTGTGAAAAGAATTAGATTAGATAATGCCAGGAACTGCTTAGCCCGCTTCTGGACACACTAATGACAAAACCCACTAACAAGTAGTGAGCGCCGACTAAGGGCTGGGTGCTGCCCTAAGATCTTTCCAGATACTGACTCGTTTACCCTGCACGACAGCCCTGGGAGTGGGCCCTGATCTACCCACGTCACAGACAAGGCCGCTGTGTGACCCAAGTCCATTTTACAGGTGAGGGAATGGCAACAGAAGGGGGCCCAACCCCCGGGGGACATGGCAGGTGCTGCTAGCTGCTGGTGTGGACATCACTGCTTCTGGCAGTCGGGCATGGCTGCAAGGGGGCGTGGGGCCTGGGCTCGAAAGAGGAGCAGTGTTTCCCTGGTGGAAGAGGATGCCTGATCGCCGGGAGCAAAGGCAGAGAAAGCCCTCAGTGATGTCAGGTCTGAGCCGTGGAGAGGCTAAAACATAGGCATAGGACGGGCGCCGCTGGGGAGAAGGCCAGGCTCCAGCCCCGAGAGGGTTGGGGGCTGGCAGGGCATCTGATCAGGGGGAGGAGAGGACCCAGGAGGTTCTTCTGTCTCCACCACTTGCTGGGTGAAGTGGCTTCACCTCGTGTGCCTTGGCTTCCCCATCTGTAAAATGGGCACAGAGTGGTCATGCATGTCCCTCACGGGGCTGTGGGAGGAGAAACAGGTTGGCTTAGGTAGATTGTGTGGCTCAGCACCTGGCACGGAGCGAGAACTTAGCGGGAGCTTTCATTGTTCCTAGCTATCACATGTTGCTGGGTGGCCATGGGTGGGACAGGGGCAGTGCTCACGGCCAGGGGCCTGTGAGGCAGCAGTTGGAAAAGTCTGGGAGAATGATGCTGAGGCCCTGGACCGAGGCTGTGAGTAATGAGGGAAGGTGGCAAAAATGGAAGTTTGTAGGGCCACCAAATGGGGACTGGAAGACTTTTCTCAAGTCAAATGGCCACTATTTGAGGTGATTTGAAAGAACTGCTTCCCCTTTAGACCCCTGAAGGCCAGGTCCAGTGTGGAATCCCACCTGGGCTTCTGTTGTCCCTTTAACTGTTGCCTCCTGCCAGGAGGTGGAGTGTGATGGAGACCCACTCACTCTGAAGGGACTGCCCTGGGTAAGGCAACTCAGGGGAGTCCCAGGAGCCAGAAGCCAGGAGAGGGTGCCCAGGGCCGCATGGGAAGGCCCATTGGGCTTCCTGGCCACATCCAGAGGTCACGAGCCCCACCCCTGCCCCAGCTGGGGTCAGGAATGACTCAGCTCCCTGGACAGGCCTCACCAGGGACAACTGAGGGCCAGCCCCCAGGCTCTAGGGAAGCACTTGGTCTAGAAGTATTTCGGGTCATGGTGCTGAGGCCGTGTATCGAAGAGGACATCCCACACTGGCTCCTTCCATCCTGGCCGGGAGTCCCGACAAAGACCAGGGGACAAAGGGGTGTGGGGTGTAAGGCCTAGTGAGCTGGTCCCTTCAGACAGGTTTTCTCCCTCAACAATCCAGAGGGATCCATCCTTAAAGAAGAGAAAACTGAAGTCCAAGCCTAAGAGCCTGCACAAGAGCACGTGCTCTCTCCCCCAGCACCCCACCACGGCAAGTGGCCGGGGGAGCCCCAGCCCTGGGCCACTCTTCCCTGGGTGAGAACTGAGACTGGAGCCGTGACTCATGAACAAGAACCAGTTCTGAGACTGCCGTGTTTGGGGCCCCCAGGACTTCATGAAGGGTGCGGCTTTGGTGTGACAGGATGGGAGATCTTTTCTGAGGTCTTAGTCAAAGCAAGCCCGCGGTCGTGAAAGAAGGCGGCTTCCAAGTGGCTTAGAAACAAGATGGCGGGGGCGGGGAGCGAACAGCAGCCCTAGTCCCACAGCTTTAGGACACCAAACCCCTGCATCCGGGAGACTCACACTTTTTAGAACCATTTTCTAGAATATTTCAGGACACAATGTGTTACCGTCTTTGGCTCCCACCCAGTGACGTAGGTTGTTGACGCAACCCAGAAAAATGCCCCTGAGTTCAACGTACATCTGAAAAAAAAATGAATGAGGGACACCTGATAGGCTGTGGTTGCAACCTGAGAAATTATTCCTGGTAACTTTTCATAATACGGAGTGAAAAAACCAGGAGCGTTAGTGAAAGTGTTCTCAGGGGAGCGGTGGGATGGAGGATTTGAAGCTCGGCTGCTCAGAAGCCATGTGGGCCGTGAGAGCACCTCCCCCCCCAGCCGATATTGGTTCACATTTGCTGTGAAGCATGTCCTTATTGAGCGGTACTCAGTGAATAGCCACTGACGTCTGGA